>NC_140002.1:47417497-48017497 GCF_964263955.1 Coregonus lavaretus
AAAGTATCTATATCCACAGTAAAACAAGTCCTATATTGACATAACCTGAAAGGCCGCTCAGCAAGGAAGAGCCACTTCTCCAAAACCACCATAAAAAAGCCACTACGGTTTGCAACTGCACATGGGGACAAAGATCGTTCTTTTTGGAGAAATGTCCTCTGGTCTGATGAAACAAAAATTGTTTGGCCATAATGACCATCCTTATGTTTGGAGGAGAAAGGTGGCTCTTGCAAGCCGAAGAACACCATCCCAACCGTGAAGCACGGGGTGGCAGCATCATGCTGTGGGGGTGCTTTGCTGCAGGAGGGACTGGTGCACTTCACAAAATAGATGGCATCATGAGGAAGGAAAATTATGTGGATATATTGAAGCAACATCTCATGAGATCAGTCAGGAAGTTAAAGCTTGGGAGCGCAAATGGGTCTTCCAAATGGACAATGACCCCAAGCATACTTCCAAAGTTGTGGCAAAATGGCTTAAGGACAACAAAGTCAAGGTATTGGAGTGGCCATCACAAAGCCCTGACTTCAATCCTATAGAAAATGTGTGGGCAGAACTGAAAAAGCGTGTGCGAGCAAGGAGGCCTACAAACCTGACTCAGTTACACCAGCTCTGTCAGGAGGAATGGGCCAATATTCACCCAACTTATTGTGGGAAGCTTGTGGAAGGCTTCCCAAAACTTTTGACCCAAGTTAAACAATTTAAAGGCAATGCTACCAAATACTAATTGAGTGTATGTGATCTTCTGACCCACTGGGAATGTGATGAAATAAATAAAAGCTTAAATAAATCATTCTCTCTACTATTATTCTGACATTTCACATTCTTAAAATAAGGTGGTGATCCTAACTGACCTAAGACAGGGAATTTTTACTAAGATTAAATGTCAGGAATTGTGAAAAACATGAGTTTATATGTATTTGGCTGAGGTGTATGTAAACTTCCGACTTCAACTGTAGGTGTTCAGACACTTCCCAGTTAGCATGCAATAGGGAAGAGAGGGATTGCTCTCTCAGCTCCCCCTCAACATGTTGATCATTCATGTGCCAAGCATAGCAACATTTTCTCTTGATCCCAATGACAATCCTTCTTCAGTACAGGCAACAGATAAATTCATTTTACACCAAATCTCTTCCTAATACATTTACTGGGCAGGCAGAGGAGTATAGGAATCGGTGTCTCGATTTGCCCTCTCCCAACTCCACATCCAGAGGAAAGGTCAAATATTATTTAGAGGGAATTCTAGATGCTCCAACTGTGTGCGTTGTTTTCTTTGTGTGGGGACAGACATTTTCAACACTGAGACCGCGGCTACAGTGTCCACCAAAAATTGAATTTTATGTTTATTAACTAAAATATCAATAAGGGGGGTTTGGGTTGACACGGTGGTCAATTTTAGCATTTGACAGGTTTCTTCTGGTTCTTCATCATTGTTTTCTTCGTTAGTTTCTTCTTCTGTTTCTGCCTCATCCTATGTTTGGTAGCCCCCTCGTCCAACTCCTCTTCCAAATGGGTTGTCCACCTGCACGCCAACAGGTGGGGACGACCACTCTCCTTGGCCTTCTCCTGCTCCAGGACAGTGTCTTGAGAAATGCCCTAATTTTCCACAGTTGTGGCCGCTCCAGTCTCTCTCTCTGTCAGCTCCAGCTGGGGCCCCTCGGCCTCTACCTCTTCCTCTGCCTTTTTGCTTGTTTGCTCTGGTTCTTGTCTTGGCTGGTTGCTTTCTGTCTTCAGCTCCAGCACCTTCTGCAGCTCCTCCAACAGCTCCTTATCCCACGGCTCCAGCACCCGGCAAAGGCCCACCCCCAAGTGGGTTATGAGGGGGTGGGAGGCCACCATCTCTGTCTGCTGGTGGAGGATTTGGCAGTGGCGGATACAATGGGGGCCCCATGAAAGGGTTCTCCTCGGAGAAAGGCCAGCCAGGTTTCTTCTTTTTCTTTTGTCCTTCTTCTTCTTCAAGTTGGCCTCTCACAGACTCCAGTTTTTCTGTTTTCAGTGTCCCATCAGCAGAGAAATGTCCATCTGTCCATCTTGTCCAGTCTTCTGTTTGGTTCAGTACCCCCCTACCAATTTTATTTGTCATTACACTACACAGCCTTTCCCATACTCCAGCTTAACACGTCATCCCACACTCACACAACTCTCACACTGGGGCTAAACCCCTGTTCAGTCAATTAGTCAATCACACAATACTCACATACACATTCACTTAGTACTATTCCAAAAAACATTCAGTACTCTCCCTTATTACTCCTTATGCATATTCAACGATTCTCTTGTCATTACCTCCTATGCATACATATGTATCTTCAAAGGTTCTCTTGCCACTACTTCCTATACATATAAAATAACACCTGGTGCTCAATAACACCTTGTGCTATTATCAGTGGTTCTCAGACCACATAGACACTTCTCATGAATGCCTACAGACAATTGTCAGTGGGGCTTTTCCTGCCCTCACTCTAACCTTCTCCTAAGACTAGCAATAGCCTTATTCTAAAGACTATGGTACATTTCTTCATTTGTATATTTTGTTTTATTATTATTTGTAATTTTTATACAAATTCATTTAAATGTACTTATTGAAATCAGTTGAGTTGTCCTTCTAGGTTTCGTAGATATTGTGTTTCCTCCCAGACGCGTCCCACAGTGAAGGTCTGTTACAGGCGGGTCCTCGTCCTCTTTTACTGAGATGGGAATTTCCCTTCACGTCTTCCCAAGAATGTGCCACCGGTGTTCTCTCTCAGACCTTCACTGAAGGATCACGTCGAGAAGATCAAATATATTTTTCATGACACCAAAATTGTTGTGGAAATTCACCACTAAGGACTACAACTCAATGTAAATGAATCAATCTTTATTATCATGGCTGGAGAGGCTCCCAAACTCAATCCAAGCTTGATGAAAACTCTGAAAAGGGCCTTCCCTTTCAATCCTTATATACTGCTACACAAACAAGTCATACAAGCATGATTTACATTATTCATTATTAACGATGGTTCCTGCATGTGACTGACGAGGCTTCTTCTCTCAAAGCTTAGACATTGAAACTGAGATGCTCCTTTTGTTACCCAGAGCAATGTTCTGGGCGTACTGCCAATTGGTCTGAGGAGGAGGTCACAGTCACCGGCACGAACCAAGATAGAGTGAGAAGAGATGCTGTGTACAATTCAAGGCTATCTCTTCAGACAATAAAATTCTCCCTGTCGCTGCCGCTGAAATACATTCCCACAGCATGATGCTGCCACCACCATGATTCACCATGGTTTGCATCTGGCCACTCTACCATAAAGGCCTGATTGGTGGAGTGCTGCAGAGATGGTTGTCCTTCTGGAAGGTTCTCCCATCTCCACAGAGGAACTCTGGAGCTCTGTCAGTGACCATCAGGTTCTTGGTTACCTCCCTGACCAAGGCCCTTCTCCCCCGATTGCTCAGTTTGGCCTGGCGGCCAGCTCCACATTCTTCCATTTAAGAATGATGGAGGCCACTGTGTTCTTGGGGACCTTCAATGCTGCAGAAATGTGTTGGTACCCTTCCCCAGATCTGTGCCTCGACACAATCCTGTCTCGGAGCTCTACGGACAATTCCTTTGACCTCATGGCTTGGATTTTGCTCTGACATGCATTGTCAACTGTGGGACCTTATATAGACAGGTGTGTGCCTTTCCAAATCATGTCCAGTCAATTGAATTTTCCACAGGTGGACTCTAATTCCAATCAAGTTGTAGAAACATACAAACATCAAGGATGATCAATGGAAACAGGATGCACCTGAGCTCAATTTCGAGTCTCATAGCAAAGGGTCTGAATACTTATGTAAAAAAGGTATTTCTGTTTTTTGTTTTTAATACATTTGCAAAAATTCTAAAAACCTGTTTTCGCTTTGGCATTATGGAGTATTGTGTGTAGATGGATGAGGGGAAAAAAGTATTTATTTCATTTTGTAATGTAACAAAATGTGGAAAAAGTCATGGGATACTTTCTGAATACTTTCCAAATGCACTGTATAGCCAATCAGAGATACAGTCGGCCTTTATTTATTTTCATTTTATTTAACCTTTATTTAACTAGGCAAGTCAGATAAGAACTAATTCTTATTTTCAATGACGGCCTACCCCGGCCAAACCCGGACGACGCTGGGCCAATTGTGCACCACTCTATGGGATACAGCCTGGAATCCAACCAGGGTCTGTAGTGACGCCTCTAGCACTGAGATGCAGTGCTTAGACCGCTGCACCATCCGGGAGCCTTATACAAGCCATTTGCCACATGGGCCTGCCATCATTAACTTTGAACTGGACTGTGTGTTTACAGGCAGTTGCAACAGCACGACTTTAGTTCATTAGAACGCATTCGCCAAAAGCCATAAAATACACCTGAATGGATTTCTGCAAATATGGTAACACCATGGGAGTACTCTTACATTTGGGAACTTTACAGTCTTTTCGATCAAACAACCATGAAAAGGTAAGCTCTCTTTCCCTCAGTTATGCATATCAACAACAACAAGATCAACAACTAATGCTAGCCAGAGCAAGATGAGCAAAAATCTAACAAAGGAACATTAGATAAGCCCTCTCAAACTTTTTCAGCTAGTTGGCCGTCAAAATTGCACTGATAAACGATGGGGAAATGTAGCCGACAAGCAGACAAGCTAACTGGCTAAATTTGGTTAGCTTGCTAGCTAGCTACTTCCAGACACAAATGAGAGAACACCTCACTGACCATTTTACTTGCCTTAGCAGAGCTGGTTAGGCTGTTTACATGTTATCTAGAGCATTCTTGACTAACTATTACATTTTTTGCCTACATTTACTGACACCAGTCATATTCAGCGGGTGTTCGTAAATTCATCAGTTGTTCTGTGATCTGGCACACTCAGACGAGAGTTCTCTGAAATCGGAGTAGATAGCCAAAGTGAATTTGCGAACGCAATAGATATGCTAACAGTCGCTCAAGTTCTTGCTAGCTAACCAAATAACACCTGCATCTCTATCTAGCTAGCTAACGTTAGGCTCCGTGTTTTTAGCTTGCTACATACAGTACCAGTCAAAAGTTTGGACACACCTACTCATTCAAGGGTTTTTCTTTCTTTTTACTATTTTCTACGTTGTAGAATAATAGTGAAGACATCAACACTATGAAATAACACATATGGAATCATGTAGTAACCAAAAAAGTGTTGAACAAATCAAAATATATTTGAGATTCTTCAAAGTAGCTACCCAAAGCCTTGACAGCTTTGCACACTCTTGGCATTCTCTCAACCAGCTTCATCAGGTAGTCACCTGGAATGCATTTCAATTAACAGGTGTGCCTTGTGATATGACGTCTTTTATAAAGGATTTGTTAATGTGACTGATATTGTGTGCTGAATAGGATTTTGAGGATGAGGACATTCCATTTATTTCTGTCACTGGTGGGTGCCAGAAGGTATGCGTGCCAAAGAAGGCTGGGGGGCCACTGATGTTACTTTTAGAATGAGTATATGATGGAATGTCCTTTCTAGGGTGCAAGATGATACCATCTAGGGTGATATTATTGTGGTTGGGAGTGACACCCAATAATGGTTGGCAACTGTTGGATAGAAGTAGCTTGCAAAGCAGTATATAAACGGAGAGATTTTGTATGCCTATCATTCAGATAGCAATGGGCAACTCACGTGCCGTTTGTTATGTGAATCCGGTACCGTAATATTAAATACATGTATCTTCTTGCATATTGAATTCCTTGATACCAGAGAAACTCATCATAACACCTTGTTAAAAGATAATTTGTGGAATTTCTTTACTTCTTAATGCGTTTGAGCCAATCAGTTCTGTTGTGACAAGGTAGGGGTGGTATACAGAAGATAGCCCTATTTGGTAAAAGACCAAGTCCATATTACGGCAAGAACAGCTCAAATAAGCAAAGAGAAATGACAGTCCATCATTACTTTAAGACATGAAGGTCAGTCAATGTGAACATTTCAAGAACTTTGAACGTTTCTTCAAGTGCAGTCGTAAAAACCATCAAGCACATGATGAAACTGGCTCTCATGAGGACTGCCACAGGAAAGGAAGACCCAGAGTTACCTCTGCTGCAGAGGATAAGTTCATTAGAGTTAACTGCACCTCAGATTGCAGCCCAAATTAATGGGTTCAAGTAACAATGTAGAAAATAGTAAAATTAAAGAAAAGTAGGTGTGTCCAAACCTTTGACTGGTACTGGATAAAAGCGTCTGCTAAATGGCATATTATATTACATTATACTGTAAATCGATACGCTAGCATATTAGCCACGTTTTGACTGACTTGTGATCATTTCCCTTGCTAGTTTGATTGTACTGACATTCCTAGCCTTAGTTACATTCATCCGTTTTTGTCCAGAATATTGAGTAATTCAAACTGAAACAGTGCATCCCGAACAAACAATTTACCAGGCCAGCTGTGATTTACAACCTGATAGTAATATTTTTTGGACTACCAAGAAATGTAGTGGTGAATTATATTAATCATGCATTGAACTGCATCCATCTATTCTGCCAACAATGCCTTAGTGTACGTCATGGAAAGTTGAGTCAAATAGAACCTATTTTTAAAACCTCTTATAAAGTTGTGTTTGTAGCATAAACTGGGAATTTGATATTTCTGACTGATATTATGATTGTCTGTTTGTTTCACATCTGCAAAGTAGTTAAAAAACGCTGTCAGTGCCACTTGAAACTTTAGGTCACTGGTTACTTTGTGTGCTAAACGTGAAATGTTTTTTGCAATGAGAAGTAATAGTTGTACATTTCGATTGGGAGGTGCTTAATGGTTGTGTTTTTGTATTCTTATGATTGTGACCTACCGGACTTATTATGTCAGAGTTTATTATTTAACATCATGCTGTATGTGACTGCTGTCTTTCCATCAGCCCTATGCAGTGGTGTAGTGGCGCCTGGAGAAGTGGGTATACTCTAATTTAGCCAAAAAGTTCCCAAACGGCCCACCCAGATTTTCACTCTCATAATCACACTTTTCTTTAAATAGAAAAATAAAAAACATTTGATGGTCTAAGTCCACATCAATCTGATTGTTTGGGCATGTCAGTGACTGGCTCCCCAGTGGGTGGGCCTGTGTCCACCCAGGCCCATCCATATCTATGCCTCTGATGCAAACAGCACGTGATGACAATTGCACATCACAAATAGCCTACTAACCAACATTTCAGACTAAACTTTTTAAATACCTGGTTTGCATACCCATTGTTACCTAAGTTAGCATTTACTGGTAGATATCATAAGTTGAAACGTCTTTCCTACCCTACCGGCTACCAATGTCATTCTTCTGTGAGCTGCTCCATGCCAAAACCAGTTGAGAGCTACACACTCTTGCTGCCTGCAGATGACATTCCACTGAAACTAGGTCTGTGCGGCGCACATGTGAATATATTTCACGTGCTTTGCGATTGTGTAGGCTACTTTGTGCATGATTTCTTTATTGTACTACATAATTGATAAGTCGTATACCTCCACTTCACTACCTTGATACACATCAGTAGGGATTAAGAAGTGAGTATACGCAATGCCCACTGAAAACCACTAGCCCTTTTTGTTTTACAAAAAGTGCACTCTCCTACATTAGTGTGCTGGTATTACTGTTGCTGTCCTTTCAGAATCAGGAACCTGTCACACACTAAAGGCCTATAGGTTCACCACTGTGCAAACATGTCTATAATAGATAAGGCTGTTAAGATATTAATGTTTCAAGAAAGGAGTGTATATATTTGGCCTGGCGAAGCGGTTTTATGCGCTCACTGAATGGAAGCTGATAATTATGAGATTTTTAGTACGCTGGTCTTGGCTGGTCTCGGGAAGAAATTAGAGTCCTAACTGTCCGAGACCGAGTCAAGACAGAGTACAAATGTATCTGACACCGAGACAAGGCGATACACTGAATATGGGGTCTCGAGACGAGACCGGTCTCGAGTACTACAACACTGGTGGCCACAGTGGCCATCTTAGGTCCTGTTGTTTTGCTTCCATGCTTGCACAAGCCCAGGGCACATATTCATAAGGTCTCCGAGTAGGAGTGCTGAGTTGGATACATTTAGCCTCATAAATCATAATAAATAAGAGTGGGGATGAACCTGATCCTAATCTGAGACACTTTATGAATACAGGCCCTGATCCCAGATCCTAGCTCAGTTGATTGATACCATATTTTCTATTTTCCAGGGTTGGTGTTTGTCATTCAAATTATATTGGGAGGAATAAACTTCAGATCTGTAAAACATCCCCCTCTCCTCTCCTCCTTCTGGGGCTCTGACTGTATTCCTCTTGTAAAAACACACAGATGGTTCTACTTACTCTTCCTTTTGATTCGGAGGCCTTTCAAAGCTCTTGATTAGACTAAATGGAATATGAAACCCCATGCATTTTTCGGCAAAAAGTGGGTAAACTGTTGTGCCAAAGAAAAGGTGGGTAAACTGCGTTTACTTGCATTTACCCTCCACTACAGCACTGATGGTAATGCTCTGTAGTTGGCCTTGCCGGAACGGTTGGAGGTGAAGCTGAAATGAAACATTAAGTCAAAGCTATGTATCAAATAGTGCTAAGTTCACCTCTCAATATGCTGGAAAGTTTACATTAGTTTCTGACATGGGAACATACGTAGATCTTGCTTTTTAACATTGATGATAATGACAGTGAACATATGTATACTGTGCAGTGCTACATGATACACTTTTTCAATTTCATTCAGTTCTGAGTAAATAAGAGTCATGTTCTCCGTACGTGATAACCCATTGGGTGACATGGGTTGTTATTTCTGTGTCTGTGGTCGGGTGATTGTATCGACGCCATCTGCCCGATACAGTTGAAACTGGGATTCATCCGTGAAGAGCAGTCAGGTCAAGACCCTGGTGAGGACAACGAGCACACAGATGAGGTTCCCTGAGACGGTTTCTGACAGTTTGTGCAAAAATTATTAGGTTGTGCAAACCCACAGTTTCATCAGCTGTCTGGGTGGCTGGTTTCAGATGATCCCGCAGGTGAAGAAGCCAGATGTGGAGGTACTGGGCTGGTGTGGTTACACGTGGTCTGCGGTTGTGAGGGCGGTTGGATGTAGTGCCAAATTCTCTAAAGCGGGTTATGTTAGAGAAATAAACATTCAATTCTCTGGCAACAGCTCTGGTGGACATTCCTGCAGTCAGCATGTCAATTGCACGCTCCCTCAAAACTTGAGACATCTTTAGCTATGTGTTGTATGACAAAACTGCACATTTTGTTGTCCCCAGCACAAGGTGCACCAATGTAATGATCATGCTTCTTGATATGCCACACCTGTCAGGTGGATGGATTATATTGGCAAAGGAGAAATGGGATGTAAACAAATTAGTGCAAAACATTTGAGAGAAATAAGCTTTTTGTGCATATGGAACATTTCTGGGATCTTTTATTTCAGCTCATGAAACATGGGACCATCACTTTACATGTTGCGTTTATATTTTTGTACAGTATATGTTCAGCTCTTCATCAGAAGCTGTCCCGTTGTATAATGATTAGAAGACAGGCGCAGGAATACGTATTAGGGTTTTTTATTTCTCCACCCAACACAATGTACATCGTGAAAAACAACAGGGACGAAGCCCAAAACATATAACACACAGGGATGTAAGCCAAACAAAAGAGCGAGGTGTAACATCTAAACAATACACGGGACGAGACCCATAATAACAAGAGCACAATACACGGTGCTCACGAGACCAATGGACATGGGACAATAATCGACAAGGAAAATGGGGAACAGAGGGCACATATATACACATACTAATCAGGGGAAATTCAAAAGTCAAAACTGCTCGCTACTCTGGCACCCCAATGGTGGAACAAGCTCCCTCACGACGCCAGGACAGCGGAGTCACTGACCACATTCCGGAGACACTTGAAACCCCACCTATTTAAGGAATACCTGGGATAGTATAAGAGTAATCCTTCTACCCCCCCCCCCCCCCCCCCCACCCCCACAAAAAAATAATAATAATATTAATAATAATAATAATAATAATAATATATATATATAAATATATATATATATATATATATATAAATATATATATATATATATATATATATATATATATATATATATATATATATATATATATATATATATATATATATATATATATAAAACAAATGAAAATTGAAAATATACTCGGAAAAAAAAAAATATATATATATATATATAAAAATAACAACACAAAAAATTGTAAAGTGGTTGTCCTACTGGCTATCATAAGGTGAATGCACCAATTTGTAAGTCGCTTTGGATAAGAGCGTCTGCTAAATGACGTAAATGTAAATGTAATGAAATGGGAACCAGGTGTGCGTAATGAGACAAGACAGTCCGGAGTTGGTGGTAATGATCCAGGTCAGTGACGCCTAGAAGACCGGTGAGGTAGACCTCCGGAGCTGGTGAACGGAATGAGCAGCAGTACCGGGGGGATCCGTGACAGTAACCCCCCCCCCCCCCCCCCCCCCGACGCGCTGCACCAGCAGCGGTACGACACAGGACTCAGGGATGACCACAGGATAGGTCAGGTCGCCGACGTTGAAAATCCCTGGTCAGCGAATTGTCCAGGATGTCCACCGCAGGAACCCAGCACCGCTCCTCTGGGCCGTACCCCTCCCACTCGATGAGGTACTGGAGACGCCCCGCCCGACTCCACGAATCCAGGACTTCACGGACCGGGTACGCCGGACTTCCTTCGATGTCCAGAGTCACTGGGTCCAGTCTCAGCGAGGGGACCAGGCACCACTGGCCTGAGGAGAGACACATGAAAAGTCGGGTTAATGCACTAATCAGCAGGGAGTTGCAAACGGTACGTTACCTCATTAACCCTCCTCAGGAATTTAAATGGCCCCACAAACTGCGGGCTCATCTTCCGGCAGGGCAAGCGGAGGGGCAGGTACCACGTGGAGAGCCAGACCCGGTCGCCTGGAGAGAAAACAGGCGCCACACTGTCATGGAGGTAGGCCTGTTCCTTGTGCCGACGCACGGCCCGCTGGAGATGAGGGTGCGCAGCATTCCAGATCTCCTCATCGCGCCGAAACCACTCGTCCACCGCAGGGGCCTCGGTCTGGTTTGGATGCCAAGGTTCCAGGGCCGGCTGATACCCCAACACGCACTGGAAAGGAGTGAGGTTAGTGGAGGAGTGGCAGAGGGAATTCTGTACATACTCAGTCCAAGATAGAGAATCTGCCCACTCCCCCGGCCGGTCCTGACAGTAACACCTCAGGAACCTGCCCACTTCCTGATTGACCCTCTCCACCTGCCCATTAGCTTGAGGACGGTACCCAGAGGTGAGACTGACCGTGACCCCCAGGCATTCCATGAAGGCTTTCCATACACGTGAGGTGAACTGAGGGCCACGGTCTGACACAATGTCCTCCGGGATCCCTTTAGTGCCAGAAGACATCCGTAAAAAGAGCCTCCGCGGTTTGCATGGCAGACTGGAGCCCAGGCAGAGGAAGGAGGCGACAAGCCACAACAACGAGAACAGTGGTATTTCCCTGGGAGGGGGAAGGTCAGTGACAACGTCCACCGAGAGGTGAGAACAGGGTCATTGTGGAACCGGCAAGGGAAGGAGCGTTCCATAAGGGAGGTGTTTGGGTGTCTTAGACTGGGTACAGAGGGAGCAGGAAGAGATGTAAACCCGGACGTCCCTAGCCAAGGTGGGCGACCAGTACTTCTCAGTCGAGAAGGCGATGGTACGGCCTGGCACCATGTGGCCACGACACAGGAGCCATGTGTGTCCATGAAACGAGGCAGTCTCGCACACCCGTGGGCACGTAGGCACGGTTCTCCGGGCACTGTGTAGGTGCGGGTTCCGTACTCAAGGTTCCGTATGTCTGCATCCACATCCCACACCACTGGCACGATGATACGGAATGGAGGGATGATGGGAGTCTCCTCTCCCTGTCTCTCCTCTGCGTCATAGAGGCAAGACAAGGCATCCGCCTTCACGTTCTTCGAGCCTGGCCTATAGGAAAGCATGAATTGGAACCTGGCAAAGAATAGAGCCCACCTGGCCTGTCTCAGGTTTAGACAATTCACTGCTCTGATTTACTCCAGGTTGCGGTGGTCCGTCCACACCAGGAAAGGGTGTTTGGACCCCTCCAGCCAGTGCCTCCACGCCTTCAGAGCATTCTTGACCGCCAAGAGTTCCCGGTCCCCTACTTCGTAGTTCCTGAAGCCCCGGATGAACCTCCAAAAATAGTTGCTGGACTGCTTTCACAGAGTTGGGGATGGGTCATGACCTGACTGCGCTGACGCATTGCTCCTCCATCTCCACTCCCTCTGTGGATATGAGGTAGCCCAAAAAGGACACGGACCGCTGGAAAAACAAAAAATGTTTTTGGGGACATATAGGTTATACAGTCTTCCCAGCACAGACCTGACTAACGAGACATGCTGGGCTCGGTCAGCAGAATAGACCAAAATGTTGTCTATATAAACTACTACACCCTGTCCCAGCATGTCCCGAAACACTTTGTTAATAAAGGCCTGGAAGACTTAAGGAGCATTATTTTATTTTTTTGAACCTTTATTGAACCAGGAAGGGCTTTTCAAGAGTGTCCTGGCCAATATAGGAAGCACCAAGTCATTACACAATTGCAGACAGACAATATGAAAAACTAAAAGTAATCTAGTAAACATCCATAGAAATCACAGGAGCATAACAAAATCATAACACAGCAATTTAAAAACATTGACAGGTCAAGGAATCAGCCTCAAAGTCCTTCAGCAATGATTTAAAGGGACAAGTTCTTCCAGTTTAAATGTATGTTGTAAGGCGTTCCAAGCCGATTGCGCAGAGTACATAAAAGCCCTTTTACCTAATTCAGTTTGGACATTTGGAACAGTTAGCAGGATAAAGTCCTGCGAACGAAGGGAGTACCCACCATATTTCTGAAGAATAAAAAAGCCCAGATAAAATGGTAGTAAACCCAAAATGGCTTTGTAAATAAAAGTATACCAGTGACTGAGCCTACGAGTGGCTAGAGAAGGCCAGCCAACCCTGGTATATAAAGTGCAATGGTGCGTAACGGTTTTGCAGTTTCAAATAAATCTCAGTGCTCCATGATAAAGGGTGTCAATTGATCTCAAACACTGAGCGGAAGCATTCATATATAAAATATCTCCATAGTCTAGTATAGGCATAACTGATGCTAGCCTGCTTCTGGCTTCAAAATAAAAACTTCAGCTTCAATTTTTTTGTAAGTTGTTGAATATGCAATTTAAAAGAGAGGCTGTCATCAATTAAAATTCCAAGATATTTACATGAGGTTACAACCTCAATCTAATTGCCCTGACAGGTAGTAATAGGTTAAAGGTTCAGTGGTCTATTTCTTGCTTTAGAAAACACAATTAGTTTAGTTTTGTCAGCATTGAGGATAAGATTCAATTGACACAAGGTATGTTAAACAGTATAAAAAGTAGTTTGCAAGTTCTGGAAAGCTTTTCTGAGAGACGAGGCACAACATTAAATACGGGGGTATGTCTCTATCAGCTTGGCACATCTAGCCACTGGGATTTTTGCACATTCTTCAAGACAAAACTGCTCCAGCTCCTTCAAGTTGGATGGGTTCCAGTGGAGTACAACAATCTTTAAGTCATACCACAGATTCTCAATTGGATTGAGGTCTGGGCTTTTACTAGGCCATTCCAAGACATTTAAATGTTTCCCCTTAAACCACTCGAGTGTTGCTTTAGCAGTATGATTAGGGTCATTGTCCTGCTGGAAGGTGAACCTCCGTCCCAGTCTCAAATCTCTGGAAGACTGAAACAGGTTTCCCTCAAGAATTTCCCTGTATTTAGCGCCATCCATCATTCCTTCAATTCTGACCAGTTTCCCAGTCCCTGCCGATGCAAAACATCCCCACAGCATGATGCTGCCAAAACCATGCTTCACTGTGGGGATGGTGTTCTCAGGGTGATGAGAGGTGTTGGGTTTGCGCCAGACATAGCGTTTTCCTTGATGGCCAAAAACCTCAATTTTGGTCTCATCTGACCAGAGTACCTTCTTCCATATGTTTGGGGAGTCTCCCACATGCCTTTTGGTGAACACCAAACATGTTTGCTTATTTTTTTCTTTAAGCAATGGCTTTTCTGTAAAGCCCAGCTCTGTGGAGTGGTCCTATGGACAGATACTCCAATCTCCGCTGTGGACCTTTGCTGCTCCTTCAGGGTTATCTTTGGTCTCTTTATTGCCTCTCTGATTAATGCCCTCCTTGCCTGGTCTGTGAGTTTTGTGGGCGGCCCTCTCTTGGCAGGTTTGTTGTGGTGTCATATTCTTTCCATTTTTTATAATGGATTTAATGGTGCTCCCTGGGATGTTCAAAGTTTCGGATATTTTTTTATGACCCAACCCTGATCTGTACTTCACCACAACTTTGTCCCTGACCTGTTTGGAGAGCTCCTTGGTCTTCATGGTGCCGCTTGCTTGGTGGTGCCCCTTGCTTAGTGGTGTTGCAGACTCTGGGGCCTTTTAGAACAGGTGTATATATACTGAGATCATGTGACACTTAGATTGCACACAGGTGGACTTTATTTAACTAATTATGTGACTTCTGAAGGTAATTGGTTGCACCAGATCTTATTTAGAGGCTTCATAGCAAAGGGGGTGAATACATATGCACGCACCACTATTCTGTTATTTATTTTTTAGAATTTTTTTAAACAAGTAATTTTTTTCTTTTCACTTCACCAATTAGTACTATTTTGTGTATGTCCATTACATGAAATCCAAATAAAAATCAATTTAAATTACAGGTTGTAATGCAACAAAATAGGAAAAATGCCAAGGGGGATGAATACTTTTCAAGCATATGAATGGTTGAAGATAGGCCTATTGGCCTATGTCTCGTCTTGCGCTGTACATAATATCAGATCTCAAATCAAATCAAATCAAATTGTATTTGTCACATACGCCTAATAAACAGGTGTACCTTACAGTGAAATGCTTACTTACAAGCCCTTAACCAACAATTTAGTTTTAAGAAAGAATACCAAAAAATATCACACAACAAATACAACATAAAATAATACGAAATAAAAGTAACAAATAATTAAAGAGCAGCAGTAAAAATAACAATAGCGAGGCTTTGTACAGGGGGTACTGGTACCGAGTCAATGTGTGGGGGGACCGGTTAGTTGAGGTAATTGAAGTCATATGTACATGTAGGAAGAGTTCTTAAAGTGACTATGCATAGATAATAAACAGAGAGTAGCAGCAGCGTAAAAGAGGGGGGGGGGGGGGCAATGCAAATAGTCTGGGTAGCCATTTGATTAGATGTTCAGGAGTCTTATGGCTTGGGGGTAGAAGCTGTTTAGAACCCTCTTGGACCTAGACTTGGCGCCCCGGTACCGCTTGCCATGCGATAGCAGAGAGAACAGTCTATGACTAGGGTGGCTGGAGTCTTTGACAATTTTTAGGGCCTTCCTCTGACAACGCCTGGTATAGAGGTCCTGGATGGCAGGAAGCTTGGCCCCAGTGATGTACTGGGCCGTACGCACTACCCTCTGTAGTGCCTTGCGGTCAGAGGCCGAGCAGTCGCCATACCAGGCAGTGATGCAACCAGTCAGGATGCTCTCAATGGTGCAGCTGTAGGACCTTTTGAGGATATGAGGACCCATGCCAAATCTTTTCAGTCTCCATAGAGGGAATAGTTTTTTTTCGTGCCCTCTTCACGACTGTATTGGTGTGCTGGACCATGTTAGTTTGTTGGTGATGTGGACACCAAGGATCTTGAAGCGCTCAACCTGCTCCACTACAGCCCCGTCGATGAGAATGGGGGCGAGCTCGGTCCTCTTATCAACAATAATTGGAGAAGTGTTTAACATCACCAGTAGGCTTAGGCTACCACATCCTTATGATATACAGTGAGGGAAAAAAGTATTTGATCCCCTGCTGATTTTGTACGTTTGCCCACTGACAAAGACATGATCAGTCTATAATTTTAATGGTAGGTTTATTTGAACAGTGAGAGACAGAATAACAACAACAAAAATCCAGAAAAACGCATGTCAAAAATGTTATAAATTGATTTGCATTTTAATGAGGGAAATAAGTATTTGACCCCTCTGCAAAACATGACTTAGTACTTGGTGGCAAAACCCTCCTCTTTGCAGATCTTCTCCAAGTCATTAAGGTTTTGAGCCTGACGTTTGGCAACTCGAAACCTTCAGCTCCCTCCACAGATTTTCTATGGGATTAAGGTCTGGAGACTGGCTAGGCCACTCCAGGACCTTAATGTGCTTCTTCTTGAGCCACTCCTTTGTTGCCTTGGCTGTGTGTTTTGGGTCATTGTCATGCTGGAATACCCATCCATGACCCATTTTCAATGCCCTGGCTGAGGGAAGGAGGTTCTCACCCAAGATTTGACGGTACATGGCCACATCCATCGTCCCTTTGATGCGGTGAAGTTGTCCTGTCCCCTTAGCAGAAAAACACCCCCAAAACATGTTTCCACCTCCATGTTTGATGGTGGGGATGGTGTTCTTGGGGTCATAGGCAGCATTCCTCCTCCTCCAAACACGGCGAGTTGAGTTGATGCCAAAGAGCTCGATTTAGGTCTCATCTGACCACAACACTTTCACCCAGTTCTCCTCTGAATCATTCAGATGTTCATTGGCAAACTTCAGACGGCCCTGTATATGTGCTTTCTTGAGCAGGGGGACCTTGCGGGCGCTGCAGGATTTCAGTCCTTCACAGCGTAGTGTGTTACCAATTGTTTTCTTGGTGACTATGGTCCCAGCTGCCTTGAGATCATTGACAAGATCCTCCCGTGTAGTTCTGGGCTGATTCCTCACCGTTCTCATGATCATTGCAACTCCATGAGGTGAGATCTTGCATGGATCCCCAGGCCGAGGGAGATTGACAGTTTTTTTGTGTTTCTTCCATTTGCAAATAATCGCACCAACTGTTGTCACCTTCTCACCAAGCTGCTTGGCGATGGTCTTGTAGCCCATTCCAGCCTTGTGTAGGTCTACAATGTTGTCCCTGACATCCTTGGAGAGCTCTTTGTTCTTGGCCATGGTGGAGAGTTTGGAATCTGATTGATTGATTGCTTCTGTGGACAGGTGTCTTTTATACAGGTAACAAGCTGAGATTAGGAGCACTCCCTTTAAGAGTGTGCTCCTAATCTCAGCTCGTTACCTGTATAAAAGACACCTCGGAGCCAGAAATCTTTCTGATTGAGGGGGGGTCAAATACTTTTTTCCCTCATTAAAATGCAAACCAATTTATAACATTTTTGACATGCTTTTTTCTGGGTTTTTTTTGTTGTTATTCTGTCTCTCACTGTTCAAATAAACCTACCATTAAAATTATAGACTGATAATTTCTTTGTCAGTGGGCAAACGTACAGAATCAGCAGGGGATCAGATACTTTTTTCCCTCATTGTATATGTTTTCAGAAGCGCAATGTGACTGCAAGAGACAGGTTGGAATGTCTGACTAAAATAAGGGACAAATCAAAATTTTTTGCTAAATTAGTTGTGCTTGAATTTGTTGATAAAATGCGGGACATGATTTTGTCGTTGCGGGACAAAGAGGCAAAATGCGGGACTGTGGTCACCCTAACCGCTGACCATGTCACATTTTTCATTGTTTTTAAAATTGTCCAGCCCATCTGGCATTTGCCAGAATTGCCAGATGACCAATCCGCCCCTGCACACACAAACACACACACACAATGGCATAGACTGGCTACTCTGTCTTTTCTGCTCTAACAAAGCCTGTTTTATGTGTGAGTTGTTCTGCCCCATCCCACGGCCCATGCCGCCGGCCTCTTTCTTCTCCACGCTGCCCTAGGGAGTACCCAATCATGTCCGTGCCACTGCCAACCTTAGCTAAGCCCTCTGGCCCCCTAACTGTCACCCTGCACTTCCACACTGAACAGCTTCCTGTGGCATTGGCAGTGAGAGAAGCTTTGTGGGTGTAAATAAAGCTTCTCTTCTTTGTCCTTTTGAATCATCCCTCTCCTGCCTGCCTTTAAATCTCACCAGGGTAAGGCTGAGGTAATCGGAAGGACTGAAGGAGGTCTGAATACAGTGAATGAATAGAAAGCAAATACCCCAGCACACGACCCCATTGGCCCCATGTGGGTATTTGGTGGGCAATGTGGGCAGGGGCTAGCCCAAACAAATCCCACACCAGCCAAACACGGGCTAGCTGTTTATTAGCCATTCTTTCTTTTTCTTTTTATAATGTTATTTTTATTTAATTAAATGTATCGGCCAAATATTATGCAATACACAACAGCAGTAGTGTTGTATCTGTATACATTATATGTGCTATTATTATTATTACTACTGAAATTAACTGTATTTCATTATCCTCATTGCATTGTATAGTATTTACTGAAATGCTGTGCCACTATACTGCTTTGGCAATATCTACAAATTGTATTTCATGCCAATAAAGTAATTTGAATTTGAGAGAGAGAGGTTTGGTTAGTGAGAGAGAGAGAGAGAGAGAGAGAGAGAGAGAGAGAGAGAGAGAGAGAAGAGAAAGTGTGAGAGGGTGAGAGAGAGGGATAGAGAGAGGTAAAGAGTGTGTGTGAGAGAGGTTATGAGAGAGAGAGAGAGAGAGAGAGAGAGAGAGAGATCCCATGACCATTAATTTCCTGAAGTATTTACATTGTATATAACTGACAGTAAGACATAGTGTAACCATCATCCATGTACATTTTGTGGTTTATTAGCCAATCTTTCGTTTTCTTTTTATAATGTTATTTTTATTTAATTAAATGTATCGGCCAAATATTATATGCAATACACAACAGCAGTAGTGTTGTACCTGTATACATTATATGTGCTATTATTATTATTATTACTACTGAAATTAACTGTATTTCATTATCCTCATTGCATTGTATAGTATTTACTGAAATGCTGTACCACTATCCTGCTTTGGCAATATCTACAAATTGTATTTCATGCCAATAAAGTAATTTGAATTTGAGAGCGAGCAAGAGAGAGAGAGAGGTTTGGTTAGTGAGAAAGAGAGAGAGAGAGAGAAAGAGAGAGAGAGCGAGAGCGAGAGCGAGAGAGAGGTAAAGAGTGTGTGTGAGAGAGAGAGAGAGAGAGAGAGAGAGAGAGAGAGAGAGAGAGAGAGAGAGAGAGAGAGAGAGAGAGAGAGTTCATGACATAGCCTTGCAGTATATCCCATTCCCACGGTCAGTTCAGCTTTAGCAGCACCTCAGAGTCAGTTGGTGAAATAATGAGCTGGGCTTGCAGACACAGTGACACAGGCAGGAGCTTCGGAGCTATGGATAATAAAGTTTCCTTTGCTTTAATTGAGTTCGCCATAACACTGCATAAATGTACCTTACATGTCCGCCTTGGCGACAGCTAGACTCTGGACTAGACTGTGGGTTAAAGTTTGAAATGTTAGTGTCACAAAAGGTCAAATTTGAAGGAAATTACTCATAAAGCATCGCCACATTCAGGGTGACAGGATATTTTACAGACATGTTACACAATATGATCTCACAAACTCAAGTCGAAATTAGACTTTTGTACTACTGCGGCATTTGTACAATTGTGAAGTCACATCTGTGGTGTGCAAAAGTTTAAAAGAAAAAGACATACAAATGTGTTGACAGACCTCATGTACTGTACTCTGTCTATCATCCTATCATGTACCTCTGTCTGGCTGTAGTTACAGGCCCTGACAATGAAGCATGATGTCATTGCTGTAGGGTTACTGTTGTGGTGTCACGATCGTCGTATACAGAGGAGGACCAAGGCGCAGCGTTGCAGGCAAACATACTCTTTATTTAGCGATTACACAACAAAATAAACTAAACGATAACGTGACAGTTCACGGTCTAACACAAACCAACTAGAAACAAGATCCCACAACTACTGTGGGAAAACAGCCTGTTTAAATGTGGTTCCCAATCAGAGACAACCAGCCACAGCTGACACTCGTTGCCTCTGATTGAGAACCACACTGGCCAACATAGAAATGAAACACCTAGAACTACAACACAGAAATCTACACACCCTGGCTCAACATAACAGTGTCCCCAGAGCCAGGGCGTGACATGTGGATACAACATGGTGAAATACAATGGGTTTACAGTTTTACAACTTCAATGCTGTATAAGGAGAGAGAGCTAATTCAAAGGGAAAAATGTTTTTATATGCAGTGCAGAGGCGTGAGTTAAACAGATGTTTGTATTTTGTTAATTCGATTTCCGCAGGGGCGTGACCATTGTAGGTTAAGGGTTAAAGCCTATTGTTATTGGTGGTGATATCCTTCTGCCTTCTTTTACTCTGATCTAATGCTGTGGGTGAGATTTAAACTGTCTGTGTTGTTTAATTTAACCCCCAATAAAAAAGAGCTCTGCTATCCAGAACATTGGCACTGATTGTTGGGGGACAATGAGAGGTCAACACAAACACACATGCACACACACACACACACACACACACACACACACACACACACACACACACACACACACACACACACACACACACACACACACACATACAGACAACAGTAGTGCTCTTTGTTATGACAGTCAGGGGTTCATCTGCCTGAGTCAATACACTGTATCACCAACTATGCTGGTGCGAGACTATGGGAACAGAGATTTCCTCACTGACCCTGGTTAGTCCTGACACTGATACACTGATACACATTACAAGCCAGACCCAGTCCCAAACAAATGAACCGACTTATAGTGGGTTAGAGAGGAACATTGAGAAAATGTAATGTCTTGTTTTACCATGCACAACTGAGTGAGTATTAGCAGATGATAAAATGTAAACTATTATTGAATAACATCAACAACATAAGTGGAGACAGAATATTAGGATGTTTAGGTTTGTTGTCCATGATGCACGATCATTTATGTAAGTGTACTACAGAGTCTTTCAGCATATTGTAATGAAACGAGGTGAAGCATGAGCTCTAGAGGCAGACTTGAACTTGCGACCCTAGGGTCCAAAGTTACACACACACTCTGCTCTCTGCGGGCCTTCCAGGTGTGTGTGGAGGTGTGTATGACGGACTTCTCCTGCAGGTCGGGCAGGCTCTGCTCTACTTTCTGCAGGCATTCCAAGTGTGTGTGTGTGTGTGTGTGACTAACTTCTCCTGCAGGCCGAGCAGGCGCTGCTCTGGTCTCTGCAGGCCCTTCAGGCCCCTCATCATCTTGCCAAGGTGGTCTTCGGAGCTGCGGTTCCTTCAGGTCCTTCAGGTAGTTCTGTCTGCTCACTGACAGAGAGAGAGAGCGAGGGAGAGGGAGGGGGAGAGAGATTAATGGGGAGAGAGAGATGGTTGAGATGTATATATACTGTATTTATATAGAGAGAAGGGGGAAAGAGAGATGGGGGAGAAAGAACGAGAGAGAGCGAGAGAGAGAGAGAGAGCGAGCGAGAGAGAGAGAGAGAGCGAGGGGGACAAAGAGAGAGAGAGAGAGAGAGAGAGAGAGAGGGACGGACAGAGACAGACAGGGTTTCAAGGTTTGGTTCATTTCAAGTTGATTACACATTGTTGAGAACTCAAGGTTACTTTCATAACCCTGGTTCTCTGATAATATAAGTGAGATGTATCACAAATGGGATATCGCCTAGCGATTCACTACAAAGGAAGTAACCAATCACACAGTCTCCTTATATGGCGCCACTCGCCTGCCCACTGGTTATTCTCAAGCATGTCTCTCTTCCTTGCACTCTGCAAGGAGGGAAATACAGTCATACATCTCACTCATATTATCAGAGAAGCTGGGTTACGAAAGTAACCATCTTGTAAAGAGATGCCTTTGAACAGTGCCCAAGAGGTAACCATGCCTCTGGTGGAATGAGCCATCAAGGCCCTTCGGGGGCTGTAAACCCTTGCTATTATAAGGCAATATAATAGCCTACACTATCTAATGGGACAGATGTTGACAAGAGAGGGGCCCACCCTTGCA
Source organism: Coregonus lavaretus (assembly GCF_964263955.1). Lineage (NCBI taxonomy): Eukaryota > Metazoa > Chordata > Actinopteri > Salmoniformes > Salmonidae > Coregonus > Coregonus lavaretus. Next base: position 47,439,455 of record NC_140002.1, read on the forward strand.
GGGGGGCACCCAAGAAATGAAGAGTTGGTCACTCTTCCGTAATGCTCTCGTTCTATCCAAGTAAATGTGCAACGCATGTACTGGAACAAACGATGGAGACGCTCTTCTTCCGTAGAAGTGAAGGGGGGTGGGTGGAAAGCCACAAGCTCTAAGGCGAGACAATTAGAATTGTCGGTGACCTCGGGCATAAAGGTGGCGTTAGGTAGCAAAGTTACCTTTGAAAATACCGGGGCAAACTGTAGGCACGAATGGTGAACTGACAGTGTGTGCGGCTCAATCACTCGCTTTGCAGATGTAAGAGCAATAAGTAAAGCGGTTTTAAAAGAGAGATCATTAATCTCCACTCTTTCCAGCGGCTCAAAAGGCTGCTGTGAGATAGCCTTAAACACAATAGACAGGTCCCAAGAAGGTGCTAAAGAATTGGAAACTTGGCATAAGCGATGCGCTCCCTTCATAAAACGACATAACTGAGGGTGCTTTCTCCCTACTGTGTTGTTGTCGAAGCCTATATGGCAGGCCGAGATAGCAGCTAAATAGACCTTTACAATGGAGACAGCCTTCCCTCTATCCAAAAGGCCTTGCAAAAAGCATAGAACCTCAGATACAGAGCATTGGTAAGGAATGAGCTGACACTGGTCACACCTAGGGTTGCCAGTAAACTAGCAGAATTTTTGTATCTTTCAAGTATTTTATATAATCTATCACAAGACATCTAGTGGCCCTTTTGGATACTTCAGATTTGTACATGTGTCTGTAATTATCTCTGGCCTTATCACATGTAAAATATATGAAATCATTAAATATGATGATTTTATAATATAAATTTGAATGACAAAGCTGTGTTACCCTATCCGGTAACACTTTACAATAAGGTTCCATTTGTAAAGGGTTTATAAAGGGGTTATAATTATGTTATTAATGATTATTTAATAATTTGTAAATGCATTATAAACCATTAATAAACTGTTATATCGCATTGGTCAAAATAGTGCAATAACTGGTCAGTGTTTGCCAAATAGTGAGCCAATATTTAAACCCTGATGGCCTGGGCAAATTTACATCCAGGATATTATTCAATCATCATTCTTAACATATTTCCCCTTACCAGATTATATCAACACACTTACCACTTCTCTGTGATAGTCCAAGTATGGTGAACGCTCTGGTGTGAAATGGTAACCTGAATAGCTTTGGTTGGTGAAACAGTGGAGGAGGTATCCTCTCACAATGTTGAATGTTCATACCCACCATTCATTGACTGAACATGTAAGTCGCTCTGGATAAGAGCGTCTGCTAAATGACGTAAATGTAAATGTAAAACTATGAAATAATACATATGGAATCATGTAGTAAGCAACAAAGTGTTAAACAAATCAAAATATATGTTATAATTGAGATTCTTCAAAGTGGCCACCCTTTGCCTTGATGACAGCTTTGCGGATGTTTTGCTGCCTACCCTCACCACCTAGGGGCGGCTCATCAGGAAGTCCAGGATCCAGTTGGAGAGGGAGATGTTCAGTCCCAAGGTCCTTAGCTTAGTGATGAGCTTGGAGGGCACTATGGTGTTGAACACTATGCTGTAGTCAATGAACAGCATTCTCACACAGGTGTTCCTCTTGTCCAGGTGGGAAAGGGCAGTGTGGAGTGCAATAGAGATTGAGTAATCTGTGGATCTGTATGCCACCACAGTCGTATTGTCTGTCGTGACCAGGATATGACAATTCCGAAGGAAGGGCAGAAAGTGTTTAAATCAGAGAAAACACTGTCAGAAGCCCGAGGTACTGTATGCAAGCGAGGCGGAGCTATGGAAACCACAATCTGTTTAGTGCTCTGTCCTAGTGGGCTGCGCCCCACCCTGTGAGTGATGTGCCTGTCGTCACCACCTTCCTCATTGAGGCTGCTCCCAGTGGAGTGCCAGAAATGAAGATTGAGGGGCTCCTTCGATGTAAGGAGAGCTGAGAGAAAAACAGAGGTTACCGCTATCCTTAGATAGAGGTGAGATCGCTTACACAGACGTTGGGCACATACCCAATGTTGGTGGTCTCTCATTCTTGGTAGACTCATCCTGTGGAACACTGGCACTGTCTGGACGATATGATGCGGTTGTCCGATAGTGTAGACCGATAAGAGAGAGAATCCAGCTTGTGGCCTGGGTACTCTATTCTCTGTGTCTGCACTAAACAGCTTTTTTTCCGGTTGATCTTGAACCAAGGCCACTTTTCTCTCTGTAATTGATTATGGTGACTTGTTGTATATGCATGCAGCCTCCTCTGTCTTACAGAGACTGCACTCTGTTTATCATGCATCTTTGCACTTTATTACAAATGCCAAGGTTGGACCTCACTTTATATGCGCAGAAAGCTACATTTGTATGTGTTAATCTACAAAGCCCTTTTGGGTACACTCCCTCTTTACCTCTGTAGTCTGGTCTCCTTCACCACCAGCAGTTACCATACCTGTCACTTGAACCGATGTGGATGTGGTGGAGGAGTCAGGCGCAGGACACAGAGGTTAAGTCCAACAGACTTTAATAGTCTAATGATTATGAGGAAAAAACCCGACCTCGAAATAACACCAAGAGGCGAGGGAAAATTACGCACACGCGTAAACACTAAACATGAAACAAAACAGAGTGCAAACACGTAGCTCTGACAAAGTGGCAGCAATCACAACACACAATCAGTCTAGTGCAAAAACAAGGAACTTATAAGACACGTAATCAACACACAAATGGACACAGGTGTAACAGACAGACAAAAGCAATCAAATAACGAAACATGGCAGCTAGTACTCCGGGGACGGCGAATGCCGAAGCCTGCCCGAACCAGGAGGAGGAGCAGTCTCGGCAGAATCCGTGACAGTACCCCCCCCTTGACGCGCGGCTCCAGCCGTGCGCCGACCCCGGCCTCGGGGACGGCCAGGAGGACGCGGACCCGGGCGCGTGGGATGCCCACGGTGGAACTCAGTCAGGAGGGATGGATCGAGTATGTCCCTCCTGGGCACCCAGCACCGTTCCTCCGGACCGTACCCCTCCCACTCCACGAGATACCACACGAGACCACTCGTCCGGCGCCTCGAGTCCAAGATGGTCCGGACCCTGTACGCCGGGGCCCCCTCGATGTCCAAAGGGGGCGGAGGGGTCTCTCCTATCTCATCTTCTTGGAGTGGGCCAGCTACCACCGGCCTGAGAAGAGACACATGGAACGAGGGGTTAATATTTTTATACTCTATAGGCAGTTGTAACCTGTAACACACCTCGTTCAATCTTCTCAGGACTTTGAAGGGCCCCACAAACCGCCGACCCAGCTTCCGGCAGGGCAGGCGGAGGGGCAGGTTTCGAGTCGAGAGCCAGACTCGATCTCCTGGTGCGTACACCGGTCCCTCACTGCGGTGGCGATCGGCGCTCGCCTTTTGTTGACGGATGGCACGCTGCAGATGGACATGGGCAGCGTCCCACGTCTCCTCCGAGCGCCGAATCCACTCGTCCACCGCAGGGGCCTCGATCTGGCTCTCGTGCCATGGTGCCAGGACCGGCTGATTACCTAAAACACACTGGAAAGGTGTTAAATTGGTGGAGGAGTGGCGGAGAGAGTTCTGGGCCATCTCTGCCCAGGGGATGAACCTAGACCACTCCTCCGGCCGGTCCCGGCAATAGGACCTCAAAAACCTACCCACATCCTGGTTGACACGTTCCACCTGCCCATTGCTCTCTGGGTGGTACCCCGAGGTAAGGCTTACCGAGACCCCCAACCGTTCCATGAACGCTCCCCAAACTCTGGAGGTGAACTGGGGACCTCGGTCAGACACAATATCCTCGGGGACCCCATAGTGCCGGAACACATGGGTAAATAGGGCCTCAGCGGTTTGTAGGGCAGTAGGGAGACCCGGCATTGGAAGGAGACAACAGGCCTTGGAAAACCGATCCACAACGACCAAAATGGTGGTATTCCCCTGGGAGGGGGGTAGGTCGGTTACGAAATCCACCGATAAGTGGGACCATGGTCGTTGTGGAACGGGCAGGGGATGTAGCTTACCCCTGGGCAAATGTCTAGGCGCCTTACACTGGGCACACATCGAGCAGGAGGAGACATAAACCCTCACATCCCTAGCTAACGTTGGCCACCAGTATTTCATGCTAAGACAGTGCACGGTCCGGCCAATACCTGGATGTCCAGAGGAGGGTGATGTATGAGCCCAATAAATAAGACGATCACGAACCTCGAGCGGAACGTACGTCCGCCCCACAGGACACTCGGGGGGAGTAGGGTCGGTACGCAGTGCCCGCTCGATTTCCGCATCGACCTCCCATACCACCGGAGCCACCAAACAAGACTCCGGCAATATGGAAGTAGGCTCGTTGGACCTCTCCTCTGTGTCATACCGCCGGGACAGGGCGTCTGCCTTACCATTCTGGGACCCTGGGATGTATGTGATCTTAAAAACAAACCGGGTTAGGAACATATTCCACCTAGCCTGACGAGGGTTCAATCTCCTAGCTGCCCGGATGTACTCCAGGTTACGGTGATCAGTCAGAATGAGGAAAGGGTGTTGAGCCCCCTCAAGCCAATGCCTCCACACCTTTAGGGCCTGGACTACGGCTAACAGCTCCCTGTCCCCAACGTCATAGTTGCGCTCCGCCGAGCTGAGCTTCTTGGAGTAGAATGCACAGGGGCGGAGTTTAGGTGGCGTGCCGGACCGTTGTGACAGGACTGCCCCAATACCGGTCTCGGACGCGTCTACCTCTACTTGGAATGGTAAAGAGGGATCCGGATGCGCCAGCACCGGAGCCGAGGTGAACAGGTTCTTCAGTTTGACAAATGCCCTGTCCGCCTCAGCCGACCACTGCAAACGAACCGGACCCCCCTTTAGCAGGGACGTAATGGGAGCTGCAACCTGTCCAAAACCCCGAATAAAACTCCGGTAGTAATTAGCAAAACCCAAGAACTGCTGCACCTCTTTTACAGTGGTTGGAGTTTGCCAATTACGCACGGCCGATACCCGGTCTACCTCTATCTCCACACCAGACGCGGACAACCGATAACCCAAAAAGGAGACGGACTCCTGGAAGAACAGGCATTTCTCTGCCTTGACATACAAGTCATGCTCCAACAGTCTTCTCAACACTCGGCGCACCTGGGCTACATGCTCGGCTCGTGTAGAAGAGTACACTAGGATGTCGTCGATGTAAACTACTACACCCTGCCCATGCATGTCCCGGAAAATCTCGTCAACAAAGGATTGGAAGACTGAAGGAGCATTCATTAACCCGTATGGCATGACGAGATACTCGTAATGACCCGAGGTGGTGCTAAATGCTGTTTTCCATTCATCCCCCTCCCGAATGCGCACCAGATTGTATGCGCTCCTGAGATCCAACTTTGTGAAGAACCGCACTCCGCGTAATGACTCCGTCATCGTCGCAATCAGTGGAAGTGGGTAACTGTTTTTAACTGTGATCTGATTGAGACTACGGTAATCAATACACGGGCGCAATCCCCCGTCCTTCTTCTTCACAAAGAAGAAACTCGAGGAGACCGGGGAAGTGGAGGACCGTATGTATCCCTGTGCCAAGGACTGTAAGTCTCCATAGCCGCTGTTTCCTCTTGAGACAGGGGATACACACGACTCTGTGGAAGAGCCACTCCTGTTTGGAGATTTATCGCACAGTCCCCCTGTCTATGAGGAGGTAGCCGTGTTGCCCTCGATTTGCTGAACACGAGTGCTAAATCCTCATACTCAGGGGGAATGCGCAGTGCGGGCACTTGGTTCGGACTCTCTACCGAGGTCGCCCCTACGGAAACACCTAGACATCTCCCTACACACTGGGCAGACCACTCCATAAGAGCCCTCTGTTGCCACGCTATGGTAGGATCATGGGTGCTTAACCAGGGAAGGCCCAACACCACGGGGTACGCAGGAGAGTCAATCAGATAAAACGGAATGATCTCCTCATGACCCCCCTGCGTCGTCATCGTCAGCGGTGCTGTGACCTCCCTGATCAGGCCCGACCCCAACGGCCGGCTGTCTAATGCGTGGACAGGAAATGGAGCTTCTACCGGCCGAAGGGGAATTCCTAACCTACAGCAAAATGCCCGATCAATAAAGTTCCCAGCTGCGCCTGAATCTACTAGCGCCTTATGCTGGGAATGAGGTGCCACCTGTGGAAACCTCACAGAAATACTCATGTGACCAACAGAAAGCTCTGGGTAAGTGGGGCGCCTACTCACCTGAAATGACTCCCCAGTGCGTGGCCTGTTGTCACCTCTCCCAGGAGACCCTCCCCAGCACCTGGCCGCGGTGTGTCCTCCACGACCACAGGTGGTGCAGGGGATGGCCCCCCTCGGGTTCCCTCTCCTCCTCTCTCTAGCGCCAGCACCCCCGAGCTCCATGGGAATCGGCTCGGAGGTGCTGGAGGGTGGAATGGACGACCCCCACTCGGGACGTCCGCGGGTAGCCAGCAGGGTGTCTAGACGGATGGAAATGTCCACCAACTGGTCAAACGACAGGTTGGTGTCCCTGCAGGCCAGCTCACGACGAACGTCCTCTCGTAGGCTACACCGGTGGTGGTCGATGAGGGCCCTCTCATTCCACCCCGCATCCGCCGCTAGTGTCCGGAACTCCAGTGCGAACTCCTGTGCGCTCCTCTTCCCCTGTCGGAGGTGGAATAGACGCTCTCCCGCCGCTTTCCCCTCAGGTGGATGATCGAAGACAGCCCTGAAGCGGCGGGAGAACTCCGCGTAGGTGATGGTTGCGGCGTCTATTCCCCTCCATTCGGCGTTGGCCCACTCCAACGCCTTGCCGGAGAGACAGGAGATGAGGGCGGAGACGCTCTCGTATCCCGAGGGCGCCGGGTGTATGGTGGCAAGGTAAAGTTCCACCTGCAGGAGGAATCCCTGACACCCGGCTGCAGAACCGTCATATGCCCTCGGGAGCGAGAGCCGAATGCCACTGGGTTCCGGTGCTGAGAGAGGAGGACTGGCCGTTGGTGATGGGATGTTGTAAGAGTGTGTGGGCACCTCTCGATTCACCAATCGGCGCAGAGTGTTGGACACCTCGTCCATGGCGGCCCCGAGTTGCCGGATCATAGTGTCCTGGTAGTTGATCCGGTCTTCCAGGGATTCGGGTGCCGCCGCCGTTCCTGCTGACTCCATGATGGTGTGTTGTTCTGTCACTTGAACCGATGTGGATGTGGTGGAGGAGTCAGGCGCAGGACACAGAGGTTAAGTCCAACAGACTTTAATAGTCTAATGATTATGAGGAAAAAACCCGACCTCGAAATAACACCAAGAGGCGAGGGAAAATTACGCACACGCGTAAACACTAAACATGAAACAAAACAGAGTGCAAACACGTAGCTCTGACAAAGTGGCAGCAATCACAACACACAATCAGTCTAGTGCAAAAACAAGGAACTTATAAGACACGTAATCAACACACAAATGGACACAGGTGTAACAGACAGACAAAAGCAATCAAATAACGAAACATAGAGCGGTGGCAGCTAGTACTCCGGGGACGGCGAACGCCGAAGCCTGCCAGAACCAGGAGGAGGAGCAGTCTCGGCAGAATCCGTGACAATACCCGGTCTGCTAGGTGGTTGCTACTTAAAGTCCCCAGGACATTTACAGTATTAGGCAAGACTGCCTTCTCGTCTTGTGCACCAGAGGCATGGAATAGTCTTCAACCCATGCTTCATCTAGATATGTTAGTGCCACTGAATGAATTTACAATTTTGATGGGAGACTCTGTTAAAGAGGAGTGTAAATGCTTTTTTTAGGCTGGATCATGTTGTTGAATTGTATTCTATTGTTGTATGTTTTAATTCTGTAATGTATTGATTCTTGCTTCCTTCTTGGCCAGGTTTCCCTTGAAAAATAGATTCTGGGTCTCAATGGGCTTTTTCTGGTTAAAAAAAATTAATGTTTAAAGCCCTGACTCGGTGAGGAGGGTTACAAGGCAAGCTGTGTCTCGTGCCGTTAGCTCCTGTGTCGGGGAGTAAAGCAGGTAATAGTCTAAGCCGGCAAGGAATCTTAGTGCCCTGATCCTCAGGGGCGCTAGAGCCGCCTCAACACACTTGCTGAGCATTCGGGCAACTAATGCTAGCCCAAGGGGGACAGCAAAGTATTTGTAGGCTGTGCCCTCCTCTGTGTTGGCAGAATTCTTATGTAAAATAAGCGTCCTATAGGTCATCTGAAGCAAGTCAGCGAGACATCACATTGAGTGTAAGCATGCAGAACATAAGCGTTCTCCGATAGATGTAGAGGACACAGAGGGCACTTGGGGGTGGAGTGAGCTCCGTCTTCCCTGTGAACAGACGCATAGAAATGAGTCGGAGTACGGTTTCAGGAGTACAGATGTGCCTCTCTCCCGTTACAAGGGAGTCTGTGCTTCACCCAAGAAGGGACAGGCCAGGACACGGTGTGAGCTGTTGGCTGCCCCTCTCTGCCACTGGGGGCATACGCCTATGTCGGAATCCCCTTCTTCCCTCCAGGGGAGTCAACTGGGCGGGACTTTGCGGCTCCAGCAAAGGGCTGCTTCCCCCATTGTCGACCTCTGTTGAGAGACCCAAACTGTGGGTTCGCTGCCTGCTGCGTCGAAGGGGATTTTGCATGGCAGAAACCCTGGTGCCAGCGTGTTGCCCCCTTCCTGCCACAAAGCCTTGTCTCTTGGAGAGGTAGACCGGATTGCCATGGTTCCCAGGTCTACGGGGCAGGCAGAAGTTGAAGGTTTCGCCCTCCTTCTTCAGAAGTTCGCACTTCTGCCGCATGGCGGCAAGAGCCGGCTCAAACTGTTCATTTGGCTCCACCAGAGCATCAAAGAAATCTGCATTCTCCCTGTCCGGCAATCTGTACAGGTTGAGCCATTGGGCTCTGTTTCCTTCCACAGTAAGGCTCATGGCACGCCCACAGCGCCTCTGGAGACTTGGAGGTTGAGATCTGCAACAACGCAGGTCTTGGTTGGCTGTGCCTTTTACTGACTACTAGTATGCGTTTGTACTTGCCTTTAATCAAAGCCAAAGTGTGAAATCGTTACAGCTCTGAAGTTCACAAGCAGTGTTATTCAATTCAAAATGTTGGCTAGATATTTCAACTCAATGTTTGAGGCTGTGTTGAACCACAGCTCATTATGGCTACGTTAAATCTAATCACATCGTTGTTGTCACGAGACAGCGTGGTATAGAGAATCCTCACGACCAAGTGAAGAATCCTGTAGTGTGTGACGTCCATCTTGTGTAGTGTGAGAACTAATACGTTGGCAAGACAAAACAAAATACAGAGATGGTCATTTAATGTGAGAGATTTAGCGATGTTAGGATTTTGAAAGTCGTGTATTGTACACCCGGCTTAAGCCTACTTTGCAGTTCACATTTAATTGAGAATGTTTTTAGGAACGTTTTTCTGTCTACCCACAAGACCGTTATCATTACTAACATCGCTAAATGGCTACATACGGCGTGATAGACAAATGTGTGCACTAAACAGACAGACAGTCAATATTGCTGGAAATTAATTGGCAGATATTGGGTTAGGTTTATGTTTTTAAGCCAAAAGTGGCTAACCGGGGATGGGATGATGTCAATGTGGCTTTGATTGGATACTAGACGGGAGCTTTACGCTTATAATGGAAGTTTGCAAGGGAACACATAAAGGTGGGCTGCGAGCTACTGGTAGCTCGTGATGCACCTGTTGTAGACCTCTGGTGTAGCATTTACCGAGAATGGTGCGACAAACAAAAAACATCCAGTCAGTGACAGTCCTGTGGGCAAAAACAGTTCGTTGATGAGAGAGCTCGAAGGAGAATGGCAAGAATCATGCAAGCTAACAGGTGGGCCACAAACAGACAAATAACGGCACAGTACAACAGTGGTGTGCAGAATGGGATCTCGGAATGCATAACTCGTCGATCCCTGTCACGGATGGGTTATTGCAGCAGAAGACCACACCGGTTCCACTCCTATCAGCTAAAAACAAGAAGAAGCAGCTCCAGAGGGCACCAAAACTGGACAATTGAGGAGTGGAAAAACATTGCTTGGTTCGACGAATCCCGGTTCCTGTTGCATCGTGCTGATGGCAGAGTCCATGGACACATCCTGCTTGGTATAGGCTCGTGGCGGTGATGTACTGGTGTGGGGAATGTTTTTTCCTGGCACACGTTAGGTCCCTTGTTACTAATTGAACAACTAACGTTGTTCTAGAGGCAAAGGGGGGTCCAACCTGGTACTAGATGGGTGTACCTTTTAAACTGTATATACAGTTGAAGTCGGAGGTTTACATACAGTCATTTAAACTTGTCTTTCAACCACTCCACAAATGTCTTGTTAACAAACTATAGTTTTGGCAAGTCGGTTAGGACATCTACTTTGTGCATGATTCAAGCAATTGTTCCAATAATTGTTTACAGACAGATTATTTCACTTATAATTCACTGTATCACAATTCCAGTGGGTCAGAAGTGTACATATACTAAGTTGACTGTGCCTTTAAACAGCTTGGAAAATCCCAGGAAATGATGTCATGGCTTTAGAAGAAGAATTGGAGGTGTACCTGTGGATATATTTCAAGTCCTACCTTCAAACTCAGTGCCACTTTGCTTGACCTCATGGGAAAATTAAAAGAAATCAGCCAAGACCTCATAAAATAAATGGTAGACCTCCACAAGTCTGGTTCATCCTTTGGAGCAATTTCCAAACGCCTGAAGGTACCACGTTCATCTGTACAAACAATAGTACGCAAGTATAAACACCATGGGACCACGCAGCCATCATACCGCTCAGGAAGGAGACGCATTCTGTCTCCTAGAGATGAACGTACTTTGGTGCAAAAAGTGCAAATCAATCCCAGAACAACAGCAAAGGACCTTGTGAAGATGCTGGAGGAAACAGGTACAAAAGTATCTATATCCACAGTAAAACGAGTCCTATATCGACATAACCTGAAAGGCAGCTCAGCAAGGAAGAAGCCACTACTCCAAAACCGCCATAAAAAAGTCACACTACGGTTTGCAACTGCACATGGAGACAAAGATCATACTTTTTGGAGAAATGTCCTCTGGTCTGATGAAACAAAAATAGAACCGTGAAGCACGGGGGTGGCAGCATCATGCTGTGGGGTTGCTTTGCTGCAGGAGGGACTGGTGCACTTCACAAAATAGATGGCATCATGAGGAAGGAAAATTATGTGGATACAGTGAGGGAAAAAAGTATTTGATCCTCTGCTTTGCCCACTGACAAAGACATGATCAGTCAATAATTTTAATGGTAGGTTTATTTGAACAGTGAGAGACAGAATAACAACAAAAACATCCAGAAAAACGCATGTCAAAAATGTTATAAATTGATTTGCAAGTATTTGACCCCTCTGCAAATCATGACTTATTACTTGGTGGCAAAACCCTTGTTGGCAATTACAGAGGTCAGATGTTTCTTGCAGTTGACTACCTGGTTTGCACACATCTCAGGAGGGATTTTGTCCCACTTCTCTTTGCAGATCTTCTCCAAGTCATTAAGGTTTCAAGGCTGACGTTTGTCAACTCGAACCTTCAGCTCCCTCCACAGATTTTCTATGGGATTAAGGTCTGGAGACTGGCTAGGCCACTCCAGGACCTTAATGTGCTTCTTCTTGAGCCACTCCTTTGTTGCCTTGGCCGTGTGTTTTGGGTCATTGTCATGCTGGAATACCCATCCACAACCAATTTTCAATGCCCTTGCTCAGGGAAGGAGGTTCTCACCCAAGATTTGACGGTACATGGCCCCGTCCATCGTCCCTTTGATGCGGTGAAGATGTCCTGTCCCCTTAGCAGAAAAACACCCTGAAAGCATAATGTTTCTACCTCCATGCTTGAAGGTGGGGATGGTGTTCTTGGGGTCATAGGCAGCATTCCTCCTCCTCCAAACACGGCAAGTTGAGTTGATGCCAAAGAGCTCGATTTTGTTCTCATCTGACCACAACACTTTCACCCAGTTCTCCTCTGAATCATTCAGATGTTCATTGGCAAACTTCAGACGGCCCTGTATATGTGCTTTCTTGAGCAGGGGGACCTTGCGGGCGCTGCAGGATTTCAGTCCTTCACGGCGTAGTGTGTTACCAATTGTTTTCTTGGTGACTATGGTCCCAGCTGCCTTGAGATCATTGACAAGATCCTCCCGTGTAGTTCTGGGCTGATTCCTCACCGTTTTCATGATCATTGCAACTCCACGAGGTGAGATCTTGCATGGAGCCCCAGGCCGTGGGAAATTGACAGTTCTTTTGAGTTTCTTCCATTTGCAAATAATCCCACCAACTGTTGTCACCTTCTCACCAAGCTGCTTGGCGATGGTCTTGTAGCCCATTCCAGCCTTGTGTAGGTCTACAATCTTGTGCCTGACATCCTTGGAGAGCTCTTTGGTGTTGGCCATGGTGGAGAGCTTGGAATCTGATTGATTGATTGCTACTGTGGACAGGTGTCTTTTATACAGGTAACAAACTGAGATTAGGAGCACTCCCTTTAAGAGTGTGCTCCTAATCTCAGCTCGTTACCTGTATAAAAGACACCTGGGAGCCATAAATCTTTCTGATTGAGACGGGGTCAAATACTTATTTCCCTCATTAAAATGCAAATCAATTTATAACATTTTTTACATGCATTTTTCTGGATTTTTTGTTGTTGTTATTCTGTCTCTCACTGTTCAAATAGCCCTACCATTAAAATTATAGACTGATCATTTCTTTGTCAGTGGGCAAACATACAAAATCAGCAGGGGATCATACTTTTTTCCCTCACTGTAGGCGCATGGGCTAGGCTACATGAGTTGTTCGACTATGATTCGAAAAAGTCGCAAAGAAAAGGCATTGTTTCTTATCCTGGGCATCATTCACAAGTGATAATATATAATTCACAAGTGCTAGGCTAATATTGTCACTCTTCAGACTATTCTTGATTTAATCTTGTCTTTACATACAGTACCAGTCAAAGGTTTGGACACACCTACTCATTCAAGAGTGTGCAAAGCTGTCATCAAGGCAAAGGGTGGCTACTTGAAGAATCTAAAAAAACACTTTTTGGGTTACTACATTACATTTACATTTACGTCATTTTGCAGACGCTCTTATCCAGAGCGACTTACAGTTAGTGCATACATAATTTTTTTAATTTTTTATTTTTCATACTGGCCCCCCATGGGAATCGAACACACAACCCTGGCGTTGCAAACACCATGCTCTACCAACTGAGCTACATCCCTGCCGGCCATTCCCTCCCCTACCCTGGACGACGCTGGGCAAATTGTGCGCCGCCCCATGGGTCTCCCGGTCGCGGCCAGCTACGACAGAGCCTGGATTCGAACCAGCATCTAGTGGCACAGCTAGCACTGTGATGCAGTGCCTTAGACCACTGCGCCACTCGGGAGACTATATGTTCCATATGTGTTATTTCATAGTTTTGATGTCTTCAATATTAGTCTACAATGTAGAAAATAGTAAAAATAAAGAAAAACCCTGGAATGAGTAAGTGTGTCCAAACTTTTGACTTGTACTGTATACTGAATAATATATGTGTGAAATTTGTTTTGATTAAGGATGGACCATTATCATGCACCTGTAACGACACAGGAGCAGCGGGAAAAAATCAACGTAATCTATGCACTTGAATAGCGAATGGAGGACGCTTTTCGCGTGATTCATTTTCATGCCAGCCAGGTAGGCTATACTCCTGTTGTAAATATAAGCAATGTGCTTAATATTAGGAAAGTTGAGAAATAAATATAGGCCTAGCCCATAGAAAGCTGATGGGATCCTCCTGTTTTTAGTAGAGGCCATCACTCTGTTATCTCGCGCAATTGCATAGCCTATAGAAATGTTGCGCAACATGAGCACATGGGCTCTCATGAAGTGTTTGATTAGATTTTCAAATACATTTGCATAGATGTCCGAGATATTAGAGGGACAATAGAGTGCTGAGTACCAGGCAGTTGGCAAGTTTGGTAGGCTACTAATGCCATCAGCACATTTACATGGCTCATGATCAATGGTCCCTCAATTTTTTGGGGTCACTGAGCAAATGTCAGGTCTGCTGAGCACAAACCTCAACATTGTGAAAATTCTATGCAACTTCTGACGCGCGTTTACTGTGAACACTGAGGCTGTACCTGCTTTAAGTTACAGTTATAACAGTGTAGGCTACTGTGGCTATTTGATCATAATGTAGGCCTATCAGAGTGGCCTACCATCAAAAACAATGGAGAAAATGCATCCCATAACATTTTAACATGGAAATAGCTGTTCTATGATTCAGCCTACAGTAGCAGCCAATGAGTAGTGTTCAATGTAGGCCTACATTCTGTGAGACTTTTGGAAAAATATGCAGGGCTTGACATTAACCTGTTTATCCACTTGTCCTTCAGACAAGGAGGTGACTGAAAATGTGTTGTTTGATGCAAGAAACCACTTTACAAATTAAAGTTAATTATTATTCCCATAACAGAGAATCAGACAAATTATGCTACCCTCTGCCTATTGGCTACTTAGCTTATTCAAGCCTGTCTCAAAAGACATCACTAACCCTTTAAGACAAAAAAAAATGCTCTTTACCTGACTCCCTTTTCAAAGATGGCTAGAAATGCACACGTTTTGAGCTCTTGTAGGAAGCAACCACTCCCCCATTGCTGAAATGATCTATAACTGGGCAAATAACTCCCTTACTAGCAAAGAATATGAAAAAATGTGCACGTGGCTACATGCAGGTCTTCCTTTGATCTCAAAACAAGCGTGGCCACTCATGCTGTAAACACAGTCCAGTTCAAAGTGAATGGCACAGAGCCATATATGGCAATGGTCTATTTGCATGTAGGGATACTGCAGCTCTGATTAGTTATGCCGCACAGGTTTGTAGAGTACGGGCTGAGTTGTGTCTGTCAATGCAATAGAATCTAACTCCGGTGCGTTCTGCCTATAAGAAAATCTCTTGCATAGTTAGTTTTGCATACCAAGTCTTGCATAGTTAGTTTTGTTTCGGTATGTTTCGGCACACGCACAGCTTAGAGGGAACATTGCTAATGATGCTTTAGTACTAATTTTAGCCTACTCATAGAATTGGGGTAATTTAATAGGATCTCTATGAACCTACTATACTAGCCCACTATAACCCACTATACTCTAAGTCGATATTCACGGTAAATAAGAAATTCCCCTCGACCACGCACACCAATTGGGGAAAACAAGCAATCTTTCCTATTGACCCCCATTGTAAAACAGCCAACTTCGTCGTCGATTTGTAGTTATACATAAATAATAAAACATTCCGAAAAGCTGCTGTGTTGTTCAATGTCCCAACCTACGGTTCACAATACTTCCACGTAGGTAAATACAGCCTGTGAGAAGATCCCTGTGGCTTCAGGCTATTCGGCATGGGAGAGTGGGAAATGCGGGGACCCGGTATCCAAGTAGGCTACACGTAGCTATGTGTGTGGAAAACATTTAATCACAGGTAAGACATTTAACTTGGTTAGTATAGTCTGTTTCTGACTCAACTCATTACTTGTAGCTTTATAATCTGTTTGTCTGTGTTGGTGGTCTTGGCTATCTTAAAGTTCCGTTACGTAGCTAGCTAGCACTCACTCACTCTTGGCTGCTAGCGCTGTCATGAAAAGGGGCATGAGGGAAGCTCTACAATATAAAAAATGTCTAAGTCGTGAGAACGCTCGGGAGAAGGCAATGTTGAAAAGTAATCTTTAGACATGTTGTACTTTTCTTAGATGTAGTTGTTTAATTGTCTAAAACAAGCAGACAACCCAAAAATTGTGTATGAAAAAGGTTTTTGCTGTGAGCCAATGGGGTAACCTAGGTAACTACAGGTTGCTTTCCCCACAGGTGGGCGGGGGCCGTGATGTTTATCTAATACCGACTGGGACTATAATAACTCCACACCTACAAACCACCCCAAAATAACTCACTTTAACTAACCCACATAGCCTATGACAACCCTATTACTACCATTACTACGCCTACCATTACTACTGTGTCACTACCACTACCACTACTACTACTATTTCACAACCATAAAATTTGTTTTTTTGATAGAAAATGCTAGAATAATTTCTCCATTAATTTGGGATTAACATACATACAGGTAACGGCCAAAATAAAGGAAAAAACGACATAAAGTGTCTTAATAGGGCGTTGGGCCACCACGAGCCACCAGAACAGCTATAATGCGCCTTGGCATAGATTCTACAAGTGTCAGGAACTTTACTGGAGGATCTGGATGCGACACCATTCTTTTTATGAGTGATCTATCACTTAAAGAGGCAATCTGCAGTTCAAACAATAACAAAGTGCCACCCTGCCACTGATTTGGTAAACAGCTGAGCGATGGAGTATTGTAACCACTCTCAAATTCAGAGCTATGGATGCAAGGACTGTCAGTGAGATCAGTGAGATCAAAATGACAGTTTTGAGGCTATACAGTGTTTGTTTACAATTGCATTGTTTACAAAGATTGGAGTGAAAAAAGCATATATATTTTGGGTTCTGATGGGTTACTACAGTTGAACTAAGCTCAATGGGGCATTTTGTCACGATTCTCTAAAGCAGAACCCAGAAGCAGACCAGGACAAGGTGAGTAGAACGAAGGTGAGTATTTATTTACAGACTCAAATGTGGGAGCAGAATAATCCAGGAGACGGAGCGGGCAGCGGAGGTGAGTTGGTGGGAGTGAATAGGCAGATCCAATGGTGTCACAGAAACCACCGACGACCAGGCAGGGGTGGGGTGAATGTTCCGGGAGAATGACTGTAGACAGAGTAAACGGAGGTGAGTACACGGCAAGCAAAAAGTACAGAACAACAAAACTTGAGGCTGATACGCTGATACAACATACTGTTCATGGCTAACGATCCGGCAGGGAATGGATGTCAGGTCAGAGCTTATGAAGTGGAGAGGTGATGAACAGGACCAGGTGTGCAGATAGTTGATGAGATGCAGGTGCGGGTAATAGAGAGATCTCCCGCCTAGCTTCATCGCCTGGCAACCAGACAGGGTGCGTTCAGGAACCTCAGGAAACAGACTCCAGAACAGAAAACAGGCAACACAGGCAGAAACAGACTCAGGAAGCGGGATTCATGACAGTACCCCCCCTCCGACGAACGCCACCGGGCGGACTACCCGGAGCGCCAGGATGGAGGTGGTAGAAGTCACGAAAGAGGTCAGCATCAAGGATCTGACGCCGAGGAATCCAACTCCTCTCCTCAGGACCATACCCCTCCCAGGCCACGAGATACTGGAAACCCAGACCCCGCCGTCTGGAATCCATGATGCGGCGCACCGTGTAGACAGGACCACCTCCGATCATCCGAGGAGGAGGAGGTGGAGGGGGCAACAGAGGACTGAGGAGAACAGGCTTGAGGCAGGAGACATGAAAGGTGGGATGGACTCTGAGCGTTCTAGGCATCTTGAGTCGAACCACAACAGGATTAATCACTCTCTCCACCACAAACGGACCAATGAACTTCGGTGACAGTTTCTTCGACTCAGTCCGCAGAGGAAGATCCCGTGTAGCCAACCAGACCTTATCTCAGACGGCATAAGCGGGGGCTGGAATACGGCGACAATTCGCCTGGAGCTGATACCGGTCAGAAACTCTAAGGAGGGCCTTTCTGGCCCGATGCCAGGTCCGGTGGCAACGACGAATGTGGGCCTGGACAGAGGGAACTGAGAGATCCTTCTCCTGAGAAGGAAACAAGGGAGGTTGGTAGCCATACAGGCACTGGAAGGGAGACATCCCAGTGGCAGACGTAGGGAGAGTATTGTGGGCATACTCGACCCATGGCAACTGAGAGACCCAAGAGGTGGGGTTGGAGGAGACAAGGCAGCGCAGCGTGGATTCCATCTTCTGGTTGGCTCTCTCCGCCTGACCATTAGATTGGGGGTGAAATCCAGATGTGAGACTGACTGTAGCTCCAATGGCCAAACAGAAGGATTTCCAGACAGCAGAGGTAAACTGAGGACCACAGTCGGAAACTATGTCACTGGGCAACCCGTGGACCCTGAAAACCTCCCTAACCAGGATCTCGGACGTCTCAGAGGCAGAGGGAAGCTTGGAGATGGGCACAAAGTGGGCGAACTTGCTGAATCTGTCCACAATAGTCAGAGTGACCGTGTTCCCCTCAGAAGAGGGCAACCCAGTGACAAAGTCCAAGGCCAGATGCGACCATGGTCGCCGGGGAATAGGTAGGGTACAAACAACCGACTCTGGCACAAACAACCGACCGGGTGGATCGTTACCGGGACCGGGCTGCGTCCGAAGGGCCGCCATAACCTCCTCCTCAATCCTCCACGTAACTGCTCCCACGACGAAGTTCCGGGGAAGAATCGTCTCAGTCTTGGCCCCACTCTCCTCCGTCTTGGAGAACATCTGGGACAAGGCGTCCGCCTTGCCGTTCTTAGACCCAGGTTGGAACGTCAGGGAAAAATTAAAGCGTCCAAAAAACAAAGCCCACCTGGCCTGAAGGGAGTTGAGACGTCTAGCCGATTGCACGTAAGCAAGATTCTTGTGGTCAGTCCAGACAATAAACGGTTGCTCGGCCCCCTCCAACCAGTGGCGCCACTCCTCCAAGGCAAGTTTCACCGCGAGAAGCTCCCGGTTACCCACATCGTAGTTCCTCTCCGCAGACGAAAGACGACGAGAGTAGAAGGCGCAGGGATGGAGTTTACCGTCAGTGGAGCTTCGCTGGGACAGGATGGCGCCAACCCCCACATCAGACGCGTCCACTTCAACGACAAACTGACGGGCAGTGTCAGGTTGAGAGAGAATCGGGGCATTGGTGAATCGACTCTTCAAATCCAGAAATGCTCGGTCTGCCTCAGGACTCCAACGGAAGGTTCTGGTACTAGAAGTCAGGGCAGTTAATGGAGCGGCCACACGGCTGTAATCCCGGATAAATCTACGATAGAAATTCGCAAACCCCAGAAACCTCTGGAGCTGCAATCTCGTACCGGGCTGGGCCCAATCCAGAACCGCCCTAACCTTCTCTTGGTCCATCCTAATCTCTCCCCTGGAGATGATGTACCCGAGGAAGGATGTAGTGTGGGCCTGAAATTCACACTTCTCTGCCTTCACAAACAGGCGGTTCTCCAACAATCGCTGCAAAACCTGCTTGACATGCTGGACATGGCTGGAAAGCTCCTTAGAGCAGATAAGAATGTCATCCAGGTACACAAACACAAAAAGACCGATCATATCTCTCAGGACGTCATTCACCATACTCTGGAACACTGCTGGAGCATTGGTCAGTCCAAACGGCATCACCTGATACTCGAAATGACCCATCGGTGTATTGAAACCAGTCAACCACTCGTCCCCCTCTCTGATCCGGACCAGATGATACGCATCGCGTAGATCCAGCTTAGTGAACACAGTAGCACCCTGTAAGGAGTCGAAAGCAGAGCTCATCAAGGGCAGGGGATACTTGTTCTTGACCGTAATATCATTCAAACCCCGATAATCAATACAAGGTGGAAGAGAGCCATCCTTCTTACTCACAAAAAATAATCCTGCCCCCAGGGGTGATGACGAGGGACGAATGAGACCAGCAGCTAGAGATTCCTTGATGTAGGTCTCCAAAGCTTCACGTTCAGGTCGAGAGATACTGTATAACTGTCCCTTGGGATAGGCAGCTCCAGGGAACAGGTTAATGGCACAATCATATGGTCGGTGGGGAGGAAGTGACAGAGCCTTCTGCTTACTGAACACTTCCCCCAAATTGTGATATGTTTCAGGAACCAGGGACAAATCTGGGGGGGTAGAGTCAATGACCTGACTGGGAACAGAATGGGAACAGGCAGTCTTAAGGCAGTTAGCATGACATTCAATGCTCCAACTAGTTACCTTGCCAGTCACCCAATGGAATGTGGGATTGTGTTCTCTCAGCCAGGGGTATCCAAGAACCAGAGGAACATGGGGAGAAGGCAGAATGAAGAAGGAGATAACCTCTGAATGATTCCCTGACAACAGCATCTTAACCGGTGCAGTCCTCATAGTGATACGTGCCAGACTACTGCCGTTCAGAGTGGTAGCTTCAATGGCTTCTGGTAATCGCTCCTTGGAAAGCTCCAGCTGTTCCACCAAGTCGGCATCAATAAAGCTGCCATCGGCACCTGAATCGATAAAAGCGTTAATCGCTAAACTGATTCTTGTTCATGAGGGTTGCAGGAAAACGGGGTCTGACAGGGCTATTGAGAGGTTGAAACTGGCTCGCTAAAAGTCCTCCCAAATTTAGCGAGCCGGGCAGTTTAACGGGCGCTGGGGACAAGCGGAGATGTAATGTCCCGAGCTACCACAGTAGAGGCAGCTGTTGGTCTCACGTCTACGTTGGCGCTCCTCCTTCATTAACCCATGCTGCCCCACTTGCATGGTTTCAGGATCTGGAGGCAGAACCTCTCCACTAATCCCGTGTGGTGAACAATGATCGACCTGTTCTGGTCCACTTCCTGACCCGAATGGTAACCGAGTAGCTGATTGATTGGACGGGCCCCATTGCTTCTCCCTCCTTCTCTCTCGAACTATGTTATCCACCCGAATAGATAATGCTACCAAACTGTCCAGGTCACTAGGCTCCGGATAGGAGATCAGCTCATCCTTGAGTTGCTCCGACAACCCCTGATAAAAAACCGCTTGTAGTGACTCCTCATTCCACCCACTCTCCACAGCCAAGGTCCTGAACTCGATAACAAAGTCTGCCACATTGCGAGCTCCTTGGCGAAGAGAGAACAAACGCTTAGCTGCGTCCTTACCTCGGACTGGATGGTCAAAACGCTTCCTCATCTCTGCCGTGAACTCCTGGTATGACGCCATGCAGGTGTCCTGCCGTTCCCATACGACTGAAGCCCACTCCAGAGCTCTTCCACGCAGCAGCAGTTCAATAACAAAAGCTATCCTAGCCTTGTCTGTGGCGTAAGAGTGGGGCTGCAGATCAAACACTAGTCCACACTGCATGAGAAATGAACGGCATCTTCCCAAATCCCCTTCGTACTTATCTGGCATCGGAACCTTGGGCTCACGGAAGGAAACAGCTCCAGAAGCGGCAGGTGAGAGGGGTGAAGCAGGTGGTGGATGATCCGCCGGCAAACTGAGCTGAGCCTGGATACTCGTCAGACTAGCAGAAAAGTTCAGAACCAAAAACGCTATCTCCGGTAGCGCCGTGCTGTGTTGTCCCAACATCTTCTCCTGATGGGTAATGGCATGGCGAACGGAGTCCAGGTCCGCTGGGTTCATTCTTGGCCGGATCGTTCTGTCACGATTCTCTAAAGCAGAACCCAGAAGCAGACCAGGACAAGATGAGTAGAACGAAGGTGAGTATTTATTTACAGACTCAAATGTGTGAGCAGAATAATCCAGGAGACGGAGCGGGCAGCGGAGGTGAGTTGGTGGGAGTGAATAGGCAGATCCAATGGTGTCACAGAAGCAGAAGTAGATCCCTTTTTCTGAAGTGTCTTAGTGTTTAACATTGTTTTATGTATGTGATCATTTGCCATTTATACCAGTTTGGCAGGCATTGTCAAGCAGTGTTAAAACCACCATTTGTTATTGGAGGTCAAACAGCAGGAATTGAGGATTCTGCACTTGCCTCCTCATTGACAATTATGAATGTGGGAATGGGTGCTGTGTCATTGAACATCAATTTGCTTGACGGTTTTGATATCCATTCATCATGATCCATTCCACCTTACGGCACAACAAGCTTAATACTAATATAGAAATATACTTTTCTTTCTTCAAACATGCATACAACATTTTGTGAAATAATCATAGTCTTAAAATGTTGAATTACCCACAATCCTCTGCAAACAGAGTCACATGGCAAGATAGGAAATGTAAGGTGATTAAAACCAGACTTCCAATGAGTTTACTCAAATTTCTCTCTCTTTGGTTATCCTCATGAGATATATTTACATTTTCAAACAGATTGAAGGGTTGGAGTGTGGAATTTAACACCGGTCTTCGGTGGGGAGAGGGGTGACGAAGTATATATTTTTTTTCGTTTTTTCCCCGCCAAAATAATTTACCGAAATTTATCGAAATGTACCATCTTACTGCCCCTCTTGCTTCTGATCTGTCTAAATAAAGCGTTGAAAAAATAAAGGTGGAATTCCACAAAAAAATATTTTTGTGTTTTATTGCTGCCTTTTACATGCACTGAAACACCCAAAAGTGTTTTCACAACACTCTCTTAAAAACCCCAATATTCCTGTTGAAGAACTACTTTGGGTGTTTCAGAGTACTGAAGAGTACACATTCTGTGTATTAAAACACTTACATTGGGTTTACATTCAAACACCCTCCAAACACCAGATCTCAGCTTAGGTGCACTACTTTTCATTGTTTCATTACACAATCATGGTGTTTTGAGACTTTCTATTTTTACAGTGTGGGATCGATTACACATCTGAGAAAACCTACACCAACGGCAACTCAGTGACTGAAAACATCACCCAGTCTCTCACCGTAGAAGTCAAAGTCCCACCCAACCACTCCTGCATGATAGAAACGGCAGGGAAGCCATTATAAATCACATATAAGATCATCATATATAAGATCGATGTCCCGTTCAAAGCAGAACTCTCCAAGGAGTATGCCAACAGTTACAGCCAGACTACCACAGTGTCAGGGATCTACCGCGGTGTTCAGGTGTGGGAGGATGGGCTGTAGTGGAGCACTGTCAGCCCATCCCCCAACGCCAAGCCCTGTGCTGGCTAGGCACCAGGCATATAGAGCAGGGCCAGGGGCTATCTTAGTGTTTCCCATATACAGTGGGGAAAAAAAGTATTTAGTCAGCCACCAATTGTGCAAGTTCTCCCACTTAAAAAGATGAGAGAGGCCTGTAATTTTCATCATAGGTACACGTCAACTATGACAGACAAATTGAGAAAAGAAAATCCAGAAAATCACATTGTAGGATTTTTTATGAATTTATTTGCAAATTATGGTGGAAAATAAGTATTTGGTCACCTACAAACAAGCAAGATTTCTGGCTCTCACAGACCTGTAACTTCTTCTTTAAGAGGCTCCTCTGTCCTCCACTCGTTACCTGTATTAATGGCACCTGTTTGAACTTGTTATCAGTATAAAATACACCTGTCCACAACCTCAAACAGTCACACTCCAAACTCCACTATGGCCAAGACCAAAGAGCTGTCAAAGGACACCAGAAACAAAATTGTAGACCTGCACCAGGCTGGGAAGACTGAATCTGCAATAGGTAAGCTGCTTGGTTTGAAGAAATCAACTGTGGGAGCAATTATTAGGAAATGGAAGACATACAAGACCACTGATAATCTCCCTCGATCTGGGGCTCCACGCAAGATCTCACCCCGTGGGGTCAAAATGATCACAAGATCGGTGAGCAAAAATCCCAGAACCACACGGGGGACCTAGTGAATGACCTGCAGAGAGCTGGGACCAAAGTAACAAAGCCTACCATCAGTAACACACTACGCCGCCAGGGACTCAAATCCTGTAGTGCTAGACGTGTCCCCCTGCTTAAGCCAGTACATGTCCAGGCCCGTCTGAAGTTTGCTAGAGTGCATCCAGAAGAGGATTGGGAGAATGTCATATGGTCAGATGAAACCAAAATATAACTTTTTGGTAAAAACTCAACTCGTCGTGTTTGGAGGACAAAGAATGCTGAGTTGCATCCAAAGAACACCATACCTACTGTGAAGCATGGGAGTGAAAACATCATACTTTGGGGCTGTTTTTCTGCAAAGGGACCAGGACGACTGATCCGTGTAAAGGAAAGAATGAATGGGGCCATGTATCGTGAGATTTTGAGTGAAAACCTCCTTTCATCAGCAAGGGCATTGAAGATGAAACGTGGCTGGGTCTTTCAGCATGACAATGATCCCAAACACACCGCCCGGGCAATGAAGGAGTGGCTTCGTAAGAAGCATTTCAAGGTCCTGGAGTCTCCAGATCTCAACCCCATAGAAAATCTTTGGAGGGAGTTGAAAGTCTGTGTTGCCCAGCAACAGCCCCAAAACATCACTGCTCTAGAGGAGATCTGCATGGAGGAATGGGCCAAAATACCAGCAACAGTGTGTGAAAACCTTGTGAAGACTTACAGAAAACGTTTGACCTGTGTCATTGCCAACAAAGGGTATATAACAAAGTATTGAGAAACTTTTGTTATTGACCAAATACTTATTTTCCACCATAATTTGCAAATAAATTCATAAAAAATCCTACAATGTGATTTTCTGGATTTTTTTTTCTCATTTTGTCTGTCATAGTTGACGTGTACCTATGATGAAAATTACAGGCCTCTCTCATCTTTTTAAGTGGGAGAACTTGCACAATTGGTGGCTGACTAAATACTTTTTTTCCCCACTGTATATTTTTCTTAGGTAGGGTGCAAATGGCCTTGTAATTCAGCCTTCCCTGCTATTAATACCATGTAACGTTGCCTTATTGAAATAAACCATTCTCTCCCTGGGCCTCCCATACCAAAATGTTCAATCAAAACCAACTGAGGTCAAATGTGTTGAGGCAAGAGGCAACAGAGGTAGACAGAGGGGCCCACCCAGTCTATCTAATTGTAGGGGAAACACTGCCTTTCTAAGTCCTGTCTATGTTTTACACTTACTCCCATCAATATCTCAATCACAATACATTTATCAATAATTCATGAATAACATAGACATGACATTATATTGTTTGTGTCTCTGTTATAAGTGTGCCATTATTGTCTACAGTACAAGTTTATAATCATAGTTGAAATCGTTTTTCTTTTGACATGAATGTATGAATAAAAAAAAAGAGAAAATGTTGAATCTATCCTGTCCTTTTTTCCTTCTGAATAAAGCATTCCATAAAGACAAAACTGGTACTGTATGTGATGTAGATGATTCAAAGTCATATCTGTGATGTGCCAGGTATCATAACTGTTTCAGTAAAGTTTGTTTGTCTTGATGGGAAGCAAAGGCCTCCGAAGCAATCCCTCTCTTCTTCCCTCCATTCTCTCCCTCCCTCCCTTCTGCTCCCCCTCCCTCCCCATCCCTCTCTCTCCGTCCCTCCCTCCCTAGCTCCAACTCCCTCCCTTTGACCTATACAGTTAAGCAAGATGAATAGAGATAGAGATTGAGATCCTCAATCTCACTCCTAGGGCCTCCATTCCACACCTCTCCTCCTCTCCTCTCCTCTCCTTCTCCTCTCTCTTCTTACTCATCCCCTCTCCTCCTCCCCTCTCCTTCTCCTCCCCTCCTCCTCCCCCTCCTCCTTCTCCTCCCCTCTCCTTATTTCCTCCTCCTCTCTCCTCCCCTCCTCCCCTCTATTCTGTAACAGGGTCAGGACTACAGGAAACACTATGACAGGTCAAAAGTAGTGCACTATATAGGACATAGGGTAATATTTGAGCTTGGATGTTGTTATGGAACTGCTGTATCAACCGTATTGTTCAATTTCATGGTTTTAGTTTTCCATGACTCACATTTCAATGTTTGTGTGTGAAATTGTCTCAATGGACTCATTTACCCCCCAGGCTTTGGATCTAGGGGGCAAGAAAGTTGTTCAAAATAATGTCTTAGGTTATGAAATAAGGTTATGAAATAAAGAAAGCAAAAGAAATCCCTTGGGATGAAAATCAATCGAATGTACTAAATGACCCAAAGGAATACCTCTTGTTGGAGCTACAAAGTCAGCAAGAGAGTATTTTATTGGATATCCCACTTCTGACACCATGTATTGTTTAGGATACACCAATATGTTATCCTTCAGTAACATATTTACTCAGATAAA
This sequence comes from Coregonus lavaretus, assembly GCF_964263955.1. NCBI lineage: Eukaryota > Metazoa > Chordata > Actinopteri > Salmoniformes > Salmonidae > Coregonus > Coregonus lavaretus. Next base: position 47,465,216 of record NC_140002.1, read on the forward strand.
ACAAAAAAATGTTATACAGCATTATTGGTGGCACCGTGTAGCTCAGTTGGTAGAGCATGGCGCTTGCAACGCCAGGGTTGTGGGTTCATTTCCCATGGGGGGCCAGTATGAAAAAATGTATGCACTCACTAACTGTGGCTAGCTCTGGATAAGAGCATCTGCTAAATGACTAAAATGTAAAAAATTGGTATTGAAGTATTTCATCCTACAAGTGTGGCCTGAGATGGTCTACAGGGGACTCTTGATCTGTGTTGACTGACAGTTGAAGGAGCTCCAACCATTCTGTAACACAGAGTTTATTAACAGGTGACATTAAGTTGAACACTCACTGAACCTTAGACCACAGACACACAGAACCCCATTGGGGTGAATCACTTCAAAAATGTTATGCACTGGAGAATGTATTGTTATGAGTAGTATATAGCCTAGTCCCAGATCTGTTTGTGCTGTCTTGCCAACTCCTATAGCCATTATCATGCTGAACAACCTTAGGAGTCTGGATCTGGGACCAGGCTACAGTAGACCTTTTCTCCAGGTCAGCAACATTGTTCCCAGATTTATCATGTTCTATTTACTGACTTAGCACCCAGCAGACCTCTTCTGAGCTGAGATGTGCTGATGTGCTGCCCTAAGGGCTCTTCTGATAAACCCTTTAATTTAACATTCACCATATAGGCCTACCCTCACTCAGTACCATATGATACTGGTACAAAGCACTTCTTCCACAACGAGTATCCTTTAAACTGTCTCCAGAGAGAGCAGTTTGTCTGATTCAGTGATTCTGTGTTCAACCACAAAAACAGGAATCTGTTGCTGATCAGACGGATCCAAGAGAGAGAGAAGAGAGAACTCAGAGTCATCTGCTGCCTCTTCTCATTCTAATTAGTTCCAGAGTTCTAGAACTGTTGACTATTTTTTTCTGCGGTCGTTGAAGAAGCTAAATGAAGCTCCGCTTTTTTGTCTCTCCCCAAAAATGATGGGGGAAAGAAAAGAAAGAGGAAAGAAAGAAAGAAAAAAGCTTGGATTTATGGGTCAGTTGGTTTAAACAGGAAATACGGTGATGAGGTCGGATTTTCCTCCTCCTCCAAAGACTTCTCCCTCTCCCTCTCTTCCCATTATATCCTGTCGTCCTCTGGCAGCAGGCTCTGTGGGAGCATTTGGGCCCAATAGATCCCAGGTCTAGATCCCAGGGCCCGTATTCAAAAAGCGTCTCAGAGTAGGAGTGCTGATCTAGGATCAGTTCTGATTTGAGATCATAATGAATGCGATTTTATGGACGCAGGGACCTGATCTTAGAATAGCACTCCTACTCTGAAGCAGAAGGTGGATGAGTTCATGATAAGAATGGTGCCGGAGGAGATGGCTGCCATTTTATGGGCGCCTAAACAACTGTGCTATTGTGTGTGTTTTTTCGCATTATTTGTAACTTATTTTGTACATAATATTTCTGCCACCTTCTCTTCTGACCAAAAAGAGCTTCTGGATATCAGAACAGCGATTATTCACCTCATACTGGACGAAGACATTTTCTTTAACGAGTCGGACGCAAAAGATTTACTTCAGATACCGGACAAGGCCCAAATCCACGTAATTTGCATGAAGAAGAGACGGAGACATAGGGGACGAAGGTCGGGGTGCCTTGTAAGAATCAGACGGCGAGTGGGTAACCCGCCTCTACCATCCGTCCTATTAGCCAACGTGTAATCGGATAATAAACTGGATGAGCTCCAATCAAGACTATCCTACCAACGGGACATTGAAAACTGTAATATCTTGTGTTTCATGAGTCATGGCTGAACGACAACATGGATAACATACAGCTGGCTGGGTTTTCCATGAATCGGCAAGATAGAACAGCTGCCTCTGGTAAGACAAGGGGTGGCGGTCTGTGTCTATTTCTCAATAACAGCTGGTGCACGAAATCTAATTTTTAGGAAGTCTCGAGGTTTTGCTCGCCTGAGGTAGAGCATCTCATGATAAGCTGTATACCACACTATTTACCAAGAGAGTTTTCATCTATATTTTTCGTAGCTGTTTATTTACCACCACAAACCGATGCTGGCACTAAGACCACACTCAACGAGCTGTATAAGGCCATAAGAAAACAAGAAAATACTCATCCAGAGACGGCGCACCTAGTGGCCGGGGACTTTAATGCAGGGAAACTTAAATCCATTTGACTTAATTTCTACCAGAAGAAAAAAAACTCTAGACCACCTTTACTCCACAAACAGAGACACGTACAAAGCTCTCCCTCACCCTCCATTTGGCAAATCTGACCATAACTCTATCCTTCTGATTCCAGCTTACAAGCTAAAACTATAGCAGGAAGTACCAGTGATTCGCTCAATACAGAAGTGGTCAGATGACGCAGATGCTAAGCTACAGGACTGTTTTGCTAGCACAGACCGGAATATGTTCCAAGATTCTTCCGATGGCATACCCCAACCAGAAGCCCTGGATTACAGGGAAAATCCGCACTGACCTAAAGGGTAGAGCTGCTGCTTTCAAGGAGCGTGACTCTACCCCAGACGCTTATAAGAAATCCTGCTATGCCTTCTGATGAACCATCAAACAGGCAAAGTGTCAATACAGGACTAAGATTGAATCCTACTACACTGGCTCCGACGCTCGTCGGATGTGGCAGGGCTTGCAAATTATTACGAACTACAAAGGGAAGCACAGCCGCGAGCTGCCCAGTGACACGAGCCTACCAGACGAGCTAAATTACTTCTATGCATGCTTCGAAGCAAGCGACACTGAAGCATGCATGAGAGCAGATGACTGTGTGATCACGCTCTCCGTAGCCGATGTGAGTAAGACCTTTAAACAGGTCAACATTCACAAGGCCGCAGGGACGTGTACTCCGAGCATGCGCTGACCAACTGGGAAGTGTCTTCACTGACATTTTCAACCTGTTCCTGACTGAGTCTGTAATACCAACATGTTTCAAGCAGACCACTATAGTCCCTGTGCCCAACAACACAAAGGTAACCTGCCTAAATGACTACCGACCCGTAGCACTCACATCTGTAGCCATGAAGTGCTTTGAAAGGCTGGTCATGGCTCACATCAACACCATTATCCCAGAAACCCTAGACCCACTCCAATTTGCATACCCACCTGGACAAAAGGAACACCTATGTGAGAATGCTATTCATTGACTTCAGCTCAGCGTTCAACACCATAGTGCCCTCAAAGCTCATCACCAAGCTAATGACCCTGGGACTAAACACCTCCCTCTGCAACTGGATCATGGACTTCCTGACGGGCCGCCCCCAGGTGGTAAGGATAGGTAACAACACATCTGCCACGCTGATCCTCAACACGGGGTCCCTCAGGGGTGCATGCTCAGTCCCCTCCTGTACTCCCTGTTCGCCCATGACTGCATGGCCAAGCACGACTCTAACGCCATCATTAAGTTTGCCGACGACACGACAGTGGTAGGCCTGATCACCGACAATGATGAGACAGCCTATAGGGAGGAGGTCAGACACCTGGCAGTGTGGTGGCAGGATAACAACCTCTCCCTCAACGTGATCAAGACAAAGGAGATGATCGTGGACTACAGGAAAAGGAGGGCCGACGGGACTGTAGTGTAGCAGGTTGAGAGCTTCAAGTTCCTTGGTGTTCACATCACCAACGAACTATCATGGTCCAAACACACCAAGACAGTTGTGAAAAGGGCACGACAATGCCTATTGCCCCTCAGGTGGCTGAAAATATTTGGCATGGATCCTCAGATCATCAAAAAGATCACCATCGAGAGCATCTTGACTGGTTGCATCACCGCCTGGTATGGCAATTGCTCGGCCTCCGACCGCAAGGCACTACAGAGGGTAGTGCGTACGGCCCAGTACATCACTGGGGCCAAGCTTCCTGCCATCCAAAACCTCTATACCAAGCGGTGTCAGAGGAAGGCCCTAAAAATGGACAAAGACTCCAGCCACCCTAGTCAAAGACTTTTCTCTCTGTTACCGCATGGCAAGCGGTACCGGAGCGCCAAGTCTAGCTCCAAAAGGTTTCTTAACCGCTTCTACCCCCAAGCCATAAGACTCCTGAACATCTAATCAAATGGCTACCCAGAATATTTGCATTGATGCCCCCCGTGCTCCCGCACATTGATTTTTCATTTATACCCAGACCGTTATCCTGCTACCCTCATAGGAATGAATCACTCACACAGCAGCAGTCCGATGCCCTGGTGGTCTATAAAGTTGGCTATTAGTTCACTGGTGGGGTCATTTGGTGTAAAGTCAGACAGATAACTTTACAGAAAACCATTGGCTAGAAAGAATACCCTATATATCTCATGGTTCCGTGATCAAATCAAATCACATTTTATTTGTCACATTTACCTTACAGTGAAATACTTACTTACAAGCCCTTAACCAACAATGCAGTTTTAAGAAAGAATACCCCCCAAAAAATCACAAAAAAAGACAATATAAAATATTACAAAATAAAAGTAACAAATAATTAAAGAGCAGCAGTAAAAATGAGAATAGCGAGGCTTTATACAGGGGGTACCGGTACAGAGTCAATGTGCGGGGGCACCGGATAGTCGAGGTAATTGGGGTAATATGTACATGTAGGTAGAGTTATTAAAGTGACTATGCATAGATAATTAACAGAGAGTAGCAGCAGCGTAAAAGAGGGGTGGGGGCAAATAGTCTGGGTAGCCATTTGATTCCTAAGCACATTCCAAAAGTACCCTTGATAAAGAGTTCTGATGGAGTTGGGCCCCCACAAGAATGCTCCAGATTTATTGAGAAGATGTTGTTACTAAAGCATCTGTATCTCCCAAGATATGTCTCCCTGGAACAAGCACTTCCTCAAACTGCTAGAAGTTTTTTTCTCTCTTCTGTGAAGTGCATGCTGCACTCCTCAGAATTTCTCTATTTCTCTAGATAAAGATGATAGTGATTTGGCTGTTCCAGAGCAGCCTTCAACCAAACTCCATAATCCTGGACTGAGGCTAAGAAGCCAAGAACAAAACAACTCTGTCAGGTTTTTCTGTTTTCTTTGCTTTTTTTTCTCTTTTTTTATTTCGATCTGCTTTTATGTAGGTCAGTTGAATCAAACTTTCTTCCCACTGACATAACAATACCTTTAGCTTGATGTAATAGTCCTCTCTGCAGCCTGGAACAATACCTCCTTCCTGGCTGACTGGCTGTACTAGCTAGCCTCTGACCCCTTTCTCTGTTTCTCTCTCTCTCTCTCTCTCTCTTTCTCTCAGTGAGAGCCGAGAGCCTGCCTATATATACCAGAGTAATAATGAAGTCAAACTGCCATACATGGCTTTGCTTTGGAAGGCTACAGATGTGAAATTGTCCTGCTTGCAATTTGGTTCCTTCCACACTCCCTTTCTCTTTCTCTCCCTCTCTGTTTTCCCTCTTTTTTAGATGATGATCCATACTTTTGACGTGCCCCACATTTCTTAAACAAAGCCTGGAAAATGATATGCTATAAACATATGATTAACAGACACAACTACAAGAGAGATAGATAGAAACCTTTGTATGTTGTATACATATTCCACTGGGCACGCCACGTCATTTCAATGTGGATAATTGGGTAATATTTAGTTGAGACGTTGACCAATGAGATTCAACCACTCAAAAAGACAGCCAAAAGTTAGTTGAATTTCTAATATGTTATCGCTATGCTTTCAACCATCTAAAAGCACAACCAAATTCCAATGGAAAAATAATGTCTGATTTTTGATTTAGTTGTCACCCAAATGTGTATCACTGTGCTTTAAACGATTTAAAAGCACAGCAAAGTTCAAATGGGAATACAATGTCAGATATTTTGTTTATTTATACAACAGATTCATATGTTATCACTGTGCTTGGTCAGAACCAAATGACCTGGATTGGAGTTGAGATTACATAAAAAGTACATGGTGCAAGTGATCAATGCCATTCGAGATTCTGCACAGATTATTACAGCAATTGTGACGATCTCCACAGACCTGTGACGACCTATGCATGCTCTCTTGAACATGCACGCTTTATATGATTCATAAGAAATGTATAGTTAGACACTAGCCTCAAAATGTGGCTACGGATGTGTTACTCATTTTAAGGTTGAATGTTACATTAGTTTGTAAGATAGCCTTAACTTTCAGCTATATATTGTATGATAAAAGTAATAATTACATTTTTACATTTTTTACATTTTAGTCATTTAGCAGACGCTCTTATCCAGAGCGACTTACAGGAGCAATTAGGGTTAAGTGCCTTGCTCAAGGGCACATTTACGTCATTTAGCAGACGCTCTTATCCAGAGTGACTTACAAATTGGTGCATTCACCCTATAGCCAGTGGGATAACCACTTTACCATTTTTTTTATTTATTTTTATTTTTTTTTTTGGGGGGGGGGGGGGGGGGGGTAGAAGGATAACTTTATCCTATCCCAGGTATTCCTTAAAGAGGTGGGGTTTCAAATGTCTCCGGAAGGTGGTGAGTGACTCCGCTGTCCTGGCGTCGTGAGGGAGCTTGTTCCACCATTGGGGTGCCAGAGCAGCGAACAGTTTTGACTGGGCTGAGCGGGAACTATGCTTCCGCAGAGGAAGGGGAGCAAGCAGGCCAGAGGTGGATGAACGCAATGCCCTCGTTTGGGTGTAGGGACTGATCAGAGGCTGAAGGTACGGAGGTGCCGTTGCCCTCACTGCTCCATAGGCAAGCACCATGGTCTTGTAACGGATGCGAGCTTCAACTGGAAGCCAGTGGAGTGTGCGGAGGAGGGGGGTGACGTGAGAGAACTTGGGGAGGTTGAACACCAGACGGGCTGCGGCATTCTGGATGAGTTGTAGGGGTTTAATGGCACAGGCAGGGAGGCCAGCCAACAGCGAGTTACAGTAATCCAGACGGGAGATGACAAGTGCCTGGATTAGGACCTGTGCCGCTTCCTGTGTAAGGCAGGGTCGTACTCTCCGAATGTTGTAGAGCATGAACCTGCAGGATCGGGTCACCGCCTTGATGTTAGCGGAGAACGACAGGGTGTTGTCCAGGGTCACACCAAGGCTCTTCGCACTCTGGGAGGAGGACACAACCGAGTTGTCAACCGTGATGGCGAGATCATGGAACGGGCAGTCCTTCCCCGGGAGGAAGAGCAGCTCCGTCTTGCCAGGGTTCAGCTTGAGGTGGTGATCCGTCATCCATACTGATATGTCTGCCAGACATGCAGAGATGCGATTCGCCACCTGGTTATCAGAAGGGGGAAAGGAGAAGATTAGTTGTGTATCGTCAGCGTAGCAATGATAGGAGAGGCCATGTGAGGATATGACAGAGCCAAGTGACTTGGTGTATAGGGAGAATAGGAGAGGGCCTAGAACTGAGCCCTGGGGGACACCAGTGGTGAGAGCACGTGGTGCGGAGACAGCTTCTCGCCACGCCACTTGGTAGGAGCGACCGGTCAGGTAGGACGCAATCCAGGAGTGAGCCGCGCCGGAGATGCCCAGCTCGGAGAGGGTGGAGAGGAGGATCTGATGGTTCACAGTATCAAAGGCAGCAGACAGGTCTAGAAGGACAAGAGCAGAGGAGAGAGAGTTAGCTTTAGCAGTGCGGAGAGCCTCCGTGACACAGAGAAGAGCAGTCTCAGTTGAATGACCAGTCCTGAAACCTGACTGGTTTGGATCAAGAAGGTCATTCTGAGAGAGATAGCAAGAGAGTTGGCTAAAGACGGCACGCTCAATAGTTTTGGAAAGAAAAGAAAGAAGGGATACTGGTCTGTAGTTGTTGACATCAGTGGGATCGAGTGTTGGTTTTTTGAGAAGGGGTGCAACTCTCGCTCTCTTGAAGACGGAAGGGACATAGCCAGCGGTCAAGGATGAGTTGATCAGCGAGGTGAGGTAGGGGAGAAGGTCACCGGAGATGGTCTGGAGAAGAGAGGAGGGGATGGGGTCAAGCGGGCAGGTTGTTGGGCGGCCTGCAGTCACAAGTCGCAGGATTTTATCTGGAGAGAGAGGGGAGAAAGAAGTCAAAGCATAGGGTAGGGCAGTGTGAGTAGGACCAACAGTGTCATTAGACTTAACAAACGAGGATCGGATGTCGTCAACCTTCTTTTCAAAGTGGTTGACGAAGTCATCCACAGAGAGAGAGGAGGGGGGGGGGGGGGGGGGGATTCAGCAGGGAGGATAATGTGGCAAAGAGCTTCCTAGGGTTAGAGGCAGATGCTTGGAATTTAGAGTGGTAGAAAGTGGCCTTAGCAGCAGAAACAGATGAAGAAAATGTAGAGAGGAGGGAGTGAAAAGATGCCAGGTCGGCAGGGAGTTTAGTTTTCTTCCATTTCCGCTCCGCTGCCCGGAGCTCTGTTCTGTGAGCTCGCAATGAGTCATCAAGCCACGGAGCTGGAGGGGAGGACCGAGCCGGCCGGCCGGGAGGATAGGGGACACAGAGAGTCAAAGGATGCAGAAAGGGAGGAGAGGAGGGTTGAGGAGGCAGAATCAGGAGATTGGAGGGAGAAGGATTGAGCAGAGGGAAGAGATGATAGGATGGAAGAGGAGAGAGTAGTGGGAGAGAGAGAGCGAAGGTTGCGGCGGCGCATTACCATCTGTGTAGGGGCAGAGTGAGTAGTGTTGGAGGAGAGTGAGAGAGAAAAGGAAACAAAGTAGTGGTCGGAGACATGGAGGGGAGTTGCAGTGAGATTAGTAGAAGAGTAGCATCTAGTAAAGATGAGGTCAAGCGTATTGCCTGCCTTGTGAGTAGGGGGGGACGGTGAGAGGGTGAGGTCAAAAGAGGAGAGGAGTGGAAAGAAGGAGGCAGACAGAAATGAGTCAAATGTAGACGTAGGGAGGTTGAAATCCCCCAAAACTGTGAGGGGTGAGCCATCCTCAGGAAAGGAACTTATCAAGGCGTCATGCTCATTGATGAACTCTCCAAGGGAACCTGGAGGGCGATAGATGACAAGGATATTAAGCTTAAATGGGCTAGTGACTGTGACAGCATGGAATTCAAATGAGGAGATAGACAGATGGGTTAGGGGAAAAATTGAGAATGTCCACTTGGGAGAGATGAGGATTCCTGTGCCACCACCCCTCTGACCAGATGCTCTCGGGGAATGCGAGAACACATGGTCAGACGAGGAGAGAGCAGTAGGAGTAGCAGTGTTTTCAGTGGTAATCCATGTTTCCGTCAGCGCCAGGAAGTCGAGGGACTGGAGGTTAGCATAGGCTGGGATGAAGTCAGCTTTGTTGGCAGCAGAACGGCAGTTCCAGAGGCTGCCTGAGACCTGGAACTCCAGGTGTGGGGTGCGTGCAGGGACCACCAGGTTAGAGAGGCAGCAGCCACGCGGTGTGAGGCGTTTGTGTAGCCTGTGCCGAGAGGAGAGAACAGGGATAGGCAGAGGCATAGTTGACAGGCTGTAGCAAATGGCTACAATAATGCAGAGGAGATCGGAATGAAATGAACTAAACATCTGGGAAAGGAGAGAGTAGGGCCTCCCTCACCAAAACTTCCACCTCAGAAACTATAATTGTTTCACTGAACCACCCGAACAAAAACTCTCCCAACTTCCACTTTTAGAAATTAGAATTGTTGTGAACTACAGCGGTTCAAAATGTCAAGGAATAGACTCAACTTACTTTATTCAGCTAGCTAACTATGACACCATAGCTAACTAGCATGCTAGCATCCAATAACACACAGTTTAGCACCAATACTTGGTTACAACAAACTACCAATAGTGTGTTAACACACTAAACAGATAATTCGTGTCCGTGTCTAGTTCCTTTCATAACGCAGCAATAATTAAACGTTGGCTAGCTAGCACAAATATATTGTATTTAGCTGCTACAGTACAGTTAGCTGGTCGTGTTGGCTAGCTAGCAATGGCTACTGTGTTGACTTTGTTTGAAAAACGGCTAGCTAGCTAGCTTCGTGCTACACCCGGCACCGCCGAAAACAATGCTAACCTACAATAACTACCCACAACAGCCCACGATGCCTAACTATGACACCATAGCTAACTAGCATGCTAGCATCCAATAACACACAGTTTAGCACCAATACTTGGTTACAACAAACTACCAATAGTGTGTTAACACACTAAACAGATAATTCGTGTCCGTGTCTAGTTCCTTTCATAACGCAGCAATAATTAAACGTTGGCTAGCTAGCACAAGTATATTGTATTTAGCTGCTGCAGTACAGTTAGCTGGTCGTGTTGGCTAGCTAGCAATGGCTACTGTGTTGACTTTGTTTGAAAAACGGCTAGCTAGCTAGCTTCGTGCTACACCCGGCACCGCCGAAAACAATGCTAACCTACAATAACTACCCACAACAGCCCACGATGCCTAACTATGACGCCATAGCTAACTAGCATGCTAGCATCCAATAACACACAGTTTAGCACCAATACTTGGTTACAACAAACTACCAATAGTGTGTTAACACACTAAACAGATAATTCGTGTCTGTGTCTAGTTCCTTTCATAACGCAGCAAAAATTAAACGTTGGCTAGCTAGCACAAATATATTGTATTTAGCTACTACAGTACAGTTAGCTGGTCGTGTTGGCTAGCTAGCAATGGCTACTGTGTTGACTTTGTTTGAAAAACGGCTAGCTAGCTAGCTTCGTGCTGCGGGCCTACCTACAATACCTAACTACAATCTAAATACATAATTAAGCCTTACTCGACGAAGCCCAAGCTATGTATAAAGCCAAACTTACCCGACGCCAGCTGATATTTGTCTTCTGCAATCAGTAGGTGTAATTAAGTACAGTAGCTACTAACTACCTAACGTTGATGGCTCAGATAATGAGGTTAGAAAAACGGCTGAATGGTAGGTAGCTGGCTGGCTTAATTACAGGTACTCTTAAGCGTGAAATAACATTGGAAACAATGAATTGAATTGTGTTTGTTTGTTACAACCAAATATTAACATTTGAAGAAGAATTATCTTCTGATTGGATAGTTCCATCTGTGCCACTCACTTAGTCTGGCTGTAATTCCAGTTTGTCTACAAATTAATAATTGATATGTTGGATTCATGTCTCCATCTCAACCAAAAAGTTAAAGAATATGACTAACTCAAATCAAACTTTAAATGCACTTTAAATAAAGTTTGATTTGATTTAGTCCCATTCTTTAACTTAGCTTTTTGGTTGAGATGGATTTGTGTATGTTGAAATTTGGTTACCATGATGACATAATCCTGTAGTTGAAATTTTACACCCAAAACAACAGTTAGTCTGGCTGTAATCGTTGATGACTTTTTCACATAGATTCCATGTCACAAAACGTTGACAAATTACATTGATTCAACCAGTTTGTGCCCAGTGGGATGCTTTTTCATTTATCATTGGCACAAGCCTGAGGATGACTTTCAGAACCAAAGAGGTTTTGAAGAGGGGAAGAGGGGGAGTGAACAGATGTATCAATGAGATTTGTTTGTAAATGTTTTTATTTGGAATAAATATCTTGACGTCAAAGACAATTAAAAAATGCCAGCGTAGACAAAAAACAAAAAAACATGACAAAGTATTTACAATACTTATTTTGCGCACAGCCGAATGGATGTATACATAGTATACAAGACAGCCCATGCAAGGGCATGACATTGCACTCTTTTGCTGTACAAAGTGCAAATGATAAATGACAAATAAAATATTCCAAGTAATACAGGAACCATCTTTTAGATGGACAATGTGGTCCCTCTAAAGAACCAAAACAAGAAGCATATAATGGATTAAAAGAGGGTTTCATTAACTGTGTACAAAGAACAGCTTGCCTCTTGCCTCAGGGCTCTGGCTGTGGACAGGATGGAACAGAGAGCTCCAACAGAACACACATTCTGTAACAGTCTCAGAAAGATCAGGAGCCACTTAGATCATTTCATTTCAATGAGAATAACTCGGCTATGGCAACTGTGCCAAACACGTTGACAGGAATTCAGCAGCTGCACCACTGGCTCAACAACTGGAATGATAGTGGCAACGACGAACACACAATCAAACCCAATGATAAAGATGCTAACACACTTGCTATGTCCTAGTACTAGTCCAAATACTGCATCTATATTAGCACACTACTTAGAAGAATGCATGCCTGACACCCACTGCTTAATTCATTGTAAGTGGTCTGCTCCTGCAGATATTGGAACACACTGTCTGTCCATGTGCATGTGTGGAGGGGACGGTGGGGAAAGGGAGAATGAAAGGGAGTTAGCATTTTGTTGGACGGTGTACACTGAGTGTACAAAACATTATGAACACCTGCTCTTTTCATGACAAAGACTGGCCAGGTGAATCTAGGTGAAAGCTATGATTGATGTCACTTGTTAAATCCACTTCAATCCGTGTAGAGGGAGGGGGAATCAATCAGGCAACAGGCTGAGTCAACATCGTTCTCTGCTGAGCTGAGCTGAGCTGAACAACGTGGTAACGGCCGGTGAAGTCAGAGGCTGGGGCGCAGCCTAACTTAGTGTGGGGCTGGGCGCAGCCTAACTTAGAGGATGATGACATCGCTGAGAGCTCTCTCTCGCTAACATAGTGGTGTGGTGGTGACAGAGTGCAGACGACTACAGAGGCGTGGGTAGCGATTTTCCTTTTTCCTGTCCCAGTACGCTTCTAGGGACTGACTACACTACCGTATGGGGCTTTTTCTAAAGCAGCCAATAGGACGATTTTAGCGTCTATTTCTGTAACAGTTTCCGCTACTGAAGTTCTGCTGTCTGTCTGAAGTCTGTAGAAAGTTAATGTCTTATGCTGCATCCAAGTACAGGTTTATTTCTGCTCTTCTGTATTGTTTGCAAGAGGAGCACAGGGGAAACAGATATAATATCCCATTGCACTACCCCTTTTTGTCATTGCTAAAAAAATGTGTAGGCATATTTCATGTCGTGGAGGAGCAGAACACAATAGGAAAACAATTATTTTCATGGATCACGGAACAGATATCGCATCAACACATTCTATGCTTACCAAATGAATTCGTAATAAGAACATGTTAATTCTAGAACCAGGTGTGGAATGATTACCATGCTACTGTATCTACTGGTAATATTCGGTGCAATAATACTCTGTACAATAATCTGTATAGTACAACCATTTTCCCTGATTGTTATTCTACCTCTGGACGTAAAGGGGATACAATAAGTATTTTTGCAGTATAAAGTATTCTCATGCAGTACAAGGGCATTATGATCTTTCCATACTGTCTGTTTTCTTTATGTTTTCCCAAAAAGTCTGGCTCCAGGATAAGCAGGTGAGAAAGCTGTGTGGACAGTTGGCTCGCCAGCGACTTAGAGTTCTGCTATGTCCCACAGAACCTGAACTTTACAACACCAGAGAGGGACAAGATGGTGCATTGGTTCCAGATACCTCAGGTCAACTGGATGGATTGCTGGCATATGAACATTCTAGTATACAATCTAGAATACATTGGGATTGTAACAAAAAATACAAACAACAACAACTCTTTCTGTAATATTGGCTCTTCAAAAGTGTTACCGGTATGTTGCTGTAACTAACCAATGACCTAAAGACTACAGCACATCTCCCTCTCAGTCTCTCTGTGTTTCCAACAACATTGTGTCCTTCATGTTCTTCACATTTGTCCCATGTTGCAGGCAGATGCCAGATACACCACAAACAAAGTTCTGGATCATTATGGGATTGTTTCTTCTTATTGGTTTTGTCTTTTCTTTGTCGAATGCATTTTTGAAAAACACACCATTCCATTGAGGAGGAATAGTACTGTAGACTAGGAGGGAACAATAGGAGGGTTCATGGTGTGTTAACAGGGCTTTAGGTGACAGAAGTCCAGCTCCTGTGGCTTGCGTTTCCCCGCGCTGCAGTGGTCCCGGGGCAGCTGCAGCCCCGTCTGGGTGGTACAGCGCAGCGGCCGCCTCTTGAAGCCTTTCCCGCAGCTCCTGGAGCAGGGCGACCACACCCCGATCTCCCACACCGGACAGGGGTCCCCACACACCCTGGTGGCCGAGGGCCTCATCGTCGAGTCACAGTCCAGCCCTGGCTCTCCGTCCTGCCCCAGGCACTGCACCAGCCTCCCCTGCACCCCGCTCCCACACGTCACCGAACACTCGTCCCACATGGCCGCGGACCACTTCCCCGGAATGGGCCCCTCGATACTGTATGAGGACTTCTTCAGGAGGTCCCCTCCTTCTCCTCCCTTCTGCCCCCCGCCCACCTCCTCCGCTAGAACACTATTATGTGACCTCGCCCGGTCCTCCTTCTTCTTGTCCTTGCTCTCGCGGGCCAGGTAGAAGGAGTAGCGGATGCGGGGAGGGGTCATTTGACCGACAGACAGGACCTCCACGGTGAGGGCCTCGCGGATCGGCTTCACAGCCAGCAAGGTCTCTGCCAGGCCGGCCGTACCGCTGTACCTCAGCAGGCTACCCTTCACGATGATGTCTCTCTCCACGGCAGACACCACGTAGTTCCCGTTAAGAAGGTACTGGCCCTGGCTGTTCTTCACCGCCAGGTAGTTGTCATCACTCACCAGGCCCTTGTAGCCACGCTGCCGGACGTCAATGTTGGATGCCCCCACCGGCAGCATGACCACAAAGTTGTAACCGTGTCTGGGAGGGGGAAATAGAATACTTTCATAAATCAGTAAAATCACTGTTATTAAACAGTTATAGCAATGTTTACAAAACCATTCCTTTTACATGGAATTCATCCAATCCATTCCTGTTATAGGAATTTGTGTCATTTGTAAACAATGACGACTTCTATGCATTACAAGATGGTTCTCCAAACACCTACGAGAAATCGCATAAATGGTCCTAGAACTCACATGGGTTTGGTGAAGAGTCCTGACACCTTCTTGCAGCTCTTGTTGTCACCTCCACAGATGCCACACTTGTCAAACTTCTTGTTGGAGCCCAGCTTGCCGTCACAACCAGCCTTGATACACTTCCCCTGGACACACACTGCTGAGGAGTCTGGAGAACACGGGGTCCCATCCACCACCTGGGATACAGAGATGTATATATTTTATTACTCAACAAATTGTTACATTATCTGTGAATAAACGTACATCACTAATCTCAAGGGACAGATGTTATGCAACATCAATAGCCAATTCAGTTCTGGGTTCTGAGATTAGTGTACATGACATACACAAACTGTACATGTAAAATATCACACCTGAGGGGTATCCTACGAAGCAGGTTTGAGGGGTATCCTACGAAGCAGGTTTGAGGAGTTAGCGAGGTAACTTTGGTCTACTCGGGATAACCGGTCATACGAAAGTGGCTCACCTTTTAGCCAGGTACATTTCTATGGCAACGAATTCTTCAGAACTAACCTGCTCCGGGCAGGCTAACTCTTGGCTAACTCCACTTACCCTGAGTGAAATGACTGAGCCGCAAGTTGAGGACCAATGAAATCAGATTCCGTCCCTCTTGCAAAGACGACTGATTAAATATTTTATTATTCAAATGTTTTTTTGTGTGTTAAAAAACAGTAATGTTAAAATATCACATTACACATTTAGTAATGACAAAATAAATGTAAAACTTCACGCAATGTAACACTTTTGTATGACTTAATAAAGAAATAAAAAATATCGATAGGAGTGGGGAAAAAATATGCTTGTGCATTGATAAGCACACCAAAGCACACCAAAGACGGCATTAACGATAAGTAATAAAATAAAGATAAGTCATAAAATAAAAAAGCCTATTTCACACCATAGGCTGCTGAATTTGCAAGAAAACTTTTTTTTCATTTTGATTTCGGCACAAATGAATATTTGGCACTGACTCGCCCATGGATTGATGTTTCAGCATTGTCTCAATGAAGAGTTCGTTGTTCGACTAGCCAAGCGCGACATGCAAGTGCAGTTAAAAGCCTGCTAGAGTTAGCAACAGGCGGACGAGCAATATCCACTGTCGTAGTACGGATGAAGCCTGAGCTGGAATGTGAAGCTAACTGAGGCTGGTTAGCTTTAGAAAACCCTGAGTAGATATAGCTTGCGTCGTAGGATACCCCTCTGTTCTGACCTGCTGTGATGCGCTTAGACTGAGCAAAATATAGAGTTTACATACAGCCTTATAGTTGGTTCTCTCACCCTGAACATGACCCTACTAACGCATGATCAGCCTGTCTAGAGTGGAAGCAGTCGACCAGGTCAGTACGCTCAACAGTCTGTGTTGGCAGGGTCGGGGCCATGGTGAAATATGTAGCTGATAACTCAACACGGTGTCTGTGAGTACCGCCTCAACTGAACTCAACTGCCTTTTTTCCCATGACCCGGTCAAAACTGGGAGCCAATTGAAGTCCCAATTTTAAAAATAAACATACTTGTTCTCAGAAACTCTGTTCCAGTGTTGACCAGTAAGAGCTCTTATCATGTCTCTCTGCATATCTGCCCCTGCTCTGACAGCCTGCTAGTGTGACGGCAGCGTGAAGTGGAGGTTTGTGGACTGTGGAACCCGCAACTCCATGCCGTGACTGGGGCTCCTGCTCTGTCTCACTCCACACCACTCTGTCTGAACAAGATAAGCCTTGTCTCCATCTCCTCCTCCTTTCTTTTAAGACGCTGCTATCTTAGGTCAGTTCATCTGCATGTATGTGTGTGTGTGTGTGTGTGTGTGTGTGTCTGTGTGTGTCTGTGTGTGTCTGTGTGTGTGTTTTGGGGGGGGGGGGGGGGGGGGGGGGGGGGGGGGGGGGCGCAGTGGTTACTTACACATCTCAAGAAGGAGAGTGTTGGAAAGATTTTTCAAACACAGTGAGGAACTATTGCCTACATTTGCACACAGGCCAATTCCATTCGGATCTCAATTTCGGGATCCGAGAAGACCTCTAATGTGTAGTGGTTAACACTGCTGCGTCTAGCTCACATGTACCACGTCTTCATGATTTCAAATGTGCCTGCTGCTAACCTTAGGTTTGAGGACATAGAACAGAATAAAACAAAATAGAATAGGACAGTGGCTGCTAACTAACCTTGGGTGCAAGGACGTAGAAGTATCCGGTGCCGTTGGCCCTGCAAATGAGCTTGCACTTGTCCTTGGGGGAGACCCCGGAGTACTTGGGGACCCAGACCACAGAGGGGGTAAGACGGTTGGTGTTGAGGCTGAACCCGTTAAAAGCCTCACACTGCTCCTCGCGGTAGCTTTTACCTAAGACAGGGAGAGAGAGGTCAAGATGTTAGAGGTGAGGACCAACCATACAGGTTAGCACATTTACAGTAATGTTGATTAATGTGCACCGTCCCTGTAAAACTAAATGTAATAAAGTAAAAGTAATTGAGTAAAGTAGTTGTAGGTTTTGAGGGATGACCAGGCAGGGATCAACCTCTCTTGGAGCAAGGTACAACATGTTGCCACGCTCCGGAAGAAGTGGAGTGAGCTCATTGAGCTTACAATATGTCCCAAAGGGAATGGAGAGGATTAGGTAATTAAATATAGGAATTGGGCCGACTCTTACCTGCGTCAGGGCAGGGGTTCAGGCTACAGGAGCGGTACTTGACCCGGACCCCTTGGCAGTATTTGCCCCCGTTGGAGGGCACTGGGTTGTTACACTCCCTCTTGGCCAGTTGGACACCCCCGCCACACGTACGGGAGCAGGAGCCAAACGAACCCCACCTCCCCCACCGCCCGTCCACCTGAGGTGAGGTTATAACAGGTTATTATACGGCTATAACAGTGTTATTAAAGTGTTATTACATGGTTCTTATAAGAGATATGACAAAATGGTCTATGTCAGTGGCCTTTGCTCCAGCATGACTAAAAGGCCTAAATAAGTATGTTTGACAACATGTGGCTTGCGTCATTCACACCACAGTGGTAGTGGATTCACGTCTCTACTGACATGACATATCGCACACTGGTGTGAGAATTGCTTGAAAGCTTTAAGTGTATGAAGTGTGTTGATGAGTGTTTCACAAGTGTTTGACGAGTGTGTGTGTGTGTGTGTGTTTGTGTGTGTGTGTGCCTGCCTGCCAACTGCATGAGCGTGCATGTGCATATCTCAGAGCCTTACCTTAGTCTTGTGTATATCCATCTTATCCATGCAGACGCCCCTCATACACAACTTTCCATCCCCACAGGCGGTGCCATCAGCCCAGGGGAAGTGACGTGTCTGACACACTAGCTGGCCCCGGGACTTCCCTGTACACCAGAGCCGACCACAGGGCGGCTGCATGAAGGGACAAGGCTTGGAGCCATCTCCAAAGGCCAGCTCGCACTGCCGGTCCAGGCTGTAGGATGATCCAGGGAGGACTTCAGGCAGGGCCAGAGGCTTCAGGGGCTGATCCAGCAGACACTCACCTAGTGAACAGAGAGAGACAGATACAGGCCATGAGTTACACAGCTACACCAACAGAGGTTTTTCACTCCAACTCTCAGTAAGGTTGAGTTTACTGTATTCAAGTGCCTGGAATTCAAGTGTTTAACTGCTCTGTCTTTTAGCATCCTTTCTCTTTTTTTCTTTTTCTGAAACCCTTTGCACGTGAGGATTTGAAAATGTTGGCGTGAGTGTGTGTGTATCTCTGTGTGCGTGCATGTGTGTGCAGATTAAACAAGTGCACAGCCTCTCAGCCAGCCACCCAGTTGTGACCCTGTGACGTCGACCCCTTTGAAGACGGCCCTTCAGAAACTGCTGATGGTTCATTACACTGAGCTGTTAAAGACCAACCCCAACCAAACACACGCACGCACGTACACACACACACACAGGAGGGGGTACGTCTGCCTCCTAAAACATACACACACAATCACTTGACTCGGCCAAGTCTAGTTTAACCCCTCAGTGTGCTGTTCCATATGTGTCTGCCTCTGCCCTGCTGAGTGGAGTAACGATCATACACACACACAAGCACACAGATATGCACACACACACACACACGTGCACGCACACACATGCACACAGACACACACACACACACACAAACAGGTACATGCAAATTAACTGACCTAAGACAGCACAGCTGAGTGTCGAAAGCCCTGCAGAGTGGAGTTACGATAAGAAGAAGCACAGAGCAGAGGACCTAGCTGTTTCCAGGAAAAGTCTAATAATAGTTGGGGTTTGACAGGCCTGTGTTACACAACATCAAAAGGCCAGACTGAGGCTGCTGTCACAAAATTACTGAATTGGAAGAGTCGGAACGTCTGTGATTTAGCACTCAGCGAGACACTCCTAACTTCTCAATACACTAAAATCTCATTTTATTTGTCACATGCTTCGTAAACAAAAGGGGTATACTAACAGTGAAATGCTTACTTACAGGACCTTCCCAACAATGCAGAGAGTAAATATATATATATATATATATATATATAACTCGAGGAATAAATACATAATGAGTATCAATAACTTGGCTATATACATGGGGTACCAGTACCGAGTCGATGTGCAGGGGAATGAGGTAATTGAGGTAGATATGTAACAGGGTTTACTTTAGCGGGTAATAGCCCGCTTTTGGCCTAAAAAAATCTGAAAAGCAGATAAATAAATTGGCACCTTGGCCGGGAGAAGAAAAAATCCCATTGCAAAATTATGCTTTTTAACCTATTCATGGAGGGAAATGCCAGTCGATGTAAATACATTTGACCAGTCATGCTTATCAGCTTATAGGTTAATTCGCATAATTTAGTGGAATTAAATTGTGTGTGTGTATTTAAAAATAATAATAATTGTAGCACCTTGCATGCATCTATAATCACATTTGCGTAGCATACAGTTGAGCAGATGCATTTTTATGATTTCCACACATGGGGATTTATTTTACTGCAGGGTCTAGATTTCTTATTGCCTTTTATAAATGCATTTCATGCATTCTACGTCATTTGCATGATAGAAGACATTAGCAGACTCTTTTTTAATACCACACAAATGGCCATGTGCAGGCTACTGTGCAACTCGCTATTTAGATAGGATGCATTTTTGGAACTTAATTTATTAAAACAAATGTATTTATAATAATTAGTTTTATCATCATTATTGTAGGCCTATTTATTAGTCTAAACCAGTTCTTTAAATAGCCTATGTAAAATGTGTTTTGTTTCATTCTGTTGAGAGATTGTCGTTGGCTAAATGAAGTTCGATCTATCTTTTAAATTGTGTGCATTTAGTTTAAAGATAGGTTATAAAGTAAGCCTGTTGTAAAATAAATATAATTAGCCCATTGCTGTCACTTGTTGGGTACGGTAGGACCTAGACTTTCTTGATAATTCCTGCAATATAGCCTGTTCAAAACTTTTGTGAAGGTTTAAACCAGTTCGCAAGTGTTTTGTTTCATTCTGTTGAGCCATTTTCTTTGGCCAAATGAAGTTCCAACTGTAATGTTGTGTTTGCTCTGATATAATATCCTGCTTGTATTTTCCCTTTAGCAATAACTTGACTTACTTATGATATTACCTTACCTTAAGTTTAGAAACTTTGGTGAAGGTTTGGTGTGGTGTGGCTATTAGCCTATTAAATGCTACTGCAGGCCTATGATATGAAGGCAGTGTGCACTGGCACTCCAACTGACTATGACAGTAGAACTTGAAGTGAGGAAGAAAGATTTGGACGTACCAAATATTCTCCTATAATCTAACAATATAATGCTTATCTTTATAAAAAATAATATTTTGATAAAATATTAACGAATTAGCCTCCTTCTGTATGTATATCTATATAGCAGACGCAGTAGCCTATCTGACAAGGATAAATAAATTCATGTACAGTACCAGTCAAAGGTTTGGACACACCAACTCATTCAAGGGTTTTTCTTTATTTTTACTATTTTCTACACTGTAGAATAATAGTGAAGACATCAAAACTATGAAATAACACATATGGAATCATGTAGTGTTAAACAAATCAAAATATATTTCGAGATATGAGATTCTTCTAATAGTCACCTTTTGACTTTACGTCAGCTTTGCACATTCTTGGCATTCTCTCAACCAGCTTCACCTGGAATACTTTTCCAACAGTCTTGAAGGAGTTCCCACATATGCTGAGCACTCGTTGGCTGCTTTTCATTCACTCTGCCGTCCGACTCATCCCAGACCATCTCAATTGGGTTGAGGTCGGGGGATTGTGGAGGCCAGGTCATCTGATGCAGCATTCCATCACTCTCCTTCTTGGTAAAAAAGCCCTTACACACCATAACACCTCCTCCTCCATGCTTTACTGTGGGAATTACACATGCGGAGATCATCCGTTCACCCACACCGCGTCTCACAAAGACAAGGCGGTTGGAACCAACAATCTCCAATTTGGACTCCAGACCAAAGGACACATTTCCACTGGTCTAATGTCCATTGCTCGTGTTTCTTGGCCCAAGCAGGTCTGTTCTTCTTATTGGTGTCCTTTAGTAGTGGTTTCTTTGCAGCAATTCGAACATGAAGGCCTGATTGACAAGTCCCCTATAAACAATTGTTGTTGAGATGTGTCTATGACTTGAGCTCTGTGAAGCATTTATTTGGGCTGCAATTTCTGAGGCTGGTAACTCTAATTAACTTATCCTCTGCAGCAGAGGTAACTCTGGGTTTTCCATTCCTGTGGCGGTCCTCATGAGAGCCAGTTTCATCGTAGCGCTTGATGGTTTTTACGACTGCATTTGAAGAAACAAAGTTCTTGAAATGTTCCGTATTGACTGACCTTCATGTCTTAAAGTAATGATGGACTGTTGTTTCTCTTTGCTTATTTGAGCTGTTCTTGCACTTGGTCTTTTACCAAATAGGGCTATCTTCTGTCACCTTGTCAAAACACAACTGATTGGCTCAAACGCATTAAGAAGGAAAGAAATTCCACAAATTAACTTTTAAGAAGGCACACCTATTAATTGAAATGCATTCCAGGTGACTACCTCATGAAGCTGGTTGAGAGACTGCCAAGAGTGTGCAAAGCTGTCCTCAAAGTAAAGGGTGGCTATTTTGAAGAATCTCAAATATAAAATATATTTTGATTTGTTTAACACTTCTTTGGTTACTACATGATTCCATATGTGTTATTTCATAGTTTTGATGTCTTCACTATTATTCTACAATGTAAAAAAAAATGTAAAAATAAAGAAAAACCCTTGAATGAGTAGATGTGTCCAAACTTTTGACTGGTAGTGTAGGTGTCGTAGCATACCACTGGCATACAGTGAGGGAAAAAAGTATTTGATCCCTTGCTGATTTTGTACGTATGCCCACTGACAAAAAAATGATCAGTCTATAATTTTAATGGTAGGTTTATTTGAACAGTGAGAGACAGAATAACAACAAAACAATCCAGAAAAACGCATGTCAAAAATGTTATAAATTGATTTGCATTTTAATTAGGGAAATAAGTATTTGACCCCCTCTCAATCAGAAAGATTTCTGCCTCCCAGGTGTCTTTTATACAGGTATTTATACACTCTTAAAGGGAGTGCTCCTAATCTCAGCTTGTTACCGGTATAAAAGACACCTGTCCACAGAAGCAATCAATCAATCAGATTCCAAACTCTCCACCATGGCCAAGACCAAAGAGCTCTCCAAGGATGTCAGAGACAAGATTGTAGACCTACACAAGGCTGGAATGGGCTACAAGACCATCGCCAAGCAACTTGGTGAGAAGGTGACAACAGTTGGTGCGATTATTCGCAAATGGAAGAAACACAAAAGAACTGTCAATCTCCCTCGGCCTGGGGCTCCATGCAAGATCTCACCTCGTGGAGTTGCAATGATCATGAGAACGGTGCGGAATCAGCCCAGAACTACAAGGGAGGATCTTGTCAATGATCTCAAGGCAGCTGGGACCATAGTCACCAAGAAAACTATTGGTAACACACTACGCAGTGAAGGACTGAAATCCTGCAGCGCCCGCAAGGTCCCGCTGCTCAAGAAAGCACATATACAGGCCCGTCTGAAGTTTGCCAATGAACATCTGAATGATTCAGAGGAGAATTGGGTGAAAGTGCTGTGGTCAGATGAGACCAAAATGGAGCTCTTTGGCATCAACTCAACTCGCCGTGTTTGGAGGAGGAGGAATGCTGCCTATGACTGCAAGAACACCATCCCCACCGTCAAACATGGAGGTGGAAACATTATGCTTTTGGGGGGGGGTGGTTTCTGCTAAGGGGACAGGACAACTTCACCGCATCAAAGGGACGATGGACCGGGCCATGTACCGTCAAATCTTGGGTGAGAACCTCCTTCCCTCAGCCAGGGCATTGAAAATGGGTCGTGGATGGGTATTCCATCATGACAATGACCCAAAACACATGGCCAAGGCAACAAAGGAGTGGCTCAAGAAGAAGCACATTAAGGTCCTGGAGTGGCCTAGCCAGTCTCCAGACCTTAATCCCATAGAAAATCTGTGGAGGGAGCTGAAGGTTCGAGTTGCCAAACGTCAGCCTCAAAACCTTAATGACTTGGAGAAGATCTGCAAAGAGGAGTGGGACAAAATCCCTCCTGAGATGTGTGCAAACCTGGTGGCCAACTACAAGAAACGTCTGACCTCTGTGATTACCAACAAGGGTTTTGCCACCAAGTACTAAGTCATGTTTTGCAGAGGGGTCAAATATTTCCCTCATTCAAATGCAAATCAATTTATAACATTTTTGACATGCGTTTTTCTGGATTTTTTTGTTGTTATTCTGTCTCTCACTGTTCAAATAAACATACCACTAAAATTATAGAATGATCATGTCTTTGTCAGTGGGCAAACGTACAAAATCAGCAGGGGATCAAATACTTATTTCCCTCACTGTATATGTATCTCTCTCTCTCTCTCTGGGGCTAGGCCTAAGCTTCTATTCCTTTATATTTTATTTTTAAATATTAATATCATATAGTGGATGCCTAAGCCTATAGGCCTATTTGCATGCAATTCCCTGATGCATTTAGTGCTCAAATCTACAACAGCTGAACCGTGAGGTTGACAATTATTGTTTTAGGAAAGTAAAAACCAATAAAACCATATGCTTTAAAATTTTGCATATGCAACACATCGAAAATCGAAACACAAGGAAGAGTGCTTTTGTAATGACATGTAAATAATTTGGCCAATAGCCCTCAGTTATTGATGCCGATAGCTGCATGGGTGGACGCCCTAATGGGTTCGATGACCAGTACATTTCTCAAATGTCCGATAAATGAAAATCTTCCTGGTCACTCGTCCAGTGCAGGATTTCTGTTAGCCGGTAAAAGCCAGCTTTTGGGCGATTTTTTTTATTTAGAAAAGGCGATAAAATGAGCACTGGCTAATTGTCCGGGAGAAGAAAAAAGGGTCGGATGCCAAGCAGTTGCCATACCAAGTGGTGATACAGCCAGTCAAGATGCTCTCAATGGTGCAGCTGTAGAACATTTTGAGGATCTGAGGGCCCATGGCAAATATCTTCATCCTTCTGAGGGGGAAGAGGAGTTGTGTTGCCTTCTTCACGACTGTGTTGGTGTGTGTGGACCATGTTAATTCCTTAGTGATGTGGACACCGAGGAACTTGAAGCTCCCGATCCGCTCCACTACAGCCCCGTCGATGTGGATGGGGGCATGCTTGGCCTTCCATTTCCTGTAGTCCACAATCAGCTCCATTGTCTCGCTGACGTTGAGAAGAGGTTCTCCTGACACCACACTGCCAGGTCACTGACGTCCTCCCTATAGGCTGTCTCATCATCTTCGGTGATCAGGGCTACCACCGTTGTGTCATCATCAACAGCAAACGTAATGATGGTGTTGAAGTCGTGCTTGGCCACGCAGTCATTGGTGAACAGGGAGTACAGGAGGGGACTAAGCATGCACCCCTGAGAGGCCCACGTGTTGAGGATCAGAGTGACGGATGTGTTGTTGCCTACCCTCATCACCTGCGGGAGGCCCGCCAGGAAGTCCAGGTTCAAGTTGCAGAGGGAAGTGTTCAGTACCAGGGTCCTGAGCTTAGTGATGAGCTTGGAGGGCACTATGGTGTTGAACGCTGAGCTGTAGTCGATGAATAGCATTCGCACATAGGTGTTCATCTTGTCCAGGTGGGAGAAGGCAGCGTGGAGTGCAATAGAGATTGCATCATCTGTGAATCTGTTGGGGCGGTTTGCAAATTGAAGTGAGTCCAGGGTGTCTCGGATGATCGTGTTGATGTGAGCCATGCATTTCACGGCTACAGATGTGAGTGCTACGGGATGATAGTCATTTAGACAGGTTACCTTGGCGTTCTTGGGCACAGGGACAATGGTGGTCTGCTTGAAACATGTAGGTATTACAGACTGGGTCAGGGAGAGGTTGAAAATGTCAGTGAAGACACTTGCCAGCTAGTCAGCCCATGCTCCTTGTACGTGTCCTGGTAATCTGTCTGGCCACGCGGCCTTGTGAATGTTAACCTGTTTAAAGGTCTTACTCAAATTGGCTACAGAGAGCGAGATCACACAGTCGTCCGGAACAGCTGGTGCTCTCATGCATGGTTCAGTGTTGCTTGCCTTGAAGCGAGCATAGAAGGCATTTAGCTCGTCTGGTAGGCTCGTGTCACAGGGCAGTTCACGGCTGGGTTTCCCTTTGTAATCCATGATAATTTGCATGCCCTGCCAAATCCGATGAGCATCAGAGCCGGCGTAGTAGGATTTGATCTTAGTCCTGTATTGACGCTTTGCCTGTTTGATGGCTCGACGAAGGTCTTAGCGGGATTTCTTATAAGTGTCCGGATAATGTCCCACTCCTTGAAAGCGGCAACTCTAGCCTTTAGCTCAGTGCGTTCACACACAAATCCATGGCATGCCTGTAATCCATGGCTTCTGGTTGGGATATGTACGTACGGTGGGGAAGACGTAGTTGATGCATTTATTAATGAAGCCGGTGACTGATGTGGGGCGGCAGGTAGCTTAGTGGTTAAGAGCGTAGTGCCAGTAACCGAAAGGTTGTTGGTTCTAATCCCTGAGCCGACTAGGTGAAAAATCTGTCGATGTGCCCTTGAGCAAGGCACTTAACCCTAATTGCTACTGTAAGTCGCTCTGGATAAGAGCGTCTGCTAAATGACAAAAAATTTAAAAAAAATTGTTAAATGTGGTAAACTCCTCAATGTTATCGGATGAATACTGGAATATATTCCAGTCTGTGCTAGCGAAACAGTCCCGTAGTGCTTCATCGGACCACTTCCGTATTGAGCGCGTCATTGGTACTTCCTGTTTGAGTTTTTTGCTTGTAAGCAGGAATCAGGTAGGGCGACGGAGAGCGTTGTATACGTTTCTGTGCGTGGAGTAAAGGTGATCTAGAATTTTGTGGCCTTTAGTTGCACAGGTGACATGCTATATGGACCTATAAAATGAGGTAAAATGGATTTCACTTTCCTTGCATTAAAATCACCGGCCACGAGAAGCGCCGCCTCTGGGTGTACATTTTCTTGTTTGCATATGGACCTATACAGGTTGTTGAGTGCCATAACTTCCTTAACATTAGAGACCGTGCACCAGCTGTTGTTAACAAAGAGACACACTCCTAACGTCTCAAGGCACTCCTAACTTGTGTGCATGCGTGCGTGCTTGTGCTACTGTGAACCAGCCATTGTCGTTGTCTACTCTTCTCTGTCCTGAGGGAAAATGTCCTGAAAAGGGCATAAAAATAGAATGGAACGAACAGAGCGTTTTTCTTCTATTCTATTTGAACCTGCGTGGGAAGCATTGGGGACTACACCTAGCTGCCCAAACCACTGCGGTGGTTCTTGGTACGACAGCCCCTCTAATTTGGGACATATGTTCAGGATAGTAGGCCTTGAAATAACAGTTTGTCACTGATCTGGGTCCAGACCTTATGGTTTGCCCTGCTTGGCACACGTTCCATATTCAAGAGAGTAGGATGTCTGTAGAGAGAGTTCTCTCTCTCTGTCTGTATTGTAACGTTTTGTGAGTGCATGCAATGTTACAATGAGGGTAGCCTGTCTGGTCTGTGCACATGTCCCGTTTAGAGTTATCTGATTCATGATTTGTCTTTACGACAGGGACAACTATATTATAGCTGCTGTTACCCCATCAGGTTATATTCATGGCTAAGAGGTTATTACATTCTTGGACTATTTGAAGACTCATAATCATAATGTTAAGCAATTTAAATGTTCAAAACACATTTCCCTTTCAGGGACAATAACTTCCATCTTATCTATTTGATCTTATCAAGCTGAATTGAGAAAAATCAAGAGACAAATGTCTGCATTGCGAAGTAAGTCAGCCTGCTCCTTAACAACCCCAGGCTTCATAGCCCCCTGGTTACTGACCAAGTGGCAACAGATAACAGGCTAGACTGTGTGACTCTGTTTGTGACAGGGACACAACAGGAACAGGAACAGAACAGGCTCTGTGATTATGTGTCCAGCAGCACGTTAGGATGGGCATGTGCTCTCTCAATGTGATCAGCCATCAGCAGTCCTGTTGCCAACACAACACAAGATGTTTGTACTGTATGTTGTCAACCAGTGAGTGTGTTATAAGGGGGGGCCTGAAGCACCACAGTGAGACTGAGTTCAGCTGAGACTCACTCACACCTCTTTATCAAACACTCTCCCTACATTCCTTCCTCATGTTCTACACAACAAGGGTCAGGGGTTAGGGGTCAGAGGGTAAGAGTCAGGATGACTCACCATGTCCACTGTCCAGGCAGTTTACCAACCTTGTAGGGTTTTCCCACCTATTACGCAAGATAAATGGGTTTTGCATAAGGGTTTGCCCACTTATTTACCAGCAGCACTCAAGGGTTACCCACATATCTCTTTACCACTACCACACTTTAGTCAGGGGTCAGGTATGTGCTGTGCGTACATGCCTATGTGTGAGTGTCAGGGGTTAGAGGTCAGAGGTTGTGCTGACTCACCATGTCCACTGTCCAGGAAGTCAGTGATGATGGCTGCGCTGCAGGGGGACCAAGGGCTGGTCCTGTTGATCTGGATCAGGGTAGGGGACATCATGTGGTTGTCCTTCAGCTTCCCAAACGTCTCCTCACACGCCTTCACATTGTCATGCGGCATGTTGAACACGTGGCCTATAGCAGGAAGAGGAAGGAAGGGAGACATTACCGTCAACTGTCTCATTCATCTTTGTTAGTCAATATATTACTTACTAGATTTACTTGGGCGGCATAAGTCATATGGCTTGTTGTTTTTGTCAGTCAATAAACACTAGACATTTACAAAATTATTTTAAGTTGCTCAGGTATTCTGAAAGGAGGTGTAATATTATATCAGCGCTGATACTGTTCAAACTATAAAGAGGAAATCTGGGTCACTTTTGAGTAACTATTCTTGGCACACTGACAAAACAGCAGCTTTGGGTTCTCAATGACCATGAGAGTGGGGTTTGGAGAGGACAGCAGGTTTGGGTGAATGGGTTCACCCCATTGGGTCAATTCAGTCAATTCATGAAGTAAACTGAACATCCAATTCCAGCCCTGGAGGATGGACTGAGGGGATGTGACAGAGCACTCACCAAGCTCATGAGCAGTGGTGAAGGCGGAGGGCAGGCCGTCGTCTTCTATCACAGAGCAGCTTCTTTTGGGGTCACACATGGTGCCCACGTCAGCCATGCCCAGGGTGTCACAGGTGGAGGCTCCACACAGGTCCTGGATAGGAGATAACACACACACACACTGGTCAGACAAACACACTCAGCTCTCTTACAAACTCATCTCACTCATCTCTCCCATTACACATGGAAATTACATTTCTATTGCTGTTCTGAGATTTTATTAGGATATTCCCTTGCTGTCGAGAAAATTTGACCCTCTTACTTGTCGTGCTTTTAAGAACTTGAAAGATGAGGACAACACAGTAGTATGTACTATATATAGTGATTGTATTGGGTGTCATTATGCTGTGACAAATCATTCTAACACATCTGCTTTGGCTTGCCATGAGGTGTCACGTTCTCCCAATAGGCATTGCTTTCTGGAAACCCCCGCAACACATTCAATCTACCTGTACTTGAGTTTATGTAAATGCCTCCAATTGTTCTGCCAAGTAGCAAGTTTCCAATTGACCTATATTTCTGCACCACACTGTTTTAAACACAATGGATGCTAGTGAGTGAGGACCAATTTGGAGCTCATTATCACAGGCCTCACTGACAACCAGGCAGTACCCAAAAAACCCATGGAGCAATGCCCTTCTGCCCAAATTGGTCTTAAAATTGACTTTCCAGCAGTACTTACAAACAGCAATGCCATGGTCAACCATTAGAGCTGAGCTAACGCCTTATACATACACCCATCATTACTATTGAGAATATCCATGCACACCAACATGGTCTCAGGGCAATTTGTATTATTCTTTAAGTCAATCTGTGACACTCAATTTAGTATGATACAGTATGTTACGTGACGTCAGGTTACATTATGAATGGAATAGCGGTCGTACAATATCATAGAAATTAGAGGACGTATAGTATCATACATCTTACCTGGTCGTAAAATAGAATACGAATTGGATGACGGAAGTTATCAAACATCTTGGAGGACATGTAGTATTATACGTCTTTCTCTGAGACCAGGTTGCTTGTTGTGTGTAACAACAAAGTAGATTTACGGGGAGAATTTACGCTGGCGGTTAGGGGGACTAACAACAAAGGTTAGGATAAATTACGTGAAAGGTTAGGGGAACTAAAACAACAAAGGTTAGGTGAATTTACGTAGTAGGTTAGGTGAATTGGGTTAAGTTTAGAATAAAGGTTAGGGGAAGGGTTAGTTAAAATCATACAGTTGTTCCCGACGTGACTCGAACACACAACCTTTAGATTGCTAGATGGTCGCAGATTACGCCCAACCAATCACCCTACTTTAGTTTCTGTCTAAAGTAACTAGACCATTAGTAGGTATCATACATGTTGGAGGTGCTCAGAAATACATTAAGAATGTTTTGTATTGCTCTGATGCGAGGCTGTGCACACTAGAGTAGAATCTTCCACAAACACACAGTAAAAACCCTCGATCCCAAAGCTCCTCTCAGCTTTGATCTGGTATTTACAAGTATATCCAAACTGAAGACTTAAAGTACTGTGACAAATTATTTCCAGTATACACCACAATTGTTAGAAGATGACTGTCTAATCCAGATGTGTGTATGCATGCTGTGCTCGCCTGTGTGTGTGCTTGCCTTTGTGTGTTTGTGCATGTGTGTGTGTGTGTGTGTGTGTGTGTGTGTGTGTGTGTGTTGTGTGTGCGTGCGCATGTGTGTTTTTATCTCAATATCAAATAATTTCTGGTTAACAAGTACCTGTGATTTTTTTCAATTAAAATAGTCAAAAAGAAACAAAAATAGCTTCTTAGCAAAGAGCAATTTTTCAAGCAATAATTTTTCTACGACTGTCTGGGAGTGGTCTGAGTGGGGAGGGGAACACTGAAAACTAGCTGTTATTGGCAGAGAGGTTTAGAACTCTCTTTCTTATTGGTCTATTAACTAATTTACCACCTGGTGATATCATCAGGCAGGCCAAAACTCCATCCCACCAATACAGGCAGAAATTTCAGGCATCTTTTCAAACAGCTCTTACACTAAAAGGGCATTATCATCATACACAATTTCATAGTATTATTTCAACCTCATTGTGTGGAAATATATATAAAATCAAATCAAATTGTATTTGTCACATACACGTGTTTAGCAGATGTTATTGTGGGTGTAGCGAAATGCTTGTGCTTCTAGCTACAACAGTGCAGTAATATCTAACAAGTAATATCTAAGAATTTCACAACATATACCCAATACACACAAATCTAAGCAAGGAATGGAATTAAGAATATATACATACACTACCGGTCAAATGTTTTAGAACACCTACTCATTCAGGTGTTTTTCTTTATTTTTACTATTTTCTACATTGTAGAATAATAGTGAAGACATCAAAACTATGAAATAACATATATGGAATCATGTAGTAACCAAAAAAGTATTAAACAAATCAAAAAATATTTTATATTTTAGATTCTTCCTACAGCCACCCTTTGCCTTGATGACAGCTTTAGACACTCTTGGCATTCTCTCAACCAGCTTCATGAGGTGATGCATTTAAATTAACAGGTGTGCCCTCTTAAAAGTTATTTTGTGGAATTTCTTTCCTTCTTAATGCGTTTGAGACAATCAGTTGTGTTGTGACAAGGTAGGGGGTGTATACAGAAGATAGCCCTATTTAGTAAAAGACCAAGTCCATATTATGGCAAGAACAGCTCAAACAAGCAAAGAGAAACGACAGTCCATCATTACTTTAAGACATGAAGGTCAGTCAATACGGAACATTTCAAGAACTTTGAACGTTTCTTCAAATGCAGTCGTAAAAACCATCAAGCGCTACGATGAAACTGGCTCTCATGAGGACCGCCACAGGAATGGAAGACCCAGAGTTAGCTCTGCTGCAGAGGATAAGTTAATTAGAGTTACCAGCCTCAGAAATTGCAGCCCAAATAAATGCTTCACAGAGCTCAAGTCACAGACACATCTCAACAACAACTGTTCATAGGGGACTTGTCAATCAGGCCTTCATGGTCGAATTGCTGCAAAGAAACAACTACTAAAGGACACCAATAAGAAGAAGAGACATGCTTGGGCCAAGAAACACGAGCAATGGACATTAGTCCGGTGGAAACGTGTCCTTTGGTCTGGAATCCAAATTGAAGATTTTTGGTTCCAACCGCCGTGAGACGCGGTGTGGGTGAACGGATGATCTCCACATGTGTATTTCCCACCATAAAGCATGGAGGAGGAGGTGTTATGGTGTGGGGGTGCATTGCTGGTGACACTGTCTGTGATTTATTTAGAATTCAAGGCACACTTAACCAGCATGGCTACCACAGCATTCTGCAGCGATACGCCATCCCATCTGGTTTAGGCTTAGTGGGACTATCATTTGTTTTTCAACAGGACAATGACCCAACACACCTCCAGGCTGTGTAAGGGCTATTTTACCAAGAAGGAGAGTGATGGAGTACTGCATCAGATGACCTGTCCTCCACAATCCCCCGTCCTCAACCAAATTGAGATGGTTTGGGATGAGTCGGACCGCAGAGTGAAGGAAAAGCAGCCAACAAGTGCTCAGCATATGTGGGAACTCCTTCAAGACTGTTGGAAAAGCATTCCAGGTGAAGCTGGTTGAGAGAATGCCAAGAGTGTGCAAAGCTGTCATCAAGGCAAAGGGTGGCTATTTGAAGAATCTCAAATATAAAATATATTTTGATTTGTTTAACACTTTTTGGTTACTGCATGATTATATATGTGTTATTTCATAGTTTTGATGTCTTCACTATTATTCTACAATATATAAAATATCAAAAATAAAGAAAAACCCTTGAATGAGTAGGTTTTCTAAAACTTTTGACTGGTCGTGTATATGGACGAGCAATGACAGAGCGGCATGGACTAAGATACAGTAGAATAGTATAGAATACAGTATATACATATGAGATGAGTAATGCAAGATATGTAAACATTATTAAAGTGGCTAGTGTTCCATTTCTTAAAGTGGCCAGTGATTTCTAGTCTATGTCTACTGGCAGCAGCCTCTAATGTGCTAGTGATTGCAACACAGGACAATCACGTTTTTGATTGCACTGGGCCTATGAGAAAATATATTAAACTGCAATGAGCTGCTGTGTTTTCATCTGCCAATGACCTACTTTTCACATCCGCCATATCTTTCCATGGTGTGGACTCACTCACCCAGCTGTTTAACACAGACACGCACGCACGCACACACACACACACACACACACACACACACACACACACACACACACACACACACACACACACACACACACACACACACACACACACACACACACATACACACACACACACACACACACACAACCGCCAATCCTGACTCTCCATCCTCTCCATCTTTCCACGGTGTGGACTCACTCACCCAGCTCTTTAATGACAATGACCAATAATATTGTTCCAATCCTGACTAATCATAATTAAAAGACCCACAGCTTTTTGGTGACCTTGTTTCTGCATGTTACTTCCTCTTTTCACAGAACCAGGCATAGAACAGAGTAGGATACCCTCCCCTTCATAACATGTCATGTTGCTAGTGACGGCTCAGTAAGGCCTGGGGGGACATTCAAAAGCAACATGTTGTTGCACAGCATTGCAACAGAACAGAGTAGGGCTGGGAACCAATCAAAGTTGCAGTGATTCAATCAATCAGCCGGTGGCTGATTAGTAGGGGCCTGGAGGCATATTCAAAAGCAACATGTTGTTGCACAATGTTAAAAGAGCAACAGCGAGAAAGAATTAGGCACTAAACAAGTTACACAACAACAACTGCAGCAGCTTGCACCGACAACTGGAAACCTTGGTCTCATCCACCAGTATCACCGGGCAGGGTTTTATAAGATCTGGAAATACTTAGCTAGGTGTGTCCTTCCCCCTTGTTACCCTGGTGTGTATCTGTCTATCATGGAAGTTAATAGCAAACTTAGTGTAGAGTTACTCTCCCCTCCAGCCCTCTCTGGGGAAATATGAATCTGGCAGGTTTATGGTCAGAATCCATTACTAATCTTTTGGAAAAGGGGTTTTCACATACACTGCACATTCTGTGGACGTTACTGTGCGATCTCTGCAAGCTGCAGAGCAGTAAGGAAGGAGCCATGGGGAGAACTGAGGCTCCCTGTGAGAGCTGAGTGGCCTATATAATACGCATAAGTATAGTACATTAAACTCAGCATAAGTAAACATCACATCAGGCGCAATCTGTGCCTTCCTCGAGCCATTGTGCTGTTGATTGCAAACCATTTCAAGACCCTTTCACAGGCATCTATATCTAATGTGCCTACTCAGCAGGGGGAAAATGGTTGAAATGGCGTTAGAAACTGATTTAAATTACGTCATTGTGATGTCATGCCCGCTGGGTATTTAGAATGAAAATGCCTATGCCACAAGCATGGAAAGTGTCCTATGACTGTCTCCTGCTATGGACCAAGGTCGGCTGACTGCATCATCAGCATCACCACCACCCCAGGTCTGGCAAAACCTATTCATCGTCACTGTGCCAAAGACGGCTCCTCTCCTCAAGCAACACTGACCCAATTGGCACCCGGTGGTACAAACAGCAGACTTTCATTAAGCTTTTATAACGTCCAAACTGTTCCATGTGTGCATTACCCCTCCTTCTCTTTCCATTTCTCTCTCTTCCTCTCTCTATCTCTCCAACTCCCTCTCAATTTGTCTACCTTCTCCCACTCTCTCTTTCACTCTACCTTCTCCCACTCTCTCTTTCTCTCTAGTTCTCCCACTCTCCCCCTTCTCTCCCCCCTCCTCTCTCTCCCTCTCTCTCTATCCCCTCTCTCACTATCCCCTCACTCTCTCTTTCTCTCTCTCTCTCTCACTCGCTCTCTCTCTGAGTCACAGACTACATACCAGTGTCCACCACAACTCAGCTTTAACATGTTGAATCAGACGTGTTGTTATTATAGACAGACATGAGTGGAAATGGAAAGGAGAGCTGGAGAGAGTGGGAGTGGGGTGAGAGGAGAGGAGGAAGTTAAGATTACTGCCAATAAAAGAAAGTCAAGAAATTCACACAAGGGTCTGCTGTGTGGTAGTTGTAAGGGGCCCATTGGGAGTATTGGGTCTCATAATGACAGCTTCACAGCTGAAGGTGAGATCTGTTAGTCTTTCACGTCCCCTCCAATGTTCAGGAACATTAAGACTCATTTGTCATGAGGAATAATCTGAATGCCTGAGGGAGCTACATTTAAACTGAAACGGATTGTTTCAAGTCTTTCTTTCTCCCACTTCCCATGACAGTATCTTTTTAAATTATGAGCCCAAGCCCATGCTTTGGAAGGTTTTACCTCACAGAACTGAATAGTTTCTCACTGGTCATAACAAATCCTTTTGCCAATGGTCGGTATGGTTACCAACATTACTGTGAAGGCAATGACTGCAGCGTGTAATTCTAGAGATAACATATTCATCCAACTTGTTGAATTAAGTTTGATCAATCTACTCCACTTCTAATAGGCCTATTGTGATTGACATTACTTTTCTAGCCTACATTCAGCCTATACAGCTGCCAACTAAGCCAACCAAAGCGTCGCCTGGAGATATGATTCTGACACATTCCATTTTCTAATAGTGATGCTGATCCAAATTGCCATTCTTTGCCACTCTTTACCACAGCCAACGTGCTGACACACACAACAGTCAGTCTCTGTTATGTTATTAATGTGTAATTACTTGGTTATAGCCTGACGTGAGACTGTTTATATTTAGTGGTTTTAGGATGACAGGCTCATATGGTGCCACTTAAAATGACTTACAAGGCTTCTTTGTCACTTTTGGGGTTTTGAGAGGGAAGTGTGTGACTTATGATGGCCAACTGTGCCACTCCACACTGACAGTGCTACTAAGCCTCTTTTATTAGGTGTAAATCTGAGGGACTCGATAAAGTTGGGCTATATTAAAGGTAAGGTTTAGCCAACTGGAAACCACTATGGTAAATTAAAAAGAAACAAGATGTGTAATTGTGTAGTTATTGTGTAATTGTATTAAATCTCCAGTGTATTTTGAATAGCCGACAATCAATTCTCAATCAACTTTCATAATGATTTTCACAATATGTGTAGGTGAACAACACTGACGAGTGACAGGTTAATAGGTCAAAAAGTAATTGCTGTAGAGGTCACATGGTAGAAACGCAGGAATGAATTGAAATACACACAAACAGATCTAAATCAAAAAGCTAAAACTGAGCCAACAACCCAGATGAGAAATGTGCACTAGGCAGAGGAGAGGTGTGCTGACTCCTGTCCCTTGCGGTTGGCTGCAGCTGCGAGGCTCTCCCTCCTTTAGTGCTGCTGTGGTTTCAGACCGGGGGCAAGCAAGTCGGCCAAGCCCAGAGACTTGGAGGGAGGGAGAGAAGGATAGGGGAATTTCTGACATGTTCATGGTGTTCTTCCCCAGGGGCATATTTAATGGGGAGCAGATCAGGCATCCTCAGAGGGGAATGGGGGAGGTGGGGAGAGACAGGTCGGAGCATTTACAGCTGGAGACAAGGCAGGGTGGGGAAGGTCCACATAAAACAAGACACTTCCGATTGTTGCATCCCTCGGGGTACTGATAGACTGACTGGCACTCCCTTGTCACAGAGCACAGGTAAAATAACTAAGCTAGTTGAATTAGTTTGTTGGTCAATTTCCTATTGGATTATTATGTTCAGTATGTTCGCTAGAAAGTACAGTGACTTGGTCTTGAAGAAATTGGCCATGACATAATGTGCTATATGACATGATCCGGAATATGACATTATTTAAATGACATCTGCCAAGTAAGGGTGGTTGAGTACAGCACTGCACTGACATTAGGTTTGGCTTTGCCATTCTATTTATTACATGAAAGCTCTGAGACTACAGCAGGTAACTGTATGGTAACTGTATTCCCTGCTACTATTGGAGGTGTCTGAATCTCTCTCCCCACTAAATGCATGCCTGCCTTCAAGACAGTGAACCATGGACAACCTGCTTTACTAAGGAAAACAAAGGACTGTATAAAGTCTCAGTGTCTGTCTGTCTGCCTGCCTGTCTGTCATATCATGGCTGTCTGAAACTTGGCTGAGAAGTGAGTGTTCACATGTCTCTTCTTGGGTCAAAGAGCTACACCTTCTCTAATAATGGTTGGAATGTAAGGAGGGACTTCAACTCTGACCTTGCCTGAAATGTAGAAATAAATCAAAAAGAAAATATGTCAGAAAAACAGAAACAAAAATATTACTTACTTCCATTTCAAATAACTGCCACTCTGCTCTGACTGAGTTATTATTTTTGGTTGCAATGGTAAACTTGGACCATGTCCATCCCTGTCCTTACTTCAGTGTTAGGGCTGGCCAGCCGGTTGGCCACGTGGCATGTAGAGTCTTGTTGTTTGGCTGTGTGAGTAATGGGTGGTCTGGTCTGTCCACACTGTGCTGTGGGCGCGGCCCTCCATCTCCCTCTCTCTCTCCCTCCCTCTCTCTCCCTCTTAATCTCCATCTCCCACTCCTTCTCCCTCTCTCTCTCTCTCTCTCTCGCTCTCCCCCTCTCTCTCCCTCTCCCCCTCTCTCCCTCTTCCTCTCTGTCAACTTCTCCCTCCCAACAGCTGAGGATTGTCTCAGAGTTCACCAGAGGTGAAAGTGTGTTTGAGTGCAAATCAATTAACGTTTAAGGGCAGGGACAACACACTGAACCCATCCTTTTATAAATAAGCATTGTGATTTGTGAACAAGCATAAAGCAAGTCAGTGTCTACTTTATGAAACCTGGGGTTGGGTTGGCTTAGCTATGCTTACGTCTACGGCTATGTCTTGTGTGCCACTGGGTTTACATTAATCTATGCCAAGGCTCCCATACCTCCTTGTGATACACATTTTATTATATGGCACCTATGCCACCATAGACAAACAAATTGCCTATAGCTCACTGATGACTAATTGAAGATGCTGTTCAGCATTATAGACTGGATTAGACTGCTTATGTGGTGCATTCAATTCTATTCCCATTTTCAAACTATTGCAATGGTTCAATGCATCAAAATAATCCTCATTCTGCATGCAAATTACACAGTCATTCTAATTGCACAGATGCATGCATATTTGCAAACCATTAAAGGTCAAATAGGGGGTGCTTAAATGTATCCTGTTTCACTGCATGTACGAGTGGGTAACCTGTACAAGTGTGAGGTGGGGTCATGGGCAGGAATCAACCATTATTGACGGAAACCCTGGAGCAATTAAGGTTAAGAGGATTGGGGATTCAAACTAGCAACTTTTCGGTTACTGCCCCAATACCTTTGCAATAAGCTAACTTCCATCCCATGCTAATCGCAAGGTGTCAGAGAGAGAGCACCCCCATGTTGACGGAATAAATAAAGCTAAACTTTACCTGCTTGGTGAACAGGATGGCTGTATCCCAATACTCTGGATGCTTGTCGTTATTCTTATTCATCTTTTTTTGCCAAGTGCAGAAGTTACGCAGCGTCATTGCTGCATTGCCGGAGACCTTGGGTCCTTTGTCGTCATCAGTTAGCACAATGAACTTCACAACTACAATGTTGATGGAGTTGAGAATACTGGGGTGTTTGTAGAGCCTAGCTGCCACAGACATGAGGGTCAAGAGGTAATGTTTAAGGTCATCTCCATGGAAACTAGCCATGGACTCATCGGCAACGACCAGCGTCTCCACGTATCTGGGGATGGAGGCGAATCTCTTGGATCTACCTTTGATACCTTTCAACATTGTTTCAGTCACATTGTGCCCTTTGTATAAGTGCTTGTATTTCTCCAAAGACGCGGCGACCTCGGGACTCAGACCCGTGTCCACCGCGCACCTGGAGGTCGAGTTACCATTGAGGTTATCGTTGCTACGGCGCCGGATAACATGGACGCTCTCGGCGCTCCTGGTATTTCCTGAAGTGGTGTCATTGTGGACAGGGTTGATGAAATATTCCCAGCCTCTGAAACCGAATGCGCCTTGCAAGCCCTTGCACAGACTCAGCGCTGCGTATGAAAGCCGGTCTGAGTTGACATAACCAGAGTAAAAACACCTGCTCAGGTCCCCGCTTGCAGCTGGACTGGAGGCAGAGATGGTGGGGGCAAGGAAATTAGAATCTGGATGTAAATCAAGCACTAGCTCCTGCTGGAAGGCGCTTATTTTAAGAACAATTCTCCTCGTAAGAATATCCTTGCCGTTGTCAAAAACATTCTTCTCATATTGTTGGTCATCAAGTCTAATAGGGTAGCAAAGTTCACGTTCACTCTCCATGCAATTAACGGATCTGGAGTGTAGAATCACAAAACAATAGAGCAATATTGTCCTTATGAACATGACCATGATTGATTTTATTGACTAACCTAATGCAATGATCAGGAATTGAAATTAACAACTGAAGTAGCCTGCACGAGCCGTACGCAGTGGTAATCAGTGATCGATACAACAGAGAATAATCCAAGGCGCGCATGGAAGGTTATTCTAAAACATTGCCGCTACAAGTCCGCTCAGTGCAAAATCCTTCAATATCTGACCCGTTCCCATCTTCTACCTGTCTGCTGAGCCGATTGCTGCCTTCTGTGGACTTTATGCTTTTGCGTCATGTGTAGCCTAAACATTGAGAAATTGCAATCCGTTTTTGGGTCGTAACTAGTTACCACAGCCACAAAGTCATAATTATGGTTTAACCCCGCCTATCTCTACATTTATCTTAAAATCTGATTTTAAACCTAACCCTAAACTTAGCCCTAACCTTAACCACACTGCTAACCTCATGCCTAAGCATAACCTTAAATTAAGACCATAAAGCTAATTTGTATTTTAATTAATTTTTACAATATAGCCAATTTTGACTTTGTGGCTGTGGTAACTAGTGACAACAGAGTTTTGGGGGAGGCGCTCGGGAAAGCTCATTGGTTATGCGTCTCAGTTCAAGGTTTACTCTGCGACCACTTGAAACTCTGTACTGTATTACCATCACCAATTCGGCGCCGCACAAGAAAAACCGGGTTTCCACCCACTTTCCCCTCGAGCTGGGGCTGTGCTGTGCTGTGCTATGCAGCGCATGGCAAGCAGCCTGCCTCCACAGCACATCTGTATCCAACGCAACATCCAAAGCAAAGTAGCGCAGCACCAAATGAGTGATATATTTTGGATATGTTTACTGCCCAGTGCCTATATTCTACAACATGTAATTTTATAA
Organism: Coregonus lavaretus; assembly: GCF_964263955.1. Lineage (NCBI taxonomy): Eukaryota > Metazoa > Chordata > Actinopteri > Salmoniformes > Salmonidae > Coregonus > Coregonus lavaretus. The sequence continues at coordinate 47,504,775 of NC_140002.1, forward strand.
CATGGCTTCGTGAATTAGTAAGATCTATCTAGGCTATGCTCCAACACCCACTGATAATACAAATATGATCATCTTATCGGCAGACGAGCTCAGAGACAAACATCAGTGTCCGTGGATGGTGTGCGTAATTGTAATCTTGTGCTTAATTGACACATTCTTCTTAGGGTTTATAATTAACTGAAACTAGTGGGCTGCATGCCTATGCACTGTAGTATAACTGAGGCTGTGAGACAGTGTGTAGGTGCTATATCTGATTATAAAGTAATCATGCTATCACAATCATCATACTCATCATCATCAGATCAGTGGGGAAAAGTCCATTCAAGTTCAACACGAGTTTATAGCCTACAATGTAACACCATAGCCTACTGTTACCATGGAACAGTGAAAATAATAATACAACATAACCTTAACAAAGTGAAACAATGTGATGTGGTGGGTACTTTCACTTAACGTTTGTGCTCTATCAAGATTGTGCAAAACTCATTCAATTTAATTGAGATTGATGCCTGACGGTGTCCAGCCAGTCCTCGTTTTAGATACAATATTCTGGAGGCTGATACACGTGCGACATCTTGTGGCTAATAGGCAGAATCATGTACACAACTTCCATACTGCATGTCTATGTGTCCCCTATTTGAAATAGGTATGGTCTAACAATACAAGACTGCATGTCTATGTGTCCCCTATTTGAAATAGGTATGGTCTAACAATACAAGACTAATCGAATCAATTGAATACAATTAGCTGCTATTATCCATTAACTATTACGTTTTAATTGTGTGCATCATTTGTTTGATTTCTTTCCATTTAAATGTTTTTTTTTGTAACATGCATGGGCTTCAGCTCCATCACTAGAATTGCCTACATTTGAATTGTGAAACAACACTGCCACATCGTGGTTAAAAGACGTATAATTTAATAATACTTTTGTTTTATCATTGGTCATTATGATAATTTAGCTGGCGCCTTCATAGAGACTTCGAGATAAAGTAGCCTATTGTAAATTGGCCAAAGTGGGAACAGAGAAATATGTAATAGACATCGAAGCATATTAAATGGCCCAAAGTCAATGTGATGCGATTGCATTTTTTTCATTGTAATTGTGGCATTTTTATTTAACTCCACATTTCAACCAAAGTGTGTTAGATGTAGGGGTGTTTTAACTTAATTGAATGTGTCTAACGAAAACACCATTATTACACTATTATTGTTGTTTAACGAATAGGCATATACCATTTTAACATTTTTACTACCAGGCTATGAATGATTAATTATGAATAACTGTCTATTTATTTATAGCCATAAACTGCCTACTGATCCTAAATAATGTGCACGTGTCGAGCTCAGTCAGTCACTGAGAATGAATAAGCAGCACAAGCACAGCCTACAACATAACTCCAGAGAAAGAAAAATGTGCTCAAGTCTTTCCTCTCTGTAACATTTCCGGCTTTATTATGTAATCTATGTAAGTGCTTCCTATGAGCTCGAATAAAATATTTGGTGGTAAACAGTCCAGTCACAGAGGTTCTAAATATTGTACTGTCTTTGGTCCAGTCTGGTCAGATTGAACGTGAAGATGAGACTCGAGCCTTAAGAGTGCGCATGCAGTTCTGGAAGAGATGTTATTATATTTTCAGACGTAGGCTGCAGTTTGCCGCTGAAATAGAGAGCTATGGAGTGAGTTGAGCCAACGGTTTACTGGTATTACTTCGACCTGACGCGGTCCAGGAACGTCCCAAGGATCCCGATTATGCTTTCCCGTCCAGAATATCTGTTGGAGCTATTGAAGAGTGGGCGTGCCAGTGTGGTCCCATTGGATCAATTTGATTTTAGTTGATGTTTTTTTTCTGTAAGCACGAGGGGGTGGGGAGAGCAGCAGCAAATGATATAAAAAAAATAAACCACATAGGCCTATGTTTTAGAAGAGCGAGGCTGTATAAATACCACAGTCACGAGCAGTCGCCGCTTATTCAGTCTGCTACAGGTCTCGAGCCCTGACTTCAACTAACTATAAAACGAATTATTTATTTTTAGTATAATCTACTGTTTTGCATCTGTTATAGATGTGTTGGTGGTTGTTTAATTTTTACGAATAAGATTTATAGCGCAATTTTACGTTGAGCACCCAAGACTGTATGGTACCTGTCATACGCGCTCTTCTTTATTCATTGCAATTTCTATATTAAGAAGAAAAAAAATCTTAACACACATTTACATCGTTTCTTTGATAGAAACGGTGCTTGTGGTAGTAATAAAATGGGTTCAACTTTGCATATCACTTTTTTAACCCTGTCCTTAACCAACGTTGTGCTGTCGGAATTGTTTCACTCGGAGGAGACCATACCCGTCAGAAACAGTGTGAAGACCATCGGTCGGCTATGGAAAAGGAGCGAGGAGGAACAGAGCTTCAGATTGACAGCTTTCGGCCAGGACTTCACACTGAATTTGACTCCGGATGACTCGTTTGTTGCTCCAACGTTAACCATTCAGCACATACAATCGAAACATCTGGCTGCGCTTTTCAACGGCACCAGATCAGGACATTTTACCGGTGGTATCACCAAGACAGAAGGGAATAGGGACGACCTTACCGGCTGCTTCTACTCAGGGAATGTGGACACCGACCAGGAATCTGTTGTCGTGGTGAGCCTGTGCCACGGGATGCAAGGGTCCTTCATAGCGCACGGGTATGAGTATCTAATTAAACCCAAAGTTCTTGGCCAAGGTAAAACAGAGAGATCACTCTTGCAGGTGCACGTTATAAAAAGGAGAGTTTTGACCGACGCACAAAAGACTTCCAAGACTTTCCAAGCTTTTGATCAGGTGAAGGATAAGAGCCGTCTGGCCACAGATGACGGCACTTCATCTCCTGTTGATGATGCTGAGAGAGCGACGGGACGGAAGCGACGGTTTGTCTCCTCTCCAAGATATATCGAGACGCTGGTCGTAGCAGACGCTTCAATGACACATTTCTATGGAGACGAAATAAAGGTGAGGGCATGAACTGACACAAATTGATAACCACAAATTGCATATATAATTAACTAAAATTATAAACCAATACACTAATATATATATATTTTTTGGCATTGGCTGCAATGTGATGGGCACATGTCCAAACGCGTCATTACACACGAAGGGTTTCCAAAGCAGTTTAATTTTCCAGACAGAAATAAGCCCTGAAAGTCATTTATGGAACTGTCAGGGCAGCCCAGCCTGGTCTCATAGACAAGGCGTAAACATAGTAAACGTAAATCAGTGAAATCTAAATTAGTATATGTTACTTGGTATGGTTACATAAGATAGAAGGTTACTTAAGGCAAAAACAAAAGAAGGGTGGATGGACATATAACGCAAATGTCTAGCAACCTTTGTTCCAATCTCATCATGGACAACTTCAGCATTTTAGCTAATTAGCAACTTTGCAACTATTTGGTACTTTTTAGGTACTTTGCAACGACTAACCTTAACCCTTTTAGCTAATTCTAACCCTAACCTTAATCATTTAACCTAACTTCTAACCCTAACCTTAACCCTATCCCCTTGCCTAGCTAACATTAGCCAGCTGGCTAACATTAGCATTAGCCACCTAGCTAACGTTAGCAACAACTAAACGGAATTCGTAACATATCATACATTTTGCAAATTCATAACATATTGTACATTTTGCAAATTCATAACATATTTTATGAATTGCACATGTTACGAATTGTAATTCGTAACATATTGTATGAATTGCAATTCATAATATATCATAATATATCAATTGTAATCACAAGTTAATACCATACAAAATGTAACATATCATACTAAATTGCACATTGTGGTACTTGCACATCGTGGAATTACGTACAGAATAAAACGAAATGCTCTAAGACCAGGTTGGGCAGCGGGTTCGATTCCCACGGGGGCCAGTATGAAATAAAAAATAAAATAAAAATTAATAAAAAAATAATAATAAAAAAAAAAAATGAATGCACTCACTAACTGTAAGTCGCTCTGGATAAGAGCGTCTGCTAAATGACTAAAATGTAAATGTAAATGTAATGACTCATGAGAGGAGTGTGTATGACTGTGCAATTCCAATATCATCCCACATTCTCACAACCATGACAGGCAGTGCTTGTCGGAAATGCCAATTCTCTTGAAAAACTCCCCAATGGCCATGTGGCTATATTGAAAGTAAGAAAAATGATTCCCGCAAATGCAATGATCAAAATGAGTTATTCATTATCATGCCAAGCCGGGGAACAAATGTGCTTTTACTTTCTAGTAGGTCTACAATAGGCCTAATTAGTCTGCAAGTCCCCAAAAGCATCCCCTCTGTCAATAATTGAAAGAGCATTGTTTCAAAATGTTAGGCATTTTAATTGGTATTTTGGCTTGGGTCAAGTTCCCCACTGGGCACAAACTGGTTGAATCAATGTTCTTTCAACGTAATTTGCCAATGTATTGTGATGTGGGTGGTCCTTTGTAGCTCAATTGGTAGAGCATGGCGCTTGTAACGCCAGGGTAGTGGGTTCGATCCCCGGGACCACCCATACGTAAAAATGTATGCACGCATGACTGTAAGTTGCTTTGGATAAAAGCGTCTGCTAAATGGCATATTATTATGTGGAATCTATGTAGAAAACACATTTGATTTGAAAAAAGTCATCAACTGTTGTTATGAGGGTGACATTTCAACCACAGGATTATGTCATCATGGTAACCAAATTTCAACATAGACAAACCTTGTATAAAATATGTTGCATTCTTACCTTTAAAACAATGTCAGATCTTCAACTTATATCCACTATCAAAAGGAAAAAAAAGTGCAGCACCTCCTACTGGAGAGTTGATATATCTAAAGCTACCCTTTGGTCTACCATCCAGGGATTGAACCAAGCCCTGCTTAGCTGTTATATTTGTCACTGACTATTACCAGTATGCTATCGTAAGAATGCTTGTTGAGTGATCTCCACTTAAAAACTAAATAGATTCACTATTGCTATCAAAATAATTCCAGAGGGTATAGGTTTAACATAGCAATTAAATGTGACCATACTTTATCACTCATATATTATCAATTATGCTATTTAGGCCTAAATAGCATTTGCAAAGTCATAAACAGCTACCAAGTGGCACAGTGGTCTAAGGCACTGCATCGCAGTGCTAGAGGCATCACTACAGACCTAGGTTTGGTCCCGGGCTGTATCACAACCGGCCGTGATCAGGAGTCCCATAGGGTGGCGCACAATTGGCCCAGCGTCATCCGGGTTAGGGGAGGGTTTGGTCGGGGTAGGCTGTCATTGTAAATAAGAAATGTTTTCTTAACTGACTTGCCTAGTTAAATAAAGGTTCAAATAAAATACTGTGTCAATTCAACCCAGAATTCAAATAAAAATAGACTTAATAGTCCCAGTTGGTATTAAATAGAACGTTGTGGCCCCACCCGCCTGTGGGGAAAACAACCCCTGGTTATCCCATTGGCTCACATCAAAAACTAGACCTTTTTTAAATGAAATGTTCTTGTCTGCTTGTTTTAGTCAATTACAAAATTACATTTAAGAAAAGTACAACATGTCTAAAGATTACTTTTCAACATTGCCTGCTCCTGAGCATTCTCACTACTTAGAAAAACGTAATATTGTAGGGCTTCCCTCATGCCCCTTTTCATGACGAGTGAGTGCTAACTAGCTACCAGAACATTAAGCTAGCCAAGACCAACAACACAAACAAACTGACTATAAAGCTACAAGTAGTGAGTGGACTTACAAACAGACTATACTAAATGAGTTAAATGTCTTACCTGTGATTAAATGTTTCCCACACACATAGCTACGTGTAGCCTACTTGGACACCGGGTCCCCACATTTCCCACTCTCCCACGCCGAATAGCCTGAAACCACAGGGCTCTTAACGAAGGCTATATTTCCCTACGTGGGAGCATTGCAAACCGTAGGTCGGGATTTTTTTTACCTAGTTACACATACACTGAACAACAGCAGCTTTTCTGCATGTTTTGTTATTTCTGTATCACAAAAAATCAACGACGAAGTTGGCTCTTTTACAATGGGGTCAATGGGAACAAATGTTTGTTTTTCCCCAATTTATGGGCGTGGTCAAGGGGAAATCCTGCTTATGACATGAATACCGACTCGGAGTATAGGCCTAGGGTATCAAGCTCTGATCGATTTGAAATGTAATTATATTTAGTGATATTGAATTGTGTTTGGTTGTCAACGCAACCAAAGATCAACATTTGAAGGAGATGCATCTTCTGCTTGGATAGTTAATTCCAGTAAGTCTACAAATTAATAATTGATATGTTGGATTCATGTCTGCATCTCAACGCACAATCTAAGTAAAAAAAAATAGGACTAAATCAAATAAAACTTTATTGAATGTCCATTTCAAATGTGATTTTATTTAGTCCTATTCTTTAACTTAGATTTTCGGTTGAGATGGAGATGTGAATCCAACATATCAATTAATAATTTGTAGACAAACTGGAATTAAACCCAGACTAAGTCAGTGGCACAGATGGAACTATCCAAACAGAAGATAAATCTCTTTCAAATGTTGATATTTGGTTGCGTTGACAACCAAACACAATTCCATATAACTTTTGAAACACAATAAATAGCCAATCAACTTGTCGCCATGTTAACAAACTATATATTAGATTCACGTCTCCAACTCAACCAAAAATAAAATATTATATAAATAAATACAGTATATCAACACCCACCCGTAGTATGTGCTCCAGCAGGTATATCTCACTGGTCATCCCCAAAGCCAACACCTCCTTTGGCCGCCATTCCTTCCAGTTCTCTGCTGCCAATGACTGGAACAAATAGCAAAAATCTCTGAAGCTGGAGACACTTATCTCCCTCACTCAGTTGTCAGAGCACCTTACCGATCACTGCACCTGTACACAGCCCATCTGAAATTAGCCCACCCAACTACCTCATCCCTATATTGTTATTTATTTTGCTCATTTGCACCACAGTATCTCTATTTGCACATCATCTCTTGCACATCTATCATTCCAGTGTTAATATTAATTGTAATTATTTTGCACTATAGCCTATTTATTGCCTTACCTCCATAACTTGCTACATTTGCACACACTGTATATATATTTTCTGTTGTATTTTTGACTTTATGTTTTGTTTTACCCCATATGTAACTCTGTGTTGTTGTTTTTATCGCACTGCTTTGCTTTATCTTTGCCAGGTCGTAGTTGTAAATGAGAACTTGTTCTCAACTGGCTTACCTGTTTAAATAAAGGTGAAAAATAAAAAATAAAAGAAATGTAAAAAAAATATAAATATTACTTTTCGTCGCTGTCCGATGAAAACCTCTTATCTCCTAAACAGAAACTTTTCAGGAAATTGAAAAAAATTACCACATTTTCCCATTAACGAACATACAGTTATGAAACTTCAGAAGCTATTTTGAATATATTTTCTTGGTCCTAGAGCCATGAAATGTTCAGAGTACATTGAGGGAAGTTACTGCTTTCAATTTAAAAAAAGAAAATACTATTAGCAAGAAGTTTGTTTAAAGGTTTTCATCAGACAACAACGTTTTGTAATACAGTAAATAGGCTACAGTAAATAGGCTATCTTACAAACTGATGTAACATTCAACCTTAAAATGAGTAACACATCCATGGCCACATTTTGAGGTTACTGTTATTATACATTTCTTATTATGTAATAATATAAAGCGTGCATGTTCAAGAGAGCATGCATAGGTCATCGCAGATCTGTGGAGATCTTCACAATTGCTGTAATAATCTGCGCAGAATCTCGAACGGCATTGATCACTTGCACCATGTACTTTTAATGTAATCTCAACTGCAATCCAGGTCATTTGGTTCTGTTATTAGATTAAGCAAAGTGATAACACATTAATCTGTTGTATAAATAACCAAAATATCTGACGTATTAAAATGTGAACTTTACTGTGCTTTTAAATGGTTGAAAGCGCAGTGATAGACATTTGAGTGACAACTAAACCAAATATCTGACATCGTTGTTAATAAGAATAGAATATGCTTCCAAACACTTCTACATAAATGTGGATGCTACTCTGATTACAGATAATCCTGAAAGAATCGTGAATAATAATGAGTGAGAAAGTTACAGACGCACACATATCATACCCCACAAGCAAATCAAATCAAATCAAATCAAATCAAATTTTATTGGTCACATGCGCCGAATACAACAGGTGCAGACATTACAGTGAAATGCTTACTTACAGCCCTTAACCAACAGTGCATTTATTTTAAACAAAAAAGTAAGAATAAAACAACAACAAAAAAGTGTTGAGAAAAAAAAAGAGCAGAAGTAAAAAATAAAGTGACAGTAGGGAGGCTATATATACAATAGAATAAAGTGACAGTAGGGAGGCTATATATACAGGGGGGTACCGTTGCATAGTCAATGTGCGGGGGCACCGGCTAGTTGAGGTAATATGTACATGTGGGTAGAGTTAAAGTGACTATGCATAAATACTTAACAGAGTAGCAGCAGTGCTAACCTCCCTTGTTATTGTAATGGTGAGAGGTTAGCATGTCTTGGGGGTATGATATTTGTGCGTCTGTAACTTTCTCACTCATCATTATTCACACTTTCATTGAGGATTATCCGTAATCATGGTAGCATCCACATTTAATGTAGAAGTGTTTAGAAACATATTCTATTCTTATTTAAAATACAAGCGACTCCACAATGACCCAATACATTATTTACCAATAATTTCTATTGGGCACAAAGTAATCTGAAACCAACAGCAAATGCATCCAACAAATGTGTAGAGTCACAAGCTTGATGTAGTCATTGCGTGCTATGAATATGGGATCAAATACTTACGTTTTTACTACTTTAATACAAATATAAGTGAATTTGGCCCAATACTTTTGGTCCCCTAAAATGGGGGGACTACAGTGCCTTGCAAAAGTATTCATCCCCTTTGGCGTTTTTCCTATTTTGTTGCATTACAACCTGTAATTTAAATTGATTTTTATTTGGATTTCATGTAATGGACATACACAAAATAGTCCAAATTGGTGAAGTGAAATTTAAAAAATAACTTGTTAAAAAAAATTCTAAAAAATAAATAACGGAAAAGTGGTGCGTGCATATGTATTCACCCCCTTTGCTATGAAGCCCCTAAATAAGATATGGTGCAACCAATTACCTTCAGAAGTCACATAATTAGTTAAATAAAGTCCACCTGTGTGCAATCTAAGTGTCACATGATCTGTCACATGATCTCAGTATATACACACCTGTTCTGAAAGGCCCCAGAGTCTGCAACACCAGTAAGCAAGGGGCACCACCAAGCAAGCGGCACCATGAAGACCAAGGAGCTCTCCAAACAGGTCAGGGACAAAGTTGTGGAGAAGTACAGATCAGGGTTGGGTTATAAAAAACATATCTGAAACTTTGAACACCCACGGAGCACCATTAAATCCATTATTTAAAAATAGAAAGAATATGGCACCACAACAAACCTGCCAAGAGAGGGCCGCCCACCAAAACTCACGGACCAAGCAAGGCGGGCATTAATCAGAGAGGCAACAAAGAGACCAAAGATAACCCTGGGGACCACTTTAAGTCGTACACTCCACAGAGCTGGGCTTTACGGAAGAGTGGCCAGAAAAAAGCCATTGCTTAAAGAAAAAAATAAGCAAACACGTTTGGTGTTCGCCAAAAGGCATGTGGGAGACTCCCCAAACATATGGAAGAAGGTACTCAGGGTCAGATGAGACTAAATGGAGCTTTTTGGCCATAAAGGAAAACGCTATGTCTGGCGCAAACCCAACACCTCTCATCACCCCGAGAACACCATCCCCACAGTGAAGCATGGTGGTGGCAGCATCATGCTGTCGGGATGTTTTTCATCGGCAGGGACTGGGAAACTGGTCAGAATTGAAGGAATGATGGATGGCGCTAAATACAGGGAAATTCTTGAGGGAAACCTGTTTCAGTCTTCCAGAGATTTGAGACTGGGACGGAGGTTCACCTTCCAGCAGGACAATGACCCTAAGCATACTGCTAAAGCAACACTTGAGTGGTTTAAGGGGAAACATTTAAATGTCTTGGAATGGCCTAGTCAAAGCCCATACCTCAATCCAATTGAGAATCTGTGGTATGACTTAAAGATTGCTGTTTACCAGCGGAACTCATCCAACTTGAAGGAGCTGGAGCAGCTTTGCCTTGAAGAATGGGCAAAAATCCCAGTGGCTAGATGTGCCAAACTTATCGAGACATACCCCAAGAGACTTGCAGCTGTAATTGCTGCAAAAGGTGGCTCTACAAAGTATTGACTTTGGGGGGGTGAATAGTTATGCACGCTCAAGTTTTCCGTTTTTTTTGTCTTATTTCTTGTTTGTTTCACAAGAAAACATATTTTGCATCTTCAAAGTGGTAGGCATGTTTTGTAAATCAAATGATACAAACCCCCCAAAAAACAATTTTAATTCCAGGTTGTAAGGCAACAAAATAGGAAAAATGCCAAGGAGGGTGAATACTTTCACAAGCCACTGTATGTACAAAAAGTGTTGTAATTTCTAAAGGTTCACCCGATATGGATGAAAATATCCTCCAATTAAAGCTGACAGTCTGTACTCATAGTCATTTTATAATTTCAAATCCAAAGTGCTGGAGTACAGAGCCAAAACAACAACAAAAATTGTCACTGTCCCAATACTCTTGGAGCTAATTTTATATCTCTGTCAATACCTACTAACCTCAGAAAAGATGGAGACATTCTGGTCTTAATATATCGTGTGATGTTATACAATCTGACTAAGTTTGTGTCTATATGAAACGTTAAATAAAAATGTTGGCACAGGGTCTTGTGTTTGAGTATAAACCATCTGGGAATGAGAGCAAGCCAAGAGGTTTGTTTTTGTGGCCCTTCCTCCCATTTTATTGATGGAAATAAAAACACAAATGTTTAAACATTTGATTCCAATTGGCTTATGGATTTGGGTCCCTTCTCTGACTGCCTGCAAAGTGCTTGTTGTCAGATCTCTTTGCAATTAATTAAGCAGTGAAATTAATCCAGGATTAAAGTATTATTGACAACATCTAGGTAGTGTACAATTGATAGTGCCTTCCCAGCAAACCGGGAACATTTCCATAACATTAACCTAGATTCACAAGTTAAGTTCTAGTTAGGGTTTTATCTTACACTAAGAATATAACATACCAAAAACATTCAGAGAATTGTTTTGATAAAATGTATGTATTTATCATAAATGTTTTAGATGAAATATCCTTGGAATGTTCTAGCGTTCACTAAAATGTTGTGCACAACATCTGTAACAACCACCACAGAACATTCCCCAAACGTTTGTATGTTTGTATAAAACATTGGCCTGATGTTGCAACAATGTTCCTATAACACATTTTATCTGTTCTTTAAAGGTTCCCAGAATTCTTTAGGCCTCCTGTAGCTCAGTTGTTAGAGCATGGCGACAACAACGCCAGGGTTGTGGGTTCAATTCCCACGGGGGGCCAGTATGAAAAATGTATGCACTCACTAACTGTAAGTCACTCTGGATAAGAGCGTCTGCTAAATGACTAAAATGTAATGTTTCATTAGCTTGTGGGAACATTGTTTGGAACAAAAGATAAGTTCCCAAAACTGTGCAGATGATTCTACAATGTTTTTGGGTGCAAAAAACATTCACCTGATGTTACAAGAACGTTCCCACAACACATTCCATCTGTTCTTTAATGATTCCCACAAATGTCATTAGGTTGTGGGTACATTACAAAACACAAAATATGCTCAGTTGTGATGACATTCAAACAATGTTTAAGTTAGGTTGCACAGGACATTCCCTTAATGTTGTAAGAATGAAATGTCAGTTTTTATGAAGTTCATAGCATATTTGTTTTAGGTTTAACATAATATTCTATTGATGTTCACACAATATACATTTTACCTCATCTTGCAGGTCTTCAGAACATTCAAGAGCATTTAGAAAATGGTGTATTTAAGTTTGACCTAATATTACCACAACATTCTTAGCATGCAAATGAAAGCATAAGAAAGCAGATTGGAATGCATCCACATTATGTTTCTCTCCAGATTTAATGGCAATTCACATTTGAGGACTGTATTGTAAGTGCATTCGGAAAGTATTCAGACCGCTTGACCTTTTCCACATTTTGTTACGTTACGTTTTTCTTCATCAATATACACACAATACCCCATAATGACAAAGTGAAAACAGGTTTATAGAAATTTTATCAAATGTATAAAAAATAAAAAGCAGAAATAGCTTATTTACATAAGTATTGAGAACCTTTGCTATGACACTCGAAATTGAGCTCAGCTGCATCCTGTTTCCATTGATCATCCTTGAGATGTTTCTAAAACTTGATTGGAGTCTAACTGTGTTACATTCAATTGATTGGACATGATTTGGAAAGGCACACATCTGTCTATATAAGGTCCCACAGTTGACAGTGCATGTCAGAGGAAAAACCAAGCCATGAGGATGAAGGAATTTTCCGTAGAGCTCCGATTGAGGATTGTGTAGAGGCACAGAGAAGGGTACCAAAAAATGTGTGCCGCATTGAAGGTCCCCAAGAACACAGTGGCCTCCATCATTCTCAAATGGAAGAAGATTAGAACCACCAAGATTCTTCCTAGAGCTGGCCGCCCGGCCAAACTGAGCAATCGGAGGAGAAGTGCCTTGGTCAGGGAGGTGACCAAGAACCAGTTGGGCACTCTGACAGAGCTCCAGAGTTCCTCTGTGGAGATGGGAGAACCTTCCAGAAGGACAACCATCTTTGCAGCACTCCACCAATCAAGCCTTTATGGTAGAGTAGCCAGACGGAAGCCACTCCTCAGTAAAATGCACATGACAGCCCACTTGGAGTTTGCAAAAAGGTACCTATAGACTCGCAGACCATGAGAAACAAGATCCTCTGGTCTGATGAAACCAAGGTTGAACTCTTTGGCCTGAATGCCAAGCGTCACATCTGGAGGAAACCTGGCACCATCCCTACGGTGAAGCATGGTGCTGGCAGCATCATGCTGTGGTTATGTTTTTCAGCGGCAGGGACTGGGAGACTAGTCAGGATTGAGGGAAAGATGAACGGAGCAAAGTACAGAGACATCCTTGATGAAAACCTGCTCCAGAGCGCTCAGGACCTCAGACTGAGGTGAAAGTTCACCTTCCAACAGGACAATGACCCTGAGCACACAGCCAAGACAACGCAAGTCTCTGAATGTCCTTGAGTGGCCTAGCCAGAGCCCGGACTTGAACCCGATCAAACATCTCTGGAGAGACCTGAAAATAGCTGTGCAACGACGCTCCCCATCCAACCTGATAGAGCTTGAGAGGATCAGCAGAGAAGAATGGGAGAAACTCCCCAAATATAGGTGTGCCAAGCTTGTAGCGTCATACCAAAGAAGACTTGAGGCTGTAATAGCTGCAAAAAGGTGCTTCGACAAAGTACTGAGTAAAGGGTCTGAATACTTATGTAAATGTAATATTTCCGTTTTTATTTTTAATAAATGTACAAAAATGTCTACAAACCTGTTTTTGCTTCGTCATTATGGGGTATTGGATGTAGATTGATGAGGGGGGGGGGACAATTTAATCAATTTTAGAATAAGTCTGTAACGTAACAAAATGTGGAAAAAGTCAAGGAGTCTGAATACTTTCCTAATGCGTTGTAGAGACACAGGACAGTTTTATTTCATTCATAGGAGATTTGAAAAGCATTTATTCATAAAAAAAATTACAATTTTTTTCATTCAGTGCCTTTTCATACAACACTTCATACATTGCCTTCAGAAACTACATTATTATGTATTCATACCCCTTGACCTTTTCAACATTTGTTGTGTAACAGCCTGAATTAAAAATTGATTATATTATTTTCTCACCCATCTCCACACGATACCCTCTTTGGTCTTTGTGGTAGAATCTGTGTTTGAAATTCACTGCTTTACTGAAGGACCTTACAGATAATTGTATGTGTGGGGGTACAGAGATGAGGCAGTCATTCAAAAATCATGTTAACCACTATTATTGCACACAGAGTGAGTCCGGGCAACTTATGTGACTTGTTAAGCACATTTTTACTCCCTAACTTATTTAGGCTTGCCATAACAAAGAGTTTGAATATTTATTGACTCAATACATTTCAGCTTTTCATTTTTTATAAATTTGTAAATATGTCCAAAAACATAATCTCATTTTGACATTACAGGGTATTGTGTGTAGGCCAGTGACAAAAAAATCTCAATGTAATCCATTTTAAATTCAGGCTTTAACTCAACAAAATTTGGATCAAGTCAATGGGTTTGAATACTCTCTGAAGGCACGGTACAGTATTTTGCCAATCTGCACATGTGAGGTCTGAACCTGCTAGGTCTGGTTCCCAAGACCGGCCTTTTATCCTCTGCACTACCACTGAAGCGCCCTTGTATTGTATTTTTTCAGTATATAGCCATGGCAGTATCCATGTATCCCGTAATCACGAATTCCATGAATCCTTTTTAGCCTTCTTGGACATAACTAACCCAGGGAAATACTGATAACTGTGTTATTCACCATCACTTCACCCATCCTCTTTATATGCTGCGTACTTCTGGGCCCATACAGTATTTACACGGTATCCAAGACTATGAGTGCTGATCTAGAATCACTTTTGCTTTTCAGATTATGAAAAATAAGCCGGGGGGGACCATATCAAGCATCTCAAAGTAGGAATTATATTGGGTGCGTTGAACAGTCAATTTTTGCACAATGTTTTATTTTTTACAGTTAGTCTAAATTCAGAAATCTGGATGAAATAAAGACATCCTCTGAGCCTCAATGTAACTTTCTTTAAAAAAAGATACATGGTTACCGAATATGTGGGATTGAATCAGCAATCTTCAGCCAGATAAATAACCTGCGCCATCAGGGGATAGCTGTGGCCTTGTGTGTTTAAAAAAATAATCAAATATGGTAAATCAGGACACAAAACACAATTTCTTAAGATATTCAAATGTTCCCATCCTCTTCATATGCTGTGATTTTAGTTGGATAGAGCTTCCTTTAAATAACTTGTATTCTTGTGTATTCATATGCTTCTTAAATGCGGACTCAGAACATTCAAATGAAATGAGATTTTTTGTTACCTTTCTTAATTTCAAAATCACATTTCATAAGACTTTCAACACGTGATGTAGAAAGCAAATCATTAAATACAGTGTTACAAGGACACCGCATATGAAGAGGATGGGAACATTTGAACGTGTTCTGTGTCCTGATTGACCATATTCGACTGAAAAAAGCCACAGGGGTACAACTATCCCCTGGTGGCGCAGAGGGTTAATTATCTGGCTAGGAAACCAAACATTGAAGGTTCAAACCCCACATGTGCAGATTGTCAACATATGAAGAGTAATAAATATAGTTGTGTTTGTACGATTAAACGCTGTTCAAATGTCCTGTAAATTAAAATTCCATGTGTTTCTATATCACCTAGTGCTCAAATGTGATTTGCCATTACATCTGGAGAGAAACCTAATGGGAATGTTTTCCAATATGCTTTAAGGAGCTACAAATTTGCATGCTGAGAATGTTTTATTAATGTTAGGTAAAACTTAAATATAACTTTTTCTAAATGTTCTTGAAATGTTCTGAGGACCTCAAAGACAAGGTACAATGTATATGATCAAATAAAATAAAATTGTATTTGTCACATGCACCGAATACAACAGGTGTAGACCTTACAGTGAAATGCTTACTTACAAGCCCTTAACCAACAATGCAGTTTTAAGAAAGAATTCCAAAACAAATCACAAAAAAAACAATATAAAATAATACGATATAAAAGTAACAAATAATTAAAGAGCAGCAGTAAAAATAACAATAGCGAGGCTATGTACAGGGGGTACCGGTACCGAGTCAATGTGCGGGGGCACCGGTTAGTCGAGGTAATTTAGGTAATATGTAGGTAGAGTTATTAAAGTGACTATGCATAGATAATAAACAGAGAGTAGCAGCAGCGTAATAGGGGGGAGGGGATGGAGATAGTCTGGGTAGCCATTTGATTAGATGTTCAGGAGTCTTATGGCTTGGGGGATAGAAGCTGTTTAGAAGCCTCTTGGATGCTTGCCGTGCGGTAGCAGAGAGAACAGTCTATGACTAGGGTGGCTTGAGTCTTTGAACATTTTTAGGGCCTTCCTCTGTTATGTGAACATCAATGGAATATTATATTAAACCTAAAACAAATATGCTATGAAAGTCATAAAAATGGACTTACAGTGAGGGAAAAAAGTATTTGATCCCCTGCTGATTTTGTATGTTTGCCCACTGACAAAGACATGATCAGTCTATCATTTTAATAGTAGGTTTATTTGAACAGTGAGAGACAGAATAACAACAAAAAAATCCAGAAAAACGCATGTCAAAAATGTTATAAATTGATTTGCATTTTGTTGTTGTTATTCTGTCTCTCAATGTTCAAATAAACCTACCATTAAAATTATAGACTGATCATTTCTTTGTCAGTGGGCAAACGTACAAAATCAGCAGGGGATCAAATAATTTTTTCCCTCACTGTATTTCATTCTTACAACAATAAGGGAATGTCCTGTGCAACATAACTTAAAAATGGTATGAATGTCATCACAACTGAGCATATTTTCTGTTTTGAGAACTTATCTCTTGTAATGTACCCACACAATGTTCTGGGAACCTTTAAAGAACTCAAAAAGTCTGTTCTGTCAACTTTCTTCCAACATCAAAGGAATGTTTTGTGCACCCTGATACAAACATTATCTGAATGTCAGCACAACTGGACAGTTTTAGTGTTTTGGGAAACTACTGTATCTCTTGTCATATCCCCACAATGTTCCCACATCCTAAATACATATTTTAGGAACTTTTAAAGAACATACAAATGTGTTCTGGGAATGTTCTTGCAATACCAGGCAAATGTGTTTTGCAACCTAATAGAAACATTGTAATAATCAGCACAAATGGACAGTTTTTGTGTTTTGGGAATATATCTCTTGTCATGTCCACACAATGTTCCCACAACCTAATGAAACATTCTTGGAACCTTTAAAGAACCAGATAAATGTGTTCTGAGAACGTTCTTGTAACATCAGGTGAGTGTTTTCTACACCTTAAAATAAACATTATAGAATCATCCGCACAACTGGACAGTTTTTGTGTTTTGTGAAAATATATTTTGTGATGTCACCACATTGTTCTCACCATACTCTTCCCACAACCTAATGAAACATTATGGGAACCTTTAAAGAACAGATGAAATGTGTTCTAGGAATGTTCTTGCAACATCAGGTGAATGGTATGGTATAATCATCACCATGACTGGACAGTTTTTGTGTTATGAGAACATTTGCCGCGACCTAACGAATGTCCTGGGAACCTTCACAGAACCACTTTTGGTTTGCTGGGTTTGTACTGTATGTCCATAATATTCAGTAGATGTATTGAGTTGATGAGTTCATGTTGCCTTGCTCACCAAGTCATTGCAGAAAACGTTTTGCCTTTAGCTAAAAGTGAACTGTTAGTGAACTGTTGAATGTTACAGATCATTGGTCAGGTCATTGTTGACCATGCTTCCACATGTCCTTCCAATCACTCATTTGGTTAAAACATGGTGCTGGCAACACAAGGGTTCGATTCCCGCATGAGCCACATTTCCGTAATATATGTGTCACTGTCAATGCTGACAGTTCTACTAAAGGCATATCTCTCTCTTCCCTCTCCAGCATTACCTGCTGACTCTCATGGCAGTGGCGGCGCGGGTCTACCGCCACCCCAGTCTGAAGAACTCAGTGAGCCTGGTGGTTGTGAAGATGCTGGTGGTGGAGGACGAAGACGTAGGGCCCCAGGTGTCCAGCAACGGAGGAATGACCCTCAGGAACTTCTGTAACTGGCAGCAGCTCTTCAACCCCTCCAGCCAGAGGCACCTTGAACACTACGATACAGCCATCTTATTCACCAGACAGGTGAGAACTTAGAACACTAGACATTCCATCTCATTCACCCAGCACATTACGACACAGCTATCCAATTCACCAGACAGGTGAGAAGAACCCTATTACCCTTTTACACTCTTGTGCCGACCAAACTGTACTAGCTCAAATATTTTATTTTAACATTGTCCTTTTCAGCATGGTTCCAGCAACTATGGTGGATGTATAACCAGGCCGTGCTCAGTACAGCTTGGTTTGGCTCTGTTTAGTGTGAAAAGCAGGCACGTGCACAGATAGGGTGGCACGTGCACAGATAGGGCTCCACCTGTGTAGCACAGGAGGCTGCTGAGGGGAGAACAGCTCATAATAATGGCCGGAACGGCGCAAATAGAATGGCATCAAACACATGGAAACCATATGTTTGACGTATTTGATACCATTCCACCGATTCCGCTCTAGCCATTCCCACGAGTCCGTTCTCCCCAATTAAGGTGCCACCAACCTCCTGTGTTGTGCAGAGCACATGCCCCTTTGCCCTTCCAGTCTCCAAAGTACCCTTCTGGATTGTGGTATAATTTCCCTGTCTGTAAGGGTGACTGATACTAGAGCTTCAATGGCCTTGTTAATACTGAATCCTCCTTCACTGTGTGCTTTGGATACCACACAGTTAAATTTCCTTTCTCCCCAAATCTGCTGGCTGCCATGTATTTGCTTCATTTTACGATGGAAACACTGACAAATATGTTTTGCTGGCAAGAGCTTCACTTTTAGGGGGAAAACCCCCTCTGTCTGGAACAAACGTAGCAATGTCTGGATATCAGTGTCTGAAATGTGTCCCTCCTCTTCCTACTCTCCCGACTCCCCTAGCCCTTTTCCTCTCCTCTCCTCTCCTCTCCTCTCCTCTCCTCTCCTCTCCTCTCCTCTCCTCTCCTCTCCTCTCCTCTCCTCTCCTCTCCTCTCCTCTCCTCTCCTCTCCTCTCCTCTCCCTCTACCCCATGTAGGATATCTATGGGCAGACGAGTTGTGACATCCCTACTCCTCTAGCCCTTTTTCTCTCATCTTGTCCTCTTTCCCGGTGTGATAAAGTCCTCATGCCCTCTCTCCCTGTACCCCCTATGTAGGACATCTGTGGTCAGAGGAGTTGTGACACCCTGGGCATGGCTGACGTGGGCACCATGTGTGACCCCAAGAGAAGCTGCTCTGTAATAGAGGATAACGGTCTGCAGGCGGCCTACACCGTGACACACGAGCTAGGTATGTTAATACGCTATGGAAATATGAGCTCGGTATGTTACAGTAACACACTATCGAACAAACTGCATACTTGTGTGTTTCCTATCTCACAAGGTATGATACTTTAGTAAGGGCCAATGTGTATGGATGTCCATTACTCCACCTGAGTAACCCGTCATGGCTGTCCTGCTTTGCCTCTTGTTTGCATTCAGCTAATATCATAATTAGGTTCCTTGTAAACCACGAAATCATCCAACTAGCTTGAATGAGAATAAAGTTAGAAAAGTGGATGTTGTAAACCATACGTCAACTCTCAGCAGCATCTTCTCCTTTCTCTCCTCAGGCCATGTACTCAGCATGCCTCATGACGACTCTAATAACTGTATCAGATGGTTCGGACACCTGGACGGGCCCCACATGATGGCGTCTGTGTTCTTTAGCCTCAACAGGACCTTGCCATGGTCGCCATGTAGCGCCCGTTATGTCACAGAGTTCTTCGACAATGGATATGGTAGGATAACATACCCTTTCAAACCTTTATCCCAGTGCTTCCTTCTCTTTTTTCTATTTTATTCTCTCTAACCACTGTATCAAGTGTAGATGTATGATTCCCCGATGCACTACTTACTACACACAAACATCTTGTATTGACAGTTAGTTCTTATTGGTTCACATGTGGTTCCCAGCTTTCATTTGGTTTTGGTCATGAGGTAGCATTCCAGACAAACCGAACCCGAGTAAAAACAGTTTGCAGTTTCATTAAATTTGAATAACAGTTTTGAGACATTGGTCTTAAAGGGCCATAGGCTGTTATTATGCAGTTAATAGACACCTGCCACAGAGAGTGTGCTATGTAATTTAGGACTCAGAGAGTGGTGAGAAATCCCTCTATAATATGAACCCCTAACATTTCACAAGTTTATTTTCTTTCTCTCTCTTTTTACAAAGCCCACTCTGCCTAAACTCGCTCCATCAACCACAAATGATGGTCTCTGAAAACCACACTTTGTAATTTTGCTGAGAGTGTCCAAACGAACAGTCCTTGGAGAGTAAGCTCCTCTCTGCAGTAAGAGCCTCTTCTCTTCACTTCTGTCTGCTCATGGCAGGGCAGAGACACAGACAGCACTGTAATAATTCAGATGACACACACACACAGCAGACATGCCTGAGATTGCTGGGAGAAGGCATCTCGAGATTGATGTTCCTGCTCCTAGAATGGAAGATAGCAAATCTAAGGCAAAGCAGATATTTGTGTTGCGAAATAGCATACATTTTTCTCAGTCAATGATTTATCCCCCATCGATATTTCAGTCTCCGCTTCAATTTCTCTATCAAATTCAAATTCAAATTCAAGCTGCTTTATTGGCTTGAAAAACATTGCGTCAATATTGCCAAAGCAACAATGTACACAATATACATTGTAATAAAATAATATCTCTCTCTCTCTCTCTATCTCTCTCTCTCTCTCTCTCTCTCTGTTTCTCTGACTCATCTGCTGGTGAGTCACACATTCCAGCTTTAACAACTGTTTTCCCTCACAGAGAAGAGAAAGCGAGTGTAGCCAAGCACATTGTCTTTACTGGCCTTGCCACAGATATATAGTGAACTGATGTTGCAGAATTATCCTCTGTTAAAGGGGCCATACCACTAAAAAGATCTAACAAAATAGGATTAAGCAACATACTGTACCAGGGCAGAGAGGCAGTAACTCTTCTGTCCGACATGCCAGGAGTTAAAGTATATTGTTGTGCATAGAGTTTATGAAGAAAAGCTGCTTCAAAAGTCGAAAGTTAAATGTAAAGTTTGGCAATGATCTACAACCATTTCTATCACCGATTCAGCCTCTGGATAGGATGTTACCTTCTGGCAACAAAATCTTTAGCGGCAAATAATGTATCTTCCCCTAAACACATCTTTCAGTGAAATGTATTTGGCCATTCCATTCTGCTATGAAAATAGCCCCCTCAAGCTAAAATGGTTGTACACCTGTTTTTTTGTTTTGTTTTTTTAAAACTTAACAGTCAAATTTCACGTGCTTCAGGCAGACTGGCACCCAGTTGCAGTTGTCGTTTCCTGGTGATTGATAGAAGAGGAACGTGTGTTCCCACCTTTATCAGAGCTTTAGCCCCCCTAGGGCTTCCTAACACCTTCAGTATAATAGAGTACTGTATGTACAGCTCTCCCAAATGTCAGTCAATGACTAACACGTCCTCCAGATCTTATTGACATTTTGTCACCCCCTGAGTTCACTGGAATTTTTACGACTGTCGATGTGTCTGTGTCTGTTTGTTTATGTAGCTAGACCATTGTTGTAAATAATAATGGATTCTCAACTGATCTAAAAAGGCCTTTATAAATCAATTTGATTGACTTATCTGTGCCTGTTTATGTTCCTCTCTCCCAGGTGACTGTCTGTTGGATCCTCCAGAGCAGACTCTCCCTCTCCCTGTTGATCCCCCCGGTGTCTCCTACAACCTGGACCGTCAGTGCCAGCAGGCCTTCGGGGAGGAGTTCACCCTGTGCCCGGACACCCCAGAGGACCAGACTTGCAGCCAGCTGTGGTGCCGGGAGGAGGGCCAGCCACACTGCACCACCCGGAACGGCAGCCTGCCCTGGGCTGATGGCACACTCTGCTGGGTTGGGGCTGGGGCTGGTGCTGGGGCCAACACCACCTGTCAGGGAGGTGTCTGTGCTGCAGTGACTGATCAGCAGAAAATAAAGGTACTGTATGTTTTCTGAACCATTCTGATTCTGTCTTTGTCTGTCTATCTGTCTGTCTGTCTGAGTGACTAGCTAAAGCCTCCATCCTTCTGCATAGGGATCGGATGATTCTGTCTGAGGCACTAACTCCTCCAGTCTGATTGTGTGATTTATGAATGCTCTTACCTGCCTGAAAAAAACATGTTTAAATAGGCTACCTCAACGATTTACTACCTACCTCTGCTTTTTGTATGCAGTGTTTATGTCATAGCCTGCATGATTTCTCTCTTGCTTTCTTTCACTTCTTACTTTCTCTCTCTTGCGCTCTGTTTCGCTCACCGTCTACACTTGACCATGACAGGTGTTTTTTTTATTTTCACTGCTTTGGTGAAAGATCGTTTCTGGCTGCCGTCTGTGTTTCAATACTTGTTCTTCAGAAATAGAATGTAGTCTCATTTCGTCATGTGCCCCCATCCGGCCCCGGCCCCGGCCCCAGCACCAGCCCTGTCGCGTGGCAGCTGAAAATAATAAATCCCTCTCTTATTCAGGCCCTCAAATGTCAGTCTGAGGGCCCGGCCGAGTATATTTGGTGCAGGCCTTTAAAACAGTGAGAGAGTATATTTGGGGCAGGCCTTTAAAACAGTGAGAGAGTATATTTGGGGCAGGCCTTTAAAAAGTGAGTTTATTTAAAAACAGCCAGGCCTATTCCAAGGAACTAGCTCGTGATCCCAGACACTCTGGCTGTTAGAGGAGTTGTTGCAGCCAACTCATAAAAACCCAGAGAAATGAAATGCTGTGTCTTAGTAGCACATGCCAGGAGCTGTGAGTACGCACAGGAGGCAGTTACACGCGTGGCAGACTGCAGGCCAGGCCACAACATGCCACAGGAGATGCCAAACTAAAAACCCTAACCAAGCAAAGAAAAACTCTTATCAAGACTGTCATGTAGTAATTGTTTTCAAATGACAAGCCAAGGGAATATCATTACTGAGCATAGAGATTCCATTTTTGTAGTGTGAATCATTTAATTTCACATGTCCCCTGTAGCTCAGTTGGTAGAGCATGGTGCTTGCTACGCCAGGGTTGTGGGTTCGTTTCCCACGGGGGGCCAGTATGAAAATGTATGCACTAACTAACTGTAATTCGCTCTGGATAAGAGCGTCTGCTAAATGACTAAAATGTAAATGTCCACTCAAGGCCTATAAACTTTGTGACAACTGTTGAAGGGTTCTAAACACAATTTCATTGATTGATTGACTGATTGATCTGTCTGGTTGTATCTTGTAGGAGCCTGTGGACGGAGGCTGGAGTGTGTGGGGCCCCTGGGGGTTGTGCTCCAGGTCATGTGGCGGAGGGGTGGAGTTTTCCCAGAGAGAATGCACTGATCCCAAGCCACAGAATGGAGGAGCATACTGTGTGGGACAGAGAGCCAAGTACCAGTCCTGTCACATACAGGCCTGCCAAGATGAGCATGGTAAATTAACACCAACAATCACTATATCCAAATCAATAACTGATTAATACATCCACACTTCAATAATCACATTGGGTGGGCACCCAAGCACAGACACACGCATACACATACACATGCTAACACACGCACTCTACACACACGTACACATGGATTTTGTATTGTAGATATGTGGTAGTAGAGTAGTGGCCTGAGGGCACACACTTAATGTGTTGTGAAAAGGGTTATGAAATGTAATGTCATGTAATATTTGTAATTGAATATAACTGTCTTAATGTTGCTGGACCCCAGGAAGAGTATAGCTAATGGGGATCCTTAATAAATACAAATACATCTTCCATATGGTGCATGGCAATGATAGAATTTCACATTTGTACAGTTGGCATTATCACATACAGTATAGATACTAGTTTAATTAGTAGCATAAGAGTTTCCTTGACATGCTCAGATGTCATCAGTAGAGATAGGATTGATAATGATATGCCATGTTCTTTCTCCCAGGTAAGAGCTTCAGAGATGAGCAGTGTGAGAAGTACAACAGCGACCGATACCTGGACATCCATGGGAACATCAAGCAGTGGATCCCCAAGTACAACGGTGTCTCACCAAGGGACAGGTGCAAACTGTTCTGCAGAGCAAGAGACAGCAATGAATTCAAAGTCTTCGAGGCCAAGGTAGCTATAACTCTACTCAAATTTGAAATAGTACCCAGCTTGTTGAAATTACATCATTATAACCAGAATCCAGTTTTGCCTAGTTTTGATCACTGGGTTGATTAATTTCCAACTCATCAACACTCTTGATTTACAATTCTCTAGGAGTTTAGGCTAATACTTTGCATATTTCTCTATGTTGTTTCAGGTTGTTGATGGCACCACCTGTGGCCCAGACACCACCTCCATCTGTGTCCAGGGACAGTGCGTCAAAGCTGGCTGCGACCAGGTGATCGGCTCCAGTGTGAAGCTGGACAAATGTGGCGTGTGTGGGGGTGATGGAACAACCTGCAGGAAGATCACTGGATCGATGAATAAAGCCATGTGAGTAAAACAAATATATTCAGGATGAAAGTCCTTTGAGAGCAGAGTTGTCTCTCTAAAATCGTAAAAATGGTTGACTGATTCACTTTTTTTCAAGATGATTCTGATGTCATAGACAGCATTAAAATGCTGTTCATGGAAAGACATTAGCATACATCCTGTAGATAAGTATAAGCTTTCAACTGACACTTTCCTCTGTCTTAATTTAATTCAACACAGATTTGGCTACAACAACATTGTGACCATTCCGGCCGGGGCCACCAACATTGACATCAAGCAAAAGAGCCACCGCGGGATCAAACACGACGGCAACTACCTGGCCTTGAAGACAGAAGGTTCCTACATCCTGAACGGGAATTTCTCTGTGTCCACAGCAGAGCAGGACATCCCAGTCCTGGGTGCCGTACTCCGGTACAGTGGTTCCTCCACCACCCTGGAGAGGGTCCTGAGTTACCAGAAGCTCCGGCAGGCAGTCACTGTCCAACTCCTGTCCACAGCCGGAGACGCCTCTCCCCCTAGGGTCAAGTACACCTTTTTCCTCCCCAGGGATGTCCCCTTCACCAAGCCTGGAGCTGAGGGTAAAGCTTCGCTACATGCGATTCTGCCACTAGGGGGCGCAGAGTGGGCTCTGGGGGAGTGGTCCGAGTGCTCCAAGAGCTGCGGCTCAGGTTGGTCGAGAAGGAACGTGGAGTGCCGGGACGGGGGGGCCACCTTGTCCTTCTCCTGTGATGAGGACCTGCGGCCGGTAGACATCCGGCCATGTGGGGACCTGCCCTGCCCTGTCTGGCAGATGGGTCCCTGGTCGGCATGCTCGAGGACATGTGGTGTGGGGGTGCGCCATCGAAGCGTGCTGTGTATTGACTACACCGGGAAGATGGCGGAGCTAGGGAAATGTAACCCCGCCAAGAGGCCAGAGGTGGTTTCTTCAGAGTGCAGCTACCAGGACTGCTGAGTCTGTGCTGATAAAGCAGGAAGGGAAAGAGCAGTTGGTGGCAGTGGTGGGATCCAAGGCTGAGGGAAGTAGTGTAGGAAGCTAGTTAGTTAGTCAACTAACCAATACACAACCCTTTCCCAACCACCACGACCATGCTTCAGAGACAAGCAGTGAAGCTAGAATAATCAAGAGTAGATGGTTCACTATATCGACCAGAACCAAAACTGTGGCTTGGTTGTAGAAAAATGTCTAATTTGATAGATTCACTTAATTCTTTCTATGTTTATTTCCTTGATGATGTCATAGCTTCAAAACTACTATTGACGGTTTGTTATCCAACAGAGATCTACCTCAAAGGATGTAATAATCAACTATCACTTCTTAACCTGAAGTTTCTGTTTGCATCTAGCTTAACACATTATGAAAGGCACATCTAACCTTTGCACAAATGCTGCTGATATTCCGCTGGAGTGGTTTAATACCGCTATCATTCATTTTTGTCAAAATACATAATCACATCCCAGATTAGTTCGCTCAGGGATGGGCAACTGGTGGCCCAAGGGCCGCATGTCCCCCTTTTGAAGGCCCTCAAATCAATTCAAAGTGTACTACCTAATCAAATCAAGTGACATTCAATATTTTAGGGAGTAAAGTAAAACCTTTTTCATTTGAAAGTCTTATCTGAACATCTGAAACCCCGTTCCATTCTGTCTGTATTTCTGGAACACTGGAGCATGTTTTGGATGTCAACTCTCTGGCCACAAAGATAAACTCACACTATCACATTTCTCACATAAATCAGAGCTATTTAATTAAGTAGGGAAGTTTGAAACAAACCCACATAACCTTTTCAATTTGCTTGACTGTCTGTAGCTACATCAACTGTAATAGGGAATTTGAGTTTAGGTTAAACAAATGTATATTGAAATATGCATATTCATGATAGAAGTACTAGTGCTTCAGAAATGTTTTATCCACAGCTAGTTGGAATGTTTTTGTGGCATTCTTTTAAAACAAATGTCTGTAATGTTAATAACAAGGAGATAACAATTAGATTTTATTTATTTTTCTTAACTTTGTTTTAATTTGTTTTCGTTATTATTTTTGGGAATGCTGTAGATAAACATTTTATGAGTTATGTTTTTTCATCAACTAATGACAAGGAAAACAATGGAGTATCTGTATCTAATGTAAAACATGTATATGATGCTTCATTTGAAATGTGCTGTCCCAGAAAATATGGCATTATGAAAACTTAGCTGAAGAATAATACTTTTGAGCTCAACTGAAACGAGCATAGCAGCTATTAAAATGGTGTAAATGTACTTTATGATGCCACAACCTAGATGCCATTCATTAATTTGTGTTAAATAGCATGTAGAATCACAGCTTCTTTTAGAAATGAAATAAGAAATGAGAAGTAATTTACGTACAGTTGAAGTCGGAAGTTTACATACACCTTAGCCAAATACATTTAAACTCAGTTTTTCACAATTCCTGACATTTAATCCTAGTAAAAGGTCAGTTAGGATCACCACTTTATTTTAAGAATGTGAAATGTCAGAATAATAGTAGAGAGAATGATTTATTTCAGCTTTTATTTCTTTCATCACATTCCCAGTGGGTCAGAAGTTTACATACACTCAAGTAGTTTTTGGTAGCATTGCTTTTAAATTGTTTAACTTGGGTCAAACGTTTTGGGTAGCCTTCCACAAGCTTCCCACAATAAGTTGGGTGAATTTTGGCCCATTCGTCCTGACAGAGCTGATGTAACTGAGTCAGGTTTGTAGGCCTCCTTGCTCGCACACGCTTTTTCAGTTTTGCCCACAAATTTTCTATAGGATTGATGTCAGGGCTTTGTGATGGCCACTCCAATACCTTTACTTTGTTGTCCTTAAGCCATTTTGCCACAACTTTGGAAGTATGCTTGGGGTCATTGTCAATTTGGAAGACCCATTTGCGACCAAGCTTTAACTTCCTGACTGATGTCTTGAGATGTTGCTTCAATATATACACATAATTTTCCTTCCTCATGATGCCATCTATTTTGTGAAGTGCACCAGTCCCTCCTGCAGAAGAGCACCCCCACAGCATGATGCTGCCACCCCGTGCTTCACGGTTGGGATGGTGTTCTTTGGCTTGCAAGCATCCCCCTTTTTCCTTCAAACATAACGATGGTCATTATGGCCAAACAGTTCTATTTTTGTTTCATCAGACCAGAGGACATTTCTCCAAAAAGTACGATCTTTGTCCCCATGTGCAGTTGCAAACCGTAGTCTGGCTTTTTAATGGCGGTTTTGGAGCAGTGGCTTCTTCCTTGCTGAGCGGCCTTTTAGGTTCTGTCGATATAGGACTTGTTTTACTGTGGATATAGATACTTTTGTACCTGTTTCCTCCAGCATCTTCACAAGGTCCTTTGCTGTTGTTCTGGTATTGATTTGCACTTTTCGCACCAAAGTACGTTCATCTCTAGGAGACAGAACGCGTCTCCTTCCTGAGCGGTATGATGGCTGCGTGGTCCCATGGTGTTTATACTTGCGTACTATTGTTTGTACAGATGAACGTGGTACCTTCAGGCGTTTGGAAATTGCTCCCATGGATGAACCAGAGTTGTTTTTTCTGAGGTCTTGGCTGATTTATTTTGATTTTCCCATAATGTCAAGCAAAGAGGCACTGAGTTTGAAGGTAGGCCTTGAAATACATCCACAGGTACACCTCCAATTGACTCAAATTATGTCAATTAGCCTATCAGAAGCTTCTAAAGCCATGACATCATTTTCTGGAATTTTCCAAGCTGTTTAAAGGCACAGTGAACTTAGTTTATGTAAACTTCTGACCCACTGGAATTGTGATAAGTGAAATAATCTGTCCGTAAACAATTGTTGGAAAAATGACTTGTGTCATGCCCAAAGTATATGTCCTAACCGACCTGCCAAAACTATAGTTTGTTAACAAGAAATTTGTGGAGTGGTTGAAAAACAAGTTTTAATGACTCCAACCAAAGTGTATGTAAACTTCCGACTTCAACTGTAGATAGTAGATACACTCCTAATGTGGTTAGAAGTCTAATCCATACACTCTTAGAAAAAAGGGTTCCAAAAGGGTTCTTCTGCTGTCCCCATAGGATAACTCTTTTTGGTTCCAGATAGAACCCTTTTGGTTCCCATGTAGAGGAACCCAGAACCCTTTTGGGTTCCATGTAGAGGAAACCAAAAGGGTTCTACCTGGAATTAAAACCTTTTTTTCTAAGACTGTACAACTCAGAGTAACAGAGAAAGAGGTAATGGTCTCCATGTCCTCTGTTAAGTAGAAATGCAATATATTGTAAATTTGAGCTGAATCATTTCCACTCTCTGGGTGGAATGAGAACAGGAGTTTATAAGACGCAGGAACAACTGAAACTGTTTAGCGGTCATTTTAGTTAATAGCTATATTAAAACGATTAATTGCCTAAATATTTCTGCCAGGTAAATCCCTGAGTGTTGAGAAAAAAGAAGAAACCTGCACACTGCTCTTGCTAGTATCACTGCTCTTTATTAAGCTTTACATATCAGCCTCAAAAGCTCTGACGAAGGCCTTGAGGCCGATACGTAAAGCTTAATAAAGAGCAGTGATACTAGCAAGAGCAGTGTGCGGGTTCTTCTTTTTTCTCATCTTATTCAACTGTTACTATGCACCTGCAACAAATATAGCTCAGATGTGCGAGTGCCTTTTGAATTTTAAATCCCTGAGTGTTAAAACGTTATTGCTTCATTTAATTGAAGATGCTGTTGGTGACAGAGTAAAAGGGGGAGTTAGCTATCACGCCACCCCTTATATGTTGTTAGTTGAAAACAGCTTTGTTTTCAGATTTCCTCTCACTAGGTATGTAATAATATAGCATTCCTGGATGTATTTAAAGGAGAAAATATGTAGATCTGATTTCAAAGCATTCTATCCCTTCAATGAAGGTCTTTACAATGCTATTGTTATAGCTTCCCTCCAAAGCTATTTATTTTTTAATACTTTCAGACTAATTATTACAGTTTCATCTTCATGTTGCTGCTGTCTGTCTTCCTGAATTGTAAGAAATTAGAATGATTCATAATTTAACAATAAAGATGTCTCTTGACTGAAACACTTTTGTTGGGTCTTTCTTGTTCAACCAAAACAAAACAAATCAAGTGGATTCTCTTGTCTTGCAAGCCTCATTGTCAACATTTTGAGGCCTAAAAAAATGATAATCTATATACACCACCGGTCAAAAGTTGTAGAACACCTACTCATTCAAGGGTTTTTCTTTATTTTTACTATTGTCTACATTGTAACTATGAAAACTATGAAATAACACATATGGAATCATGTAGTAACCAAAAAAGTGTTAAACAAATACAAATATATTTTATATTTTGATTCTTCAAAGTGGCCACCCTTTTCTTTGAAGACAGCTTTGCAAACTCTTGGCATTCTCTCAACCAGCTTCATGAGGTAGTAACCTGGAATGCATTTCAATTAACAGGTGTGACTTCTTAAAAGTTAATTTGTGGAATTTATTTCCTTCTTAATGCGTTTGAGCCAATCAGTTGTGTTGTGACAAGGTAGGGGGGGGGGGGGGGGGGGGGGGGTATACAGAAGATAAGCCTATTTGGTAAAAGACCAAGTCCATATTATGGCAAGAACAGCTCAAATAAGCAAAGAGAAATGACAGTCCATCATTACTTTAAGACATGAAGGTCAGTCAATACGAAACATTTCAAGAACTTTGAACGTTTCTTCAAGTGCAGTCGCAAAAACCATCAAGCACTATGATGAAACTGGCTCTCATGAGGACCGCCACAGGAATGGAAGACCCAGAGTTACCTCTGCTGCAGAGGATAAGTTCATTAGAGTTACCAGCCTCAGAAATTGCAGCCCAAATAAATGCTTCACAGAGTTCAAGTAACGGACATATCTCAACATCAACTGTTCAGAGGAGACTGTGTGAATCAGGCCTTCATGGTCGAATTGCTGCAAAGGAACCACTACTAAAGGACACCAATAAGAAGAAGAGACTTGCTTGGGCCAAGAAACTTGAGCAATGGACATTAGAACGTGGAAATGTGTCCTTTGGTCTGGAGTCCAAATTTGAGATTTTTGGTTCCAACCGGCATGAGACGCCGTGTCTTTGTAAGATGTGGTGTGGGTGAACGGATGACCTCCGCATGTGTATTTCCCACCGTAAAGCATGGAAGAGGAGGTGTTATGGTGTGGGGGTGCTTTGCTGGTGACCCTGTCTGTGATTTATTTAGAATTCACAGTTAATCAGCATGGCTACCACAGCATTCTGCAGCGATATGCCATCCCTTCTGGTTTTATCTTAGTGGGACTATCATTTGTTTTTCAACAGGACAGGTATCGCTGCAGAATGCAGGAGATGGAACACTGTGTTGTGTATTGTTTTGGTATAACTGGCATCATCATTGCTTAAATGGCAAATGTAAGTACAGACATGCTATTGTAAATATACACATTTCTGATCAAATGCACAGCATCATATAATGCAAGATCCATCATTCCAGTTGTATTTCTGTACTTTGAAAGTTATATATCTTGAAAACGTGATTGCTGACATGCAACACATTTTGGGACTATATCAACCATGGACTAATGAAACAAATACCAAAATATAGTTTTTCGGTGGAGTTTTCCTTTAATTAAGAGAATGTTCTCCTAACTTTAACACCAAAACATGCTAAAAAGGTTCTCAGAAGGTTTTTCTAACATAGATATAATGTTTCCCTAACTAACGGAAAACTGGACACTCAAACATTAGGGGAACATTACGGGTAACATAAAACATTTTCTCTCTCCCTAGAATTGTTAGCTGGGTAAGCAACGATTCAGACCAGAGCATAAACAGGCAGAATAGCTAGCTTAAATGATTACATACTGTAATGACCTTGATAGATCATGAATAAAATAATGTCCAGAACAGTGGATCGCATTCTCGAATCAAACGGTTTATTATGCAACTCGAACAGGCTATAATAAATCATTATACACAAATCACAAACTCTGAGAGCCATCTCGATGATCCAGGACAGAAAGAGAGAGAACAATGCCCCCTGTCCAGCCCCCACTGTTGCACCAACCACAAGGACGCCTGGCACAAAACATTCCAGGCATTCCTTTGATTGGCAGACAGCAGGGGTCTGGGCTGCTGGACCCTGCGAAACCTTGAGTAACTTGTAAACGTGCCCTGATAACCACACAACAACAGAATGTAGGGGATTGTCCCTCTGGGGCACAGGGGGTGGAGGCAGGGACATAGGGGAAAAGGAGAAGGGAACAGGGGTTACAGTCGGAACAGAGGATACAGTCCGTGGCTCTGGGGAACCATGCAGTGGCACAGTGGAGACTTGGTGAGTGGGCCGTCTGGAAACCTGTCTGTGGGGCCTGGGTGTGGGTGTGTGGGGAATGCCATTACCAGAGGGAGGGGTTGTGGGGGTCCCTGGGGTTTGTGGAGGAGAAGCGGACCCTCTGTATGGGCTAACCTGTCCCGGTG
This sequence comes from Coregonus lavaretus, assembly GCF_964263955.1. Lineage (NCBI taxonomy): Eukaryota > Metazoa > Chordata > Actinopteri > Salmoniformes > Salmonidae > Coregonus > Coregonus lavaretus. Next base: position 47,536,649 of record NC_140002.1, read on the forward strand.
CAGTGCCACCTTTCTTCTCCAAATGGTCCTGGTGTCTCCTGGCGTCCTCTGGCCTGGGGGAACTACAGGGCAATCAGAGGGCCACTCGAACGCCATCTCCGAGGTCCATTTTTGGAGGCGGTGGAGTGTTTTCGTGACAATGGTGGCCTCTGCTGCGCCTCCTCCCACTGTAGCACTGGCTGTAGGCCTGTGTCCTGCTCCTGCTTCCATTCAGCCACGTCGACAGCCTGCAGTTCACAGCAGACAGGCACGCTCACCTGGCATACTGTGGCACAGACCCCCTCCTCTTCACACAGCTCTCTCTCACGGCCCTCTCTCCACTCACAGTGGCGGCACCCGTCTGCAGTACAGGGCCGACAGGACATGGCGTCGGCGTTGGAGACTGCAGGCCCTCCCTGGAAGCTCAGTGTGCTCCTGTCTAGGTCTAGCTGGAAGCCTGTGCTCCTAAGAAAGTCCAACCCCAGGATACAGGGGTCCTGTACAGCCGCTACCCAAACAGGATGACACACAGCCCTGCCCACAGTTGTGGGCTCGAACTGTGTCCAACCTGGTACAATGTCCAGCCTCACCAGGGTGACTGTGGACCCAGTGTCCACCAGGGCAGAGCAGGGAACTCCCTCCACAGTGGCAGGGACATGTGAAAAGTCCCCAACACAGGTCCGGCCCACTTCTGGGGGAAGTGGGTCCTCGCTCCCCTGTCTGTGCCATTGGGCTCCTCCTGGCTTTTCCACAATGCCAGCAGACCATGGGGCCAGAGCGTGTGTTATTGGGCTGTCTGTGTGTTGCATGCCATCTGTAGTGCTACAGCACGAATGAGTTAAGTTATTTCAGCCACCCATGCAGGTTTTTCCGGCTCTGGGCTGCTCTGCACCACAGCCCGCAAAGAAGGGTGTATCTCCACACACCCCCACTGAAGCCTCAGCTGAAGCCCCAGCCCACACAGTCTCCCTCTCCAAAGCCATCTTCAAGGCATTCTGTAATGGGATGAGCCAGCTGGGTCTGTGTGCGAAGCACCGTAGGAGAGAGCGCCTGTATGAACTGGTCGCGTGCCAGCACACTCTGCGCGGAGGGGGGCATGTGAGCGTATGCCCGCCAAGTGAGGCTCTCAATGTCTTTAGCTACCACCCGTAGTGGCTCCCCTGGCTGCATGCGTCTATTACTCAGTTCGGAGTGCTCCAACTAAAGCCCCATAATCACGACTGTCCTCCGGGCTAATCAATATCAAACAGGACAGAGCATCGTCGGTGAGGCACACAGCTAGCTGAAGTGCCTTATCTTCAACCGACCACTCCCGTTAATGAGCTAACAGTTCCTCCTCCTCCTTCACTCTTGGACTACCATAAAGCATTTTCAGGAAATCAGCTCCAAGTGATTTTAATTTAAGAAATCTGTTCCCAAGTATTTCCACACGTAATAGAGACACCTGATCGTATACAAATGTAAGCAAGGTTTGCAGTCTACTAATTATTAGTAATTATGTTGCGGCACCCCGACCATCCGCTGATGAACAAATTTGGACCGCGGCTGAATCTAGTTGATGATCCCTGCCGTAGCCTATGCCAAATAAATCGCTATACAAAAATCACAAATCTCCAACTCTGAGTGACAGTTCACTAATCCAGGACGTAAAAAGAGAGAATGCCAGCATGGCAATATAACAGAACCTGTGTCCAACCCCCGCTGTTCCACCAACCACAAGGACGTCTGGCACGAAACATTCCAGCCATCCCAGCTAACAATTCAATGGTGAAAGAACGTTTATGTAACGTTGCCCATAATGTTCCCCAGATGTTTGAGTGTCCAGTTTTCCATTAGTTAGGGGAACATGTATGTTATCAAAAACCTCCTGAGAACCAATTTAGCATGTTTTGGGATTAGAGTTAGGAGAACATTCTCTAAATGTCAAACAGAACTTACCCAGAACATGGTTGCCATGTTCTCAGAATATCCAATATTAATATTCTAGACATGTTTCATTGGAATGTTGCAAGAACATTCCTATGTCCAGTTTTCTGAGGGTTAGGAAAATATTCCATTAACGTCCCACAAAACATATACAGAACATGGTTGCCATGTTCTCCGAATATAAGATATTAATGTTCTAGACACGTTTCATGGGAACTTTGCAGGAACATTTTTGTGTATCGGTTGTCAGGATGTCAGCTGATGGTCCAAAGAACTGCAATGCTGCTGGGTTTTCACACTCAACAGTTTCTCCTGTGTATCAAGAATGGTCCACCACCCGAAGGACATCCAGCCAACTTGACCCAACTGTTGGAAGCATTGGAGTCAACATGGGCCAGCATCCCTGTGGTATGCTTTTGACACCTTATAGAGTCCATGCCCCGAAGAATTGAGGCTGTTCTGAGGGCAAAAGGGAGGGGAGTGCAACTCAATATTAGGAAGGTGTTCCTAATGTTTGGTATACTCAGTGTACATGATAACATTGTGCATGTTCATTTATACAGTATTTATTATTCAGCATGTCCTCACCTGGGATTTGAACTAACAAACGCTTGATTCACGGCGTTCCGATCTTCCTGCTACGCCACCATGTCTGTATCAGTTATCAGTTAATCTTACTATTCTCTCATATACTTTACTTACTTCTTTCAGCAATTTAGGGGTTTTTGTATAGTGGTCTAATTGGTGGTCAATAAAATAGTTGAGATTTACTTCAGGGCTGAGATTTACTTCAAAGTGCATTTCAAGAAGACAATGGAGAGATGCTCAGCTATATAGAATAAATAAATACTGATAGTTTATGAAAGATAGTGGAAATGTGGTCAGAATTTGTGCTCAAGGGGTAATCCTACAGATTCCCATCTTTCAATGAGAAACTGATTAATAAAGGGCGACTGCACTTCCTTATTTTGGCCTCGTTTTAGATTTGGTTGTACAATATTTAGTATATATCAAAATGTGCCACAGAACAAATTCTGTTTGGTGTAAATGCATGAAATGTTAACACAGTTAGTACAAGGGTCTAGACAGGCAACATTGACATTTTAAGATTGTCATTATCTATCATACTTCCAGTGTCAATCAAAGTTGGAGAAATTCTGAGAAAATGTGAAAAATCAATCAAATGATGTCAGTACATGTATTTTGAAATACATTTCAGAAATAAATCGTTTAAAAGCATATAGTATTGTTATTTGACGTGTTCTAAGCCCAAATATAACAAATATATGAGGTCCGTGTATGTGTGGTCAATTCATTTTCTGTGTTAAAACGGAGCAATCGGCAATGTGATCACGATTCATTATTTCGGATTTTCATTTGATTTTTATGGAAAAACAGAAAATGGCTTGTTTTTTTGTAATCTCGTTTTTGCATATGAACCAAAAAACAGCTTGATATTTTGATTTTCACATGTGGGGGGATTAAACGTGGAATGCCTGTTATTGGCCAAATGCACAGCCAACACTTCCTGTCCCTTCAAAATAGGAGTTCACCCATCTAACTTCATTCTATTAATCTACTTTATATTATACAACGGATCGGTCTAATCTTGAATGCTGATTGATTAAAATAGCATTCCAGCCGGTGTCTATTCCACAAGTTACCACCGGCTATTACGTTAAAATGTCTATTTACATCTGACTGTGCAATCCACTGTCTCATCAGCCCAGCCAGGCACTTTATAAACTTGATCTCCACTATAAAAAGCATCTAGAGATTATCTCACATTTCTTTTAGACTAACATTTAGCTTTCAACAGCAGAGATTTGTATAAACCTTGCTGTCTGTCTCTCCGACATTTGCAACATTGTTTCAATATTCAAAGTCGATCTCCAGCTGTCCCATAGTAATGAACGTATCGGGAGTAAGGACGAGACAGACAGGCAGGCAGCATTTCTCAGCCAGTCGAAATCATGAATCAGCTGGCATCACTTTTATGGATATACACAAATAATGTCTATATGTTGTTGTTGGCTAGCTCCTTTGAACAACAGTGTCCTGTTGAGTGAGCACATTTTCTATGCCAGGCAAAAAATCGTGCCTCATTAGCTCATTGTTATGGATGTATCCAAATAAATGTCATTAGAAAACAGCTTAAACAAATGCAAATGTGGTTACTTTGCTGTTTTTCTAGCTGCACATTTTGACGTGAATGTAAGTTAGCCGTATTTGGCTAGCTAGCAAGGGATGAGAACATTGCCAGCCAGTATGGCAATGGAACATTTAGAACGAACGACTGGGTCCATAGATACAGAACAAAAAGACTGAATGACTGGGTCGAGTCTCTAGCAACTGAACCGATAGAACAAACGACCAGCCGGTTTGGATAGTGTGGTATCTGAGGAATTTATGACTTTGCTAATGGTTTCAAATGGTTTTAGAGAATGTTGACTAAGCTTAAAGGGAGCATCTGGGGAGTAGTTCTATAGGGGCACCCTAAAGCCGAGGAAGTCTGTTAGGTGGCCTCCTGGGATTGGTCGGTAGGAAAAACCACCCATATTATGTTACATAGGGCATAGGATATAAATACCATGTTTTGAACAAAGGAGGACAGAATAATCATATTTGAGATGGGGCGATTATTCTCCAGATATCGGTAGATATCTGTAAATTGAAGCTGTAACCCTTTGATATAAATAAACTTTTATGATCAAAGTACAGCGTCAGCGGATTTCCTTGGTCTCACAGCATAATTAGCAACGTTTTCTCGACACAACAAAATGGCGACGAGGAATTGGTCGAATTACGTTTTTTCTCAGCGTTCCATTCATGGGCACCGAGCTGACTCTAGCTCCGGAGTCCGGCAGATAAGGGTGAGTTTTCTCACTACTTTGGGCACTGGTTAGTTCATGTGTCTGTGTGTCTGTGCGTTGAATGAATGCACCGTTAAGAACTTGCGTGTGTGCTTTGCTGTTATTTGCTGTGGGATAGGAGTCCGTTCTAAATTTGTTTGCGCTGGTAAACAACGCAAAAAGGGGGGAGTGTCTATAGGGATATTTTGCTTGAATAAAATTCAAGAAGAATAGATTGAAAGGAATAAGGCCAAGGTAAATGTATACAGATTAGGCCATTGCGAATCTATGGAAGCCCTCTCAGGAGGCGATCATTAGGATGGGCCGAAAATCCTAAAAGCACGTTAGGTGTATTTAGGTAAGTCCAGGGGGCTTGAGGCTGTGGTATATATATTCGGTTGCATGTGGTTGACAAATTATATGATTGATGTGACCGCTCATCGGATGTCCGCGGAACTCGTGGTAGCAAAAATTTAGAGACAAAGGAATTATACGGCGCAATGGAGGTAGCATACTGCCTTAGAGGTCCATAGGAATGGAAATAAGCCTCTTAAACTGTATGTATGTATGTGTGTGTAGAATAGAGTAGGATTTGTGTTCTATGGTTTGTGAGCTCTGTTAAGTGTTATTGTTTGTCTATGGGGGGTAAAAGAGAGGAAGTACAGCGGGACTGTCTACTTTCTGTTGTCTAGCTTGGAGAGAGCTGGGAGAGAGCTCCATCCACTCTGAAATCGTATTGGTGTATGAACTACGCATGCGTGTGATTTTATGACTCTAGAGTTATGTAGGGGAAATGTGCCACTCCTCTGCCTGCACTGAGCTGCTGGGAGACGCAGACAAAGAGAGAGAAGATTTAGACACTAATAGTGTATTCTGGTTGTTAAATCGGCTGTTGTTTGAAGATTAAACTGTTTTCTTGAGACCTATCGAATTGATAAACTAGAGATATGTTGACGGATTAAAAATAAATAAAATAAAATGTTATTGAGCTATTTATACTATTCTTGAGTTAAGTTGTTTGCTTATTTCTTAGAGAGAATGTGAACGGAGGAGTATTGAATGGTTGAAATAACTCAGTGTGTGCATAAAATACTAAATTCTTGTCTGTCCTTTGTTATTCTGTCATATGAGAGACAAGAAGGAGGAGAGAGAGAGAGAGAGCGGAAGTGCTGACGTGTACATCACGCGACAGAGTCTGCTGCAACGGATCAAGTCAAATTAAGGCTAGTACTGTTCTATTTACAAAACGTACCTTCCCATAGAGGATATTTTGTGTGCATAGCATATTTGATGTTATGACAATTTGACAAGGACTTGGCAACAGACTGATCAATTGATGAAAATAAGAATTGCATTTTGGAGTTTTTGTGCATGAGTGGGTTTGATTAGAGTTGAGGGGAAATCGAGTACTGACATTATTCTGTAAAATTAAGGTAATTGGGTGCTTATTAAGCAAGGGGTTGTGAGTGCTATAGTGTTGCAGGATTAGAGGTCTTTATTTTTGGGTTGCTCTGAAGTTGATTACTTTCATTTACTTTCCTGATTGGATGTGGTAGGATTGCCACTAATCAATAATTTGGTAAAATAAAATAAAATAAAATAAAATGAATAAATAAATAAGTAAATTGATTAATTAATTAATTGATTAATTAATTAATTTGGGGAAGAAGAAAAAAGAGGGAACAATAAGCTACATAGTCTAAAATAATGAAATAATTTACAATAAAGGAATATAAAAGAGTTGTTACAAGGGGGGAAAAGGACATAAAAACTATGAAAGTGATTGCCTGTTGATGTAGTAGAAAATAGTAATCCTTTAGTTAATGGTATTGCAAGGTTATCTGGAAAAGGGAATAAAAGTTGGCCTGACATTGAACAACCATAGCTAGTGGAAGGGATTTTTCACCCTGACGTCATCAACATGATGAATGTGATTGAATAATAGAGAGAGGAGAAGCAGAAATGACCATAAAGATGAATCCAAAACTCCAAAAGTAGGAAGAAAATTAGATGTCTGGAAACTAAGAGTGGAGTGAGGTTAAGGAAGATGGAACTTGAAGATGAAGAAGAAGATGAAGAAGATGATGATGATCAGAGTGATTGAGAAGAGATCATGGGTGGATATGACTCTGTGATCAGAAGGAAGTTGGCAAGAGAGGAAAGAAGGGGTGATGGATGTTTGAAGAAGAAGAATACAAGATATTCTAGTTCTGAGGAAAGTGAAGATGGAGACAGCGATGAAGATTTGGAGATTAAAGGTGCTTCATATTCAAGAGGATTTTATCCTACAATGACTAGCAAAGAAGAAATAGAAAGAGATATAGACTGATGTGTATTAGGCCTGGATAAGGGGAATAATTTAGAAGAGACAAAAAGAACTGGAAGAACAACTCAAGAAGCTGAAGATACAGAAGAGAAGAAAAAACTGCTGAGAAAAGGATCCCAAGAATTGGAGAAGAATAATACATTGAGGAAAGGAAAGAGGGCACCAGTAAGAAGATGATATTCCGAGGACAGAACTTAGAATATAAGCCTTTGAAGAATACCGATATGTCAACAACTAGAACGAACAGGACCAAGAAACTCTCAGAAAACTTGATGAAATACAACTGGAGGAGAAGAAAAGCTTTGGTTATGAAGAATCAGTGTGCACCAAATCAACAATCACTGCCACAGCTTCAACTGAACAAGGTCAACTGCAATTGTACCAGCCACAACTAGTGGTACAAGCTGTTTCATATCCATAGATCGTTTCTGGACTGAAAGAATTGGAGAGGAAGAGGACGAGAAGACTTAGAAAGAGGAAGAGGAGGAAGATTTAAGCCATACTTTCAGCAATCTTAAGAAGGGTGTTATGATTGTGGACAGGTTGGTGACTTTGCTGTGAGTGTAATGGGCCAGAAGGAAACACAAGAGGGAATTTCAGAGGAAGATACAGGAGCAAGTGAAGATCATCTGGAGGACAGGTGAACCCTTATAGGGGCAAGGAGCAAGGATTCTAGGGGTGCCTAGAAGATCTGAAAGGGGGGTGTCAGCTGGTAGCACCAGTTAGGGAAAAAGATCCAACAATTGAGGTGAAAACAATGGACTATGGGAAGTGATGATGGATAGCGGAACTGCTTTTATCTGTGTTCAGCCTGAAGAGGTTACACATCTCACTATGTAAAATCAACTAATTAGGATAGGGATTTGGAGGAGTGAAGATTTTGAGGAGGCAGACCTCCTTGGAAGAATCAGTATCCATTGAAAGATGAAGCAATTCAAGGGATTGAACCAGAAATTGAAGGACTTTCAAAAGCAGGTGTTTTGAAGACAAAAGAAAAAATTGTTAGAGTAGGAATCAATTGTTATTTGGGGAGAAACCATGAGGGGTTGAGTAGCGCCTCTGGACCTATTAGGTCTGATGATTTAGGAAGCTAGGGATTAGCTAAGGTTGCAAGGGGGGAGATTAGGAGACAGATCATAAAGGAGCTTGAAATTATTGACTATATCATAGGAAGGAGGACAATCTGACTGAAAAATTATGTTTACAGGGGGTGACTGTTATTCTTGGTTACATTCCTACACCAAGAGATTTCAAACTAGGCTAAAAGATGCTCAATCGTTTGCCAAGTCTGTGTGTAAAGAAGTCATAAGCAGGTGGGGACTTCCGATCACATATCCTAAAATTAGTGGGAAAGGATTTTGTGGATAAATCAGTGAAATGGTTTTTGAAAAAAATAGAGGGAAAGGAATTTGTGGATAAATCAGTGAAATGGGTTTGGGAAAAATTAGGGAAAAAGTCAGACTAAAAAAGTTAAGAAAACAAGGGTTGAAGGAACTCTAGGACAGTCAGCTAAGCTTCAATGTTAGTTAGTAGGAAGAGAGAGAGAACAGTGGTGAAGGGAAATTTAGAGTTCAGTGGGAAGATAGATATGGTAGGAGTTTAGATCTGTTAGGAGCAGATGCATTGAGAAAGTATGCGTTGCTGAATGATAAGAGAAGATTGAGGGTGATTGTAGTATCTATGTGTACAATTCCCAGCAGGGGGATCAAGGTGATTATGAATGTATTTTTTATAATCAACAGTTTGAAAGTGAGGGATTAGAGTTGGGACTGAGAGTTAATGTAGTGACACTAGTGGTGATAGATGGAAATACAAGTAAAGAGTTCAAAGCTTTAGGGAGAATGGATGAATCAACAACAATGACATCAACACTTCAGCATATTATAACAACAGTGAGAAGCAATTCAACTCTTTCAACATTGACAGTTATTAAAGCTATAAATATATCACATTTGATTACAAGGGAGCCAATCGCTCCAGCACCAATTTTAGAGGAAAAGACTGTCATTAGGGTTAGGATGGGTGGTACAGCTCATCTTCCTTGTAGATGTGAGAGAAGGAATGTGTAGAGGTGAGATTCCTCCCACATGGAGAGATAATTATGGAGAAGTAGTTTTGTTATGAGGATAAGAAGTAGAAGCTGTTTCACCTAGTGAAAGGAAGTATATTTTTTAGAATGATATGAAGTGGAAGAGGGTTATGAGTGATTGCTAACTTATTTTGAGTAATGTTAGAGGGATAATACTATCATGGAGGTACAGGATGAGTTGTTTGATTTTAATGGAAGACAAGAAGATACAGTCATGGCCAAAATTGTTGGCACCCCTGAAATTTTTCCAGAAAATGAAGTATTTCTCACAGAAAAGTATTGAAATTACACATGTTTTGCTATGCACATGTTTATTTCCTTTGTGTGTATTGGAATAACACAAAAAAAACAGGAAAAAAGCAAATTTGACATAATTTCACACAAAACTCAAAAAATGGGCCGGACAAAATGATTGGCACCCTTAACTTAATATTTAGTTGCACACCCTTTGGAAAAAATAACTGAAATCAGTCGCTTCCTATAACCATCAATAAGCTTCTTACACCTCTCACCCGGAATTTTGGACCACTCTTCTTTTGCAAACTGCTCCAGGTCTCTCATATTGGATGGGTGCCTTTTCCCAACAGCAATTTTAAGATCTCTCCACAGGTGTTCAATGGGATTAAGATCTGGACTCATTGCTGGCCACTTCAGAACTCTCCAGCGCTTTGTTGCCATCCATTTCTGGGTGCTTTTTGAAGTATGTTTGGGGTCATTGTCCTGCTGGAAGACCCATGATCTCGGACGCAAACCCAGCTTTCTGACACTGGGCCCTACATTGCGACCCAAAATCCTTTGGTAATCCTCAGATTTCATGATGCCTTGCACACAGTCAAGGCACCCAGTGCCAGAGGCAGCAAAACAACCCCAAAACATCTTTGAACCTCCACCATATTTGACTGTAGGTACTGTGTTCTTTTCTTTGAAGGCTTCATTACATTTTCGGTAAACAGTAGAACGATGTGCTTTACCAAAAAGCTCTATCTTGGTCTCATCTGTCCATAAGACGTTCTCCCAGAAGGAATTTGGCTTACTCATGTACATTTTGGCAAACTGTAGTCTTGCTTTTTTATGTCTCTGTGTCAGCAGTGGGGTCCTCCTGGGTCTCCTGCCATAGCGTTTCATTTCATTCAAATTTCGACGTATAGTTCGCGCTGACACTGATGCACCCTGAGCCTGCAGGACAGCTTGAATTTCTTTGGAACTTGTTTGGGGCTGCTTATCCACCATCCGGACTATCCTGCGTTGCAACCTTTCATCAATTTTTCTCTTCCGTCCACGTCCAGGGAGATTAGCTACAGTGCCATGGGTTGCAAACTTCTTGATCATGTTGCGCACTGTGGACAAAGGAACATCTAGATCTCTGGAGATGGACTTGTAACCTTGAGATTGTTGATATTTTTCCACAATTTTGGTTCTCAAGTCCTCAGACAGTTCTCTTTTCCTCTTTCTGTTCTCCATGCTTAGTGTGGCACACACAGAAACACAATGCAAAGACTGAGTCAACTTCTCTCCTTTTTATCTGCTTTCAGGTGTGATTTTTAGATTGCCCACACCTGTTACTTGCCCCAGGTGAGTTTAAAGGAGCATCACATGCTTGGAACAAACTTATTTATCCACAATTTTGAAAGGGTGCCAATAACTTTGTCCGGCCCATTTTTTTAGTTTTGTGTGAAATTATGTCAAATTTGCTTTTTTCCTGTTTTTTTTTGTGTTATTCCAATACACACAAAGGAAATAAACATGTGCATAGCAAAACATGTGTAATTTCAATACTTTTCTGTGAGAAATACTTCATTTTCTGGAAAAATTTCAGGGGTGCCAACAATTTTGGCCATGACTGTATATCTGATCAATACTGCTAGTTAGGGAAGAGAGAAACTAAATGGAAGGCATATGGATTTGATTCTTCTGTTTGAAAATTAAAGATGGATGGGCAGGTAGGAATCTTTAGTTCAAGGAGTTACCTCATTCTGTAAGATAAGTGAGGAATCTTGAGGGTAAATGTCTGTTGAGAATTTCAGCACTAGGAACATGGGGTTGAATCTTAGAAGGCAGCTAAACCTCTATCAAGTATGTGTAAATCTTATGTTTTATAAGGGATGTTGTATTAGCAACAATCATTAAGAGAAAATAATGTTGTTGTGGAAAGATTTGTTTAGGCCTAGGTTTAAGTGTTATTGGTTAAGTGAATTAACCTATGTGAATTTGTTAGATGGGAAGGAAAATCAGTTAACAGCGCTTCATGAAGCATTGGAGGTGAAACCAGTGAATGCTAAAAGCTGTTTTTGTTCTAATAAAACATATGATGGAAAGAGGATGTTTAGGGGAATATCAGATGGTGATGATTATATGATGACTTTGGGGTAAGCAGGAACATAAGGTTAGTAATGAGAAATATAATGTAACTTTTGAGGTTTCATTTAGTAAGGAGAGAAGTTTTGCATGGTAATGTGACTATTGGGGATTTTAGAAACATCTAGGGTTTGTGGTGAGAGAATATATTCTTACCCTATGGATGGAAAGGATGTTGTTACATGTTGAAGTTGAAGCTTCCATATGAGGTTTAAAATTAAAAGAGGGGAAGCTCGGGGAGAGATAAATCTGATTCTGAAAGAGAGAAGTTTCATAGTCTGGGAAGCCTACCATTGGAGGATAAGTCTAGGAGAGAAGTGGGGATTTTTCCATGGTATGGTGTAAAATTTGGGAAGATAACATAGATAATATTACCTATAATTTGAAGGGTTTGGTAAATGAAACGATAAGAGGGTTTAACCTTCTGTCAAGACTCAAAGGAGTATTGATGGATAAATATCAATTTAGAATTTTTCAAATGGGTTTTAAATATTAGGGTGATAGTTAGTATTGTGATGAATCAAAGGGGGGAAATGGTATGTGATTCATTGTATATATCATTTTATATATCATTTTATATTTTTAGTTGATATTGATGTTTTAATTTGAATGTGTTGTTTTGCAAAAGATACTGTTTGGTCTTTCCTTTTCTTCCAGAAGCATATGGGGGAATGTGTAGAGGGGATTCAAATACTCAAACAAGGACAATATGAAGGGACAATATGAAAGGACAATATGAATGGACTGGAGGAAGTGGAACAAGGAAGGTGTGGAAAGGTTCAGATTACATCATCGAAGATGCATTGGAAGTCGACACTGCTGAGGAGATGAAGTGTAGTGGACTACATTCCAGTGTATGCAATGATATATAGACATATTTGCATGTGTAATACATAATTTGTGTCATATTCTTTCTGTATTAATTTTTGTAGAATAATATTTGCTGTTATTGGGTACATGTGGGGATCTCAGATGTTTTTGTTTATTTTGTTGAAGCTTAGGGATATTGGGTCTAGGCAGGGATAGAGAGAATCCACAGGAGGGTCCGATGGGTTGACCAGCCTGAATGTGGACATTTTTGATTATATTTTGTTTGCTGAGGCTTTCATGTGTATTTAATTGCATCATAGTTTAAAATGCATTGATAAAGATGTATGAATTAATCTGGAGTACTTAAGTGGTTGCCTGGGGCAGAGGGGCCGTGAGAGAATTTTACTGTCTTGATTGATTGATGGATATTTGGAAAGAAGGCTGCCAGACAGGTTTTTCGCTCTCACACTCCATAAAGATTTGTTCATATTTCATAGAAGTTTATTCACACTCCATAGAGATTTGTTCATATTTCATAGAAATGTATTTACACTCCATAGAAAAATGTGTTTTTGGTTTATTGTTAAAGATACTCAATAAGAGAAATTGTTATTTGTCATAATCCTATTCTTTTTGTTTTCGAGACTTAATTTGTCTCGAAGGGGGGAAGATGTGGTATCTGAGGAATTTATGACTTTGCTAATGGTTTCAAATGGTTTTAGAGGATGTTGACTAAGCTTAAAGGGAGCATCTGGGGAGTAGTTCTATAGGGGCACCCTAAAGCCGAGGAAGTCTGTTAGGTGGCCTCCTGGGATTGGTCGGTAGGAAAAACCACCCATATTATGTTACATAGGGCATAGGATATAAATACCATGTTTTGAACAAAGGAGGACAGAATAATCATATTTGAGATGGGGCGATTATTCTCCAGATATCGGTAGATATCTGTAAATTGAAGCTGTAACCCTTTGATATAAATAAACCTGTATGATCAAAGTACAGCGTCAGCGGATTTCCTTGGTCTCACAGCATAATTAGCAATGTTTTCGCGACACCACAATAGCAACCCTAGATTTGTGTTGGGACTATATCTTGATGGAAGGATGAAATAGTATGAATAAATTCATCAAAATAACGCTTTTAATGAAAATATGTCAATCATTATTTTAATATGTTGGTAACCCGTTGTATAAAAGTGATAATGCCCTCGAAGCTGGTGTTTGGAGGATATATTGGCACGGATAACAACACCCGTGCCAATATATCCTCCAAACACCGACTTTTCGGGCATTATCACTTTATTAATGAACAGCTATTACTTAATCTACTAAAGATAGAATCCATGGATTTATAAATTAATTATATATATACCCATTGATTCTTGAAGAATATAACATATGCCTCACAAACTTAGTTCAACTGTCGTACCCCATCAGAACCTTATTTTACTCCAATGTTTGAAAACAATGTGAATGTAAACAACAACACTGTATACAGTCGTGGTCAAAAGTCTTGAGAATTACACAAATATACAATTTCACAAAGTCTTCTGCCTCAGTTTTTTATGATGGCAATTTGCATATACTCCAGAATGTTATGAAGAGTGATCAGATGAATTGCAATTAATTGCAAATTCCCTCTTTGCCATGAAAATGAACTTAATCCCCAAAAAACATTTCCACTGCATTTCAGCCCTGCCACAAAAGGACCAGCAGACATCATGTCAGTGATTCTCTCGTTAACACAGGTGAGAGTATTGATGAGGACAAGGCTGGAGATCACTCTGTCATGCTGATTGAGTTAGAATAACAGACTGGAAGCTTTAAAAGGAGGGTGGTGCTTGAAATCATTGTTTTTCCTCTGTTAACCATGGTTACCTGCAAGGAAACACGTGTGTCATCATTGCTTTTCACAAAAAGGGCTTCACAGGCAATGATATTGCTGCTAGTAAGATTGCACCTAAATCAACCATTTATCGGATCATCAAGAACTTCAAGGAGAGAGGTTCAATTGTTGTGAAGAAGGCTTCAGGGCGCCCAAGAAAGTCCAGCAAGCGCCTGGACCGTCTCCTAAAGTTGATTCATCTGCGGGATCGGGGCACCACCGGTGCAGAGCTTGCTCAGGAATGGCAGCAGGCAGGTGTGAGTGCATCTGCACGCACAATGAGGCAAATACTTTTGGAGGATGGCCTGGTGTCAAGAAGGGCAAGCGAGGGAGCCACTTCTCTCCAGGAAAAACATCAGGGACAGATTGATATTCTGCAAAAGGTACAGGGATTGGACTGCTGAGGACTGGGGTAAAGTCATTTTCTCTGATGAATCCCCTTTCCGATTGTTTGGGGCATCCGGAAAAAAGCTTGTCCGGAGAAGATAAGGTGAGCGCTACCATCAGTCCTGTGTCATGCCAACAGTAAAGCATCCTGAGACCATTCAAGTGTGGGGTTGCTTCTCAGCCAAGGGAGTGGGCTCACTCACAATTTTGCCTAAGAACACAGCCATGAATAAAGAATGGTACCAACACATCCTCCGAGAGCAACTTCTCCCAACCATCCAAGAACAGTTTGGTGATGAACAATGCCTTTTCCAGCATGATGGAGCACATTGCCATAAGGCAAAAGTGATAACTAAGTGGCTCAGGGAACAAAACATCGAAATATTGGGTCCATGGCCAGGAAACTCCCCAGACCTTAATCCCATTGAGAACTTGTGGTCAATCCTCAAGAGGCGGGTGGACAAACAAAAACCCACAAATTCTGACAAACTCCAAGCATTGATTATGCAAGAATGGGCTGCCATCAGTCAGGATGTGGCCCAGAAGTTAATTGACAGCATGCCAGGGCGGATTGCAGAGGTCATGAAAAAGAAGGGTATACACTGCAAATATTGACTGTTTGCATAAACTTAATGTAATTGTCAATAAAAGCCTTTGACACTGCTGGAATGGAATGCTTGTAATTATACTTCAGTATACCATAGTAACATCTGACAAAAATATCTAAAAACACTGAAGCAGCGAACTTTGTGAAGACCAATACTTGTGTCATTCTCAAAACTTTTGACCACGACTGTAGACTCAAAACATGGTTAAAACTATCATGTATGGTCAGTCCTTGCATCCATAGGGGGAGAGACACGGAAGCCCAGCTAGCCTAGCTGGCTTGGCAGTCTCAAATGGAGGTCACTATTGAACGTTTCCAGCACTGCAGGAGCTGTGTTTACTTTGCTTTGTTCCGGGACAATGTGGACCGCGCTGACTTTCAATGTAGCAACTGCTTGCTTGCGGAGGACTACAGGGGCGAAGTGGCTCATCTTAGCAAGCAAGTAGCAAACCTACACAACCTACTGGGGAATCCACGGCCGCTTATTTTTTCTTTTTCTTCCACCCCAGTAGCCAGACGCCGCTCTGGTCTGGTGGAATCGTCGCCGCCATGTCGGCTCTCCACAGCCGACTGGCCGGTGCTCAGCAGGGATCCATTCCCGAAGGGGTCTCCCCCTTCCCTGGAGAATGGAGCTGTTCTTGACCTGACCAACAAGCCATGGAGATACATCACTCGCCATGGAAGTTGAAGACAGCGTCCTCTGGCAACGGGAGTCTCCTTGGAGATGTTAAGCCCGGACCTGACGGCTTTGCCGCCCTAGATCCAGAGGTTCCGCGCTTTCCTCCTCAGGGGCTTCCCATTCAAGATCGGATCCAGAGGTACCTGCGTCTTCGTCCTCTGTTCTGTCTCCCTCTGTGGTGCATTCTACCTCGGGTTCAGATCCTCAGAGCTCCCACCCTCATCAGACCGTGAGGCTGCCTGAGAGACCGGCCCATTCAACATCACCAGCTGTCATCATCGGCAGCTCTATGGTGAGAAACATCTCGGTTCCCAATGCAAAAACCCTGTGCTGCCCAGGAGCACGAGTACAGGACATCACAAGGCTGCTTCCGACTGTTCTACGACAGATGCCGGAAGCTGACGCTGTCGTAGTCCATGTGGGGTCAGACAACATCAGGAGGACTAGCTCGGAACATCTGAAAATTGATTTTAAAGAACTGATTTTAGCATTAAAAGACTCCAAAAAACGGCCAATCATTTCAGGTCCAGTACCATCGTTGGGCCGTGGGTGTGAAAGATTCAGCAGACTACTGGCATTACACATCTGGCTAAAATATTACTGTAGCTCTGCTAGAATCACATTTATAGATAACTTTGACACCTTCTGGAAACAGAAGACTTATCAATGACCCAAGACCAGCTCAGTTAATCCCTACCATTGTGACAATGAGTCGTCATAATGCTGCATCAAATGTACATTATCCCAGTAGCGTTGGCAGACACAATGTAAGTAACTTAATTTCCCCCTATTTACCTCTGTTGATCCTACAGCTATTGTATGCAGTAATCATGAGCCTATGAACCAGAGTTACACTGTTAGCACTGAGGCAGTGTGCCCTAATAGGAAGACCACTGTGTGCAGCTCACCCTGCACTATCAGCTCCAAAATATAGTACTAGTCAAAAGTTTGGACACACCTACTCATTCCAGGGTTTTTCTTCCTTTTTACTATTTTCTACATTGTAGAATAATAGTGAAGACATCAGAACTATGAAATAACACATATGGAATCATGTAGTAACCAAAAAAGTGTTAAATAAATCAAAATATATTATATATTTGAGATTCTTCAAAGTAGCCACCCTTTGCCTTGATGACAGTGTTGCACACTCTTGGCATTCTCTCAACCAGCTTCAAGAGGTAGTCACCTGGAATGCATTTCAATTAACAGGTGTGCCTTGTTAAAAGATCATTTGTGGAATTTCTTTCCTTCTTAAGTTTTAGCCAATCAGTTGTGTTGTAACAAGGTAGGGGTGGTATACAGAAGATAGCCCTATTTGGTAAAAGATCAAGTCCATATTATGGCAAGAACAACTCAAATAAGCAAAGAGAAACGACAGTCCATCATTACTTTAAGACATGAAGGTCAATCAATCCGGAAAATGTCAAGAGCTTTGAACGTTTCTTCAAGTGCAGTCGCAATAACCATCAAGCGCTATGATGAAACTGGCTCTCATGAGGACCGCCACAGGAAAGGAAGACCCAGAGTTACCTCTGCTGCAGAGGATAAGTTCATTAGAGTTACCAGCCTCAGAAATTGCAGCCCAAATAAATGCTTCACAGAGTTCAAGTAACAGATACATCTCAACATCAACTGTTCAGAGGAGACTGCATGATTAGCTGCAAAGAAACCACTATTAAAGGACACCAATAATAAGAAGAGACTTGCTTGGGCCAAGAAACACGAGCAATGGACATTAGACCGGTGGAAATCTGTCGTTTGGTCTGGTGTCCAAATTTGAGATTTTATGTTCCAACCGCCGTGTCTTTGTGACACACCGTGTAGGTGAACGGATGATTGCCGCATGTGTAATTCCCACCATGAAGCATGGAGGAGGAGATGTGATGGTGTGGGGGTGCTTTGCTGGAGACACTGTCTGTGATTTATTTAGAATTCAAGGCACACTTAACCAGCATGGCTACCACAGCATTCTGCAGCGATACGCCATCCCATCTGGTTTGGGCTTAGTGGGACTATCATTTGTTTTTCAACAGGACAATGACCCAACACTCCTCCAGGCTGTGTAAGGGCTATTTGACCAAGAAGGAGAGTGATGGAGTGCTGCATCAGATGACTAGGCCTCCACAATCACCCGACCTCTAACCAACTGAGATGGTTTGGGATGAGTTGGACCTCAGAGTGAAGGAAAAGAAGCCAACATGTGGGAACTCCTTCAAGACTGTTGGAAAAGCATTCCAGGAGAAGCTGGTTGAGAGAATGCCAAGTGTGCAAAGCTGTCATCAAGGCAAAGGGTTGCTATTTTGAAGAATCTCAAATATAAAATATATTTAGATTTTTGTAACACTTTTTTGGTTACTACATGATTACATATGTGTTATTTCATTGTTTTGATGTCTTCACTATTATTCTACAAGGTAGAAAAAAGTAAAAAATAAAGAAAAACCCTTGAATGAAAAAGGGTGTCCAAACTTTTGACTGGTACTGTAAATAATATGATTAAGTCTACTTCTTATAAGCTTCCCAGTAAAGCATTAAATACAATCAAGCAACCCAGAAAAGTGCAAAAAAAATTGCCCATATTAACATATTCAGCCTGAGAAACAAGATTGCATTCATATTCTGACTATATCTGAAACTCACTTAGATAATACCTTTGATGATACAGTGGTAGCAATACATGGTTATAATATATACAGAAAAGACAGAAATGCCAATGGGTAGGTGTTGCGGTCTATATTCGGAACCACATTCCTGTAAAGCTTAGAGACGATCTCATGATAAATACTGTTGAAGTAATATGGCTACAGGTTCATCTGCCTTACCTAAAGCCCATTCTTGTGGGAAGCTGCTATTGACCACCAAGTGCTAACAGTCAGTATCTGGATAATATGTGTGAAATGCTTGATAATGTATGTGATATCAACAGAGAAGTATATATTCTGGGTGATTTAAATATTGACTGGCTCTCATCAAGCTGCCCTCTCAAGAAAAAACATCAAACTGTAACCAGTGCCTGCAACCTGGTTCAGGTTGTCTGTCAACCTACCAGGGTATTTACAAACATCACAGGAATGAAATCATCAACATGTATTGATCACATCTTTACTAATGCTGCAGAAAATTGCTTTAAAGCAGTATCCAAATCCATAGGATGTAGTGATCACAATATAGTAGCCATATCTAGGAAAACCAAAGTTCCAAAGGCTTGGCCTAATATAGTGTATAAGAGGGCATACAATACGTTTTGTAGTGATTCATATGTTGATGATGTAAAGAATATTTGCTGGTCTGTGGTGTGTAATGAGGAGCAACAAGAAGCTGCACTTGACACATTTATGAAATTGCTTATTCCAGTTACTAATAAGCACACACCCATTAAGAAAATGACTGTAAAACAGTTAAATCCCCTTGGATTGATGAGGAATTGAAAAATGGTATGGTTGAGAGGGATGAGGCAAAAGGTATGGCAAATTATTCTGGCAGCCCAACTGATTGGCAAACGTACTGCAAATTAAGAAATCATGTGACTAAACTAAAGAAAAAGAAAAAAAAAACTATACTATGAAACAAAAATAAATGTTATAAAGAATGATAGTAAAAAGCTTTGGAGCACCTTAAATGACATTTTGGGAAAAAAGGCAAACTCGGCTCCATCATTCATTGAATCAGATGGCTCATTCATCACAAAACCCACTGATATTGCCAACTACTTTAATGACTGCTTCATTGGCAAGATAAGCAAACTTAGGTATGACATGCCAGCAACAAACGCTGACAGTACACATCCAAGTATATCTGACCAAAAAATGAAAGACAAGAATTGTACTTTTGAATTCCGTAAAGTCCATTTGGAAGAGGTGAAAAAATTATTGCTGTCTATCAACAATGACAAGTCACCGGGGTCTGACAATCTGGATGGAAAATTACTGAGGATAATAGCGGACGATACTGCCACTCCTATTTGCCACATCTTCAATTTAAGCCTACTAGAAAGTGTGTGCCCTCAGGCCTGGAGGGAAGATAAAGTCATTCCGCTTCCCAAGAATAGTAAAGCCCCCTTCACTGGCTCAAATAGCCACACTCGCGACTCTGACTCTCTATTAGTTACATGGACTCTTGGCCTCCCATCCTATTCTAACCACCTCTCGCTGGCTTTCTATTCATGTTACCTGATGAAATTGCTGTACAATATGATCTTGTTACCATCTGATGCACATTCAAATGTCATAGAAAAATCAACACTGCAGAGCTCTCCCTGTCCTCTGCCGTGCCCTGATTGTATTACAGCTGATGATATCTGGAAATGTGCACGTATACCCTGGCTCATCTACTGCTGCTATCCCCAATTCTGACTTGTGCTCTGATTTCTGCTTCACTGATTTCTGCTCTCGTAAAAGCCTGGGTTCTCTGCACGTTAACACTAGAAGCTAATTAACGACAATTGATCAATTGAAAGTGTGGGTTCACAGCTCCAATCCAGATGTGTTGGTCATTACTGAGACGTGGTTAAGAAAGAGTGTTTTGAACTGATGTTAACCTTTTTGGTTATAACCTTTTTTGGCAAGACAGATCTTCCAAAGGTGTTGGAGTGGCAATCTTTACGAAGGAACAACTTCAGTGCTCTGTTTTCTCTACCAAGTCTGTCCCCAAACAATTTGATTTGCTGGTTTTAAGCATTAAGCTTTCAAATAGCTCTATGTTGACTGTTGCTGGGTGTTATCGTCCTCCATCAGCACCGGCCTGTACCCTACCTGCCCTAAGCTCTCTCCTGGCCCCTTACACTAAGTCTGAATTTGTCCTGCTAGGTGACCTAAACTGGGACATGCCTAAACCACCTGACCAAGTCCTAAAGCAATGGGACTCCCTACATCTTTCTCAGATTATTACCAATCCCACATGGTTTGACTCCAAACACCCAGAAAAGGCTACTCTCCTTGATGTTATTCTCACAAATAATCCTGATAGGTATCAGTCTGGTGTTTTCTGTAATGACCTTAGTGATCACTGTTTAACAGCCTGTGTTCGTAATGGCTGCTCAGTTAAATGACCTGTCCTGTTTTGTCATAGACGCTTGCTAAAAGACCTTAATGAGCAAGCCTTCCTTCATGACCCCGCCTCTGTAAATTGGTATAGAATCAGCTTGATCACCTCTGTCGAAGACGCTTGGACCTTCCTTTTTTATATTTTCAGTGGTATTGTTAACAAACACGCCCCCATAAAGAAAATGAGAATTAAAAACAGGTTCAGCCCCTGGTTTAACCGTGATCTGGCAGAGTTACTCCACCTCAAGAATTCCATTTGCCGAAAGGCTCGGCACACGCATACTCAGGCTGACTGTTTGTCGTTCAGGCAAATGAGAAATACGTTCACTTTAAGGAGCAGTTCTCTCTCTCTGTGGGTCTAACCCGAGGAAGTTCTGGAAAACGGTGAAAGACCTGGAGAATAAACCCTCCTCCTCACAGCTGCCCATGTCCCTTAATGTTGATGATGTGGTTGTTACTGACAAGGAGCGCATGGCTGAGCTCTTCAATCACCACTTCATTAAGTCAGGATTCCTATTTGACTCAGCTATGCCTCCTTGCCCGTCCAACATTTCCTAATCTCCCAGCCCTTCTAATGCGACTAGCCCGATGCCCCTCCCTCTTTATCCCCTGACCCGCTACAAAGTTTCTCCCTGCAGGCAGTCACTGAGTCTGAGGTGCTAAAGGAGCTCCTTAAACTTGACCCCAAAAAAACATCTGGGTCAGATGGTTTAGATCCTTTCTTCTTTAAGGTTGCAGCCCCTTCATCACCGAGCCTATCTCTGACCTTTTTAACCTGTCTCTCCTCTCTGGGGAGGTTCCC
This sequence comes from Coregonus lavaretus, assembly GCF_964263955.1. Classification (NCBI taxonomy): domain Eukaryota; kingdom Metazoa; phylum Chordata; class Actinopteri; order Salmoniformes; family Salmonidae; genus Coregonus; species Coregonus lavaretus. Next base: position 47,558,390 of record NC_140002.1, read on the forward strand.
ATTGCTTGAAAGGCAGCCACGGTGCGTCCTTTATTTAAAGGGGGAGCTCAAGCTGATCCCAACTGTTTATCAAAAGGGTTAGGAAAACTTGTCAATAAGCAACTGACTGAATTTCTTGATGTTTATAGTATGCAATCTGGTTTCCGCTCAGGCTATGGATGTGTCACTGCAACCTTAAAGGTCCTAAATGATGTCACCATTGCCCTTGATTCTGAGCAATTTGCTGCTATTTTTATTGACTTGGCCAAAGCTTTTGATTCGGTAGACCATTCCATTCTTTTGGGCCGGCTAATGAGTATTGGTGTCTCTGAGGGGTCTTTGGTCTGGTATGCTAACTACCTCTCTCAAAGAGTGCAGTGTATTTTAGTCAGAACATCTGCTGTCTCAGCCACTGCCTGTCACCAAGGGAGTACCCCAAGTCTCGATTCTAGGCCCCACACTCTTCTCAATTTACATCAACAACATAGCTCAGGCAGTAGGAAGCTCTCTCATCCATTTATATGCAGATGATACAGTCTTATACTCAGCTGGCCCCTCCCCGAATTATGTGTTAAACGCTCTACAACAAAGCTTTCTTAGTGTCCAACAAGATTTCTCTGCCCTTAACCTTGTTCTGAACACCTCCAAAACAAAGGTAATGTGGTTCGGTAAGAAGAATGCCCATCTCCCCATCGGTGTGATTACTACCTCTGAGGGTTTAGAGCTTGAGGTAGTCACCTCATACAAGTACTTGGGAGTATGGCTAGATGGTACACTGTCCTTCTCTCAGCACATATCCAAGCTGCAAGCTAAGGCTAAATCTAGACTTGGTTTTCTCTATCGTAATCACTCCTCTTTCACCCCAGCTGCCAAATGAACCCTGATTCAGATGACCATCCTACCCATGCTAAATTACAGAGACGTCATTTGTAGATCGGCAAGTAAGGGTGCTCTCGAGCAGCTAGATGTTCTTTGCCATTCTGACATCAGATTTGCCACCAATGTCCTTATAAGACACATCACTGCACTCGATACTCCTCTCTAAACTGGTCATCTCTGTATACCCATCGCAAGATCCACTGGTTGATGCTTATTTATAAAACTCTCTTAGGCCTCACTCCCCCGTATCTGAGATACCTACTTCAACCCTCACCCTCCACATACAACACCCATTCTGCCAGTCACATTCTGTTAAAGGTCCCCAAAGCACACACATCCCTGGGTTGCTCCTCTTTTCAGTTCGCTGCAGCTAGCGACATGAACGAGCAGCAAAAAACACTCAAACTGGACAGCTTTATCTCCATCTCTTCATTCAAAGTCTCAATCATGGACATTCTTACTTTCACTTGTGGCTTCTTCACGTGATGTATTGTTGTCTCTACCTTCTTGCCCTTTGTGCTGTTGTCTGTGCCCAATAATGTTTGTACGTGTAGCTCAGTTGGTAGAGCATGGCGCTTGCAACGCCAGGGTTGTGGGTTTGTTTCCCACGGGGGGCCAGTATGAAAAATGTATGCACTCAATAACTGTAAGTCGCTCTGGATAAGAGCGTCTGCTAAATGACTAAAAAATGTAAAAATGTACAATGTTTTGTGCTGCTACCATGTTGTGCTGCTGCCACGTTGTCTTGCTACCGGGTTGTTGTCATGTGTTGCTGCCATGATTTGTTGTTGTCTTCGGTCTCTCTTTATGTAGTGTCGTGGTGTCTCTCTTGTCGTGATGTGTGTTTTGTCCTATATTCTTATTTTTATATTTAATCCCAGCCCCCGTCCCCGCAGGAGGCCTTTTGCCTTTTGGTAGGCCGTCATTGTAAATAATAATTTGTTCTTAACTGACTTGCCTAGTTAAACTAAGGTTAAATAAAAAATACAAAATAGTTATGTAAGCTAGCCACAACAATGATAGTGTTTATTGATTTATTAATGATCTGCTGTTACTGTAAATGGTTAGCTGCTAACTGATATATCCTTGCTACCTAGCTAACCATTGGTAATCTTATTCAATGATGGCATACTAGACTACAGATATGCCCCTAGCTATTTCCTTTCACTGTTTACAGCAGGTCTCCAGCTATTCACAACCATACTCTGAGGTGGAACCAGAACTGCTCGGCTTCACTATCACCCTGATATGGTGCAGTGGGTGTGTCAAGAAATGGAATGAAATATACAACCAATGTCTCAAGTGACGTGCTAAACAGTGTTCATTTTGGCAGCTACAGAGGGGAGAACAAGTATTTGATACACTGCTGATTTTGCAGGTTTTCCTACTTACAAAGCATGTAGAGGTCTGTAATTTTTATCATAGGTACACTTCAACTGTGAGAGACGGAATCTAAAACAAAAATCCAGAAAATCACATTGTATTATCTTTAAGTAATTAATTTGCATTTTATTGCATGACATAAGTATTTGATACATCAGAAAAGCAGAACTTAATATTTGGTACAGAAACCTTTGTTTGCAATTATAGAGATCATACGTTTCCTGTAGGTCTTGACCAGGTTTGCACACACTGCAGCAGGGATTTTGGCCCACTCCTCCATACAGACCTTCTCCAGATCCTTCAGGTTTCGGGGCTGTCGCTGGGCAATATGGACTTTCAGCTCCCTCCAAAGATTTTCTATTGGGTTCAGGTCTGGAGACTGGCTAGGCCACTCCAGGACCTTGAGATGCTTCTTACGGAGCCACTCCTTAGTTGCCCTGGCTGTGTGTTTCGGGTCGTTGTCATGCTGGGAGACCCAGCCACGACCCATCTTCAATGCTCTTACTGAGGGAAGGAGGTTGTTGGCCAAGATCTCGCGATACATGGCCCCATCCATCCTCCCCTCAATACGGTGCAGTCGTCCTGTCCCATTTGCAGAAAAGCATCCCCAAAGAATTATGTTTCCACCTCCATGCTTCACGGTTGGGATGGTGTTCTTGGGGTTGTACTCATCCTTCTTCTTCATCCAAACACAGCGAGTGGAGTTTAGACCAAAAAGCTATATTTTTGTCTCATCAGACCACATGACCTTCTCCCATTCCTCCTCTGGATCATCCAGATGGTCATTGGCAAACTTCAGACGGGCCTGGACATGCGCTGGCTTGAGCAGGGGGACCTTGCGTGCGCTGCAGGATTTTAATCCATGACAGCGTAGTGTGTTACTAATGGTTTTCTTTGAGACTGTGGTCCCAGCTCTCTTCAGGTCATTGACCAGGTCCTGCCGTGTAGTTCTGGGCTGATCCCTCACCTTCCTCATGATCATTGATGCCCCACGAGGTGAGATCTTGCATGGAGCCCCAGACCGAAGGTGATTGACCGTCATCTTGAACTTCTTCCATTTTCTAATAATTGCGGCAACAGTTGTTGCCTTCTCACCAAGCTGCTTGCCTATTGTCCTGTAGCCCATCTCAGCCTTGTGCAGGTCTACAATTTTATCCCTGATGTCCTTACACAGCTCTCTGGTCTTGGCCATTGTGGAGCGGTTGGAGTCTGTTTGATTGAGTGTGTGGACAGGTGTCTTTTATACAGGTAATGAGTTCAAACAGGTGCAGTTAATACAAGTAATGAGTGGAGAACAGGAGGGCTTCTTAAAGAAAAACGAACAGGTCTGTGAGAGCCGGAATTCTTACTGGTTGGTAGGTGATCAAATACTTATGTCATGCAATAAAATGCAAATTAATTACTTAAAAATCATACAATGTGATTTTCTGGATTTTTGTTTTAGATTCCGTCTTTCACAGTTGAAGTGTACCTATGATAAAGATTACAGACCTCTACATGCTTTGTAAGTAGGAAAACCTGCAAAATCGGCAGTGTATCAAATACTTGTTCTCCCCACTGTATTTTAGATGTAGTTTCAGTCTTTGTCTTTTGACTAACATACCTTTTCGTCTTAGTCCTATTTTAGTCATTTCATCCGTCGTAGTTTTAGTTATCATCAGTCGACAAAAATTCTGGACAATTTTAGTCTAGTTTTAGTTACATTCATTTAGTCGTTTTTTTTCTCTCCATGAAATAATTCTGATTTACCTCTAAATTCCATAATATGCACATTAAGCTATCCTTGTCCAAATAGTTTAATATCCCCTCATATAGCTGGCAATATTGCTATTGTGGCAGATTGTAACCAATGCCAGGCCAGGCATAATTTGCCATACACAGTGCATTCAGAAAGTATTCAGACCCCTTGACCTTTTCCACATTTTGTTATGTTACTAACATGACTCAGGATATGACCCAGTTGCAGACACAGGAGGCGGATGGTTTGGTTCTCAGAATATTTATTATAACAAAGGGGCAGGCAAAAGGGCAGGTCGAGGGCAGGCAGAGGTTCGTAATCCAAGGCAGAGTCAAAAAGGGACAGAACGGCAGGCAGGCTCAGGGTCAGGGCAGGCAGAAAGGTCGGAACCGGGAAGACTAGAAAACAAGAACTTGAGAACTGGTAACACACGGAAAACACGCTGGGAAGACTTGATGAGACAAGATGAACTGGCAACAGACAAACAGGAGACAAAGGGCTGTGAGACAAAGGTTTATTCCTAGAAACATGGAAAGTGGGATGTATACAGAGGGTATGGGGCAACAGAAGACGAACATCAGAGGGGCTAAGGACTTTGGAGATCGGGAATGGACCAATAAAACGGGGGAAAGTTTTCGAGACTCCACCCGGAGGGGCAGATCACAGGTGGACAGCCATACCCTCTACCCGAGCCGATAGCGGGGAGCCAGGGTCCAGTGGCGATCCGCCTGTTGCCGATTCCTGGAGGTGGTCTTAAGAAGAGCGGACCAGGCTCTCTTCCACCGACAGCGGTGGACGAACATCTGGGCCGATGGCATACTGACCTCTTCCTCTTGCTCAGGAAAAAGCGGGGGCTGGTAACCCAAGGAAGACTCGAAGGGTGAGAGTCCAGTGGCCGAGCAGGGAAGGGAGTTGCAGGCATGCTCCACCCACACAAGTTGCTGGCTCCAGGTGGTGGGGTTGGCAGAGACGAGGCAGCGAAGAGTAGTCTCCAGGTCCTGATTGGCTCGCTCCGATTGGTCGTTAGACTAGGGATGAAACCTGGAGGACAGGCTGGTCAATGACCCAATGAGGGTGCAGAATGCCTTCCAGAACCTGGACGAGAATTGAGGACCATGATCAGAGACCATGTCGACCAGAAGTCCATGGCTCCGGAAGACGTGCTGCACCATAAGCTTGGCCGTCTCCTTGGTTGAGGGTAACTTGGGAAGGGGAATGAAATGTGCAGCTTTGGAAAACCTATCCACCATAGTAAGGATGGTGGTGTTGCCATCTGACGGAGGGAGACCAGTGACAAAGTCCAGGAATATATGGGACCAGGGGCAATGAGGAACAGCGAGTGGTTGAAGGAACCCAGCCGGAGCTTACCGCAGAGTCTTGTTCTGTGCACACACAGTGCAGGCGGCGATGAATGTGGAGACGTCTGGAACCATGGTGGGCCACCAAAAACATTGGTGGATGAAAGCCAGGGTCCGACGGGAGCCTGGATGACAGGTGAGTTTAGAGGAATGGGATGCTAGACAGGCAGTAGGGAGGATGGTCTCAGGGTCAGATGGTGTAGCAGCGGAACTATACAGGTGGGAGAGGGCATCAGGCTTCACATTCTTGGACCCAGGGCGGTAAGCGATGGTAAAATTGAATTGAGTGAATAACATAGCCCAACGAGCCTGCCTTGAGTTGAGGCGCTTGTCGGTGCAGAGATATTCCAAATTCATATGGTCGGTCCACACTAAGAATGGATGTTCCGCCCCTTCAAGCCACTGCCTCCACTCCTCCAGCGCCATCTTGACCGCAAGAAGTTCCCGATTTCCCACATCATAGTTCCTCTCAGCGGAATTGAGGCGATGGGAGAGGAAAGCGCAGGGATGCAGCTTTTGGTCCTGGACAGAACGCTGGGACAGGATGGCCCCCACTCCAATGTCCGAGGCATCAACCTCCACCACGAACTGACCGGATGGATTAGGATGGGGGCTGTGGTGAAACGGTGCTTCAGATCCAGAAATGCCCTGTCAGCAGCTGGGAACCACATGAACGGAACCTTGGGAGAGGTGAGTGCAGAGAGGTGGGAGGCCAGGGTGCTGTAGCCCCGAATAAAGCGGCGGTAGAAATTAGCAAATCCCAGGAAACGTTGCAGCTGCACTCTGGCTGTGGGTTGGGGCCAATCCACCACCGCTCTCACCTTGTCAGGATCCATCTGAATGTTCCCTGCAGCGATGACTTATCCCAGAAAGTAGAGAGTGGAACAATGGAACTCACATTTCTACACTTTAACAAAAACCTGGTTCTCCAGGAGGCGATTGAGGACTTGTTGGACATGAAGAACATGCTCTTGAGCCGACCGGGAAAAGACAAGGATGTCGTCGAGATAGACAAACACAAACCGGTTCAACATGTCGCGGAGCACATCGTTGACCTGGGCCTGGAACACTGCGGTTGGTCAGACCAAACGGCATAACCAGGTACTCGTAGTGTCCGCTAGCCGTGTTGAAGGCTGTCTTCCACTCTTCTCCTTCCCGTATCCGAACCAGGTGGTAGGCATTCTGAAGGTCAAACTTCAAAAAGATGGTCGCCCCCTGGAGAGACTCAAAAACTCAGGAGAGGAGTGGTAGCGGGTAACGATTTTTTTACAGTGATGTCATTGAGGCCCCAGTAGTCGATACACGGGTGCAGGGTTTTGTCCTTCTTGTCCACAAAGAAAAACCCTGCACCGGCAGGGGATGCAGAAGGACGCATGATCCCAGCAGCTAGGCAAAGGGTGGCTAATTTGAAGAATATAAAATGTAAAATATATTTTGATTTGTTTAACACTTTTTTGGTTACTACATGATTCCAACATGTGTTATTTCATAGTTTTTATGTTTTCACTACTATTCTACAAAGAAGAAAATAGTAGAAATATAGAAAAACCCTTGGATGAGTAGGTGTGTCCAAACATTTGACTGGTACTGTACATCAATCATTTTAAACTTACTACATGAAATTACACATAATTTAAAAGCCCATTTCATAGAGAGTGTTACAAATTGGACTATATTCCCACATGCCAACACATTTTTATCAGCTTCAGAAGCATCTGCATTCACTAAATTATGTGTGGTTATATTCTCCAGACTTGCCCAGAGGGAATTGTTGATATGTTGTAATTGTTTTATTTTAGATAACATTTTCTTTACAAAAATGCTCCAAAAAGTAATTTTTATTTTACAGATATAAAGTATTTATCCATAATCTGCTGTGGACAAGTCCAGTCCTGCAGTGTCTTAACAAAATTAAACCAAAATATTTAGGTTGACTTCATCCAGTGTCCAGAATTTCTTTTTTGTGTGATATGAAACTATACGCATATTTAATGTATATCGCCTCATTTGCATATTTTAATACAATATTATCCTAATATTCATAGCATTAGCATTTTCAATCAGGAAGAGGCAACTGCACTTGCATTTCTCGACTGCAAGAGACGCAACACAGATGAATTAACAATGCACATGGCAAAATACAGCTTCTGATGTGATCAAAGCAAAAATAGCCTATTGAAAGCAAAGATGATCAAATACATTGTTTCTAATTGAGGTAAGTTACAAATGAAATGTCCTGGTTGTGCATCAGTTCAAAAGAGAGAGGAGTGACTGAAGTGACCAAATGGTAGCTATGTGTGTGGGAGAGCCGGGCAGATCAGCTCAATCAGCCCCTGCAACTGAAAGACCAATGAGAGGATTCTATTATATTCTGCAAAGGCATGGGTGATTATGATTGGACAAAACAGATCGAAGGGAGATCAAAAGGAGCTGAATGTCCTTCAGTCTCTTGTGGAATTCTGTTGTCGTTACATTTTCATCAACTAAAATTAAAAGTTATTTGTAAATGTTTTTTTTTAGGGCGTCTCGTCTCGTTATTGTCATTAGTTCTTGTCAGGAAAAATAGGCCGTTGATTAATATTTTTCGTCATAGTTATTGTTGATGAAATTAACACTGGTGCTAAAGGTCCCCCACAAACCCACAGGGTTCTGGGGTCCTGTCTAGAAATAACCCCTAGCCTATACCCCTAGACACTTGTGGAGATTTGAGAAGATTGGTCAGTTGTAAGCAATATGGCCAAGATTCCACCAAGTCTATCAGAGGTTAAGGTGGAGCTATCACAATGTCACCACATATCGATCCCTCTCAGAGCTCTACAAGTGTCTAGAGAGTAGAGGCTACTACGGGTTGTGTCTGGACAGGACCTGGGTATCACATTCAGATACACACTCAGTCACTCACTTACTCACTCACTCCCTCACTCACTCAGGCACTGTCTAAATTTTTACTAGCTGTAAAATTCTTGCTTCCTCTGTCCTTGTTTCCTTCATTCTTTGCCTTCCTCTGAAATCACATTGAGGGAAAGGATTGAAGGTTCCTCCCCTCGGGCCTCTTCCTCCTCCGATGCACTTTGAAAGAGAGGCAAGGAATGAAGGAAACAAGGACGGAGGAGGCATGGATTTGACGGCTAGTGGGTGGGTGGGTAAAACGCAATATAACCATAAAGAAAGCATAGTGATATAAAAGTCTGACTGCCTTTCTTTTTAATGCTGTGTTTGTGTGTGTGTGTTTCACTCCTACTTATCATTGTATTGAATTTAACATATTCAAGCTACCAACAGGGCTCAAATAGCCTACAGGGTTAATTGCTGCTCCTTACTGCCATCTAGTGGAATTGAACAGGATACTATATACACTTGAAATTAATTAAATATGCCTTTTTCTGAAATTATTGATAAGAACCCCCAAAAAATGCCAAGAGTGTGCAAAGATGGCATCAAGGCAAAGGGTGGCTATTTGAAGAATCTCAAATATAAAATATATTTTGATTTGTTTAACACTTTTTTGGTTACTACATGATTCCATATGTGCTATTTCATAGTTCTGGTCTTCACCATTTTTCTACAATGTAGAACATAGTAGAAATAAAGAAAAACCCTTGAATGAGTAGGTGTGTCCACACCTTTGACTGGTAGTGTATATATACATTACCAGTCAAAAGTTTGGAAACACCTACTCATTCAAGGGTTTTTCTTCTTTATTTTTACTATACAGAAGATAGCCCTATTTGGTAAAAGACAAAGTCCATGTTATGGCAAGAACAGCTCAAATAAGCAAAGAGAAACGACAGTCCATCATTACTTTAAGATATGAAGGTCAGTCAATATGGAACATTTCAAGAACTTTGAACGTTTCTTCAAGTGCAGTCGCAAAAACCCTCAAGCGCTATGATGAAACTGGCTCTCATGAGGACTGCCACAGGAATGGAAGACCAGGAGTTACCTTTGCTGCAGAGGATACGTTCATTAGAGTTACCAGCCTCAGAAATTGCAGCCCAAATAAATGCTTCACAAAGTTCAAGTAACAAATACATCTCAACATCAACTGTTCAGAGGAGACTGTGTGAATCAGCCCTTCATGGTCGAATTGATGCAAAGAAACCACTACTAAAGGACACCAATAATAAGAAGAGACTTGCTTGGGCCAAGAAACACAAGCAATGGACATTAGACCGGTGGTGATTTGTCCTTTGGTCTTGAGTCCAAATTTGAGATTTTTGGTTCCAAACGCTGTGTCTTTGTGAGACGCGGTGTGGGTGAATGGATGATCTCTGAATGTGTATTTTCCACCGTAAAGCATGGAGGAGGTGTTATGGTGTGGGGGTGCTTTGCTGGTGACACTGTCTGTGATTTATTTAGAATTCAAGGCACACTTAACCAGCATGGCTACCACAGCATTCTGCAGCGATACACCATCCCATCTGGTTTGGGCTTAGTGGGACTATCATTTGTTTTTCAACAGGACAATGACCCAACACACATCCAGGCTGTGTAAGGGCTATTTTACCAAGAAGGAGAGTGATGGAGTGCTGCATCAGATGACCTGGCCTCCGCAATCCCCCGACCTCAACCAAATTGAGATGGTTTGGGATGAGTCGGACCGCAGAGTGAAGGAAAAGCAGCCAACAAGTGCTCAGCATATGTGGGAACTCCTTCAAGACTGTTGGAAAAGCATTCCAGGTGAAGCTGATTGAGAGAATGCCAAGAGTGTGCAAAGCTGTCATCAAGGCAAAGGGTGGCTATTTGAAGAATCTCAAATATAAAAAATTAATAATAAGGAATAAGGTTTTGATGCACCTTTACTATATCTAGGAGATATGAAAAAGCTAAGGAAATATTTTTGGGACACATATTAAACCCCCTTTTCTTTTCACAAAACTACCTCCATTCTTACATAATTTTTTAAAAACCGGTCCCGGTTACCTCCAGACAAGTCCAGTGACACTTGTGGGGGTCATAGAGCACCATCGTGTATGTGAGAATCTCCCCTTTTCACAGTGGGGTCATATTAGTTTGTAGCCCAAACGGTTCGGACGCTACAGACAGTAGTTAGCACATCGGCGGTACTGACCTCAGAAGAATCCAGTGGGGTTTGTGGGGGTCGTAGAGTCTTATCTTTCCATAGAGTGGTCATATTAGTTTGTATTAGTGGTGCAACTTTGGTTTTAGAAGTGGGGGGGACATCACTTTTTTTCAGCTTTAATATTTTTTGTAAATATACAGTACCAGTCAAAAGTTTGGACACACCTACTCATTCAAGGGTTTTTTCTTCATTTTTACAATTTTCCACATGCGTATCTCTCATAGGCGGCGCGTGAGTTTCAAGTTTTGGTGAAGCAATTTTTTCACATTAAAAACAACCTTTTCTTGAATGCAAACATCCAGTAGCGACCCGTCATTCAGGGCAGTATATACAGTTGAAGTCTGAAGTTTACATACACCTTAGCCAAATACATTTAAAATCAGTTTTTCACAATTCCTGACATTTAATCCTAGTAAAAATTCCCTGCCTTAGGTCAGTTAGGATCACCACTTTATTTTAAGAATGTGAAATGTCAAAATAATAATAGAGAGAATTATTTATTTAAGCTTTTATTTCTTACATCACATTCCCAGTGGGTCAGAAGTTTACATACACTCAATAAGTATTAGATAGCTTTGCCTTTAAATTGTTTAACTTGGGTCAAACGTTTCGGGTCGCCTTCCACAAGCTTCCCACAATAAGTTGGGTGAATTTTGGCCCATTGCTCCTGACAGAGCTGGTGTAACTGAGTCAGGTTTGTAGGCCTCCTTGCTCGCACACGCCTTTTCAGTTCTGCCCACACATTTCCTATAGGATTGAGGTCAGGGCTTGTGACAGTCCCCTGTAGCTCAGTTGGTAGGGCATGGCGCTTGCAACGCCAGGGTTGTGGGTTCGTTTCCCACAGGGGGCCATTATGAAAATGTATGCACTCACTAACTGGATAAGAGCGTCTGCTAAATGACTAAAATGTGAAAAGAATGTGATGGCCACTCCAATACCTTCACTTTATTATCCATTTTTACACAACTTTGGAAGTATGCTCTGGGTCATTATCCATTTGGAAGACCCATTTGCGACCAAGCTTTAACTTCCTGACTGATGTCTTGAAATGTTGCTTCAATATATACACATAATTTTCCTTCCTCATGATTACATCTATTTTGTGAAGTGCACCAGTCCCTCCTGCAGCAAAGCACCCCCACAGCATGATGCTGCCACCCCCATGCTTCACAGTAGGGATGGTGTTCTTCGGCTTGCAAGCGTTCCCCTTTTTCCTCCAAACATAACGATGGTCATTATGGCCAAACAGTTGTATTTTTGTTTCATCAGACCAGAGGACATTTCTCCAAAAAGTACGATATTTGTACCCATGTGCAGTTGCAAACCGTAGTCTGGCTTTTTTATGGCGGTTTTCGAGCAGTGGCTTCTTCCTTGCTGAGCGGCCTTTCAGGTTATGTCGATATAGGACTCGTTTTACTGTGGATATAGATACTTTTGTACCTGTTTCCTCCTGCATCTTCAGAAGGTCCTTTGCTGTTGTTCTGGGATTGATCTGCACTTTTCGCACCAAAGTACGTTAATCTCTAGGAGACAGAATGCGTCTCCTTCCTGAGCGGTATGGTCCTATGGTGTTTATACTTGCGTACTATTGTTTGTACAGATGAACATGGTACCTTCAGTCATTTGGAAATTGCTCCCAAGGATGAAGCAGACTTGTGGAGGTCTACCATTTTTTTCCAGAGGTCTTGGCTGATTTCTTTTGATTTTCCCATGATGTCAAGCAAAGAGGCACTGAGTTTGAAGGTAGGCCTTGAAATACATCCACAGGTACACCTCCAATTGACTCAAATGATGTCAATTAGCCTATCAGAAGCTTCTAAAGCCATGACATCATTTTCTGGAATTTTCCAAGCTGTTTAAAGGCACAGTCAACTTAATGTATGTAAACGTCTGACCCACTGGAATTGTGATACAGTGAATTATAAGTGAAATAATCTGTCTGTAAACAATTGTTGGAAAAATGACTTGTGTCATGCACAAAGTAGATGTCCTAACCGACTCACCAAAACTATAGTTTGTTAACAAGAAATTTGTGGAGTGGTTGAAAAACAAGTTTTAATGACTCCAACCAAAGTGTATGTAAACTTCCGACTTCAACTGTATATATTTTTTAAAAACTTTTTTATTATTTTCCCCTAACCCTACCATCCCTCCCCTAATTTGAGTAAACTAATGGACAATAACATTTAGTCTTGTACTTCCAGCTTATACATACTATATACATTTTACGGACACAGTATATTTTACAAAAGTTAACTTTTGTTTGTTTTTAGTCCCATCCATCAGCTCCACTCAACCCCTTCCATCTATCTCTGAACACCATCCGGTTTTATTTGCCATATATTTTTCAACTGTGCTGTGATGTTTCACAAAAGTTCTGAACCTTTTTATTTTCATAGATTCTACATATTTTAAATTTAAAATAAACATTTTTGCTAAGAGTATTATTATATTATTGATCGATCAATTGACTATGACTTTTTAAATCACCCAGCAGTGCTATTTGCAGAGGGGGACATAACTTGGCATGGGGTCTGGGTGTCCTCCTATTTTTTGGGGCATCTAAAGCACATTTCCTGCATTTCTACACAATCTAATATGACCCATGGCCCTTCTAGCCAACTCTATTTACAACAACAAAAAGTAAGCAAAAATGCCCACAGTCATCAAGCTAAGTAAGAGATTATTAAATATATTTAAGTGATTGATAAGACTGAACTAGATCCATGATAATTCAATAATCAATATTGTGTTGCACCTTTAACCAATAGCCTAACAAATGAACAACTCTTACAAATAAAGTACAAAGACATCTTTTGATTTCCTTTAAGACATCATCTATATCAAATTTCAGCCAGACCGCCCAGCCAACCCAGTGTTTGCTGGACAGAGAAAATAAAGTGTTGTATCTGCAAAAATTCACCTCACCTCTGTTACAGACTGGTCTTCCCTGGCTGTCTGACCCTGGTCACCATCTGATCCTCCTAAAATGAGGCATGTCAAATAATTACCTTGGTGTACATTTATACATTATATTATCCGAGAATAGAAGCAATGGTTCAATAATTGAAATGACCATTATTCCCAGATCCCACACTGTAGCTTTAAACTTAAGCTGCTGTCCTGTAGCTACTGTAGGTCTACCCATCAATTCAAGATGGAACTTTGTAACATTCACTGAATATGCTGCAAAATTCACCTGAGCTTCGTAGACTGGTCTTCCCTGGCTGTCTGACCCTGCTGGGACCCCTGTCACCATCTGATCCTGCTAAGACAAGATGAGCATAGTGTTGTGTACTGACTGTGCACTAGAGGGCTGGATTCCAGGACCTGCGGGTCCCGACAGAGATCATTTTTCATTCTGCGGGCGGGAGCGGGCGTTCAGACAAACGACTTTGGAATGAAAATATTTTTGCTGTCCCACAGATTATTTTGAAACGGTCCCATTTCTGCTTTGTATGCGTTAGCCTACCCATTGTATTAAAAGCACATATTTTTTGCATTATTCACACACTCAGAATTCCCTGCTTCATCTTCTGTAGCCTACCTCTCCTAGTTGGTTGTGAGATTTCAAGTGCGCCTAGTATGTGTGGTCTCATTGAAATAGAGTAGGCTGCCTACATGAGCGGAGAATCACATGGCAGTTAACTTGAATATGAAATTAACTTAAATATGATTAGACTGTAGTTTACTACATTGTCTGTAAATAAATATTGATAATGAAAAGAAGTGGAGGGTGCTCAACAAACGTGAGTCTAAGTGCAATCAAAAAACGTATCATCACTGAAAAGGAAAAGGCACAATGCTCAAATAGGTTAGCCTACTATGTTGAGCGAGCGTTGCAGCTTTTCATTTTAAATAAGTATGGATTACAAATGTATTTGTCTCTGCCTGCAAATCATCCTCCTAAAATGTAGGCTATATCCTATAGGCCTATGCAAAACATAGCAAGTGTTGCTGTCATCATTCTTGCTGTTTTCAGTTCAGTAGCCATACAGTGCCTTGCAAAAGTATTCATTCCCCTTGCTGTTTTTCCTATTTTGTTGCATTACAACCTGTAATTTAAATGGATTTCTATTTGGATTTCATGTCTTGTTTCAAAAAATTCAAATAAATAAATAACGGAAAAGTGGTGCGTGCATATGTATTCACCCCCTTTGCTATGAAGCCCCAAAATAAGATCTGGTGCAACCAATTACCTTCAGAAGTCACATAATTAGTTAAATAAAGTCCACCTGTGTGCAATCTAAGTGTCACATGATCTGTCACATGATCTCAGTATATACACACCTGTTCTGAAAGGCCCCAGAGTCTGCAACCCCACTAAGCAAGGGGCACCACCAAGCAAGCGGCACCATGAAGACCAAGGAGCTCTCCAAACAGGTCAGGGACAAAGTTGTGGAGAAGTACAGATCAGTGTTGGGTTATAAAAAAATATCAGAAACTTTGATGATCCCATGGAGCACCATTAAATCCATTATAAAAAAATGGAAAGAATATGGCACCACAACAAACCTGCCAAGAGAGGGCCACCCACCAAAACTCACGGACCAGGCAAGGAGGGCATTTATCAGAGAGGCAATAAAGAGACCAAAGATAACCATAAAGGAGTTGCAAAGCTCCACAGCGGAGATTGGAGTATCTGTCCATTTAACCACTTTAAGCCGTACACTCCACAGAGCTGGGCTTTACAGAAGAGTGGCCAGAAAAAAGCCATTGCTTAAAGAAAAAAATAAGAAAACGCGTTTGTTCGCCAAAAGGCATGTGGGAGACTCCCCAAACATATGGAAGAAGGTACTCTGGTCAGATTAGACTAAAATTGAGCTTTTTGGCCATATAGGAAAACACTATGTCTAGTGCAAACCCAACACCTCTCATCACCCCGAGAACACCATCCCCACAGTGAAGCATGGTGGTGGCAGCAAAGTTTGGGCTGAAGCTAAACGGATAAACAGGACAGGGTACCGTGTAAAGGAACAGTCCAGCAGGCATCAGCTGTGCAGCTGAGTGATCATAAGGTCCAGTGAACAGCAATATGTGAGTCCGAGAGCAGTTTGAATTGGTGCTAAAGCACAGCGAGCAGGAAGCACGGCTGTTGTTTGCGTGTGCTAGCGGGCAGGGGCTAGCAGATGGATCTCCGTGGTCTTCGCAACGGGAAGCCTGTTGAAACCACAGACGATTACGTCGGCAGACCAGTCGTGATGGATCGGCGGGGCTCCGTGTCGACTCTAGGAGGTCCCGTCCGGTTGACAGAGAGGTAGATAGCCGGGAGATGTGCCTGACTCGAGGCTAGCTCAAGGCTTATTAGCCAACAACAACATCCATTTGGTTGCAGCTAGCAGGTTGCGATGATCAGGTGTTAAAGGTCCATTGATTTAGTGATTCCGGCAGAAAATCCAATATGTTCTGGGTCGATAACGCGCTGTGCAGACAGTGCAGACTGGCCGATAATGGTCCAGGCTAGAGCTGGCTGGTAGGTAGTGCAGGCCACGGACAATGGTGAAAAACCGCTAACAGTGGCTAATAGCAAGTAGCTAGTTATCTGGCTACTCCCGTCCGGTAGACAAAAAGGTAGATAGTCAGGATATGGGCCTGGCTGAAGGCTAACTGGTGCTTGCTTCAGGGGCAGTGGTGATTATCCTACAGCAACATCCATTCGGTTGCGGCTAGCTAGTTGCGATCGGATGTTCTGGGTGAAAACCGCTAACGGTGGCTAATAGCAAGTAGCTAGTTAGCTGGCTAGCTAGTTTCAACTGGAGATTCTAGATAAAGATGAGTAAATAATAGAATCCGTTCCACATTGAGTGAGGCGGGTTGAAGGAAAGTATATTTAGTAGTAGGATGAAAAGTGTGATAGGGAAATATGTAAAAAAAAAAAAAAAAAAAAAAGCCTATTTACATGGACACACAACAAAGAACACGACCGCACTGCTACGCCATCTTGGATCCCTCTGGTTCCCACATGGTTTTGTGCGTGTTTGTTCGTTGTGTTGTGTCATACACTTTTGTGAGCTGGTGTGTTTTCCCTGCGTGGAAATTAGTGTTAGTTTTTTTCTAAGTAAAGTACGTTGTGTACTCAGTTCTGTGTCCTGCGCCTGACTCCGTCCTAACGCTGCACATTTGACACCTGACAGAAACACGCACCTAATATGGAGTCAGCAGGTGCAGCCAGTCCACCGGTACCCGTGGAGGAGCGCGTCCAGCAGCACGCGACGATGCTCCAGAATCTGGGCACTGCAATGGATCGCGTGTTGCAGACCATGGAGCGATGGGAGAGAGGGGGTTTTTAGTCAACCCACACCAATGTCCACCCCTCCGTCACCTGGACCCAGTGGGATTCGGCTCTCGCTCCCGAGGGCATATGATGGGACGGCTGCCGGGTGCCAGGGGTTCCTGCTCCAGGTGGAGCTCTACCTGGCGACCATCCACCCGGCTCCCTCGGGATACGAGAGCGTGTCCGCCCTCATCTCCTGTCTGTTGGGGAGAGCGCTTGAGTGGGCCAACGCCGAATGGGGAGGAATAGACGCAGTGTTGGTTCGCTACAAATCTGGTGCAATTCACGGAACCCCTTGGGTGTTCGATGCTCGGGGCGCAATGATCACTGAGGCGCCCATGGTGTCTGCAGTAACGCGTAACCATGTAGCACCGTGGGAATCATCTTCGCACAAACATAATGTGTTGCTAACTCATTCATTCTTGAATGGTGACCTGGTAGCAATGCAACACCAAGATGAGTCCCTCGCCACTTTCATGGCTTTCTTGTCTGATCTTATCAATCACCCAGTGTCCGAGCTGGCTTTGGCAGGCTCACACGACTTGCGTTCACTGTACGCAACTAAACAGCACCTCACACTTGTAGATTACCTACTGGTTTATGTTTCAGAAACTGACGCCACACAAAGGTGCGTGATTCCTAAAACACAGAGGGGGATAATGATAGCTCATGCCAACGATGAGCCATGTGGGGGCATAGGGGAGTCAAGGCTTCATGAGAAACATTGCAACAGGTGGCACACTGGCCTCACATGGAACAAGACGTGGCACAATACGTGAGGGGGTGTCTAGTTTGCTGCCAGTTTCAACCCTCCAAGCCACTTCACAGAGCACCCTTGGAGCTCGATCCAGATCGACTGGGTCGGCCCAATTGCCAGGTCGGCAAGAGGCAACAAGTATCTTCTCACAGTGACTTGCACATTCACAAAGTGGGTGGAGTGCCTGCCCCCACCCATTGACACAGCGGAAACCACGGCCGTTCTTTTGCTCAACCACGTTTTCAGTCGTTTCGACCTGCCAGGAGAAACTGTGGACAGCGACAGAGGAACTAATTTTTTTCGGCTGCTGTAATGACCGAACTGTACCACCCTAGGAGCTCCGGCAGGGTAGAAAGGAACAACCAGACAATCGTCACAATCTTGAGGAAATATGTGGCAGCCAACCACAAAGATTGGGACCTCAAACTCCCACTGGTATTTATGTCAATCAGAGCCACACGCAACAGGTCTATGGGAATAACATCATTTGAGATGATGACGGGCCGCCAAATGACGCTTCCACTGCATCTCCTGTACCAACTGGGAGATGTCGCCGCGGCCACTGTGTACACGGCCCATCAATACGAGACAGACCTGCGAACCCACCTCTAGACTACCTTTGCGTACGTTCAAGGAAAGTTGGAAAGAAGTGCGGAAGGTGACAAGACCCATTACGACAAAAAGGCCTCACACCAGGAGTTTGAGGTTGGGGATACGGTGTGGTACTACGTATACACCAAACCCGTGGGAGTTGCGAAAAAGTTCCTGCCCCGTTGGAGATTGTGTTAAAGCTGTCACCTGTTGCTTATCAAATCAGAATCAGCAAAGGTCGACAGAACATCACGTTCAAGTGGGTCCACAGGAACCAAATCAAGTTGTACACTCCCCCATGGGAATAGAAGGGGTGCAAGCCAGCCTCGAATAGATAGAAACCTAGCCAATCAGAGGTACTAAGAAAATTCTTAAGTATCCTCAGCTGATCCCTTCCGGGAGGTCAGTACATTGCCTCTAACATATTTGATGCTCTTCCCAGCTACAAGACACACATTTCGTTGTCATTGTTGATATTGTCCTGTGTTGTGCTGTACAACATAGGAAAATCAGCTAAAATGTTTTGTCAAAACGTTTTTCTTTCAATTTGTTTTAAATAATAATAATAATAATAACACTGAAATAATAAAATCTGTAATTATGCGTTTTTGTAGGATGGAGTTCCCTTGGATGATCCTGACACTCTGTGCCCTGGTCAGAAACCAATCCAACAGATGTACTCACGAGTGGAACCCCTACGGAATCGTTTTCCGTGATGATCCCGGACTCCTTATAACCAACTGCAGAGTACACACGCAGAGGGTGCACGTCCGCCTAGATGCAGAGAACGTGTCCCGCCAACACATTTCTCCTGCGGCACATATGAGTTGGGACAGGGCAGACTGGACCACCCAGGCAGTTAAGCACGCTCAGCTAGACACTGCCCACATGTTGGCCCAACTCCAAAAGTTCACAGTCACCCAGTCAGAACTAGCAGAGCCCAGGCGAGAAAAACGATTCCTCAGGGCGCTACTCTCAACAGGTGCAGCCGTAGGGTCACTATTTGCTCTAGATACCACAGCCGTCAACGCACTCAGTCTAGCCGCGGTCAAAATAAATGTTAGGGAGATTACTGAAGAGATGTCACTTATCCTGGTTGCAGCATGTTGGAAAGTCTTTCCAGGACACTATTCTGGTGGTAAACACACACGCTACTCTCCTGAACAAAACCCTCCTGTCGGTAGGCAAGCTAGTAGAAGTCATGAACCATGCCTATGCCCATGTCCAATTGGTTCAATTGTTGTTGGAGGATTTTCTCAGTGAAGTAAGCTCTTCTATGGACCACTTGGCCATGAATAGAATCCCCTCATATCTAGTGCCCCTCTCAATGGTGCCCAACATATCGACCTCAGCTACCACAACCATGATAAAGCCATTACAGTCACACCTGACCTATAGTCTCGGGTCTGCAATTCCAATACACGTTGATGTTAATTGAAATTAAGTGGGATTTTTACTGATGCTGCCGGTTGTTGAACTGGAGAATATCTATAGGTTGAAAACAGTTCTAAACGTAGGATTTTGGCGTGACAAAACCCATGTGAAAATCATCACACCTCCAGTCATAGCTTATCAGGAACACAATCCAGATTTCTATCTCACCCCTAACCTGTTAATGTGTACTCTAACCAAAGACGTCCACTACTTGTGTCCTAGCAAACCCCTCGTCAGGGATAACACTGAGAGCCTTTGTGGCCTTAAGCCTATCACCAGCGAAGAACACTGTAGAGCCAAACTAACAGCAAGAGGTGGAGTCACCACCATGCAAATTAGATGTCCTAACCGACTTGCCAAAACTATAGTTTATTAACAAGAAATTTGTGGAGTGGTTGAAAAATGAGTTTTAATGATTCCAACCTAAGTGTATGTAAACTTCCGACTTCAACTGTATGTTGGAACTCCTTCAAGACTGTTGGAAGGGCATTCCGGGTGACTGCCTCATGAGGCTGGTTGAGAGAATGCCAACAGTGTACGGAAGCATAGTTCCTGCTCAGCCCAGTCAAAGCTATTCGCTGCTCTGGCACCCCAATGGTGGAACATGCTCCACCACGACGCCAGGACAGCGGAGTCACTGACCACCTTCCGGAGACACTTGAAACCCTACCTCTTTAAGGAATACCTGGAATAGTATAAAGTAATCCTTCTTCCCCCACCCCCCATAAAAAAAAAGAAAAAGGTGGTTGTCCCACTGGCTATCCTAAGTTGAATGCACCAATTTGTAAGTCGCTCTGGATAAGAGCGTCTGCTAAATTATGTAAATGTAAATGTGAAATGCAAATGAGAGTGGTAGGGAATCAATGGCTGATTAACACCCCATTCACGTCCGCCACTATGACTTACGAACGCCATGACTCAACCACCCAACTGAACCTCCCCAATCAGACAATTTCTGTTAAGGTACCAGAGGGGGGCGATTATACACATAGATGACCTAGCCCTATACCAACTTCCTGACGACAGGATAGACACAGATATTGAAATGCCTGACGCTTTTGCTAAACATTCCCTTGAGTTACCACCAGCTATTCAAAACCAAATTCAGTACGAGGGACTGATGACTGTTCATCTTAGCGTACTGAATGAGGCACCTTTAGTTGACCCGATTGCCTATAACCCAAAAGATTGGTCTGTCACCCGCTCTTGGACGGTGTCGGACAGTATCCTGACTGTTACCATGATCCTTGGTCTTATTGCCCTTGGCGTGTGCACCTACTATGTACACAGGCGCAATGGAAGACCTAATGAGGTCTTATGCTAGGATCACCTGTGGGACGGAAGCAATCCCGATTTTCAGAAAACTGACAATAGATTCCAAAACCCCATCAGGTGACCCATCCACAGCATCCCCAGCTTCTTCCCCAGAGTTCGCTAGGTCAGCCCTGTAGTGCCACCAATGGAAGCTTTGTCATTCAGGGTGCCATTTTAGAGAGTGCCTTCACTACCTTCAAGAAGGATCGCCCTAGATATGACATTAGACAAATGTCATGATAGAGTCATTTAGCCAAGACCATGGACGTACATAGAATAGAGTCCAAGTAGATGATTAAGCTGCCAACCCTCTGAACCACTCTATCCCGTACTCCTGCTGCCCCGTCGTCCACGGTGTGAGCCCCCCCCTAAAAATGTTGGGCTTGTCTCTCCCCCGTGGACCAGGCCGATACGTGAAGTCCTACGGTACAAACACAAATCAAAAGGAACAAGAAACCACACCAAACGAATGCCTAACGGCTACCTAAGTATGGCTCCCAATCAGAGACAACGAGCTACAGCCGTCTCTGATTGGGAGCCACCCTGGCCAACATAGAAACACAAAACTAGAACCTAACACCCTGGCTCAACATACGAGAGTCCCCAGAGCCAGGGCGTGACAAGTATGACGGAAACGCCCCTCTTTACCAGAGTGCATAAAAGATTGAGTTAAGAATTATCAGATCACACTAGACGGACCTCAAGCTGCAGCGAGGTCCATTTTGGTCCCGACCCTGAAAATCAACACGAGGTGAAAACGACAAAGTTGCCTCCACTAACAATCAATGTTACGGCTGAGTAGCTGTTCTAAGTACTGTATCTAAGAAGGTGAATTTAAGTGGGACCATCCTGTTACTCTCTTCAAACCATAATCTACTACACTGCTCTCATCGCCCCACAGGGGATCATCGACACAGCTGATTAGCCGTCCTCAGAAGACCACTTCCAGAACGAGTGAAAGTAAACAGACAACTAAGGAGAAGGACATTGTGACCTCTTGTGGACAATCTGAGCCTTACATCTAAAAGGTCATCCGAAAGTGAAGGCCCAAACGACCCCTTCCCACGAAGGCCTGGGTCCAACAGAGATACACGACGAAGACCTCCAATACGTAAATATGCATTACTTCTTACCAAACAGGCGGCAGTTCGGGGCAAGGTATTAGGATTACTGTGAGCGTAGGTCCATGTGTATCAAAGTGTTTTCTTTCTCGCTCTCTTTTTAACTCGCCATCTTTTGTAACAAGTGTCATATTGTGTTAGTCCGCTAGGGACCCGTTTCCATTGTATTAAGTTTCTAATCCCTACCTATACTGTGTACGTGTTTGTATCTTGTGTTATCATTTTTAATTAGTTAGTAAATAAATAATTAAAACAATTTGTGTGGTACGGAATGATCAGTAAGACCCGGGTTCATGCAGACTTAAAGAGTCTACGACTTTCAGAATGAGATAGATATGAGGTAAATGATTAATAAATTATAAGAGATATCTTAAGAGTTAATTTGGGAAACGGTAAGTAGTTAAACAACTTTTCCCATGGTGCCCCAAATTCCTAATGAGTTAATTGTTACATGATTAATTTAATCTAGTAACAATTAAACATAGTAGGTAATTATTCGATAAATAATAGTAATCACAATAATATATCACGTCACGACACTGGTCTTGGAGAGCCAGGTATAATTTACAAATTGATTGTGCTTTTCTATATGTTTCTTTTTCATTCAGAGATTAACTTTATAATCTGAATGTGTGACAGGCACATAATTTGATCAATGTATGGAGGCGATCATCCCATACATTGAGAAACTCCAACAAGGCTACAGTGTGTTCGTGTGTGGAGGAATTGGCAAGATCAACTCGGACATGCCAATTACTGTGCCATCTGCTTGTCACCTGCAGAAAGAGTAGCTGCAGCTTTCGCAACAGCTAATGGGGATCCATTATTTATTTTACAAATAACAGAAAAGGTAAGCCTTGAAAGAATGCTTTTTATAAGTCAAATATTATTTAATATCCCTCTTAAAGTTAAATAGGTGCGTTTTCTGTTTTCAGATGTCAAATCTACACAGTGGACAAGGCTCTGCTCTCAGACCCAAAATCAAAATCTAATCAAATCAAATGTATTGGTCACATACCCATGGTTAGCAGATGTTATTGCGAGGGTAGCGAAATGCTTGTGCTTCTAGTTCCGACAGTGCAGCAATATCTAGCAAGTAATATCTAACAGTTCCACAACAAATACCTAATACACACAAATCTAAGTAAAGGAATGGAATAACAATTTATAAATATATGGATGAGCAATGTCATTATCAGAGTGGCATAGGCTAAGATGCAATAGATCATATAGAATACAGTATATACATATGAGATGGGTAATGCAAGATATGTAAACATTATTAAAGTGGCATTATTAAAGTGACTAGTGTTCCATTTATTAAAGTGGCCAGTGATTTTCATGTCTGTGTGTAGGCAGCAGCCTCTCTGTGCTGTGTAACAGTCTGATGGCCTTGAGATAGAAGCTGTTTTTCAGTCTCTCGGTCCCAGCTTTGATGCACCTGTACTGACCTCGCCTTCTGGATGATAGCAGGTGAACAGGCAGTGGCTCGGGTGGTAGTTGTCCTTGATGATCTTTTTGGCCTTCCTGTAACATCGGGTGCTGTAGGTGTCCTGGAGGGCAGGTAGTTTGCTCCCAGTGATGCGTTGTGCAGACCGCACCACCCTCTGGAGAGCCCTTCAGTTGTGGGCGGTGCAGTTGCCGTACCAGACGTTGATACAGCCCGACAGGATGCTCTAAATTGTGCATCTGTAAAAGTTTGTGAGGGTTTTAGGTGACAGGCCAAATTTCTTCAGCCTCCTGAGGTTGAAGAGACGCTGTTGCGCCTTCTTCACCACACTGTCTGTGTGGGTGGACCATTTCAGTTTGTCAGTGATATGTACGCCGAGGAACTTAAACATTTCCACCTTCTCCACTGCTGTCGATATGGATAGGGGGGTACACCCTCTGCTGTTTCCTGAAGTCCACGATCATCTCCTTTGCTTTGTTGACGTTGAGTGAGAGGTTATTTTCCTGGCACCACACTCCCAGAGCCCTCACCTCCTCCCTGTAGGCTGTCTCATCGTTGTTGGTAATCAAGCCTACTACTGTTGTGTCGTCTGCAAACTTGATGATTGAGTTGGAGGCGTGCATGGCTATGTAGTCATGGGTGAACAGGGAGTACAGGAGGGGGCTGAGCACACACCCTTGTGGAGTCCCAGTGTTGAGGATCAGAGAAGTGGAGATGTTGTTTCATACCTTCACCACCAGCATTCTTACATAGGTATTCCTCTTGTCCAGATGGGATAGGGCAGTGTGCAGTGTGATGGCAATTGCATCGTCTGTGGACCTATTGGGGCGGTAAGCAAATTGAAGTGGGTCTAGGGTGACAGGTAAGGTGGAGGTGATATGATCCTTGACTTGTCTCTCAAAGCACTTCATGATGACAGATGTCGCCCCGATAGTCATTTAGTTCAGTTACCTTTGCATTCTTGGGTACAGGAACATTGGTGGCCATCTTGAAGCATGTGGGGACAGCAGACTGGGATAGGGAGAGATTGAATATGTCCGTAAACACACCAGCCAGCTGGTCTGTGCATGCTCTGAGGACGCGGCTAGGAATGCCGTCTGGGCCGGCAGCCTTGCGAGGGTTAACACGTTTAAATGTCTTATTCACGTCGGCCACTGAGAAGGAGAGCCCACAGTCTTTGGTAGCTGGCCGCGTCGTTGGCACTGTGTTATCCTCAAAGTGGGCAAAGAACTCTTGTCCAGAAGTTCCAGGAAAATTTCATTTTGGCATTTGGCAGGCCACACTGGCTAAAGTAGGTAGATGCTGTCTGTCAGTACACCACTCATGTATCTTTCATTTGATCAATAGCCTCCAGACATGAACCACTTGCCTACTGCCACTGGAGTTGAAGTCCTACAACTTCTCCAGATCCTCCCTCTCATCACCAGGGATGCTTTGTGCAGCCCACCATCCTTTACTGCTGCCTCTGTGCAGTATATTGGCATCGACACCTGTAGGCAGATTCAGAATGCCAACGTTCTGCTGTCTGAATATGTTTCCCTTACCTCAATGAAGCTGAAGCCAAACTCCTCCAGCAGAAAATGTGTGATCATCACAAATTATTGTTGAAGTAAGTTAAATAGACTTATTGATGGATTAATTAATTAATATTGTGACATTGGCCCTAGGTAGCTGCAGTAGTATTATTTATTCATTTCTGTCTTTCATAGATCTGGAAAAAATTATGTTGCCAATCGTGGAAACATTCATTGTGGCGTTCATATAGAGGAACAGATAGAGGTGTTTGGATAACCTATGATTGGCAACTGCAACCACTTTGAGAGGTACCATCATCGCGTGAAGGACATAAGTATTTATCTCTAATACCTACAGTCAGCAAAGTTTCAGTAAAAACACAATAGGGGTATTTTAAACACAATGTATTTGTTAATTTTTGTCAGCAGTGAATGCCCACAAGAACGGGGTCAATATGGAGAAAAACATGGTTGCAAGACTGGGTGTTCTGGACTCCATTGCCACCATGTTGACCTATATCAACAAAGACACTGAACAACCTCAGCCTGGTCTTCCTGGATATGCTGCAGTGTATCAGCCATCTGGGGCTGTAACACTGGCGTCTGCACAAGAGCTCAGACAGAGACAAAGACTTGGTAAGTACCCATATAACCATCTATAATACCATCACTGGTGGCACCTGTAAGGGCCATCAGCTGTCTTGTAATATCTCTGTTGTTGTGCACTAGAGGGCAGTCTTTGTTGGGTTAACACACAGGTCATATCCAGGGTTTTTCGTGGCCCCGAAAAGGGCTTAGGTGACGAGCGCAATAGGAAAAAAAGAGAGAGTGAGAGAAGGAGAGAAAGAGGCAGGATCAAAGGTATACTATACGATGTATTTATGTCGGCATGAGTGGCTCGGATGGCTACTCAGTTTGGCCTGAAACCAGTGTTTTCATAACTTAGGGTATGGGAGAGAGGAAAAACGTATCTTCTGAGATTGTGGACCCATCCAATGGCTTGGCAGTGAACTGCATACTACATCAGAGTGTAATCCTGTCATCCCGCCTTGACACATTTGTTGTCATCATTTCAAATGAAGCTTTGCATTTTTGTTTTGTTTTCTGCAGTGTTATTCAACTGTGATTCTTTTTCCTACAGAGAACCCCCAGGTTTACTTGAAACCTCTCCCACCCCTCAACAGACGTAATCCTTTATCAGGGTGTGAGGAGTTCATTCAAGAAGACCAGGTCCATGTGTTTTCCACAGCAAAACTGATAAGTGTTTTTTGCCCTCCAACCTAAATTAGGAATTGGAACGAGATCTACGGGGACACATGGGCACTTTTGTGAACTTCGTGACAACAACATTCTACATTATGATGAGAACAAGGTGTTCTTCGGGAACAGATACTTACATGCGCGAGCGTTGCAAAATAAATGTACACATACATGTTATTCAATCATTGCACCCACACTGCTCGTGAGCGTCTGCGTAGCCAGATGTTAAAATAGAACTTGGTTCTATTTGTGACGCTTGACACGCTGCAAGTCCCGCCTCTCCCATCTCCTCATTGGTTTTTAGGAGTATATACCCACGTGGGTGATTGAGGTCCACACTCCAGTCTAGTTGGTGGTGGTAATGCACCTTAAAGTTGGTTTCAAACCACCATATAAAGTCCAAAGAAGAAGAAGAAGCCTGAAGGAGGAGAGATTACTAGAAACAAACTTGGTTTACCCTTTTATCTGTGGATTAATTGTCGGAGGACCTTGTGCATTTCAGGTAAAATTACAACCAAATGTTTATATCCCAGGACAAATTAGCTAGCAACAGCAAGCTAGCTAGTTAAATTGCCATAAATGTTTAATGCTTTTCGACCTGTCCCCAAATTAATATAGTTGGTTCAGAGTTCGTTTTGATATTTCAACCTGCGTGTCCTGACCGCGTCTGGTGTGGGTGGACAAAATCAACATGTGTGCGATGGCACACTCGTGAGCGGTGTGGTCAGCATGTTACACTCTCATGTAGAGTAGTCATTATATCAACTGCAGGGGTGAAAGTAGATGTAATTTCTTCTCAGTACAGGGACCTCCTATGTGTGCATGTGCTTGCATGTAAAGATAGTAAAGATTTGTTGTTTAACTTGTTTTGAAATGTATTAGCCTACACGGTAAGACTTTTCTGTAATTTCAACAGTTAAACACTGTAGAATGCACAGTAAAATACTGTAAATGTGTTTTAGAGCATTAATGCTGTAGATTGCACTGCATTATGGGTAAAATGCTGAAAAAGACTGTTATTAACTGTAATTGGAATCCTCCTGTAAAACTTACTCTAACATACTGTATTTCTTTACAGTAATAGCTTATGCCTACTGTAGATTCAAATGATCTATAAAAATAAAATAAAATAAACATTTTGACAGTAACCCTCCAAAAAGTAATTCATAAACCTTTTGAATTTCCATATGTACTATGTTTGTTTCTTGGGCTTCAGGAATGTGACAGAAAAAGTGCCACAGGCCTTGACCTTTTTTTTAACTAATTGAAAGTAAGGGGATATCGGTGAACAAATGCTGTGGTCAAGGCTATGATGGCGCTAATGCAATGAGAGGAGCTTACTCAGGTGTTCAAAAGTGCATATCAGACCGAGAGCCTAATGCTTCTATAGTTCTTTATGAGTTTTAGTTTAGAAAACGATCTTTCCGCAGAAGCGACAGTTACAGGGATGGTAAATAATGGCTGATTTCCGTAGCAACATCAGGGAGTGGGCAGAAGGGAGTGATGCTTCAAATACAGCAGTTCTGTAACATATTTAATTGAGCCTCTCAGTCTCCTTAATTGCCGTCCTCAACACGTTATGGAAAGATAATAATTGTTTAGGAAGCTCTGGGGACAGGTTGTCTGGATACTGGACAGCCAGTAAATTGGCAGATGCAAACAGATTATCATATTTAGCAGACAACAGTTCTTGAGGGCTTGAACAAAAAAAGTGGTTCGCAATTTCGTTCATACTGGTGAACTGGCGTTTGAGTTGTGTAGTTGCAATATCAACAGTCCCTTATCTCTGGTATATCTTGGCATGCATCATTCAAGACTAAGTATTTATTTCACCTTTATTTAACCAGGTAAGCCAGTTGAGAACAACTTCTCATTTACAACTGCAACCTGGCCAAGATAAAGCAAAGCAGTGCGATAAAAACAACAACAACACAGAGACTAAAATAAATTGTGTGCAGCGCAAATGACATATAATGCACAATGTCTCAGGAAAGACTGGGTTGGCAATACTCAGTATGGAAAACAGTCGGGCCTGCAACCTGGACCTACAGGACATGGTGAAAACATTTGCACACAGGAATGTCAAAGAACACAACAGCCAGCTGGTCTGCACATGCTCTGAGGGCATGGCTAGAGATGCCATCTGGGCCGGCAGCCTTGCGAGGGTTAACACGTTTGAATTACTTACAAACATCCTAAGTGGAGACTGTGAGTGTGTAGCCCACGTTGAAATCGGGGGCTCTCCTCAGCAGCTCAGGGTTTAGCTCGTCTGGTAGGATGGTGTTGGTGACCGTGATGTGGCTGGCTTTCTTTTTGTAATCCATGATCTTTCAGTTTTCCTACAAGGCTGCTATCAATCCACAGTTTTTTTTTTTATTCAGGTACGTTTTGAAAAATACTATCGGTATCATGTCATCTATGCATTTTTGTATTATTATTTACTTATTTATTTGTACTTTTACCCATTTTGTTATATCCAATTGGTAGTTTCAGTCCCATCGCTGCAACTCCCCTACGGACTCGGGAGAGGCGAAGGTCGAGAGACATACGTCCTCCGAAACACGACCCTGTCAAGCCGCACTGCTTCTTGACACACTGCTCGCTTAACCCAGAAGCCAGCCACACCAATGTGTCGGAGGAAACACCGTCCAACTGGTGACCGAAATCAGCTTGCAGGCGCCCGGCCCGCCACAAGGAGTCGCTAGAGCGCGATGGGACAAGGAAATCCCGGCCTGCCAAACCCTCCCCTAATACGGACGACGCTGGGCCAATTGTGCGGTGCCTCATGGGTCTCCCGGTCACGTCTGGCTGTGACACAGCCTGGGATCGGACCCGGGGCTGTAGTGATGCCTCAAACACTGCGATGCAGTGCCTTAGACCGCTGCACCACTTGGGAGGCCATCTATGCATTTTTCTATGAATCGGGTGACTGAGTCGGCGTATTCATTGACATTATCTCCAGAGGCAACCCGGAACATATTCCAGTCCACGTGATCAAAACAGTCTTTGAGCGTGAATTCTGATTGGTCGGACCAACTCTGTACAGACCTGATCACCGGAACGTCCCTCTTGAGTCTTTATTTGTAGGTGGGGAGAAGCAAGATGGAGTCATGGTCAGATTTTCCGAAAGGAGGACGGGAGAGGGCCTTATACCCGTGTAGCTAGCCAGCTAACGTTATACAGTGTGTAAAGTTAACTAGCTAGCTAGCAGCTCATTTGAGTTACCCTGCACACTAATGTTACTGTAGCAAACTAGCTAGCTAATAATAAAAAAAATTACATTTTCAAAATGTATTTACTTAATTAAATAGGTTCTCCCACTGCCTCCGTTTTCTGGGTCCTTCGAAAAACAAAATAATGGGCAATCTTCACAATGTTTTCGGTGGTAGCAAAACGCAGCCAGCCATGTGGATGATTGGAGGACACAGGGCAACAAAGTTCCACCACAGTGACTCTGGTCTTCCAACATGGCGCCTGGTGTGGTTCTAGGTAATATCGGACGCAACTGCAACCCCTCTATAGTGTAGAAAATTCTCAAACCAATTAAAAGAATGTCACCT
This sequence comes from Coregonus lavaretus, assembly GCF_964263955.1. Taxonomy (NCBI): domain Eukaryota; kingdom Metazoa; phylum Chordata; class Actinopteri; order Salmoniformes; family Salmonidae; genus Coregonus; species Coregonus lavaretus. Next base: position 47,588,085 of record NC_140002.1, read on the forward strand.
CAACCCCACCAAAGTCCCCATTGAGTTATAGCCTAGATAATGACACTTCCACCCCCTGCAGACGTGGAGCCCCATCATGCTCCAAATCAGGCCTCGCCCTGGGCCTAACCCTGCACATCTGCATCCAGCAAAAACAATCTGTAGCAGCACAGACCAGGTCAGCCCAGCAGCTCGGACCCTCCAGTGAGGCAATGCTCTGGCCTGGCCAGACGTCAGATGTGCTGCACGATGATGCTGATCTGATACATATTTTTCCATCCAGATAATCAGAAACAGACTCTCATTGGCCCCACTGCTCCTTCAGCTGCACAGCTGCTGTTTATATGCAGATGTAAACAGCCAGAATAGAGCTATTACTTTACTCCATTAAGGCTCAGCGCTTGCATGTTTTCCCATCATTAAAGATGACAATAATCTAGGTTCTCTTCAGCAATATTATACTCCAGTCCTTTGTTTACATCTCTAATATGCAGTGGTTTCAGTGTTAGTAATGTGTTGTTTTCATAAGTGTCAATCTTCATTGACCATGACATTATAATGCTTCTTTCACCACCACCACCCCCCAACCCCCCACCCCCCACTCACCACCACCCCTGGCCTCTCCCTCCCTCACTCCCTCAGTACCTGAGCCAGCTGCAGGAGTAGTCTCTGGGCCAGTTGTAGCGGATCTCCTGCTCTCCCCCACAGATAGAGAGGCTCAGGATGGGGAAGAGGGGCTATAGTTGAAGAGTACACCAAAAGGTCCTATCCACCCAACAGGGATGCTAGGTGCTGTACTAAGGTCTCTGCAGCATTATGAAGTAGTGTCTACTTCATAGCATTACTACAGTATGGTCTGTAGGTCTCAGTCACTACCAGTCGTGACCAACATCAGGTTCAGCTTTAGGACAGGACACTCATAGTTCTGGCCATGACCTCGGGCCCAACATGGAAAAACCTCACAGTAATATGAAATGATCCAGATGTACAAACAGAAGATAGGTGAACAGCCTAAGCTCAGGACGTTTGCCTTGGCATACCAGATAAGGTCCGTAGTGTGGTGTAATGTCATGTAAGCAGATTCCAAGACACCTGCATGTGATTTGGTGTCCCTCTGATTTGCGACCCGGGACCGAGGTTCAGCCTTGTTACTGTGAGGAATTGGGTCAGTGCCCATATCGTCTGCGCGTCACTATGAATCACACAAGGTGATAAACCAAATGGAAACGATTATCTGATGATTGTGTAGAATGGATTAACTGTATAAAGCTAAGAGGCCTAGAACTGAAGTTGCAATTCTAACGTACTGGTATTGAGGAAAACACAATAAAATCGATTCTCATTGTGGTTTTGACAATATACTATCTTACAGATCCAATGTCTTCCACATTGTAGTGAGACTGCACCATATTTCAGACCGTATTAGTATGTGCTCAGCTAAAACAATGTGATGCAACTGTTTTCTAAAACCTGCAACTACAACTCATCTGGCCAACTGTTCTTTATCCAATACCTAGCACAGATCCACCAGTTGGCCAAATGAATTGTAGACAGTAGCAGGTTGAGTGTGGTGTGGCCGGCCCACCCATCACAGAATGTTGACTTGAATGGGGATGCCAGTTCTAGTAATTATATTTCTATGGTGTGGGCTCCTGCATGGTCCTCCATTTCTCCAGGAGTGTGGCGTGGGTAATTTGCAGCACAGAAGGTACCCTGAACCCTAGCTTTGTGCTGGAGGATTTATAGGGAGGGAGTGGAGAGCAGCCCAGTTCCTTTCTCTTTGTTGTAATGGCTGTCCATCATCCATGAGACGGCTCCAATGTGGTTAATCTTTTCAGGGCTCAAGCAGAAGCCGCAGAGTCGGTCAGGGCCTTGTGGTTCTGTAAGGGGCAAGACATTGGGTATGTCTTGTACAACACTGATAAACGTTGGTACTGTAGGTTCCATATGTTTTATCTCTCTCTCTCTCTCTCTCTCTCTCTCTCTCTCTCACTCTCTCTCTCTCTCTCTCTCTCTCTCTCTCTCTCTCTCTCTCTCTCTCTCTGTTTACACAGCCAAAGCAAGTGAAATAGATGAAATAAACAATCAGACATTTACAGTAAACATGGACATTACATGTCCTGCTCCAAAGGACAGGACAGAAATACAGTTGAAGTCGGAAGTTTACATACACTTAGGTTGGAGTCATTAAAACTCGTTTTTCAACCACTCCACAAATTTCTTGTTAACAAACTATAATTTTGGCAAGTCAGTTAGGACATCTACTTTGTGCATGACACAAGTAATTTTTACAACAATTGGTTACAGACAGATTATTTCACTTATAATTCACTGTATCACAATTCTAGTGGGTCAGAGGTTTACATACACTAAGCTGAGTGTGCCTTTAAACAGCTTGGAAAATTCCAGAAAATGATGTCATGGCCTTAGAAGCTTCTGATTGACTAAAATGATGTCAATTAGCCTATTGGAGGTGTACCTGTGGATGTATTTCAAGGCCTACCTTCAAACTCAGTGCCTCTTTACTTGACATCATGGGAAAATCAAAAGAAATCAACCTCAGATTTTTGTTGTTGTTGACCTCCACAAGTCTGGGGAGCAATGTCCAAACGCCTGAAGGTACCACATTCATCTGTACAAACAATAGTACGCAAGTATAAACATCATGGGACCACGCAGCCGTCATACTGCTCAGGAAGGAGATGCGTTCCGTCTCCTAGAGATGAGCGTACTTTGGTGCAAAAAGTGCAAATCAATCCCAGAACAACAGCAAAGGACCTTGTGAAGATGCTGGAGGAAACAGGTACAAAAGTATCTATATCCACAGTAAAACGAGTCCTATATCGACATAACCTTAAAGGCCGCTCAGCAAGGAAGAAGCCACTGCTGCAAAACCGCCCTAAAAAAGCCAGACTACGGTTTGTAACTGCACATGGGGACAACGATTATACTTTTTGGAGAAATGTCCTCTGGTCTGATGAAACAAAAATATAACTGTTTGGCCATAATGACCATTGTTATGTTTGGAGGAAAAAGGGAAATGCTTGCAAGCCGAAGAACACCATCCCAAACATGAAGCACGGGGGTGGCAGCATCATGATGTGGGGGTGCTTTGCTGCAGGAGGGACTGGTGAACTTCACAAAATAGATGGCATCATAAGGAAGGAAAATTATGTGGATATATTGAAGCAACATCTCAAGACATCAGTCTGGAAGTTAAAGCTTAGTTGCAAATGGGTCTTCCAAATGGACAATGACCCCAAGCATACTTCCAAAGTTGTGCCAAACTTGCTTAAGGACAACAAAGTCAAGGTATTGGAGTGGCCATCACAAAGCCCTGACCTCAATCCTATAGAAAATGTGTGGGCAGAAAAAAAAAAAAAAAAAAAAAAAAACTGAAAAAGCGTGTGCGAGCAAGGAGGCCTACAAACCTGACTCAGTTACACCAGCTCTATCAGGAGGAATGGGCCAAAATTCACCCAACTTATTGTGGGAAGCTTGTGGAAGGCTCCCCAAAATGTTTGACCCAAGTTAAACAATTTAAAGGCAATGCTACCAAATACTACTTGAGGGTATGTAAACTTCTGACCCACTGGGAATGTGATGAAATAAATAAAAGCTGAAATAAATCATTCTCTCTACGATTATTCTGACATTTAACATTCTTAAAATAAAGTGGTGATCCTAAATGACCTAAAACTGGGAATTCTGACTAGGATTAAATGTCAGGAATTGTGGAAAAACTGAGTTTAAATGTATTTGGCTCAGGTGTATGTATACTTCTGACTTCAACTGTATACTCTCAGGCTAGATACCTTTGTTACATTTACATTTTAGTCATTTAGCAGACGCTCTTATCCAGAGCGACTTACAGGAGCAATTAGGGTTAAGTGCCTTGCTCAAGGGCACATTTACGTCATTAGCAGACGCTCTTATCCAGAGCGACTCACCAATTGGTGCGTTCACCCTATAGCCAGTGGGATAATCACTTTAAAAAAATTTTTTTTGGGGGGGGGGGGGGGTAGAAGGATTACTTTATCCTATCCCAGGTATTCCTTAAAGAGGTGGGGTTTCAAATGTCTCCGGAAGGTGGTGAGTGACTCCGCTGTCCTGGCGTCGTGAGGGAGCTTGTTCCACCATTGGGGTGCCAGAGCAGCGAACAGTTTTGACTGGGCTGAGCGGGAACTATGCTTCCGCAGAGGAAGGGGAGCCAGCAGGCCAGAGGTGGATGAACGCAATGCCCTCGTTTGGGTGTAGGGACTGATCAGAGCCCGAAGGTACAGAGGTGCCGTTCCCCTCACTGCTCCATAGGCAAGCACCATGGTCTTGTAGCGGATGCGAGCTTCAACTGGAAGCCAGTGGAGTGTGCGGAGGAGGGGGGTGACGTGAGAGAACTTGGGAAGGTTGAACACCAGACGGGCTGCGGCATTCTGGATGAGTTGTAGGGGTTTAATGGCATATCATAGCATGATATCATATCATAGCATGACCTGAACCAAAGTCACACAATGGATGTTATGATATGGACCTACAGTGGCTTGTGAAAGTATACACCCCCCTTGACATTTTTCCTATTTTGTTGCCTTACAACCTGGAATTAAAATGGATTTCTTGGGGGTTTGTATCATTTGATTTACACAACATGAAAACCACTTTGAAGATGCAAAATAAAAAAAAATTTGTGAAACAAACAAGAAATAAGACAAAAAAACAAAACTTGAGCGTGCATAACTATTCATCCCTCCAAAGTCAATACTTTGCAGAGCCACCTTTTGCAGCAATTACAGCTGCAAGTCTCTTGGGGTATGTCTCTATAAGCTTGGTACATCTAGCCACTGGGATTTTTGCCCATTCTTCAAGGCAAAACTGCTACAGCTCCTTCAAGTTGGATGGGTTCCGCTGGTGTACAGCAATCTTTAAGTCATACCACAGATTCTCAATTGGATTGAGGTCGGGGCTTTGACTAGGCCATTCCAAGACATTTAAATGTTTCCCCTTAAACCACTCAAGTGTTGCTTTAGCAGTACGCTTAGGGTCATTGTCCTGCTGGAAGGTGAACCTCCATCCTAGTCTCAAATCTCTAGAAGACTGAAACAGGTTTCCTTCAAGGATTTCCCTGTATTTAGCGCCATCCATCATTCCATCAAATGTGACCAGTTTCCCAGTCCCTGCCGATGAAAAACATTGCCACAGCATGATGGTGCCACCACCATGCTCCACTGTGGGGATGGTGTTTTCGGGGTGATGAGAGGTGTTGGGTTTGCGCCAGATATAGCGTTTTCCTTGATGGCCAAAAAGTTCAATTTTAGTCTCATCTGACCAGAGTACCTTCTTCCATATGTTTGGGGAGTCTCCCACATGGCTTTTGGCGAACACCAAAAGCCATGTTTGCTTATTTTTTTCTATAAGCAATGGCTTTTTTTCTGGCCACTCTTTCGTAAAGCCCAGCTCTGTGGAGTGTACGGCTTAAAGTGGTCCTATGGACAGATACTCTAAGCTCCGCTGTGGAGCTTTGCAGCGCCTTCAGGGTTATCTTTGGTCTCTTTGTTGCCTCTCTGATTAATGCCCTCTTTGCCTGGTCCGTGAGTTTTGGTGGGCGGCCCTCTCTTGGCAGGTTTGTTGTGGTGCCATATTCTTTCCATTTTTTTATAATGGATTTAATGGTGCTCCGTGGGATGTTCAAAGTTTCAGATATTTTTTTATAACCCAACCCTGATCTGTACTTCTCCATAACTTTGTCCCTGACCTGTGAGCTCCTTGGTCTTCATGGTGCCACTTGCTTGGTGGTGCCCCTTGCTTAGTGGTGTTGCAGACTCTGGGGCCTTTCAGAACAGGCGAATATATACTGAGATCATGTGACACTTAGATTGCACACAGGTGGACTTTATTTAACTAATTATGTGACAGTGGTCCTCTGTAGCTCAGCTGGTAGAGCACGGCGCTTGTAACGCCAAGGTAGTGGGTTCGATCCCCGGGACCACCCATACGTAAAAATGTATGCACGCATGACTGTAAGTCGCTTTGGATAAAAGTGTCTGCTAAATGGCATATTATTATTATTATTATTATTATTACTTTTGAAGGTAATTGGTTGCACCAGATCTTATTTAGGAGCTTCATAGCAAAGGGGATGAGAACATATTCACGCACCACTTTTCCATTATTTATTTTAAATACTTTTTTGAAACAGGTTATTTCTTTCATTTCACTTCACCAATTTGGAATAGTTTGTGTATGTCCATTACATGAAATCCAAATAACAATCCATTTAAATTACAGGTTGTAATGCAACAAAATAGGAAAAACTGCAAGGGGGATGAATACTTTTGCAAGGCACTGTAGGTGGGTAAACTCTGATCGCCGGTTGTGGTAAACCTTTTGGCAAAAGAAAAAAGGTGGGTAAACTTTGTTTACTTGCGTTTACCCTCCACTACACCATTGACTGTAACATGCACCTACTCATACTGTCATCTGATGTTTGCCACTGTTGCCAGGAAACTATCCATGTTACCTTGGCTGTGGAGCTGAGTGCAGAGAGAGAGAGCCAGGCAGGAAGCTACTGTGTCTCTCCTCAGAGAGTTTGTAAAGGTGAGAAGGATTAAATGTCCTGGTGACGAAGTCTCTCTCTCAAAATCCTTTTCTTTCCTCACTCCAATATCTCAAACATAGATGATGTTGATATGATGATGACACCCAGTTGTGTTCGGCCCAAATCAAACTGAGGTCATTGTCAGCTGCTGACGTCTTAAATCTGACATGATTATACCATGAGTTATTCTATTATGACTTATATGAATCAACATCAGGCTTCTAAAGGGACCATTGTATTGTATCAAGGCAGTAGCCTGGTCCCAGATCTGTTTGAGCTGTGTTGCCAACTATTATGGTCTTTGGTTGACAAGACAGCACAAACACATCTGGGACCAGGCTATTAAGACAGTGTCCCCTCAGGTCAAAATCTTCTGGCTGATTTAGCTGTGTTTTTATGCAAAGTACATACATTTGTGTAATAGGCTTTTAATCTGATATACTGGATCCAATTGAGTATTTCTCCAACATTTCATAAACTACAGTATAATTTCATAACACCTATCAAGGTTTCAAATGGATTTCAACAGATGTTAGATAATAAACATTTGGATCACATATTATGCTTGATTGATAGGGAGCTACTTTAGTGAGCTTCAAGCTCAACTGGCAAAATGTCTTTTCCATTGTCACATGGCAGCAGTGTGATTTTTCATGAGGACAATTGTCCTTTATTCAGCTTGACAAGGATTAAGTATCTCATAACAACTGTGTCCTAATGTTGCTGATAGGCCAAGCCCTGTGAAATATATGATAGACTATATATATTTTTTGTATGTTCCATTCTTTCATGAGTAGTATGAGTAGAGATTTCTTCCATTGCTGTTTTCCATTGCACATTTGTGGAGTGATGTTGTCATTTGCGTCGATCTGACGCAAATGACAACATCACACAATAACAGTGATATTTTCCAACAGATCTGAATTTGTAACTGGAGGGATTGTTGGTGTATTGAAAATCTAGAGAGCTGCCCTTCTAATCAAGGCAAGCTGCTGTCAACAGGTGAAATATTGGACATATTGAGAGGACAATACAGCCAATTACAATGCCTTCAGAAAGTATTCACACCGCTTGACGTTTTCCACATTTTATTGTGTTACAAAGTTGGATGAAAATGTATTTAATTTATATATTTTTTGTCAATCTACACAAAATACTCTTATGTCAAAGTGGAAGAAAAATTCTAACATTTGTTTTAAAGAAATCAATGAAAAATAAAACACAAATGTATCTTCATTAGCTAAGTATTCAACCCCCTGAGTCAATACATGTTAAAATCACCATTGGCAACGATGGCAGCTGTGAGTCTTTCTGGGTAAGTCTCTAAGAACTTTGCACACCTGGATTGTACAATTTTTGCACATTATTATTTTAAAAAGTCTTCAAGCTTTGCAAGTTGGTTGTTGATCATTGCTAGACAGCCATTTTCAAGTCTTGCCATAGATTTTCAAGCTGATTTAAGTCAAAATTTTAACTAGGCCAGTCAGGAACATTCAATGTCTTGGTAAGCAACTCCAGTGTATATTTGGCCTTGTGTTTAAGGTTATTGTCCTGCTGAAAGGTGAATTTGTCTCCCAGTGTCTGTTGGAAAGCAGACTGAGCCAGGTTTTCCTCTAGGATGTTGTCTGTGCTTAGCTCTATTTATCTATCTAAAAAATCCCTAGTCCTTGCCAATGACAAGCATACCCATAACATGATGCAGCCACCACCATGATTGAAAATATAAAGAGTAGTACTCAGTGATGTGTTGGATTTGCCCCAAACATAACGCTTTGTATTCAGGACATAAAGTTCAATTCTTTGCCACATTGTTTTCGGTTCTACTTTAGTGCCTTATTGCAAACAGGATGCATGTTTTGGAATATTTTTATTCTGTACAGGCTTCCTTCTTTTCACTCTGTCATTTTGGTTATTATTGTGGAGTAACTACAATGTTGTTGATACATCCTCAGTTTACTCCTATCACAGCCATTAAACTCTGAAACTGTATTAAAGTCACCATTTGCCTCATTGTGAAATCCCTGTGCGATTTCCTTCCTCTCCGGCAACTGAGTTAGGTAGGACGCCTGTATCTTTGTAGTGACTGGGTGTATTGATACAAGTAATTAATAACTTAACCATGCTCAAAGGGATATTCAATGTCTGCTTTTTTTTATATATACCCATCTACCAATAGGTGCCCTTCTTTGCAAGGCGTTGGAAAACCTCTCCGATCTTTATGGTTGAATCCGTGTTTCAAATATACTGCTCGACTGAGGGACCTTACAGATAATTGTGTGTGTTGGGTACAGAGATGAGGTAGTCATTCAAAAATCATGTTAAACACTTTTATTGCACACAGAGTGAGTCCATGCAACTTGTTATGTGACTTCTTAAGCAAATTTTTACTCCGGAACTTATATAGCCTTGCCATAACAACAAACCTTATTGACTCAAGACATTTCAGCTTTTCAAAAAATTTTAAAAACATCATTCCCTTTTGACATTATGGGGTATGACACAAAATCTCAATTTAATCTATTTTATATTCAGGCTGTAACACAACAAAATGTGGAAAAAGTCAAGGGGCTGTGATACTGTTGGAAGACACTGTAATATAGGTATTTATTGTATGCTGCAAAACATTTTTTTTTATCTCAGGCATATCCTAAAGCAGTGGTCATAGTCAACACCATCACTTTCGGAGTCACATTTTCTTTTTTTTACATGACTTAAAAAATGTAAGCCTATGTAACATTAACCTAATAAGAATGTAAGAATGAGGTTTGTACAGTAGACCTAATACATTATCACAGCATTTTGGCTATGCTTGGCCTGCCAATATTGTTCTTCTCAGACCATATTATATTTCAAAACTCGAGCTTTGATAACAAAATAGATCAGTTGTTGTATCACTTGCGAGGCACAGTGGAGTATAAATTGAAATAATTGTAAATAATATGTTACTGGACTGATGGTACCTGCATCTGATGGTCAGTCTCAGCGGCGGGTCGAGTGCAGCAGAGGGTCCGCCTCTCACGGTCCCTGCTCTCTCCTTTCCTCCGGTGAGACTTACCAGAGAGAGGGAACACGTCTTCCACCTGATGGCAAACTCGAGAAGCACACATTTCTGCTTCTTGCACAAATTCAAGTTGTTCCTATGACCAAAGAAAGTGAAATATTCCTCGATATTAAAATAGACACGATGAGCTGCTAATAATAAAAAAGCAGGCCTATCGATACACTTGGCTACTAATTCATTGCAGTTTCAGTGCTGGTTGTAGCGCGAGTGGCAGTAGGGAGAAGTGCATTTCATGTTTTGTAAAAGTGTTGAATAAAAACGGTGTTGACCGTGCTGAATAAAAACTTAAACATGAACTCACTCATAAAAACAGCCGCTCTTTGCTGTCACTCTCTGGTCATGATTTTCTGAAATCTCACAAAGGCTAGTATCAAACTTTGCTGTCGGGCCGTGGAAACTGTAGGAACAGTGATTTGAGCTATCCGATTGGCCAGCGCAGTAGGCACACTTGATTTAGCTCTCCTGGTCTGCCGGGTAGGCTGTGTTTGTCCCATCAGACAAATGAAATGGTTCAAAATGGGAACACTTTGCATAGCCGGCATGCAGGGCTTCTGAATAAAGTGCACCTACCGCCAACAGCGCAAGACAAATTGCCAAGGCTTTATCATTGGCTTTTCTACAGAAATGTTTGGTGATCAACTAGGAATGCCTTGAAGATGGATCAGTCGATCAATCGACTGGTAGGTGACCACTGTCCTAAAGATACAATCATTACCACCAGACCAAATAGGGCTCAGTTTCTAATGTTGTGGGGCCTTAGAACCGGCCTACTGTAACTTCACTGTAGCCAACTTCCTTGACATCTTCCTTCTCTACCAGCAACCCCAGCAGCTGATAGACGAGAATGTTTAAAAGGATACCCATTAAAACCTATCATTTATTTTTTGCTCTGAAAATAAATAACTGGAAATGCCAAACCCCAAAAGTCTGTCTGACTATTAAATGTTCAGAAGAAAAACAAAACAAACAACAGAATATTGAAATGTCCCTATTGTTCTCTTTTTAAAAGAGACAAATACTTTGTTCCCTCAAAGGAACAAACTTCCAACAGTTGACCTGAATAAAAGAGTCAATTTTTGAAGAAAAATAAAGGTGTTGTAGGAACAGGTGCATTGCACCTAGTAGCAGTACGTAGGTATAAGCACTGGGGAAGCCAGAAAAAAAGCCTTATTACAACCTATGTGTCATGCTAATTGCGTTGTTTGCTCTATAACCTGTTAGTTCATATGCCTTACGACCGTGATATATAGGCTTAAAGGCCGAGACAAGAAGACACAGTGGCAGAATAAATTAAACCACACCTTTGTTTCATCACAAAACCGGAAAGCAACCTCTGTCCAGTGAATTCCACAAAGCATATTGCATGTAAAACAGTTACATGACCTACAGCATAGTCAAGCAAGTTAATGTTTCTGACATTTTCAGACCACTAAACAACTATTGATTTAGGACCATCGAGAGTTACCGCAAGTCGCAAAGAAAACAGGAGCTGCCTCCACTATTCCAGCACCATTTCAACATCAACATTTCAAAATCATCAAGTCACCTATGCGTAGTCTAATACAGTGACAACTAAAAGATAGCAAAAACAATTTAGTCCAATCAACGTAAGCTAAATATGATGTTGTTGTCCATGTTTCTGATTTATGTGTGCGTGCGTGTGTGTGTGTGTGTGTGTGTGCGTGTTCGTGCAAGTATAAAAAACATGTTGACTCATCATACTTATAGCGAAACGCCTATGCCATCCTCCTCTCTTTCATGTTGACGAAACGGTCTATCACTCTGTCATACAGTACACGCTTGTATTTTTTGTTGTCTTACGCTACCTGGCTAAAATGCTTGCTCACTAGCCTAACTTCTTTTCATGGGCAACGTTAGCTAGTTAACATTAGCCTTCTACATCTAGATACATATTGAACTTCCATCCTCTCAGGCCAGGGGCACAATGTATGAATAACAGTACGGAGAATTAAGTAAAACCACAAGTCCAAATCCCTATCTCCATCGATGACTAATTTAAGAAAAGGGCCAATTTTAGCTTGCTAGCTAGCCACTGGAGGACAACATCAGAAAGAGATGCAACAATTCAAGTTGTTTCTGTCAGTGACGTATGCTCTCGATGTGATTTGACAGGGGTGACGCCAAATCCAAACTGGCTTCTCTTGACAATTTTTTTGGGTGCTGTTTCGCTCGCTCAGATGCTTTCTCTGGTGAGATACCTTCAGCCTCTTGCTTTATTGAAGGAAAATTATGAAACACAGAGAGACGAAAGCTACATTTTTATATTTTCTTGTTTTTTGGGAAAGCCTGGCTTCCCTTGGCATCCATGACTACCCGCCACTGATTGCACCACCCCTCCCCCTCCCTCCCTCCCTCTCCCTCTCCCTCTCCCTGTCCCTGTCCCTCTCCCTCTCCCTCTCCCTCTCCCTCTCCCTCTCCCTCTCCCTCTCCCTCTTTCTGTCTCTGTCTGCAGGTTCATAAATAACATGTTTAATCTATCACTCAACTTCTTTCACCCTCCAATAAACACTCCCTGATCCTGTCACATAAATATACTCTAACCCAGACAGGGGCCAACATAATCCTTACTCAGACAGGGGTGATGCAAGGATAGACCTTGTCGTGTGTGTCCTTGTTTTACACCCAGTACGGCCTCCCAGTTCTGTCAGTCACTATGGCGGTGTCTGTCTTACAGTAAATCCACAAAACAAACAAAGCTAAAGTAATCTAAGCTTAAATGCAACAATATAATGATGGGATTGGATCTATATTTCTATCTTGATACATCCAGTTAAGCCCATTTACTGGATTATGGTAAAATGATAGCACACGACCAGTTGTGTAGTGGAGGGTATATGCAGGTATATGCCATATACCCACTTTTCTTTCAGTGGGCATTGCATATACTTATGTAAATAAGGTTTTTATTTTAATTTTATTTTGCAAAATGTTCTAAAAACCTGTTTTCGCTTTGTCATTATGGGGTATTGTGTGTAGATTGGTGAGTGACAACAATTATTTAATCAATTTTTCAGTAAGGCTGTAACATAACAAAATGTGGAAAAAGTCAAGGGGTCTGAATACTTTCCGAATGCACTGTATGTCACTGTTTGTCATAGAATTGAATGACCTTGAATGACCAGGCACAACTGGGAGAAGATCTCCAAAAGCACTGCCTTACTCTCTGAGCTACCGCAGCAGCAAAAAATTGCTAGATTCTGTCTCAAATCTGATAAAAGAATGTCACCATGCAACGCAATCCAAAGTCTTGGATGTAAAAAGCCCTAGCATTTCTCCAGCCTCTGGCTTCCAAGGAAATGTTTGTTACCATGGCAGCCAAACGAACGCTGCTCTGGGACAGACAGAGAGACAGACGGTGGAGAGCAGAGCATCATCCCATCATTTCCTGGCTGAGTGGGCAGAGCAGAGGAAGATTCCAGTCAGCAGCTCTTTTCCCCCTTCTTTTTACATTTTCGAAGTGTTTGGATACAGATGCAGCTTAGAAATGTATGACATGAGTGGGATATAGCACAGAACACGCACACACACATCTGGTAGACCCTGGCAGCCTTGCACCTCAGGTTGGTCTCCAGATGGGGCACAGAGCTCTTTAACAGCCACCATCTCCCCTCCAGTGTGGCTGCATGAGGCTGGTGTTGGTGGGCTAGGCAGTGGGAAGAACAATCCACCCCCCTCCCTTCTCAATGAGCTCCATATCCTCCATATCCGCCCTTCCAGTCTCCCCGTCAGTCTGTCCTAGTATAGACATATAAAAATGCCTGTCTGTATAAACTGAGTGCGTTCCTTTCCAGGGTTCACTGACTGTTACATTTTTCTGCTCCAATCAGGTAGAAAGAACACAGAGTCCAAGGCCTCAGAGTGACAGTCATATGCAGACCAGGCCAGTCCAGCTACCTTTTATTACAAAGGCTTTTATACAGCATCAAGGTATTAGAACATTATTTCTAATGACAGTAAATAGGAGACAGATGGCAACTGAAGCAATATCAAAGAGATAGATAGTCTATACTTTGGTTCGTCTCAGTATATCTTAACTGCATATTTATGGCATTTTAACCGAGGCTGAAGTTGGAACACCCATACAATAACGTTGCATAAAAACCCTAGCAGAGCGATTTTACACACATGCACGATTAACAGGGGTCAATCTGTGGGTCAGATTTGCCCACTACTTTTTCTCTTTACAGACATAAGATGGACATTAAAGGTAATTAAAGATCGGGGCCTCCACTCATCCCATTTCAGTCTCTCGGAGGACCCACTCACCCCAAGTAGACACCCACCAGCCACTATACTTTAATTTAATTGATAAGGTAATACAAACCAACCACAGTACTTAAGTGGCAGTCATTCTTCAAATGTATGTACAATGTATGTATCCACATTTTTTGGGGTACTTTAGAAGAAGAGTCGGAGCTAAAAAGCCCTAAAAAGGCATAGCGCCTCAAGTACAAAAACATACTTTTCTTTATGTTTTTGTATTTTGTTAAATGTCTGCTCAGCCCACATGCCCACACGCTCTATATATGTCATGTATACAATAACTATGTATTTATACTATGATCCTCCCATTCTATGGAATGCCCACCGCCCTCATATGTCATGTCTGCTTAAATGTTTTACTTGGTTCTTCAATGATAGACGGTACAGATAAGGTTAACTTTGATTCTATACAAGTATAGACCAACAAAATCCAACTTATCACATGGAATGAGCACTGGCTCCATGATGGGAAAAAAAAGCATATGGTTCTCTTCACACTTAAAGAGATTGTCAACAGATGTGGTTTTCTTGAAAGAGTTACATTTAAAAAAAAAATAGAAATATAACATTTAAAGAGGAGCTGGTTTGGAGAGGCCTATGCTGCCACCTACTGTAGTAACAGCAGAGGTGTAGGCATCCTGATAAAAAAGAATACACAATCCCACCAAGGGACAATGTGGTGTTTTAGATTGAAATTGATCTAATATAGCTTGAATTCTGACAGGAACTCTTATTTTAGCAGGTGACATAAATTATACATTAGATAACATTGACAGACGTAGTAATAAAAAAGGCACATTTAGGAAGCCTCCAACGAGGTTGAAGATTATCATCTCTACAAATGATTTACAGGCCACCTGGAGATTATTATTCCCAACGACAAAAGACTATTCCTTTTTTTTCTCAAAGTAAGAAAAGCTATTCAAGAATACACTACATTTTTATTTCCAAAAATGCATTGCAGAATTTACTGGATTTAAAAAAAATCTAGATATAGTGATATCGGATCATTCTCCGGTATCATGTTTAACTACACCAATAGAAAATGCACTTAGCGACTGAGTTTGGAGAATGAACAAAGTGCATCTTCTGGATCCGAAATGTATAATTTATTTTTTACTTTACCATTACAAATGTAGAAAATCCGACCCCGATCATAATTTGGGATGCCTTTAAGGCGTACATTAGGGGGATGATAATCTCATACTCGGCTAAAGTTAAATCTGATATAGAAATTAAAATGTAAGAAAAATAAATCACTATCTTAAAAAGAGCACATAAAAAATATTTACAAGATAAAGAAGAAAATAAAAGTTCTGAACTTAAGCAGGAATACGATCTTTTACTTTTAAGAAAAATCCAACAACTACAGGTTAAACTCAAATAAAGCATACTACTTAATGGCAAATAAACCTGGTAAATATCTCGCAGCTCTCACAAAAGGAATAAATGCTAAACAAGTTATAGTTTTAACACGATTAATGACCATTTTAAACGATTATATGAAAACGTATATAAATCAGAATTAAACAACAGTTTGATGGATTCTATAGCCTTCTTAGAATCAACAACTCTGAAGCAAATATCAGAAGACAAAAAATAATCACTAAAAACAGAGATCACCGAAGAAGAAATAATAGATATTGTTAAAACATTTGCATGGAAAAAGCACCAGGAATAGATGGTTTTCCCATAGAATTCTATTCAACATTTTGGGACAAATGACAACCCACGTCACTTAATTCAGTACTTCCTAGTTCCATGTATCAAACAGTTATTTCCGTTATATTAAAATCAGGAAAATCTGGAGAGTCCCCTGCTGATTATAGAGCCATAAGTGTAATAAATTGTGACAATAAAATAATAACAACAAAGTTTATTAGCAATAGAATGGCAAAGGTCTTACCAGACTTGATACATATCAATCAAACAGGGTTTATTAAAAATAGACATTTACAAACATGTTTGAATACAATATGCAAAAGAATCCCGAAAAGGCTTTCGACCGTCTTGAATTGGCCTTTCTATTCAAAACTTTGGAAGCTTTTAACTTCCAGCTGAAGTAATAAATGTAATAAAAATATTTAGCAAAAACGTACACAAATAATACATTATCTGATGAAATTGCTTTAGAAAGGGGCATAAGACAGGGATGTCCTCTTTTCCCCCTCCTGTTTGCACTGGCAATTGAACCGCTTGCAGAACCCAAACATAACACGTATCAGTATTGGTAAACATGAATATAAACTAAAGTTATTTGCAGATGACCACCTTATATACCTGACCAATATTGAAAACACAATGCCCCCTTTGCAAAAAATATTTTCAGAACACTCAAAAATCTCAGGATATAAAATTAACTTGGGAAAAAAACGAAATAATGCCAATAGGACAAAGAAACTCACAATCTACAGCAATCCTTTAAGTGGGCCACAAAAAATATTAAATATTAGGATGCTTAATAAGTGACAACAAACATCACATATATAAAAATAACTTTATTCCATTACTCAACAATATGAAAGCAGATCTAATTAAATTGAATAATCTTCTCATAAATCTTACAGGCAGATTAAACATTTTTAGAATGGCATGGCTCCCAAAGTTTTTGTATTTATTTTCGGTAATGCCAATTACCCCACCGAAGAGATTCTTTAAAAAAGTATACTCTGTCATAACATACTTTATATGGGCTAATAAAATTCATAGAATAAAAAGGAAAGTTTTACATCTTCCTAAGTCTGGGGGTGGTTTTAACCTTCCAGACTTGGAATTGTATCGACTCGCTACCCAAAGCTTTTACTTGCGACATATAGTTAAATGCACTAAAGAAAAACAAGGGGTACATGTTGAAGATGTGCATGCTCATCCCCAGAATCTTTTTACGTATCTATTTTCAAAGGATAAAGCTAAGAACATTAACAACTTCATAGTTAAGAACACTATAACAATATGGATGGAAATTAAACGTATTCTACAAGAACCAATATCACTCCCTAAAAACACAATGGAACAATCCTTGAATAGCTTTTCAGAATTCACAGATAAATTGGTCCACATGGAAAACTAAAGGCATAGAAACCGTAAATGACTTGGTAACAAGAAATACATTTATTTCCCTGACAGAATTTCAAAGTAATTTTGGACTGACCAACTTAAAAGTTACATATCACGAAATGTTGATTTGAAATCTTTTGGACATAAGAGCAACATTGAGGGAATCTTATTTGAGTCAGAAAAATATGTTCATATGATAGGTAATATATACCAACACCTTACAGAGAGCATATTCAACTGACAATCTCTTAGCAAAAAACTATAACTATTTGAACCAAGACTTTAAAAAAAACTGATGTTGGCACAAGATGAAGGGAAAGTTGGAGCATAACTAATGAAATTACAGTTAACGAAAATGTACGCTTAATCCAGTATAAACTATTGTATAGAATGTATTATACAAGAGACTAAATTCACAAATTCTACAGCACAACAGCAGAATCATGTCTTAAGTTTAAAACTAACAGTGATTCAATAATCAATGCTTTCTGGGAACGCTATAATGTCAAAGTTATGGGCGGCGTTAGAAAGTTGGCAGTCAGAAGTATTACAATGTAAACTTACTTTTAATCCGTCTGTCTGCATACTTCAAGACATGGCATATGGGGGTTGTGAGATTGTGATTTGAAGGAGTCAGGCGCAGGAGGGTAAATCACCGAATACAGAGTTTATTCCGTAGTACACAGTTACGTTGGATAGCGTCAACAGCACAGGGCATAATACAGGCGCACTGGAACACAATACCAGCACACGGGGAGAAATAACCCCGGCAATACAAAGTACGGGTAGCTCAACCGAGCTACACTCATCTTCACATAAAACAATCACCCACAAGGACAAGGGGCCAGAGGGAACACTTATACACGGACTAATGAGGGGATATGAACCAGGTGTGTGTAATTGACAAGACAAGACAAATGGAATGATGATATATGGAGCGGCAGTGGCTAGTAAGCCGGTGACGACGAACGCCGAAGCCTGCCCGAACAAGGAGGGGAGGCAGCCTCGGCGGAAGTCGTGACAGGGGTATAGTCAAATACCCAATCGGCTGGACGATTCTCTTCTCATCACTCATCTTGAAAAAAATGATATTAAAAACTTGGAAATCAATTAATCCGCCATTATCAACACAATGGAAAAATCAAATAATATATTGTTGAAATATTGAAATAGCATGGGCGAACGAGAATAACGAATTGGTTTAATTTAAGTCCATGTGGCAAACAATAATGCAGGCACTAGGGATGGAGGTGTAAGCATGCAGGTCTGGGCAGAGGAGATGTAGTAGTTGTTTGTGTGCACCTGTAAGTTGCTGTTTGTATGTGTAGGTTTTTAAATAAAGAAATCGGCCGATTCAAATGACAAAAGCGGGCCAGGCATGGGGAGACTGAACGATAGAACGTAGGTTCTTGGTATCTGTGAAAGCTATCGAAGGGATTAAAAGAGACTTGAAGAGAGAGAGAGTGAGTGCAGTTCACAGATGGTAGTGTCATCAGGTTTAGCTAGCTCCTGGTGGCTGGGTTGGAGTCCATAGCCCAGTAAGGCAGCTAATGCTCATGCTTATTTATGATGGGAAGGAAAGGAACAGACCTGATTACTCCTGGCCTGGTTCTCTCCTCCAGGAACCCAGCGCCATGGCTGACCTCTCAGTAACTTCCTCATGCTGTGACGTCCGTCTGTTGGTCCCCTGGATGTTTATTAATGATTGCAACCCTCAGAAGCGGTTATCACAGAACCTCGAAAGTTAATTACGGGAATCTACTGTATACTGCACAATACCTAACACCAACATTCATTGACAATACAGGACTGTTTTGTCAATTTATTTTGAAATGAGGGGTGAAAATTGGGGATGGGGAGGAAAGAAGAGAACAAGAATCGAAGGAGGAGGAGGAGGAGGAGGAGGAGGAGGAGGAGGAGGAGGAGGAAGAAGAAAGATGAAAAATGATGGCAAAGAGAGAGAATAAAAACAGGATAATGGAGTGAATGGAGTGTATTTACAGCCTGCTGTTATGAGAGGATGTTGAGGTTAACCCTAAGCCTGAGAGATTAGGTGATGGAGGCTGACGGTGCAGGTTGAGGTCGTGGTTGACTCCTGATTGTAACTCCAGACCCCGTGTGTGTGTGTGTGTGTGTGTGTGTGTGTGTGTGTGTGTGTGTGTGTGTGTGTGTGTGTGTGTGTGTGTGTGTGTGTGTGTGTGTGTGTCTGTGTGTGTGTGTGTGTGTGTGTGTGTGTGTGTGTGTGTGTGTGTGTGTGTGTGTGTGTGTGTGTGTGTGTGTGTGTGTGTGTGTGTGTGTCTGTGTGTGTGTGTGTGTGTGTGTGTGTGTGTGTGTGTGTGTGTGTGTGTGTGTGTGTGTGTGTGTGTGTGTGTGTGTGTGTGTGTGTGTGTGTGTGTGTGTGTGTGTGTGTGTCTGTGTGTGTGTGTGTGTGTGTGTGTGTCTGCGTGCGTCATCTAGACACAATGGATGAGACAGACAGAGACTCATCTCCCAGGCTCCACCACCACAACTTCTCTCATATGGTCAACATATTCCAGGCAATTTCCTAGAAAGCAACAGGATTCTGGATGCAGAGAATACGTTGTGAGCAACATGCATGTGGCTCATTCAAAAGTTCCATAAGCAAAGGCTGTGCTCAGGTATTTCAGAAGACTATTGGATTTTGGCATGTGGCCTCCTGGTTCGGATTTCAAAACTGTGTGGCTTGTGGCTTGGTCTTGTAGCTCCCTGTTTAACCATCTGAGACAGTCAGACAGATTTAGCCTACTGTAAGCAAGGGGAATACTGACACCTAGTGAAGGTAAAATAGAACTAGAGCGATATTTTACAGTTTTCCATTACCTTGTACAGTATATCAATAACCTGGGTGTTACACTAGTTTTAACACAGAATGTTAACAGTGAGAAATAGGTTGACTGAAATTAAAGAAGCTAAACGCAATGTTTATTTCTCTTGCCCTGTTGCCCAACACTACCTCATCTCTCAGATCAAAAGGCCAGTGAGTGATCCTATGACATTATTAATACTTAAATAGGATGACACCACTGTATGAGTGAAACAGCATAGCAACAGAGTGTGTACTGATCAGATCACCCTAACAGTGGTAAACAGACAGACAAATGTAATGTTATTGTCAGCAGTATTGACTCCTCAACTGTTGGGTGTGGTCACAAAGCGGACATAATACCACTGCAGGTGAGGTGACAGTTGCCTCTGACATCATCCCCAAGTGAGGTAACGCTGGTAACTAACAGGAACACACCTTTGGGAAAAGGTGATGGTACAGTATTCTCAGCTGGATGACGACACCTATCTACCTGGTTTGGATAAACAGGTAGGTTGTTAGGCACTATTCTATTCTGTCAGGATCTGCCTTAAGCTTGGCTCCCCAACACAACATCATGGCAGGATAGCAACACATTGCGTCATCTGACTGTAGAAACGTGGCAGACGAGTGATTGCCTTTAGGGGCAGAGTTTCCTGAACAAATCCGCCAACGAACGTAATCAGCAGATGCCATCTACTGTACGTATGTGCTCTATCACTGTCTGTAGATCATAGAAATGAGTCAACCAACAGACAGCAATGACGGTTTTCTAATCATTTGTCTTGCGCTAAATTAATGAATTAATGAGCGAACGAACGACTCTTAATCGTCAAATCAAATACAATTGTATTTGTCACATGCGCCGAATAAAACGGGTGTAGACTTTACTGTGAAATGCTTACTTACGAGCCGTTCCCAACGATGCAGAGATAAAAAATTATAATATAAAGAAAAATAGTAAGACAAGAGGAATAAAATACACAAGAATGAAGCTATATACAGCGAGAGCCAGTACCAGATCAATGTGCAGGGCCACGAGGTATGAGGTAGATACACTACATGAACAAAAGTATGTGGACACCTACTCGTCGAACATCTCATTCCAAAATCATGGGCATTAGTATGGAGTTGGTCCCCCCTTTGCTGCTATAACATCCTCCACTCTTCTGGGAAGGCTTTCCACTAGATTTTGGAACGTTGCTGCGGGGACTTGCTTCCATTCAGCCACGAGCATTAGTGAGGTCGGGCTCTGATGTTGGGCGATTAGGCCTGGCTCTCAGTCGGCATTACAATTCATCCCAAAGGCGTTCGATGTGGTTGAGGTCAGGGGTCTGTGCAGGCCAGTCAAGTTCTTCCACACCGATCTCGACAAACCATTTCTGTATAGACCTCACATTGTGCATGGGGGCATTGTCATGATGAAACAGGAAAGGGTGTGGTCAAAGGGCCTTCCCCAAACTGTTGCCACAAAGTTGGAAGCACAGAATCATCTACAATATCATTGTAATGTTAAGATTTCCCTTCACTAGCAGTCGTACCATGAAGAAGCCCCAGACCATTATTCCTCCTCCACCAAACTTTACAGTTGCCAATATGCATTCGGGCAGGTAGCGTTCTCCTGGCATCCGCCAAACCCAGATTAGTCGTCTGACTGTCAGATGGTAAAGTGTGATTCATTACTCCAGAGAACGCTTTTCCACTGCTCCAGAGTCCAATGGCGTCAAGCTTTACACCACTCCAGCCGACGCTTGGCATTGCGCATGGTGATGTTAGGCTTGTGTGCGGCTGCTCGGCCATGGAAACCCATTTCATTAAGCCCCAGATGAACAGTTCTTGTGCTGACATTGCTTCCAGAGGTAGTTTGGAACTGGGTAATGAATGTCGCAACCGGGGACAGGCGATATTTACGCGCTTCAGCACCGTTCCCGTTCTGTGAAATTATGTGGCCTACCACTTCGCGGCTGAGCCGTTGTTGCTCCTAGACGTTTCCACTTCACAATAACAGCACTTACAGTTGACTGGGCAGCTTTAGCAGGGCAGAAATTTGACGAACTTACTTGTTGGAAAGGTGACATCCTTTGACGGTGCCACATTGAAAGTTAATGAGCTCTATGTATGTGTGTGTGTGTGTGTGTGTGTGTGTGTGTGTGTGTGTGTGTGTGTGTGTATATATATGTATATGTATATATATATATATATGTATATACTGTATATGTATATATATATGTATATACTGTATGTGTATATATATATATATATGTATATATGTGTATGTGTGTATATATATATTTGCGAGAGAAAAAAACATATGGGGGATTGGAAGTGATGCACACAATTACATTGATGGAAGTTACAATCTATCTGCAATACTAAAGCTAATCTACCCCCTAATAAAACATTTAAAAAGTTACTGAGTTCTTCAGTACAGGCCATTCTACTGCCAATGTTTGTCTTTGGAGATTGCATGGCCGTGTGCTCATTTTTATACACCTGTCAGCAACAGGTATGGCTGAAATAGCCGAATCCACTAATTTGAAGGGGTGTCCACCTACTTTCGGCCATGTAGTGTATGTACATGAAGGCAGGGTAAAGTGACTAGGCATCAGGATAGATAATAAGAGTAAAATAAAGAACAGAGCAGCAGCAGCATATGATAAGTGTAAAAGTGTGTGTGTGTGTGTGTGTGTGTGTGTGGTCCATGTGAATGTGTGTGAGTTTTGTGTGAGAGTGTCAGTGTAGTGTGTGTGTGTGTGAGTGAGTGTCTATACACTGTGTGTATATATAGGCATGTGAGTGTGCATAGAGTCAGTGCAAGATAGGGTCAGTGCAGATAGTCCGGGTAACCATTTAATTAACTATTTAGCAGTCTTATGGCTATTTAGCGGTCTTATGGCTTTGGGACAGAAGCTGTCTCGGAGCCAGTTGGTCCGAGAGCCAATGCTTCGTAAATGTATGGTTCTTACAGCCGTCTAACCAGCTGGTTTGTTGATTTACATTAATATATCGCCAAGGTCATCTAGTTTAGTGGTAATATAGGTTGAATAAGAATATGCCTAAGCATATTGAATCCTGAGCAGTGATTGGCCCATAGCCAGGAAGGAGAGAACAGTGATTGGCCCGTAGCCAGGAAGGAGTCAGGATGGGATTTCCTGTTGGCTCCTTTGTAGTGTCAGACAGACACAGGGCCCAGTGTGCCTCAGGTGTCAGTCCTGTAGTGTCTACAGTACCCCACCTGCTTTAAGCCTAAGGCCAGACAGTAGCCTGCACTATAGGCCAGAGAGTACTCTCAGTGCCCTCCACTGATTAAAAGAGACTAGAGAAGAGATGGCACTGACATTGACTGAGAATATCCTTTTGTAGGTCTATTGAGGCTGTTTTTAATCAGGGATCCATTGATGTGGGCTTTAGAAGTAATAGGGGTCCTTTGTCTCTGAAATTAGTTTTTTTTATGTGGTTTTGATTATAAAAAGTAGGCTAAAGGCACAGATAGTCAATCCACAGGATGTAACGTATCAGAGGATGTCTCGTTCTGATATGTGAATGAGAGCGTCAGATGCCTTTGCTGTTGTGGCCTTAATTAAAGATGGGTGCTGCAACGTTAGGGACTTTTTGGTCCGTTTCCAAAATGATTAACTGGTCAGTCTCCATTCCTTCTCTCATTCTATAAGTTATTGAATGCTCTTTGAGCTCTCCTCCAGTTGGTTGTCTCTTTACCATGTCAGTCACGACCATCTCTCTCTCTCTCTCTCTCTCTCTCTCTCTCTCTCTCTCTCTCTCTCTGACGACTTCCCTGTTTTGAAGAAGGGTAAATGTTTGAAGCCACTGCTACTCCTTGATAAGAAGTTGAAATTCCACTGCAACAAGAAAAGGTCCTAATCACAAAAAGTTATTGTTTCTCTCTGCTGGCCTCTCTGCCATCAACACTCTTTCACACCTGACCTGACCCCACATCACAACAACACAAATCACTACTCTCCTCAAGACTTCAAAGTCCAGTTTGAAGTCAAAGACCACGGCCAGGTGAGAAAGGAATCAGTTCATTATTCATATTTTTAAACCATTTAGTTTACACCCTTATCACTTTGTGCCCCAAAGACAAACTACAAAGCCATAATCAAATTAACTATAAAAAGAGTTTGATGGCACAGGTTCATCTGTTGGGTTCTGCTGCCAGCCAGCCTCTCCTAAACCTCAAAGGCTGCCTGGCCTGTCGTAGGCGTGGACCATGTCACATGACCATGCCTCCAGTCCCTCTGCTCCTTCTGTCCACTTCCTCCTCGCTCCGATAGCCATCGACACACAGAGCCTGCAGGCCTAGTTAGTGCTGCTTCCTGTATTTCATTAAGGGTGCTGGCAGGTCAGGAGCGTGAACGTCCTCCTGTCCCTCCTCCTGCCGTCCTCCTCCTCCTCAGCTGCCCAGGACGCGGGTGGCTGCGTGTCAAAGGCCACTTTGTTCACCCACCATATTGGATCCGCCATGAAGCATCCTGAGCCAATGCCTGTCCCTCCTGAGCTGAGAAATTGTACATTGAATAAAGCCACTGAAGACCAAGTCCTGCAATGACTGTTGCTTGTGCCTGCCTACCTGTCTGTCTGTCTGCCTACCTGCCTGCCATGGAAAGAACTGGGGCAAAGATAAGGTCATATTATGTGTTTTTACTACTGTACTGTTATTTTGAATGAGATGCTATCTCTGATCAACGACTCCCACCTAACCATCAGAACGCAACTGCACTTGTTGATGCTACCACTCAGACAATAATCCCACCGCACGAACACCCAGCGCCTGAGGCTATACTCCACTCTGTCATGCCATCTCTAACCCACTGGCCTCTACCCCCCACATCAACCATGTCCTAATTACAGGGGGTACAAAACATGTATCATATTAACAAACATGTACACACAGGCACAGACACAAACACAGGTTTGAGGTGCCCAGGCTCCATTGATATTGAGTCTGTTCAATGTTTGCTTCTTCTGCAAACTGGCAGACAGTGACCACTGGCCTATGTAGCTCTGTGTTGCCAGAGCGAGATAAAGAGAGCACTGTGTTATCAAAATGTTCACACAGAGCATGGGCAGAGGGTTTCTCTCTAGGAGAGGGTGGAGTAAGTTAACCTGATGATAATGTTCCCATGAAAACAGAAGTGCATCTTGAAGTTATAATGGTTCACTGTGCCTGGCCATTTCCATTTCTGTGGAAAGAGATGGCGCTTTCAACATAGGCTCCACTGCAGGGGGTTACAATAGTGGTTAGTCCCTTTTTACCCCCATAACTTCCCTTTTCTGTTTAACGTCCCTGTGTCATACAGTGGGGGAAAAAAGTATTTAGTCAGCCACCAATTGTGCAAGTTCTCCCACTTAAAAAGATGAGAGAGGCCTGTAATTTTCATCATAGGTACACGTCAACTATGACAGACAAAATGAGAAAAAGAAATCCAGAAAATCACATTGTAGGATTTTTAATGAATTTATTTGCAAATTATGGTGGAAAATAAGTATTTGGTCACCTACAAACAAGCAAGATTTCTGGCTCTCACAGACCTGTAACTTCTTCTTTAAGAGGCTCCTCTGTCCTCCACTCGTTACCTATATTAATGGCACCTGTTTGAACTTGTTATCAGTATAAAAGACACCTGTCCACAACCTCAAACAGTCACACTCCAAACTCCACTATGGCCAAGACCAAAGAGCTGTCAAAGGACACCAGAAACAAAATTGTAGACCTGCACCAGGCTGGGAAGACTGAATCTGCAATAGGTAAGCAGCTTGGTTTGAGGAAATCAACTGTGGGAGCAATTATTAGGAAATGGAAGACATACAAGACCACTGATAATCTCCCTCGATCTGGGGCTCCACGCAAGATCTCACCCCGTGGGGTCAAAATGATCACAAGAACGGTGAGCAAAAATCCCAGAACCACACAGGGGGACCTAGTGAATGACCTGCAGAGAGCTGGGACCAAAGTAACAAAGCCTACCATCAGTAACACACTACGCCGCCAGGGACTCAAATCCTGCAGTGCTAGACGTGTCCCCCTGCTTAAGCCAGTACATGTCCAGGCCCGTCTGAAGTTTGCTAGAGTTCATTTGGATGATCCAGAAGAGGTTTGGGAGAATGTCATATGGTCAGATGAAACCAAAATATAACTTTTTGGTAAAAACTCAACTCGTCGTGTTTGGAGGACAAAGAATGCTGAGTTGCATCCAAAGAACACCATACCTACTGCGAAGCATGGGGGTGGAAACATCATGCTTTGGGGCTGTTTTTCTGCAAAGGGACCAGGACGACTGATCTGTGTAAAGGAAAGAATGAATGGGGCCATGTATCGTGAGATTTTGAGTGAAAACCTCCTTCCATCAGCAAGGGCATTGAAGATGAAACGTGGCTGGGTCTTTCAGCATGACAATGATCCCAAACACACCGCCCAGGCAACGAAGGAGTGGCTTCGTAAGAAGCATTTCAAGGTCCTGGAGTGGCCTAGCCAGTCTCCAGATCTCAACCCCATAAAAAATCTTTGGAGGGAGTTGAAAGTCCGTGTTGCCCAGCGACAGCCCAAAACATCACTGCTCTAGAGGAGATCTGCATGGAGGAATGGGCCAAAATACCAGCAACAGTGTGTGAAAACCTTGTGAAGACTTACAGAAAACGTTGACCTGTGTCATTGCCAACAAAGGGTATATAACAAAGTATTGAGAAACTTTTGTTATTGACCAAATACTTATTTTCCACCATAATTTGCAAATAAATTCATTAAAAATCCTACAATGTGATTTTGTGGAGAAAGAAAATCTCATTTTGTCTGTCATAGTTGACGTGTACCTATGATGAAAATTACAGGCCTCTCTCATCTTTTTAAGTGGGAGAACTTGCACAATTGGTGGCTGACTAAATACTTTTTTTCCCCACTGTATATTGTAATTCACTACTACTGTACATGACCCACTGACATACATTTCC
Source organism: Coregonus lavaretus (assembly GCF_964263955.1). NCBI lineage: Eukaryota > Metazoa > Chordata > Actinopteri > Salmoniformes > Salmonidae > Coregonus > Coregonus lavaretus. The sequence continues at coordinate 47,614,845 of NC_140002.1, forward strand.
AATCAATGTCAACAGTTTTACACACAGGACAGCCATGGTAGAAAACAGATCAATGATAAAGCACAGAACTTTTCCCAGGACCTGGATACACATTCAGCCATTTCCAATATTACAATGGCATTACACTGTCACGCTCTGGCTCCGGGACTGTGTTGTTTGAGCCAGGGTGTATTCATTTGGGTGTGTTGGGTATAGGGTGTGTTCATTTGTTGTGTTTGGTTTTGGTTTTGTTTCCGTGTTTGGTCAGTGACTCCCAATCGGAGGTAACGAGTGTCAGCTGTCGGCTCGTTATCTCTGATTGGGAGCCATATTTATACTGTGTGTTTTCACCTTGTGGTTGTGGGTTTTTGTTCCAGGTTCAGTATTTTGTCACTGTTGGACTTCACTATCGTCTTTTGTTTTGTAGTTACGTGCTTTATCAATTAAAGTCATCATGTTCACTCAACGCGCTGCGTATTGGTCTGCTCCCTTTATAGACGATCGTGACAGAAAAACCCACCATAAGAGGACCAAGCAGCGTGTCAAGCGGCAACAGGACCCAGCTCCAAAGGTCTGGACATGGGAGGAGATTTTGGACGGAAAAGGGTCCTGGACTTGGGAGGAAATCCTGGAAGGGATGGATCGCCGTCCATGGAGCGAGACAGTGGAGAGGCGACGGAGAGAGGAACAACGGCGTCGGCAGGGCCATCGTCGGAGGGACGAGAGGCAACCCCAAAAAGTTTTTTGGGGGGGGCACATGGCTTGGGCGGTTGGGCAGCAGGAGGCTGCCACAGGGAGATGTGGAGAGAAGGCTATCGGATTACGGGAGCCATTGGCGAGTAGAGGAAGGGAAGTTGTTGCGGCACGGCGTGAGAGACTGATGTGTGTTACCAGTCCGGTCCGGCCCGTTCCTGATCCCCAGTTAAAGCCAGTGGTGTGTGTTCCCAGTACGGACCGGCCAGTTCCTACTCCACGCATCAAGCCCACGGTGTGCGTCGCCAGTCCAGCCCGGCCGGTTCCTGCTCCACGTACTAAGCCTACGGTGTACGTCGCCAGCCCGACCCGGCCTGTTCCTGCCACTCGCACCAAACTTACGGTGCGCGTCGCCAGCCCGGTCCGGCCTGTTCCTGCCACCCGCACCAAGTCTACGGTGTGCGTCGCCAGCCCGACCCGGCCTGTTCCTGCCACTCGCACCAAACCTACGGTGCGCGTCGCCAGCCCGGTCCGGCCTGTTCCTGCCACCCGCACCAAGTCTACGGTGTGCGTCGCCAGCCCGACCCGGCCTGTTCCTGCCACTCGCACCAAACCTACGGTGCGCGTCGCCAGCCCGGTCCGGCCTGTTCCTGCCACCCGCACCAAGTCTACGGTGTGCGTCGCCAGCCCGACCCGGCCTGTTCCTGCCACTCGCACCAAACCTACGGTGCGCGTCGCCAGCCCGGTCCGGCCTGTTCCTGCCACCCGCACCAAGTCTACGGTGTGCGTCGCCAGCCCAGCCCGGCCTGTTCCTGCTCCCCGCACTAGCCCTGAGATGCGTGTCCTCAGCCCGGACCACCAGTTCCGGCACCACGCACTAGGCCTTATGTGCGTCCCCAGGGTCCAGCATGCCCTGTTCCTTCTCCCCGCACTAGCCCTGAGATGCGTGTCCTCAGCCCGGGACCACCAGTTCCGGCACCACGCACCAGGCCTATAGTGCGTCTCGGCCGGCCAGAGTCTGCCGTTTGCCCAACGGCGCCTGAACTGACCGTCTGCCCAACGGCGCCTGAACTGCCCGTCTGCCCAACGGCGCCTGAACTGCCCGTCTGCCCAACGGCGCTTGAACTGCCCGTCTGCCCAAAGGCGCCTGAACTGCCTGTCTGCCCAACGCCGTCTGAACTGTCCGTCTGCCAAGCGCTGCATAAGCCGCCCGTCTGCCATGAGCCTTCAGAGCCGTCCGCCAGACCGGAGCCGCTAAAGCCTTCCGCCAGACAGGATCAGCCAGAGCCTTCCGCCAGACAGGATCAGCCAGAGCCTTCCGCCAGACAGGATCAGCCAGAGCCTTCCGCCAGACAGGATCAGCCAGAGCCTTCCGCCAGACAGGATCAGCCAGAGCCTTCCGCCAGCCATGAGCAGCCAGATCCGTCAGCCTGCCATGAGCAGCCAGATCCGTCAGCCAGCCATGAGCAGCCAGATCCGTCAGCCAGCCATGAGCCGTCCAGCCAGGATCCGCCAGAGCCAGCCAGCCAGGATCTGCCATTCAGTCCGGTGCTGCCCCTTAGTCCGGTGCTGCCCCTTAGTCTGGTGCTGCCCCTTAGTCCGGTGCTGCCCCTTAGTCCGGTGCTGCCTCTTAGTCCGGTGCTGCCCCTTAATCCGGTGGGGGTCAGTTGGAGGAGGCTACGAAAGCGGGTAGTGACTATGGTGGGGTGGGAACCACGACCAGAGCCAGAACCACCGCCGAAGAGGTATGCCCGCCCAGCCCTCCCTTGTTTAGCCCGTATTGAGGCGCGGTCGCAGTCCGCGCCTTTAGGGGGGGGGTACTGTCACGCTCTGGCTCCGGGACTGTGTTGTTTGAGCCAGGGTGTATTCATTTGGGTGTGTTGGGTATAGGGTGTGTTCATTTGTTGTGTTTGGTTTTGGTTTTGTTTCCGTGTTTGGTCAGTGACTCCCAATCGGAGGTAACGAGTGTCAGCTGTCGGCTCGTTATCTCTGATTGGGAGCCATATTTATACTGTGTGTTTTCACCTTGTGGTTGTGGGTTTTTGTTCCAGGTTCAGTATTTTGTCACTGTTGGACTTCACTATCGTCTTTTGTTTTGTAGTTACGTGCTTTATCAATTAAAGTCATCATGTTCACTCAACGCGCTGCGTATTGGTCTGCTCCCTTTATAGACGATCGTGACATACACACAGGACAGCCATGCTCAAAGCCCTAAATATCTTAATAAATCCTAGTAAATAAATCTACAGTAATAATAATAATAATAATAATAATAATAATAATAATAATGATAAAATATATGCCATTTAGAAGACAACATTTTATCCAAAGCGAAATACAGTCATGCATGCATACATTTTACATAATAAAGCACACAGGACTTTTCCCAGAGATTCATGTTGGACACCTGACTAATCCCCTACCCAGTGTGGGGTCATCAGGTCTACCCACATACAGCAGTTTGAGTCCTGGGAAACCCCCTCTACTAGAACAAGTTGGCTTTGTGAGATATACTGTAGCTTGACAGGTGAACAAGCCTCACCTTTCAGCTAGGGCTTTTTTTTGTTGTTGTTCCTGTTGATGTTGTAGTAGTATTCATCATCATCATCATCATCATCATCACGAAAGTTGTTGCCCTCCTCTTTCTCTTACCGATCTCATCGTCTTCCTCATTATTACCACCATCATCATCCTTATCATCATCTCCAAAACACATCCCCCTGCATCAGTATGATGGGTAAGGTAGGTTCTCTCTGTCTAATCTGGAATAATGATGCAAATTATTAAAAAACGTCCAGCCAATAATTTGCATTTACACAAAGCAAAAAGACTGCCTCAGAGGCACTGCTATGACTGGGCTATCACATCTGAACTTCTATGGGAATGGAACAGAGTTCGTTTGTAAGGGGCTAAAGTTTGGTATAATGAACACTGTTCACTTCAACTCCTGGAGACATTAAGAGAGTAAATACCCTTTAAGATCCTTGTGTGGACAACTAGGCCTACACGATGGAAGCAGGTGCGTTCATGGAGGGTACGGTATAGTATATTTTCTCATGTCTCATTTCAACATGGAAAGGCCTTTGTACAAAACATCTTAAAACAAGAATAGTACAACGTTTTCAAAATAAATACAAACGTTTAGTGGCCGTATAAAAGAGCTTTGGCTAAGTCCTTTTTATAGATTTAATAGACTTTTGAAGCCATGTTTAGTAACAACTGAGGAAAAACAACACGTATTTTTGTGTCCTGATGGATTAGCCTATATGGCATTTGTTCAATGCCTTAAAATCTTTGGTAGGTAGTTTAGCATATTATAGTACTGCTATATGGTCATCTTTAAGTTAACGTCACTAGGGCTTATCGTTAACCAACTGAATAAATCAAAATGACATTTTCCATGTCAATATTTAATTTATTTCTCAATTTCTTCTCCATAACACTTTTCTATGGATGTTTAACACTTCTGAGTAGCATGACATTGCCTACCATTTCTTAGAATGACTGCAGACATCACTGTTATATAATTGTTTAGGCGTATCTTGCTTCTTCTAGACTGTATTTTCTAAAATGCTTTTATCTGAAATTAAATAAAATGGCATTGTGGGTTCCATCTAACTTCTCCCATGATCTCATGGTATGGAAACTAGAGGGATGAAATAACTGCAGATTGGACAATGCCAATGCACGTTGTAGCCAATGTTGATATAAGATCTCAAATAGGGACTTTCTGTATCATATCTTTTCTTTTTACAGTCCTGAGGAAAATATGTTGCCAAACAAATTATTATATAGCCCCACAGCTCTTGCATAATACTCATGTTGTCTCATTGAAACCCTGATGAAGACACCTTGCTGTCGAAATTATTAAATCGGAGCTACTAGAATGAGCGGATTTTCCTTTTCTTTTAATGTCTCATTTGATTGTACAATGTGTCTAGAGAGAGAGAGAGTGAATATCCTGCCTGGTAGGCTACGAATATATTGACAAATACATACAGGTCAAATGCTTAATAACATTATCATAACAATGATCACTATTTATATTCTCGGGATAAACAGAAGGTTTTGACTCTCCCGTGGTTTCTTTGCAGAGTACTCCAAAAGAGTGTACCAGGGTGTCAGGGTCAAACACACTGTCAAAGACCTTCTGGCAGAGAAGAGACAGAGACAGACAAGTGTTCCCAGGTTCAACGTGAGTTTACTTTTTGGCTTGTCCTCTTTTGTTCCCATCCATTTTCTCTCTTTTTCTTTGCCTTTCTGTCTTTTGCTCCCTAGTAGCCTCTCAGATTGTTTACATTCTGTATCGTCTTTCTTTCAATTAAACAATCAACACGACCACCACCGACCACACAAAGGAAATACCCATGGAGAGAGTGTGTGAGAGAGAGTGAAAGTGTGTGCTCCCAACAGGCTTCAGTTGACAGTAGGCTACATCCCTGCTGGGCTTTCTGTTGTAGCACTAGCAGGTCACCTATCAGAATCCTGAAATCAGACACACCTGCCAATGCTACCAGCCTTCTCCCCAGCAGATCATTTCAGACAAGCGAGCCATTGTTGAGCCCCAGACAGTTAAGCTGAGGTTAGGCCATATCTAAACCCAGGCCTAGAACAAACAGGGAAAGACAACAAGCTCCTTTTATCAGCCACCACCAAATCATAAAATGGCTGCTCGTTTTCTGTTGGGGACAGGTCAGTCTGATGACTCTGATCACAAAGAGCTCGACTCTTTTTCATTAGCTCTCAATGGGAATGGGGACTGTTTAAATAAACTGATGTATTGTCAATTGACATATATTTGTATTCTCATAGATATGGTTGGTCATTGTTGGCTGGCTGAAAAGCTTGGTTCACACACATCTATGAGAATAGAATACAAATAAATGGTTGATCATTGTTGGCTGCCTGAAAAGCTTGGTTCACATGTGTGTCTTATGACAGTTTATGTGAAACTATATCAATGGTTCATGCAGCAGAGCATGAGGGAATTTACCTAGTTCTGCTATTACACTGTAATCATACCATCCAAACAGTTTAGAAAAATAACTAAACCTGTGTGAAGGACAATTTTGGTGGTGATTTCAATTAAATTCACTCACTGGAAGGTCAAATTGATTTATTCTAAACGGAATGAAAGACCGGGGTCATTTTGCCAGTGCATTGCTGCTCAGAGTAATTGGAAAATACAAGTCCATTTAACTCTCATATAGTGTTTAGATTGGTGTGGTATAATTAACTAAACCAGTCCAACTCTGCAGGTGTGATGTCTTCTCAGCCATCAGCCCCAGTCAGTATTGGCTCTGTATTATATCTGTGCTGTAGTGTATTAGTTTGTGTTTCAATCAAATGTATTTATAAAGTCCTTTTTACATCACCAGATGTCACAAAGTGCTTATACAGAAACCCAGCCTAAAACCCAAAAGAGCAAGCAATGTGTACTCACTAGGGAAATGGCACTTGGATGGGGTAGGGCACATCCCAATGGCGATCTGGCAAATTAAATTCAAATTTTTGCCCACAACATTTGCCTGCCTGCCCTCCATCCCTCCTCCTTCCCTTCCCCCTCGGTCTCACTCAGTCTCTCACATTCTCTCTCTCCCTCTCTCTCATGCTCATTGCTTACTTCCTCTCACTCCGTCTCACCAGAATTGTGTGCTTGATCCAAGTTCAGTGCAGTGTTTTGCATAATGCACATGCGCATGCACGCACCCGCACACACACACACACACACACACACACACACACACACACACACACACACACACACACACACACACACACACACACACACACACACACACAAAGTGGTGCCAGTGTGGTAGGTAGTAACCATTAGTCTCTGTCTCATCAGCAGGCTGGGACAAGTAATTCCCAGGCAGCCTTTGTGCAGATGCCAGGTGAGTCTATTGTTGGATCCTATTGTAATACTCCCTATGGCTGAAGCTTTTACAACAGCATACAGTATGTGGGGATACCTGCTCCTATTTAGCTCAGTTGGTAAGAACATGGTGCTAGTCATGGGTTCAAGTCTGGCTGGGATCACATACACTAAAATGTATGGACACACTGTAATTTAAGTCGCTTTGGATAAAATGATCTGCTAAATGGTATATATTATTGAGGGGGAGGGATTCCACTGTTACACTGGAAGCTTCACCTCTAGCCTCTTTCTACAGGATCCCATATGCTTCCTGCTTACTATAGCATGCGGAGGCCCCCCTACCTGACTGACTCAGACTTCAGCCCGTCCACTAAGCAGTACTCCTCAGACCCCTACAGCTCAGCCCTGGGGGGTAAGGCCCTCTCCTACGACCACCCCTCCACTTACCCTGCCTATATTGACAGCTACTATGCACCTGAGTCATTTGGGGACTACCGTGGTCCCACAGCCTTCTCTACCAGCGGAGGATCCCTCTTCCCCACCTCGTCTCTACCTCATCTGCTGCCACCTCTCCCTGGGGAATCATCAAATCTCCTCCTGGTACAAACACATTTCAATTTTACTGCTATAGAGACAGTCTGAAAAAGAATACAAAGAAAGAGAGACAGAGAGTGAGAGAGTCTTCCTTTAGTGTGTCACAGTGCATTTGAGCCGCTGTCTTAGAAAACGTGAAGGTCTCCCTTACGGTCAGTCAAGTGTAAGACTTTTAGGTTGTAAAAGACACCAGTCAGTCCTCAAATGCCCCTCCATTACTTTCATATTTGTTTTATCATCACAACCTCTGTCATGTGAAAGAGCATTATATCCCTTTCACTAGCTCTAGCAGAAACACTGAGTATTATGTGAATACAGTAGATCTGTGTGTTGCTCTCTTAACCTTCCCCTCACTGTTCTCATGTCTTCCCTCAAAAGAGAGACTCTTGGGAGCAGTCTGACGGACACTCAGTGAGCCAGGGTGAGGTCCTGTGTTCCGAGGGCCCCATGCCCACCACAGCCTCCTCTGGCCTGGCTTCTGCTGACCCCGACAGCCCCTCCCTCTATCGGCTGATCCCCGGCCGTAGTGGAGGATCCACCCTGTCCGGCTCCCAGCCCTACTCCCTACACCCCCTGGAAGAGGTGCACTACCCTGGTGCCTCGTACAGCCCCTCATCCAGCTACCCCTCCAGTTACACATATTTGACGTCCCCAGGGGAGCCTCCAGGGGTCAAGGTATCGCCTGTGCCCTCGGAGGACCCTGGCAGTGTAGCCGTCCCCCTCAGTGATGCCTCGTGGGCCAAGGATGATGGGACTGGCTCTTGGTTGCCATATGAACCCAGGAAGGCCTATTGATACGCATGGACCCTGACTGAGACATGGACTGACATGTCATTGTGGACATTAATGGATAGATACAGTACAGTTCACTACAGAGTCACTTCCACGGAGAATGGGTGAATGTGGGTTTGTTGTTTTGTTATACAATATAATTATATACTTTGTATTCTGTTTGACCTGTATATAAACATTTAATTGTGCAAATGTTAAAATACAGATATAAATCTTTGATTGGGATATATTTGTGTCTGTGTTTTATAACTCTGTGTGTGTGCATGCGTGTGTTTTATAACCATTTAAAAACATTATTCAAGAAACTTGTATGAAAATGCATCATTCGGTCTACCTCTTTTGGGAGCATTGTAACTACATGGATGAGACAGTAGAGGTCGCCTTAGACCAGCACAAACGCTTCTGTTTTTGAGATGCATATTTGAATATTCAAATGCATACCCCAAAATCATTGTTAATCGTTATGACGACAAGGTTGTACACTGTATATATGAATCACAAAACGCAGAAGTAAAAACAGAAGAAATACAACTGACCTGTATTTCTGGTTCACGTCTTAGCCACGTTTGGAGGTCCTACCTCGTGTTTCGTCTGTTTCCATTGAGTGAGTTGATCCAGCACCCTGCCGCTGTCCACTGACTGAATCCTCCAACTGATCGGCTTTGCACTGCTGTCTTCACAGTTTTGTGTCTCCAAGCAAAATGTCAGGCGGTGAGTTATTTTATATTTTGATAGCTGTGTATTGGTTGGCTGAAAAAACAACAGCAAGTAAGTAAGTGAAATAAAATAAGTTGAGGACGTTGTCATTCTCATGCTCAAACTCATTTAAATGGATAATTGGCAGGAAATTACGGAAGTGTAGCCTAATGTTAAGATTCGGTAGACAATAAATCTGGCGGCATATTCACAAATGAAGGATTTAAGTGCCCCAAATATAAATTACGCACATAGCCTATCCATTTTACGCAATTAGACCGCGGCAAAGCCATTTTCTTATGTATTAATTTACAAATTTCCTTGACACAGAAAAGCCAAAGGTCTACGAAGGTGTTCGGGTGAAGATCACCGTAAAGGAATTGCTGAAAAAGCGCAGAGCTCGTCAAATGAAATTGTCATCGGTAAACTGAGATCCTTCGTTCCAAAACCAGAGAAAGAACACACATCCTCACTCACTCTCTCTCACACACACACACACACACACACACACCATCATCATCTCCACATTAAATTACTTTGCTAAAAAGTTAAGTGCATAACATAAGATAAGATCATCTTCACAATGCACCTTACTAGGTGGTATATTCTACATCCGAATTTGTGTAAAGTAAACCATTTTTGATATCTTACAGGAATATGCAAACTCTTGGTATCAAGACCCTGTCGCCACACCTTTCTTAAGTCTGGTGCCAGAGCCAAGTGCACAACCCTGGCCCTGTGAAGACAACTCCAGGGACTATGGGACGGAGTGTCTCTCATTATACAGTGATAACTTCAGCGCAGCTCAACAGACTGAACCTGCAGCCTACAGTGAACCCTGCAACTACACTCATCAACAGCCCTGGTCCCTTGGAAATATATTCCACCAGGACAATAGGGAAGGACAGGTACGCATAATGGACATTCACACAGTGATATCTTTTAGCTTCCTCCCCTGTTTTTTTTTTTTTGTATCTTCTTAAATCCTTATGTGGTGGATCTATTGCAAAGATATCAACAAGTATCTTCCTAAATGGCTAGGACTGTGTTAAATAGCCTCCTTGAATGTCCCCGAGTCTTGAATACCCCTTTCAGACATATGGAATGTGGCGCCTTGAAAGCGCCTCGGCTATGGCATGTTTGTTTGTCTGAAAGTATACACTACGGATTTTTAAATGCCGCCACGAAACCTTCTCTCGAGATACTGTAGTTTCGAAGCGCCACTGAACAGGCATGTAACTTGTCTGTAAAGGAATGCCACTTCTGAAGGGGGGCAACGTCCATCACTAGGCAACCAGAACTGTCAATCAAATTATTTCTCGCGCCTAAAAAAGTACTTTGAAGTTTGTTAAAAACAAAGACTTACCAATACATTTAGTAGAAAGAAAACACACATCTACCCTACCATTAAAAAAAAAACTGTAGAAAAGCAACACAACAGCACATCAATAAGTAACATTTATTGTTGTCAGGGAAACAATACCGAATATTCTATACGGAGCAGAATTCTACTGTCTGAAAAGGTACATACGCTTCTGACCCATTGACCCATTACTGTAGCGGCGTCTTATGTATGAAAAGGGTACAATTGGAATCATATTCTCTTGAACGTAATCTTTTCATGTTTTGTTGCAGGCCTCCTGGTCATCGTTAGAGACTCGGACTCCGGCCTGCACACCAGAGAATATTAATCCTTTGGGCACCCATCATCTCCCCTCCTCACTACATGAATACTCCGACCCTGTGGATCCCACTTACATATCGCTTTATACAAATGTCACTCAATATGATACCTCTGTGTACTCAAACCGTACTGAATCGACCTCTACAATACAGTGGATGCCCTGATCTAAGTAGCACAGGCTATTATGGGTCAACTCTTTTTATACATGTAATGTGTCAAGCATGAGAATGTGTCATGTTTAAATACAGAGTTTGTAGAGGGTGGCGGGGAGATGGTGGCTGGCTGGGCGCATTCTGTTCTGTGCCCCATTCTGTGTCTGGAGACCAACCTGAGGTGTGTGGGTGGGTGTGTGTGAGAGAGAAAAGTTACTTTTTTATAGATTAAGAATTCAAGTCAATAAAATGAAACTGAAAAAAAGGTTGTTGTTGCTGTTGATCATCCAGAGCCGTAGTTTATCCAAATATGGTTTAGAAACTCTGGTTTATCTATCTTTTTTCCCATCCATCTATCCATTATATTTCTATGGCCCAAATCCACCTAAAAGCATCGGTTACTGGGACGCAAAATCAGTTGTTAGGCTAAGGACCCATGTTAAATTTGCTGTCTTCTCAGTAGCCTGCCTCAAATATATCTGTTACGGTTGAACACAAACCATTAAAAGTTACGTAATTAAGTATTTTATGAAGAAATATAATAACTTGTAATGAAACAATTTATGCGATGTAGTAATAATAATTAGTAGTGTCCCTATGTTTCCTTGTGAGACTGTTTTAAAACGGGGCTTTCTTTAGACGCAACAGGTTGTCAAGCGCTCTTTGTTTTCTTTCCTCTGCACATTGGTTAGCAAGTTAGCACTTCATTGCAGAAAAATAACAAATTCATATATTTTATACTCATGGAGCTCAAATTAAATATATGTTAAGGTCCTTCAAATAACTAGTCTCTTCGACAAACGTGTATCACCTCATTAGCTAGGCTCTATCAGTTTTCGAGGGATAACGTCGACATGAACAAAGTTTCGCTAGCTAACGTTAACGTCGTTTAGTGAGCTAGCTAAGTTATCTCAAACACTCTTCAACATGGACTTGTATCACGTTTTGGAGATGATAGGAGAGGGCTCGTTTGGACGAGTGTATAAAGGACGTAAAAAGTTCAGTGGCCAAGTGAGTATATTGCATATTATTAGGAAAATATTAACGTTACACACTGACTTTTCTTCTGTACGTTAACTTGAGCTTTGACTGCCATCCGAGAGCTTGGAGTGCAACCATTCATTGCGTATCCATTTTGTTTTGGTCCATTGTAGGTCGTGGCACTAAAGTTTATCCCCAAGGTGGGCCGTTCTGAAAAGGAGCTGCGCAATCTCAAAAGAGAAATTGACATCATGAGGGGACTTCAACATCCAAACATTGTCCTGCTATTGGACAGCTTTGAGACTGAAAGAGAGGTATGTAAGCTGTTGTCTTCTCCTACATATATGTCATCACTTATACGTTACATTATTACTTAGCATGGAAGATACATGCATACAATACATTGTAATTACATTGATAACATTATGATAATGCTGTCTATTCATGGCAGGTTGTTGTTGTGACTGAGTATGCAGAGGGAGAGTTGTTCCAGATCCTTGAAGATGATGGGAACTTACCTGAGAGCCAGGTAAAGCCATTGACTCATAATGTAGTAGGTTATTTCTCAACGTATTACAATAAGAATGGCAAAGTACCGTAAAATAAAACCTATTATTGATCAAACAGCAGATATTCATGCATGTATTTTTCATCCTATGCGTAGGTCCGTGAGATTGCCTGCCAGCTGGTCTCTGCCTTGTATTATTTGCATTCCCATCGGATTCTCCACCGTGACATGAAACCACAGAACATTCTGCTGGGCAAAGGAGGGGTGGTGAAGCTGTGTGATTTTGGGTGAGTGTATTTGGTGCTGAAAGGACAGCCTTTGTGTTGAAGGAGAACTTTGTGGTGTTGAAAGCTGTGACATTCAATCCGTTAAGAAAAGCTCTGACGAAGGCCAACAGGCCAAAACGTAAGCTTTAATAAAAACAGTGAGACTGGCAAGAACAGTGTTCGGGTTTCTCTTTACTTTCAAGTAATCTCATTGTTACCATGCACCTGCAACAGACATCTCAGATGTGTGAGTGCCTTTTTGAATTTTGATTCAATCAGTTATAGAAATCTCACTGATGAGGGCACACACTTTATTATATGGATGCGTAAAGGAAACTCAAGTGGAGAATGATGCCTAATTATACCCTATAGTGAGTCTGTCTGCCTTTAACTGTGGCTGTGTGTGTCCTATCCTCCAGATTTGCTAGAGCCATGAGTGTGTCCACCCTGGTCCTGACCTCCATCAAGGGGACGCCCCTCTACATGTCCCCAGAACTGGTAGAGGAGAAGCCCTATGACCACACAGCCGACCTCTGGTCTCTGGGCTGCATCCTCTATGAGCTCCACACGGGGGCGCCACCCTTCTACACAAACTCCATCTTTCAGCTGGTCCAGCTCATAGTCAGAGACCCTGTCAAGTGGCCGGACACCATGAGCCAGACCTGCACGGTACTACAGAGTCCCTGTTAACTCTGAATTAATCCAGTGTTTTACCTTGAAATACAAACTGAATCATGCTATGTTTCACAGTGAAACAATAGGGGAACTAATAGTGAAACATTTAGTTTGTGTGATTCAATTTGGAATTGAAACTAGTGATTTTAAGCTTATGTATATTAATTAAGATAGCATTAACATATTTAGAGTCCCATCACCACATGGCTTGTTTATAATCTTTCCATGCTAGACTTTCCTGAAGGGTTTGTTGACCAAAGACCCACAGAAGAGGTTGTCGTGGCCACACCTCCTAAAACACCCCTTTGTTGCTGATGGAGTTCTAGGTAAGACCCTTTTTTAATTCTACATTCTATTTTTTATAATAGACCTCTTTAAAGAACAGACTGCTATAATAGACATAGAGACCTCGTCTATAACAGACCTCTGATATCTTTGTGTTGTTCCTTGTGTTGTTGTTGTTGTTTTTCTCTGCAGTTCTGTCAGACCCCGTTGCATCCAGCCCGCTGACAGTGGCCCCCAGCCTAGACCTGCAGGCTCGTAAACTCCAGCAGGCAGCGCAGAAAGCAGCGCCACATGGTGGAGAGGGGAGGTTACTGCGCAAGGCCAGGGAACAGAGGGACAAGAGGAGCAGACAGGTGGGCAGACTGGGCCAGAGCTCGACATTAACGCTTGTCCGCTTGCCTGGGACAAGTGGGAAAAAAAATTGCAGGGCAAGCAGACTAAAGATTGAAGTTGACCAAATGGACAAGTAAAAAAAATCACACAAAAACCACAATATCAAACAATTACTCCGATCAGAAATTGGATCAGAGTGTCATCCGGATGCGCACTGTTCTCCCAATTTCAGCAGAGCGCATCGGAGTAGAATTGTTTTGCATTGAAAGGAACAAGCAGTCTTTTTCAATCACAGGGGCCGGTTGCACCAGTTGGTCGTAAGCCCTTCTATGAGTTATGGTGTTAAATTGGGACTATGTCATGATAGGCACAGAAAATATTTAGCAATCTAGATTTTTAAAAGCATGTGTCTCGGGTTCATATTGCACACACTCTGCAGGCTTTCGGAGTTGCATATGCGTGAGTCAATTGCAAATTGCCTACACTTGATTTAAGGTTACATTAGCAAATGTTTCTTATCAGTGATAGATGAGACAACGAATAGATGAGCTATCACCTCCACTTATTTGCCCAGCTAGAGATCAATGAACCAAATACACAGACAGAGATTCGGTTAAACAAAATCACATTGATTGATTAGTCTATCAGACATGTCATGGGTTTTTGGTCGGGAGAAGGCTACTACGCAAGTGAAGAGAAAAATAATCCACTTGTTGAGATGAGCAAACTAGACTAAAGATGATCATAAGCACTCACCTCAATTAAGCTAACATTTTCCTGACCTAATTGTAACCAAATATCCAAACGGAGATTCAGTGAAAACTAAAGTCTGACATTGATTGATCTGTCAAGACGAGTCCCCAGTCCCCACGCTTGTCTCAAATGATGGCGCTGTCCCAATCAAAACAGTGCTGAAATTATCATCTATTCCACACGCGGCTATTGCTTTAATTTATTAACGGTTGGTGGCTTTGGGAGTTTCAGAATGTTTTATCCTTATGATGATACCTTGCTTTGAAGTAGCCTACTTTAGCCATTTGATCCCTGATTAATTGAATGAGGGAATTATTTTATAAAGACATAAAAAGTATTTAGTTGTAATTGTAGTGTTGCAATATTTTATAGGCTACTTAAGGCGTCAGCATGCTTCAGTTCGGCTGGCGCCTAGCCTAACCGAACGAGTGTGCTTGCATACTCCCTTAAAAGACATTTGCTTGAAAAACGAGAAAAAAGTGGCAATAGTACTGTTTGTCCATTTTGAGATGGCGTAGCCAGGAAACACTTCTTCAAAATAGTCATAATTAATTAAAGATAACTCAAATCTGTCATTCATTGTGACGTTTTTGCAAAGAGGTCTTAGTTGCAGAATTTTACATGTAACTAAGATTTTTGGTGCAGTATTTTTCAATGAAAAATTATGCATGAAAACGAGTTGTCTCTCGTTGAACGACAACAAAGACTTTATTGAAGAGTTCCTACTGTTGACCAATCACCGACGAAGGGGCGTAGACTTCGGCTTGCCTCCAGATTGTTTTTGTGTGCCCGATAAGCCGAGAAAACCCTCACCGAAGTCCAAAACGAATAACAATTTCACAAAATGTCGTCATTATATATACACAAACTCTACCGAACTGGGAAGCATGTGGACGCCTTTAGGGTGGCCAACCATCCACCAGGGGAGCCTTAAAGGGG
Organism: Coregonus lavaretus; assembly: GCF_964263955.1. Taxonomy (NCBI): domain Eukaryota; kingdom Metazoa; phylum Chordata; class Actinopteri; order Salmoniformes; family Salmonidae; genus Coregonus; species Coregonus lavaretus. The sequence goes on from NC_140002.1 coordinate 47,630,056, forward strand.
CAGTGTTGTATTTTGATAGGCAGAGTGAAGCCTACATTTTTGCCAAGTTTTCGATGGTAATAATAATAATGATAATAATGCATTTTATTTTGTAAAGTGGTTCCTTGCATCATACAATGCTGTAAAAATTGTGTTACAGACCTTTTTTATGGGGGGTGACTTGAGCTTTCGAACAAGTAAAAAATCTGTCCTACTTGTCCGAAGGTTAATGTCAAGCACGGTGGGCACAAAGTGACAGACAAAGCTGTTGAATCAACACACAGTATCAGGCCAGAAATGTTGTAAAAGTAAAGTATCATGTGTATCATAATTGTGTGTGTCTTAGTCATGAGCGTACAGTACATAGAAATGGGAAGGAAGGACAAGATGTTCTATTCACTATGACTTTCACACTCATCTACACTCTATGCTCAGGTGGGAAACGGAAAGACTGAATCATCTAGTCAGGCACCTTCAAGGAAGCCCCTGTCCAAAGACAGCCTGGTGGCTCCCTCAGATGGTTTGGATCAAGATCTGTCACAATTAACCGCCAATCTGAGTCTTACCCCGAAACAGTCTGCCAGTGAGAGATCCACTAACAGGTACAGTGTGGTGAGACTTTAAAACTCCAAGCAGTCTACTCCCGACAGACAGGTGTGTTCTATGAAAATGATCAATGGAAGGCACTCGCACATCTGAGGGTTGCTTCTCCACGTGCATCGTAAATGTTCAAAGCTTTGACAAAGGCTGTGAAGCTGAAACGTTACTAATTTGTAAAAGTCTTTATGTAAATGTTAAGGGCTTTCCCCGTGTTCCCAGCAGGGGTCAGATCAGCCGGGACTACGAGCAGGAGTTCCCCTCTGTGGAGATTGGGCCCCGACAGGCCCTGAGGCGACCTGAGACTGAGGAAAGGGGCCAGGCCAGGACCAGCCTGAGTGCTGTGAGGCTCCACAGCCAGGTTAGTGTCACTGCTGCTGGAGAGAAGTGCTCTTTGAGAGACAAAAGTCTAGGATAGGGTTTTGGGGTTTTATGAGTTTTGCTTCAGCTTATCATGGTTTGTAATTCATTGTTGGGTCTTTACCACTTTTTGTTAGGATGTTGACAGTGATGAGGAGTGGGAGAGGTTGATCCAGCAGACCTCTGTTTCCAGCGGCCAAACCATTCAAATCATACCTCGATTGAAAGAGAAGTTGCTGACATCCAAAACTCTGGTAACTACTACTCACAGGCAACTACAGTAGAATCAATTTAATTGAATTCAATGCCACCGTAAATACATGTCCCTGTATGTCTTCTATTCTGGTGACAAATCCAATTTCCCCTCTGAGGATCAATAACGTTTATTCAAATGTATTATTTGACATAACCCTGTGTTCCTGTCTTCTTGGTCAGCTATTGGATGGTATCCTGGAGGGGGCGTGTCAAATCCGTCAGCCGCTGAAGGTCCTGTCCAACCTGATCTTGACCTCTGACTCAGAGGACTCCCATCGACTCAGACAGGAAGTTGGACTACCTAATTTCCTGTTCAACCTGGTCCGGGATATTGTGGAGAATCCAGTCGTCGTTAAGGTTAATTTGGTGACATTATGGACAATATTTTCATAGATCTGGACTTGGTCTTCAATAATGCAATGAGATTGGGAGAAAACTATTTGATGACTGTTTTATTCAAGTAAATATGTGCCCGTAAGGAAATAGCAATGTTCATTTCGGTGGATATCCCCTCAACTGCTAACTCTCTTTTTCTGTCTCTCTCTTCATGTTAATAATCTTCATCAGCAACCGTGGAGTGTGACAGTACTGGGGGAAGTGATTGTTCTACTCTTGAACTATTGGGAGAAGAACTGTGACTGGCAACAAGCAGAGAACAAGTTTGTTTCTTCATTTCTTCTCCCCTCTTAGTGGTTTAAAATGGGTGTATTTAGTACATTTACATAGTTAAGAGGTCATAGTTTTAAAATTACATAATGCTTAACAATATTTCAATGTCATATGACACATAAAACCTCTTCTCACTGTAGACTGGAAGATTACGCCATGCCTTTTTTCAAGATTCTGCTTCGGCCTGACCCTAACCCTTTGGCAGTAAGTATGAAACCACTCAAAGAAATGCAGTAGGCTAGTCATGTTGAATTGGCTCTGAACAGACTCCTTTTCTCCATCTCACATCTAGCCTCTGGCAGCAGCCGTTTTGGCCATATTCAGCCAGTGTGGAGTCTCTGTGGATGTTAGCATGGACAGGATCACTGCCCAGCTCAACAAGCTTCTCTCAGACTCTGATGAGGTAGGCTATGTGTGTCTATTAAATTGCGTAACTAATGTACTAATATGAGTGTATGAATGAATGGGCGGCAGGTAGCTCAGTGGGTAAGAGCGTTGTGCCAGTAACCGAAAGGTCGCTGGTTCTAATCCCCGAGCCGACTAGGTGAAAAATCTGTCGATGTGCCCTTAAGCAAGGCACTTAACCCTAATTGCTCCTTTAAGTCGCTCTGGATAAGAGCGTCTGCTAAATGACTAAAATGTAAAAAAATTAAATGAATGGTGTTATGTGTAAATATTTTACATATGGATTTTATACAAATTATTTGTATGACAGCTTTATTTATTTCTTTAAATAGTTTTGCAATGTAAAAAAAAAATAGGATTTGTTGTGTCTGACTAGACTGTTCCCTGAAATGTTCCCTCTCCCAGCCACGCGTCCCGTTACCACCAGGCTGGGGGTTCTGTGATGGCTTCTTGTCATTGGTTCTCCACACCCTAACTGAGGTTAGTTGTGCCTGCATACAGATTTGTCAATGACCAGAATATTTCGATCCATAAAAAAATATATCCCCTTTATTCTCTGGACAGAATGAAAACCCTCCACACTCTGCTTCTTTGGATCCAAGCATTCTGCGCCTCCTATGGGCGAAAGTTGGTACTTCACTGGAGAAGACATCAGCCAAAACAGAGTTCTGCTCCTCAAACGGTATAAACTAGACCACCTGATAATGTTGGTCTCTCACCAACATTTAACACAATGAAGAAGGCTAAAATGGAAACGTCTGTGTAATCTGTTTCCCTGCCTGCTTAAAAAAAGACATTAAACAACAACAAAAATATTGTCTGGAATTCTGTTTTGGACAAGTTTTAGGTTGAGCGCGATGTTACATGCTTTCTCTCACCATTCTAACATAAACGGTTTCCATCTCCTCTCCCATCAGGACTGTATGTGTTCCTGTCCCTCGCCCTTTTTGTCCTTACCAGGGACCCGTACAGCTGTGTTCCCCTGTTCTCAGACAGCGACACAAACTGTATACTCACCCTGGGCCACCTGCTCACCACTGATTGGTTAGTGACCTCTCCATCTCTCTCTCCCTCTAGCTGTCTTCTCGCATAACACATCTTCTTATCCACTAGTGATTATCCCATGAATACTTGTAGCATACCAACAGTCAATCACTGCCATACTGTCACGGTGGTGATATGTGGAGAGTGCCTCGTCTCTTCCAGTGTTTCCAGGCCGTCTGAGGAGACTCGCGGCCAGCTTTGGGTTGGTGACTCCAGTGTGAACAGCCTATCAGTGTTGAGCTGCCACCTGCTGTGTTTCCCCTTTGCCCTGGACCTGTCGTCAGAGACGATGGACAGACTACTCCAGCTGTACCACAGCGCTGGCATTGTCTCTGGCCTGCTGCAGGTCAGGCTCTCCCCTTACAAGAACATTGTTAAGCCTTTGGATGTATGAGTATATATTGACAATGCGCAAAGACCCCACTCTTAATTGATCTCCCTCTCTGTTGACATGTCTGTCTGACATACCGAGTGACCTTACCGTTTTTATGATGCAATTTAAGATAACTCTTTCTCAAGTCACACATCAGGTTCATCCCACAACTGCTATTCCTCCACACTGCTGTCTTGGCACCATTGGGAGAACATTGTGTTGTTCAATGTCAATGTCTGGTGTCTTTGACGGTTGAACTGGATTGTGTGTGTTTTTTTTTTTTTCTGTTCTGTACCAGGTTGTCCAGTCCGTTCCTCCGTCTCTACTGGAACTGCCTCTCTCTCTGCTGTGTCGCCTGCTGCTGTGTGACCCCAGCCGCTCTGTCCCCTGCTTCACAGCAGCTACCAGGGCCCAAGGCTTCTTCTCTCCACCCAGCAGTGACCCCAAGGAGGATAGAAGAGACCAGGCCCCAGCCTCCAGGGTCAGGGACCAGGCTGGGCACCCAGTGTCTGTGTCTAGGACTGCCAGCTCCCTTCTCTCTGCCCTGCTAAAGCCTGATAGTGAAGCCCTGTGGGGGTCGGCCGTGGAGCTCCTCACCCTGCTGTCCCAGGCTGCCCGCTGCTCTCCCAGGTCCCGACCTTCCACCCCTCATCTCCACCTGGAGACTGCTCCCCTGCACCAGGCCCTGGCTCACCCAGACGACAGGGTCAGATCTGCTGCCTGTAGCCTGCTAGGTAACCTGGACCCGTTTACACCTCCTAATCCTCCCTCCACAAGTGACCCACAACGGACCCGGCTGCAACCCGCCATCCTCAGAGACATAATTGGCTGTCTCCACGACCCCTCTGCGTCCGTACGGAGGATGGCCTGCAGGGCCGTGGGTAATTGGCTGGGGCTCATCGGAAAGGCAGGGTTTAGAACACGGAGAGCCAGTGGGAGAGAGGCCAGTATTGCCCGTATTACAGCCCGGGACAGGAAGAAGGGCAAGCCAGACAAGACTGTGTCCTCCCAGTCCCTGGTAGGAGCTAGAGGAGACTCATCCACAACACTCAAACAGCAAGTAGCAGACCAGGAGGATGGCAGTGGATGGGTGAAGGAAGCCAATGGGGCAACAACCAAGCTACTCTCCCTCATAACGGACCCTGATGCGCTGACACGCCGCCACTGCTGCGCTGCCCTTGGCAACATGGCCGCCGTGGAAGGGGGTGTGGCTTCACTGCTGGAGGGAGACGTGCCCCTCCTCCTCCTACAGGCCGCCTGTACCGACTCCCAGCATGCAGTCCAACGAGCGGCCGTCACTACCCTGGGCTTATACAGCCAACAGGACGCACTACGACAGGTAATAGAGGGTGATATTACCAAGGGGTAGACATTGAAATAAATATAAGTTTAGTCGGAGTGGGTCAAATGTCGACTGTTATCCCCTCAGAACCCCTTGCTTACACAAACATTATTTATTTATCAGTCTTTCTATTATATAATTTATTGAGTTTCTTGTATGTTGCCATATCTCATGTCATGATTGAACACCAAAACTTTCTTAACTCACCATTGCCTTGGGTCATTTAACTCTGGATGCAACACTGCATGTCTGCTCACACACACACATTCACTCTCTCCCACTCTCATGCTTACACACACACACACTCACACTCTCTCCCTCACACACTCACACTCTCTATCACACACACACACACACACACATTCTCGCTCTCTCTAACACATACACAAACATACACACTCTGTCTCTCTACTCAGACCATATTCCAACCTCTCTCATCTGTGCCTTAAGGCTCTGCTGTCCCTTGATGCACGTGAGAAACTTCGTCAGGCTTCACAGCATGTAGCACCTCCACAGTGTGACTACTGTCAGATCATCAAGCTGCTATGAAGGCCAGTGCAGTGGGTGAGAGAATAGTGTGTGTCTATTTGGTAAAATCAGTCTTGTGGATCAGCCCGTCTGCTTTTGCCTTAATACTGGGATTCAATGTATAAGCTGGATGCCGGATGCTGTATCCTCTATCCATAACCCATCTGTGCAGCGCGCTGGTTTATAAAATGATTGCCATCAATATTTGATGTCTTTGTTTTAAAAGATAAAAGCAAACTTCATTACATTGAGGGATTGTCATTTGTCAGTTGGGATAACTTGTTAACATGTTTTACTCTCTTGAATTGAAAGGAGCATAATTTATTTGTTTAGTTTGGCCAATATGTTCTAAGTGCCTGTATAGCGTTAACTGGTACAATGAGGTCTGGAGTTGTACGATGCAAGTCAAGTTTTTTGAGTGTTTCTAATGTAATTTGTAATGCTTTGAATTTGATTAAAACATGTAGTGTAGGCCTATCAGAAATTGATAGATTTTGTTTAACAATGTAAAAATATGGTTTTCAAGTAATTCTTGAGGAAGACTTTTGAATTGTTATGCACTGGTATTAATAAACCCTCCTGTGCCATTCTAATGATGAGTACTACATTTGTGATAGTTTTTTTCTAACCTGCTCTTGAGCCAATCTTAAAAATGACATATACACAAACTATAAATTCATTCATTCGACTCATAATTTAACAAAGTAAAATAACTAATTTTTTTAACAAAAAAAATACAGGTAGCCAAGTGAGCGAGTTTTCAAAATAATATTCTAAAAAATCTGTTTATTTTTATTGCATTAATAAGATGTCAAATTTTAAATTAGCCCATTTTATGAGACGGAATATCATTCATGTATCCATGTAAAGGGATTTACAACATTGGCATTACACATGTTGGTTGTCCAACTCTCTTGACAAAGTGCAGTTTGCAGCAATTAGCAGGAAGAGAGATCATGTTGCGGATTTCCTTGTGGCACAAAAATGTTTCGTATGATCCAATTACATTTTAGATGGGCATAAGGTCTCTTGTGAAAATGTCTCAAATTAGTATTTGTCCAAGTAAATGTTTTTCCCCCGGTGTACATAAAACAATATATTTGAGTGTGATGCATCCCCTTAAAACATCCATTTGAGGAGATAAAATATTGGGATGCAGAACATCAAAATTGTTGAACATTTATATGCTTGATAACATTTGGTCCTAGGCTGTGTGATATAATGTAACTGATAAAGAGTCGAAACACACCTTCAATGATAATTGTATTTTTGTTGTGGAGTAGGCTAGTGCCTGATTTCATGCTCATCCCATATAAAAAGAAACGTTGAACTGACAGTTTAATATGTATGTAATAACACAATTTTACATGTAAAATGACATGTTGGGATTTTTGGCATATAATGTTTTCGATATGTAGGTCTACACCACTTAGAACTAGTCTTGTTTCTACAGAAAATGACATGCCCGAGAGTGAATACTTGGTCAATGATTGCACTTGTTTGAAAAATGTATAAATGTATATGCTACAGGTATGTATGTCAAAGCAAATCCTGTCGCGTCTAAAAATTGCTTGCCCTCCATAACAAAAATATAGACGGGTGTTTTTGGCCTTTCCTGCCGAGGAGCAGCTTGATAAAGCAATAAAACGTTAAGATAGATTTGAAATCAAGCCAGATTCTGTACAACAGTCCACGCTTTGTAAAAGACAACAACATAGGCTATGCATTAAAAAAAAATACTTTTAATGCCTCATTTCGAAGCAGTTCCAAGAAGTATCCTAATCTATCCGTTATTTCGTTTATGTGGGCTAAATCTCCCCTGGCTTTTCGCCAGAAATTACCCATGCATAACGGAGATGAGCTCAAAACAAGAATAAACTGTTAGGCTACTGTGTAGACACAAATCACTTTATTTGAATAAAACGAATGACATGTAACACAAAGGAAATATATTGAGAGGAAACATTGGAATTATTTCAAAATTACTAAATGGTTGGTTATTTTATCTGGTGTAACTTATTGGTCGTAATCGTGTTGCTGAATGGCGTGAGGCTTAATTTTGAAAGTAATAGAATCTCAATATCACAAAATGACATTAATACACATTGCATTAAAAGCTGTATTTCAGAAACATGATTGTATATCGCCAAGATAACAGACCATATTTGAAAAAGATGCAGTGTCCTACTCATTCATCCAAAAGATTGATAACAAATAATTACATTATGTTAAGACATTTCAGAGTTATTGCATTTCAACTTCAATTCATTAAAAAAGCAACAGCAATTCAATTGGATTAATTCCTATTTAATTTAATTTTCAAATTTAAAGATGATATATTGTAACATTTGCGTAAAGCAGATTGACCATTTTTAGAAACATTTAGAATTGTACCTAATTATAAAATACAAGTTTATACTAAATTAATTGACACTGCATCCTCATAGACAAAAGCGGGAAAGAACATGAAAAGCTATCACAAACTTTCTAGTGAAAAATAGTTTTTTTGTTATTTTTAGAAAAAAAGCAAAGGCTGACTACCTACCTACCATCTCTCCTTCAAGACACAATTGAAAAAGTATTTATAAATCAGACAAAAGCATACCCGCCATATAAAATCACAAACCCTGATTTTTTTTTTTTCGCGCTTTTACAGCAAGTAAAGAGACGGAGGGTCCCACGTTGATTTCTGAAATCCTATACCATCTAATCCAGTGAAGAGAAACGACTAGGAAAGAGCTAGAGACAAGTGCATTTGCTGAGAGAGAGCATAGAATGTGAGGCTGCTATGGAATCAGTGCACAGTAGCTATATAGCATCATATAGACAGACAGAACTCGCTAATTTTAGTAGCCATGAAAGTCTTTGCCATGCAAAAAAATCTCCAGTCAAGAATTACCAACTTACATACTTCTAGAACTTTGGGCATGAATTGCATAACCTGAGCTATAAAACTGATTGTATCATATTGCAATTTGCAACTAAGGGGACAACACTTTCAACAAAATCTTAAGTCTTCCCTAAAGGCTGTTTTTGCATTCATATTTATATTACTTGGCTCTCAATTATTGGAATAATAATTTGGGAAAATATACAAATAGTGCAAAGCTCCCACAAATAAACAAAGATTGTCTTTTGATTAAAAGCTAATGAGTATATTGAACCAGTAGCTAAGTTATTGACATCAAGACCAGTGTAAGGCCTTAATTGAATCACATTAATCTAACCAGTATATAAAACACACCACTGGTGGAAATCAAACCCATCTCCATTCAACAGGAAACCCATTCAGAAATTGATTGTCAGCTGAGACAGAGCATCACAGTGCAGGCTTGCTTGGTTAGTGCCGATTGCCGAAACAGTGGAAGTATAAAGTAGTTGTTTGACTCGTAAAAAAAAAAAAAAATCACATAATCAAAACATGCAATTGAACCTGTTTGTCACCCCCCACCCTGACCCTCCCCCGCCCCAAAAATGTAATATTACATTTCAAAACATTGAAAAACTTTAACATTTCCCTGTCATTTTTCCTTCACATCTACTTGCAGAAATTCTTCGTCATCTTGTCTTCATCATCAGGCGTCGGTGTCCGGTTGCTTGAGCCGCTGACTGCGGGCCTTGTACACTTCGATCAGTAGGTCTTTAACATACTGGATCTCCCTCTCCACTGATTCTGCTTTGTCCCGAAGTTCCCGGTTATGCCCCTCCAGACCGTGTAGCTGCTCCTCAAGGCAGTCCAGCTCCGCCCTTTTACGTTGGCGATACCTGGTGGTGTGGGGTCAAGCAGGGGAAGAAGATAGGATTCATCAGAGTGAAATCCGAATAAAAGTCAAATGCCAGTGGCAATGTTCTATTTAGTTATGGTTTCAACAAATCAGTCATAGAACAAACTTTGGATAACCACAAACCGGCCAATTCAGAGTTGAGATAAGCGCACACAACTCAGACTTTCACGAACATCATTTATTGATGTCAATGGGAGACTTGCGTAGAAATTCAAGTGCGCAGATCTCAAGTTTGAATACCACCTTAAGCGCTTGGTTGAATCATCATACCTATGAGCGGCAGTCTTGTTTTGGTCTCTCTTCTTCTGCTTGCGCTCTGGCGGATGGTGGACCTCCCCTGGCATTGTTTCTTTCAGCTCAGGCTTCACGAGGGGACAGGGGTCCTCCTTCAACCCCAACAGCACCTGCCTGTCAAGAGCCTCCCTATCCATTGCCAGACACTCAGGGCTCTGCTGGTCCTCTAAGAACCCACCACAGTGGAAGTCATGATGTTGACGGCCCATCTCTAAACCCTCTGCCTTGACCTGCTCGCTGACCGTCCCTAGGAAGCTGTGGTGGTAGGAGGCCTCTGATTGGGATGCTGCCTGAAGATAACAACCCTCACTGGTCTCCGTCTTCCAAGGAATAGTGGACATCTTGGAAGACAACTCACTGACTACGCCAACTTTGACATTACTACTCAACAATTCTATCTCACTGCTACTAGCACATCCTCCACCACCACAACTGACATTCACCTCCCTCATGCCATACATCAACAGCTCCTCTTTCTTGTGTGGGATATCCAACGGCCCGCCAAAGCCACCATACCCACCGCCAACACCAACAACTTTGCTGCCTCCAACACCTATGACCTCTTCTGCGAACTGACAATTTTTCTCTTCCTTGGGTAAAATGGCGCATCTTCGAATCTCAACTGCACTGCCTAGACAGTAACCTTTCCCGACTACCCGCTCGTCCTCTACACAGCTGTAACTGCCACTTAGAGTCACCGATGGGTTACTTCCTTTGGAACTCCATATGCTATTCTCGTAGACCTCGCCCACCCTCACCCCGTCTGAAACTCTTTTGCGACTACACACATTGGGGCGACTGCTACAACTGTAAGGGGCGTGTCTAGGCAATTTTGATCGCCCAATGGGCCCGCCTCCGCAAAAGCTCAGCAGGTCTAGTTCCCCAGTTGCCAGGGTAACAAGTAGAGGGCTGTGTTCCGATTGGTTGGAGGTGGAGTATGATGACGCATGAAAGGGCAACTGGTAGTATGACTGGTGGGGACCCACTGGCGGTGGACCCTTGTCGCATTTTCCCAGTTTCGGTCCTTTCTCCGGCAGCGGTTCGGACAGGAAGTAGTCCTCCAGTTGAGCGAGTTCCTCTTGCAGCAGAGAAGTCATGACCTCCAAGTCAGAGGGCACCTGGATGTCATGCTGGAGGGGTGAGGGAGGAAGGGAGGAATTGGGGGAGGGAGAGGGGTGAGGGTTTGGGAGGTACGAGGAGAAATCCACTTCTTCCGTCATCCAGTCCGTGAGACCATCACCTATTGAGAGAAGAAAAATACAAAATTGTCATAAATGCAAGAAACATCATCGTTAATTGATTGTAATTAATTACAACTACATAGCAATGGTAATGAAATTGTATATATTGATAATGGAAAAACAAATAACGTGTTTGTATTTTAAAGCCTGAACATTGAAGTGAATGAAAACAACTTAAATCGTAGCTTAATTTCAGCAGGAAAAAACTTGAGACGTTAGCTACTTTATTACTCACTGTTCGAAGGAGAACGAATGTGCTGCAGTGCGGTGCCCACCTGAAATGTGGAAAAATAAAAAAGCGTACTCTGCAACTCACCAATTAAGTGCTGGCTCTCCTCTGGCACCTCCCCCCTGCACCCCTGCGATTGGCTGAGGTTAGCCTGTGGGTGAGAGAGAGCGAGGGGGTCTGCCGGGCAGACGCGAAGTGTCTTCCAGAGAGGAGCTGCTGACGTTGCCATCATTTTGTCTATTGTGCTTTTGATTCAATCCGATTAGTCCGATTGTACGATATGAGTTGGTGGGGTCTGAGAGTTGAGCCACAGTGAGCAGGGCTGGGTGAGCATAATGACACCTATAGGAGGTAAAGAATTAGTAGGGAGGTGTTAAAACGAGTCCTTAAAAACTGTATACACTGACACTTTGGGTCGCTGATCATCAACACAAAAACAGTGGCTGAGACATTTCTTAAAACAGTATGGGTCACTCATATCATACAAAAAGAATAGATGTCCCACTTAACAAAGGAACAAGAAGAAAACATATGGGATTGACCCCATTCAGTCTCTAGGTGGTTAGATAGGGAAACACCTCAACAGGTTTGCAAGCCCAACACTTACAATATTACGTTTTAAAATTGTGCTTTTGAATAGCAGGTCATCACAATAAATAGAAATATAACCTAATTTTGCACTATTACCATTTTTTTACTTTTTTTTTTTTTACATGTTATCATATTGTTATTAGTACAGGTAACACATGACCTCAAGGTCCCACTCCCAACTAAGGTTCTTGGCTTTTTGAACGTACCTCTCTGACCTTACAAAATCTTTAAAGATTCAGATCATAATGGTGCAATAACAACCCAAGCCAAACCCACAATACAGACAGCAATATTAGCACATTCTGTGCACTGACAAACAGTACAAACAAAAAAAAACGGTTTAATCGTCAGAAATAAAAGATCTCTCAAAGTCAGAATAACTTCACAGGAACTGAGAGTCAGAAGGTGTGCTGTCACGCCAACCACACCACAAAGGTTATGTTGATGCACTTGGTGCATTCAAGACACGTGGGCTTAAGCCAATGACATAATGCATACCTGTTTATGTTCTAGAATAACCCAGACTCATCTGGAACACCGTTACTTCATCAATATGGTTAACTATCTAATTGGCCTAGTCTAAACAATCAGCCTACACATGCACCATGTAAGACCATCATTAATAATAGAGAAGCACCTTAGCCTAAAGGATGTATAACTATAACAACAGCTTCATTAATGGAAACCTATTCCCATCTGACAACACCTTTCGCCAAGACAGACTAAAATATACTGCGCCAATACAGTTTACAGTAATGGCCATACTGTACATGTATCACAAAAATAGTGTGTTTAAAAATATTAACAGCAATAACATAATAAACTATTATAATTATCATTTTGCTGCCATTGTAATAATCATTTATGGGCTGTCTATTTGTATTGTTGTGGTGTGATTACTGTTGTTGATGTTGTTTATTGTTGTAGTTGTTGACAAAGTTTTCAGCAGTCACCACAACGCTGTAGGTATTATAAGCACTAAAAACGTTCAATTAAAAATACCACCCGTAGATTACATTATTGAGTTAAATGTATCTCAAATTGATACAATGTAATATGCACAACAGTTCAAGTGAGTGGGTTGGCAACAAAGTTTCGAACGCTTCAGAAAATATATAATGTAACAAGTTTCACTTACTCCATTCTTGCTGAAAGTTGTGAGTTTGGGGTGCGTTGCAAGAGCAAAGCACGGCTTCTTTCGGGGGTCCGAGTTCTTCTCAAATTCAACAAGCCATTCTCTCTCGGAAAATCCGGGACAGAAGTGAAGTCTTGTTGCTTCTTTGTTGTGATGAACTTGATGACTGAGAGACGATTTATTGAGCGAGAGCATCAGTTCATTCACACCTAGCAACCGGCTGCGTCACGGGCAGGCAAACCATGCTGTAGATTCCTCCGCCCTCTTTCTCTCCATCCTTCTCTTGTTTTCAAGACATCCGCGCACGCTCCAGTGTGAGACTTGAAGAAGATCTATTCAATATATTTGCTATTGGTGGAGAGATCTTTACAAGCATATTGATGTTTAGGTGGGAGGAGGATGCAGGCTATAGCTGGTTCCCTATGACAGCAGGTGCACAGAAAATGTAAACATGCCTGATGCCCAAAATGTGACTTATTCTTGATGCCACAGGGCGTAAACACACTGATACGCCTCATTGTTTACATGGGGACTATTTCATTACATGCTGCGAGGAAGGACACCATCTGCTAAACAGGGGATGCTTGGTTGCTATTGCAACTCAGTTGCATCAGCGCTTCAGGCAGAGCGCAGATTCGCTGGATGCACCGAACCTGTCGCTCCGCTATTGGTTGTGGAAGGATAGATCTGTTGCCCGATTGGCTACACGGTGCTAGGCATTCATCCCGGTGGTTTTTCAGTTTACCGCTCTCTGTGCACATGTTCCACGTAAACAACATCCCGAGCGTAAACGGAGGAAGGAGGAAGGTTTCCAAAGAGGCGGCTGCGGCACATCATCTCTGTTCTGAAAAGTGTTAGCATGTTGTATTGGGATTCCACTATAGGCTACATTGTAGCCCAATAATTACTCCCGTAAAGTGGATTATACCTGGTTTGTAACGTTGTCATAAAGATGTGCTACAAAGAACGTCTGAGAAATTCCTTAAATTGCATGTAGGCTATGGGAAATTCTTCATGCAGCCCAAAATCCAAAAAGGAGATAACACTTAAAAGCAGGAGCCTATAAGGTTACACCGATTAAACATCTATAGAAAGCTTGTATTCCATTTCAATTATCTTATCTAGGCTCTAGAAAATTGCTTGGTGGTGAGTAAATGAAGAACAGGCAAAGAAAAACAACCACTCCAGTCTCCCCATCCCTTGTTCGTGCGTAGGCTAGTATTGTATCCAATGTTGACCAATTTACATTCTAGACCTCTAGACCCACAGGGTGCTGTGTAAACCTGTTGTGATTAAACGATAACAAATGGAAACAACTCATTTAATCGCATCTTCAGCACATTTTATTTAGCCTGTAGGGGGTTGGCTTGAAGGAATCTTCCGCTTCGCACCTCCTGCTCCGCTCTGCCTGTTGCTGCCTTGGCACACGCGCTCCTGTAACTGGATTATGGTGTGTGATGTAAACAAACATTACATTTACATTTACGTTTTAGTCATTTAGCAGACGCTCTTATCCAGAGCGACTTACAGTTAGTGAGTGCATACATTTTTCATACTGGCCCCCCCGTGGGAAACGAACCCACAACCCTGTTCGTTGCAAGCGCCATGCTCTACCAATTGAGCTACAGGACAAACCACATTCGATAAGTGTTAGGCTAAATTCTTTGTTTTGGTAGTATCCTAATTTACATGAAGATGACATGCATCTCATGGGGGTTATGTTTAGGCATAGGTTTATGGCTGATACTTAGAAGGCTTGCCCTGGGAGACACAGCTGGTCTAATCAAATTAATACACTGATAAATTAAATCCAGCTAATTACGATTATGCAAAGAATAATGCCTTGTTTTTCCCCCCTTTCAGCAAATCCACAAGCTGATTGAAGGAGCCGTGTCTTCCTGTTGCTATAGTAATAGCGAACACTGCCCCCTATTTTAGACGTGTTTTCTGGTTGCTGTTGCCATGGGATTTGCAGTGCTTGCTCTATTTCCCTTCCTCTCTCCTCTTGTCTCGAGCTCGACCCAAGTTTCCCCTCTACCAGCTCAAAGAAGTTGTCATTTTTGCAGTATTCTTTTGCCACATTCTTAAGGCGAATTGTTTATGTTTGTGTACAATTTCTAAGGCTTGTTGACTCCTTGTTTTCGGATGTCTTAACTAAAAAGATAAAAATAACAACATGGAAAACATCATCCTCACCTTATGTAGTCTATTCAGGGAAATTGTTTTAAGCATTACCACATTATGTTGGGTCACATAGCCTACCTATATTGTTGTCTAGAGGTTGTTTTTAGGTTATCATTTATTCACGTCATCTAAAGGCATACCTTCCCCATAAACTATAGACCTACCTAGAGAGTTAAAGTAGCCTAACTTTAAAAAGGTCAGTGGGGTTTAATCTGTATGGGAAACACCCTGTTTCATTGGGACAAGTAGCCCAAGTAGTCTAATTACAGCCAAGGGATGAAGACAACCTCTCTACACCTGCAGTCCCAAATAAGACTAAACCTTCAAGTATCATAGCACATCCTTTGAAGTTGTAACACTGTACTAACGCACATGACGGTTCACAGTTGAGTTGTAGAAGAGCGACCTGATGCAATCTAGTTAAGCGCGATCATAATGGAGACGAGAGTGAGATGGTTGTTCAAGTGAGTATGTCTCACAGGAAAGCGCTGACTCCTCTAGCGGGCCGTGTTAATTGGTCCACGGAGAGCACTTCTGTTTGCGCAGCGTGAGAGGGATCCAGTGTACCGCACATGGCCTTATGCTGGATTTGTTCCCATGTCTCCACTACTATACCTAGATTAAATTCCCTCTGTCAATAATTTTTCTCTCCAGTCTCCACAAGTGTATACAAGCGCAGCAAATATTGACGTTATTTTTTTTTTTACGAGTAATTACGCAAGTTAGGCCTACTGAAAGTAGCCTAGTCTACAAGGTAAAAACCTGTGGATTTTCTTATTTAGCCTTCAATTTGAAAACACATCAACTGCAGTTTGTTAAAGAGTGTTGTTGCAAATCGATAGGCCTACCAATCAATCTATTCTCAATGTATAGTTTATGTCAATTGAACTAAACTACCGTAGGCCTACATAGCACCTGTCACCCATCCAAACCAGCTTCCGGTGAAATTAGAAAATTATAACCTAATTGTCAGCAACATTGCTCCCGTCGCTATATGAAATAGTCAAAGACAGATATGCCTTGTCTGCGAGTTTTATGCAAGTTATTTTATTTATTTGTGAGTCTAAAGTGAACATACAGCACATGAAGCAGAGCAAGTCAGAAAGCGAGGAGCACAGCATGCCAAGTACATGTATGCCACATTAGTACGGGTTTCATCACCATTTCATCACACACCAACCAACTCTCTCTGAATTCATTGTTGTCTACAACTTTTACATCCCCTCCTTGAACATATGATCAAAACATTTGAAAGTGAAAGAATGAATGACTTGTGAAGGGTATGCATGCATTCCAATAGGGATTTGTGATATTAACATTAAGCTGTGTAGCTTGCATGTTTTTTTTCGATGTCTGCATTAATGAAAATATTAGTCACGATGAACCCAAACAAAATAGGTTTGAAATATGTAATTAAAGCCAAAATCTCCAAATGTGTTTCCCTCATGAATGCTTGCTTAAATCACCATAAAGTAAGCTGGACTGGTGTAGCCTATATTAAAACCGTGACACAGGCAGGTTGCTCTGTTTAACATTCCACAAGGAGACCGTGGTAAATGAGAACTCTTTGATTTTGAGGACGAACATTTGTTTTTGTCCTCCTTTGGAATGGCAGAGTGTTAGGAATGCGAGAGCGCTTCTTGCATCCCAAATAAAAGGCGCGGCCATAGCGGGACAAGCAGGAACCCGAAACGACAGTGCAGCCGGCTCTTAATAAGGTGTAAAACTTCCAAACTTCCAAACCTCGAGATCAGTTGATCTTTCATCCTCACAATTGGTAAAGCAGGAATATAATGGCCATTTATTCATTCTGTATCAAGTACCCTAATGACAAACAATTTCACAAGAGGTAGTGGCCTACGGGCCACAGGCCTATGGCATTTTATGTAACCTTGTGTCAGCTTGAAGCATGAGTTAAATCTAGTCAGTTAAGCAATGTTTCACATTGAAGTGCAATCTTGTACCAGGTGTCCCCTCTGTCATCAACTGCACTCGTGATTTGTCAGGTTGATCTTCACATTCTGAGGCGTGCGAGAGCCCTTGGGCCCGCTCGTCTCTCACCTTTGAGCTCGTGCAGTAGATAATGATATAGGATAGGCCTATACTCTCGTTCAAGTTGGGGAAATTACTCAAAAGTAGAATAATTTGAAAATGGTCAATTGTCTTTTTTGTACATGATCTAGGTCTACATTTGACCTATAATTGTCGACATATAGGCTATGCCTCCATGATACATTTTCTGTGTATTTGGTTCAGTCATAGGATTGAAATGATTCAAATTCAAATGTAAAGCATGCAAGTTAAAATAGTGTAAATAAAATAGACGACACAGATAAATACAAATAAATATAATGTACATTCCATTCAACTTTGTGGTAGTCCTGAAAAGTGGTGGTAAAAAGACAATGATTAAGTGTTTTGGAAAACTCACTTGGCAATGGTCTCTTCACTTTTCGTGAGAATCTGATATGAAACTAGGCTACAGTAGATTGTAATACAGATCAATTGAATGCTCTTGGACATATATTGCCCTCTTCTGGCCAAGGTGGGAGTTGCACTTTCGGTTGCCTGTGGTTGTTTCAGACAATATGCCAGCGTTTCCCAACTCCAGTCCTCGAGTACCCCCAACAGCACACATTTTCGTTTTAGCCCCGGACAAAAACATCTGATTCAACTTGTCAAGGGCTTGATGATTAGTTGACAAGTAGAATCAGATGTGCTTGTCCGGGGCCACAACAAAAATATGTAATGTTGGGGTACTCGAGGATCAGAGCATGGAGATAGTAATTGTTGAATGTTTCAGTTTGGCAGCATCTATGTATTTTTGTTATGCAGTCCTTAATTGTTCGAATGCCAAATAGTCTTAATTTCACCATATTTTCAGGATGTTTTTTTTAGACCATCTTAATGTTTTCGATTAATATTGATTGACACCATGCCATCCTATGAGATGCAGCCTTGCTTACTCAGACCCTCCTATTAGTGCGTCGCTACAGGCCTGGGAGGGACCATGTCAATGTGTGCGTGTGAAACTGGGAGAGATCACTCACTGCTCATCTATATTTCACCCACTCTGAACCTGGGTGTCACTCAACACCTGCTCTCCTTGGTAATGAGCCTAGACGGGCCTTTTAAAGATCCTGTTTATTATTCAATATGGCATCCTCACAGGTCTCTGATGCCTCACAGGTATTACTTCATGTTGGCATGTGGAATTCTCAATGTCAACAAAGACCCAACATAGGTTCTCAACAGCTCTTAATATTATTCACAGAGATATGTAAGAGACAGAACCTGTAATGGTTGATAAGTGTTTTCAGGTAAGGTTAATATGGCTGTTGGAGTGTAGGCTTATAGCGTCACCTGTGCTGACCTGAGGGGACTCTATATGTGCCATGTACCTGTCTGACTCTATCACCATCAGAGGAAAGAGCATTAGGGTGTTTTTCAGTTACTCCTCCGCTCCGTTTCTAGATAGCGAGGGAATGAAACATTTACTGGGTTCTTCAGCAGTGCTAAATTCCATCTAATCTACCTCTCAAAATAATGTGTCTGCCTGTTAACCTGCACTAAGTGTGGGCCTTTGATGACCTTACCCTGCGTGTGTCTGTTTCAGCCTCACTGGTCTGTGGTGATCTGTGTTCATACATTAATCATATAGAATGTCACACGCTAGTGTTCGTCTGTCAACAACACCTCCCCTTTAACCGTCTCAAATCCAAACCAGATTTCCCCCAAACTCCCTCTCCTGAAATAATCTACATGAACCAGAAACCCAGTTTATACCTGGTTTTAACATGCGTCTGTTGTCCTGATCTTGTTCACATTCTGATTGTGCCCACATTTGTCGACAGGTGTAGACAATCAAAACGTATTGTGATCTTATTGTGATGTTCACGTGCTAGTCGGAACTAGGATATTCGGAAATGTCCAACTTGCAAAATGGTTGTAGTTATACACGTGCCACGTTCAACCAGTTAGCAAATCGGAAAGTTAAGTTTCCTAGTTCCGACTAGCACTTGATGGCAGCATAATTATGGACAACGCAGTGCGGTGCGGTCAGGGTAGGCACTCAAATGAATGAAAAAAGAACTGTAATGAAAAATAAATATACATTTTATCAATAATAATTTTGTTATCTTTGATTTTCTGCATGATTACATCGATTTTCAGTCTGCGGCAGTCTTGTGGCGAAAACAGCTCGTTGATGAGAGGTCGAAGGAGAATGACAAGAACCCTGCAAGCTAACAGGCGGACCATAAACAGGCAAATAACTGCGCAGTACAACAGTGGTGTGCAGAACGGCATCTCGGAATGCACAACTAAAAGCAAGAATAAACAGACTCCAGTGGGGACACGATCACCAACACTGGACAATTGAGGAGTGGAAAAACATTGCCTGGTCTGACGAATCCCGGTTCATGTTGTGTCATGCTGATGGCAGAGTCAGGATTTGGCATAAGCAGTCTGGTGTCAACGGAACAGGCTGGTGGTGTAATGGTGTGGGGAATGTTTTCCTGGCACAACGTTTCAATGCTCCAAAGAATTCAGGAAATTCTGGAGGCAAAAGGGGGTCTGACCAGGTACTAGATGGGTGTACCTAATAAACTGCCACTGAGTGAATGTGTGTACATTGTACAATCAATTGGTGAGAGAGAGAGGCTCAAATATCACATTTATTTGTACATATCCACTGTATACATGAATTGAGGCAAAGTTGGTTCCTGTTTCAGTCATGTCTTTGGTCACGTTCGTGTGGATCAAATAAAACACCCTAATGATTGCTTGACAATAGAGTCTCTCACAATGTAGGCGGTGGCTGCAGGATGAAGCTGGTGAAGAGCAACTTCAATCAAAACTTCATGACCTTTGATCACATGATTTTTGCAGTCGAAATGTATATCCCCATAATCCCCGACTTGACAAAAGTGATCAGCTCGAACGCGCCCACTGACATAACTTGTGCATGCATGTTTCTACTTTATACTGCCAGCTAAAGGAGACACCAAAAGGCAGGCAGAGAGCTTTGCTGCCTTTCATGTGTCAATGGCTGCGTTCGAGAGGATCAAAACCACAATGTATCATGGGTAAAGTGTGACTGACTGACAGACAAATAACGAGTCATTATTTATGATGCAAGGTGACTTGTAGATCAGTCAGTCGGCAGTCACCTGCAGTCGTTTTGATGCTCTCAAAAACGGCCAATATGTCCCATTAATTTTCATTGCACTCAAATAATAATAAATGTGCATGCATATTGCTGTGAAAAAAAAGTAACGCTATAGGCAGAGCTCGCTCCTGCCTATGGATGTCACACGTCATCTGCTTCCTTTTGGCGGTTACGTTCGTTTTACTGCTAGCTATTACAATAAGTGGATAAGTATGGCAAACATATCGCATCTGAAACAGTTTTAAAAGTTAGATTTTCTAGCAAAGCGGGGGGACCTACATCAAAGGAAGGGACAGAAAATAACATGATCATTTCAATCTGAGTGGTATCTACGGAAATAATAGAAATGCTTCCTGACTCCAAGTGTATAAATTACACAATGGTCATTATACATACAGGCTTTGTCTCTTAGTAGCTATG
Organism: Coregonus lavaretus; assembly: GCF_964263955.1. Lineage (NCBI taxonomy): Eukaryota > Metazoa > Chordata > Actinopteri > Salmoniformes > Salmonidae > Coregonus > Coregonus lavaretus. Next base: position 47,650,657 of record NC_140002.1, read on the forward strand.
TCTAGATATTTTTGACAAACGTAATTCATATTCAACGACATCTCCATTTGTGTGAATGCATCTGAAGACAGGGGTGTATTCCTTAGTGAAGACCATAGTCAACCATAGCGAAACGCTATGCAATGTTAAACGTTTTGCAAGGAAAACCTGCATTATTTTGTTGTACAAGTTCAGATTATTCCCTCCCCGCTTCAATGCATTTGCTTCCATTTGGTTCCTAGTGAATACACTCCTGAAGAATATGGCTGCACTCTTGTTGCGAGGCTAGCCAGCTACATAGATGGTTTATTGATTGAGGTATTCTAGCTGGACGATCTGATTGCTGAACTTTGAAGAACGCAACAACTGTTTCAGGACAGGTGGGTGAGATATTTATGATGATACAAAAACCATGGTGATTTGCGTTGATTGAGACGAGCCCTGAGTGGCTGTAGTAAGGTAGCCAGCTAGCCAACTACAGTAGCCAGCTGGCTTGCTTCTAGTTAGCTATCTCTAGCTACTGTTACATTTTATTAAGATTTCTTCTTAGGTTGTTTTTAGAATCTTTAACAAGCTGGCTATCTATTTGAATGTCATTCTCATCTAGTTACCAGGTAATAATGAAGTTGAACATTTTCTAAATGTAGTTGTGCTGTTGTGTCTGGGTTGCCATTGTTGGTTTGCCTGGCAGACGTTTATGTACTCGCAGATCATAAGAGTCCTGTTTTTAGATGGTGTAGTGTCGAGAACTATGCTGAGATGCTGTGAGAACAAGAAATCCGCTGACACTGTACTTTGATTATAAAGGTTTATTATATCAAAAGATTTCAGCGTCAATTTAGACCGTGAGTGTTTTTGATTTTTATTGCCATTCTTTTGTTTATAACCTGAGATTTTATGGTATTCTGAAAATATTTTTAGCAAAGGGGGCATTAAGTTTTCAATATTGGTCAGGTACAGTGGGGAAAAAAAGTATTTAGTCAGCCACCAATTGTGCAAGTTCACCCACTTAAAAAGATGAGAGAGGCCTGTAATTTTCATCATAGGTATACGTCAACTATGACAGACAAAATGAGGAAAAAAAATCACATTGTAGGATTTTTTATGAATTTATTTGCAAATTATGGTGGAAAATAAGTATTTGGTCAATAACAAAAGTTTCTCAATACTTTGTTATATACCCTTTGTTGGCAATGACACAGGTCAAAAGTTTTCTGTAAGTCTTCACAAGGTTTTCACACACTGTTGCTGGTATTTTGGCCCATTCCTCCATGCAGATCTCCTCTAGAGCAGTGATGTTTTGGGGCTGTCGCTGGGCAACACAGACTTTCAACTCCCTCCAAAGATTTTCTATGGGGTTGAGATCTGGAGACTGGCTAGGCCACTCCAGGACCTTGAAATGCTTCTTACGAAGCCACTCCTTCGTTGCCCAGGCGGTGTGTTTGGGATCATTGTCATGCTGAAAGACCCAGCCACGTTTCATCTTCAATGCCCTTGATGATGGAAGGAGGTTTTCACTCAAAATCTCACGATACATGGCCCCATTCATTCTTTCCTTTACACGGATCAGTCGTCCTGGTCCCTTTGCAGAAAAACAGCCCCAAAGCATGATGTTTCCACCCCCATGCTTCACATTAGGTATGGTGTTCTTTGGATGCAACTCAGTATTCTATGTCCTCCAAACACGACGAGTTGAGTTTTTACCAAAAAGTTCTATTTTGGTTTCATCTGACCATATGACATTCTCCCAATCCTCTTCTGGATCATCCAAATGCACTCTAGCAAACTTCAGACGGGCCTGGACATGTACTGGCTTAAGCAGGGGGACACGTCTGGCACTGCAGGATTTGAGTCCCTGGCGGCGTAGTGTGTTACTGATGGTAGGCTTTGTTACTTTGGTCCCAGCTCTCTGCAGGTCATTCACTAGGTCCCCCCGTGTGGTTCTGGGATTTTTGTGATCATTTTGACCCCACGGGGTGAGATCTTGCGTGGAGCCCCAGATCGAGGGAGATTATCAGTGGTCTTGTATGTCTTCCATTTCCTAATAATTGCTCCCACAGTTGATTTCTTCAAACCAAGCTGCTTACCTATTGCAGATTCAGTCTTCCCAGCCTGGTGCAGGTCTACAATTTTGTTTCTGGTGTCCTTTGACAGCTCTTTGGTCTTGGCCATAGTGGAGTTTGGAGTGTGACTGTTTGAGGTTGTGGACAGGTGTCTTTTATACTGATAACAAGTTCAAACAGGTGCCATTAATACAGGTAACGAGTGGAGGACAGAGGAGCCTCTTAAAGAAGAAGTTACAGGTCTGTGAGAGCCAGAAATCTTGCTTGTTTGTAGGTGACCAAATACTTATTTTCCACCATAATTTGCAAATAAATTCATTAAAAATCCTACAATGTGATTTTACTGGATTTTTTTTCCTCATTTTGTCTGTCATAGTTGACGTGTACCTATGATGAAAATTACAGGCCTCTCTCATCTTTTTAAGTGGGAGAACTTGCACAATTGTTGGCTGACTAAATACTTTTTTCCCCCACTGTATATCAGGAGATCATCTGCAAATAAGGTTTGTTTATATTCATGTTTACCTATACTGATACCTGTTATGTTTGGGTCCTGTCTAATTCTTTCTGCAAGATGTTCAATTGCCAATGCAAACAGGATGGGGGAAAGGGGACATCCCTGTCTTGTACTCCTTTTTAAAGCAATTTCATTAGATAATGTATTACTTGTGTATATTTTTGCTTTAGAACATTTATACAATATTTTTATTAAATGTATGATTTCGGCTGGATTTATTATTCAGCTATTGTGAACTCAATTGTCTGTGTTCCACAGTACTGCCGGGAATTACTATGCAAGGGTATTTAGCTTTCTTCCGCTTCACGCCTATCCGATGGCATCGCTCCAGATCCTCAGGCAACACATCCACACCAAGCTCCTCCGATATCAGCTTGATCACGTAGCTGGAAAGGTCCCCTTTTTCCTCGTCCTCCGGTAAGGACAATATTATCATATTCTTTTTGTGACCCATTTCAGGAAGCTAGGCATATGTAGCATGTCACTACTTCACAAGAGAAGCATTTGAACGTAATCTTTGTAAATTATCAAAATGTTTCTTTGGCAGAAATGCCTCTGGAACAAGTGAACTTTCATGTGCCTTAATAACAAACGTGTATGCCATCTGTAAATACAAATAGAATAGTTAAATTACGAGCCTAGTTGGTTTTGCCATGGAAAAAGACTGGAACCTCCCGCTAGCTATGATTGGCTGAGATAATGGATGGGCTGGACATGCCGAGAGATGAATTCGGATTGGTCTGTCATGTAGCATGCTTCTGTCTATAACATTAGCTGCTCAGTATGTGTAGATAATCCTTGCTACCACTTCTTTTTTAAAAGATATAACGTTAGCCATCGAGAACTGTAAAAGTGTTGCTACTGCTCTCATCAACATTGCTGCCCTGAATTTATCAGCCACTATCGACAAAGATCAGTGGGAGTTGTGATGGACCACATTGTGATGGACTTAGTTGTGATGGACTACTTTCTGCACAGGTTCAGTGTGAACTGGAGTGACTTAACACAACACAGGCCAAACAAGTTTTACAAACAAAACGGAAACGACACAGGATATCTTAATTAGTTAGCTAAAGGCGGTCTGCCGTGAAGAGTTCATCCATGTATATGCATAAGAGTCTAGCTACATCTTCAGATATTATACGTTTCTAATTTTGTCAGAAAATAGTTTTCATTGCAAGTTAAAGCGCACTGTTCGCTAGCTAGCGAACATTAGCTTGCTGGCTCGCTAGCTAACGTTACGTGTATGATCTGTGTAGTAATGTTATTAGTATCTCAGAAAGCCATTTGCATTGCTAGTCATAGCCGAATGTTAGCTAAATCAAATCAAATCAAAATGTATTTGCCACATGCGCCGAATACAACAGGTGTAGACATTACAGTGAAATTCTTACTTACAAGCCCTTAACCAACAATGCAGTTTTTGAAAGAAAAATGTAAAATAAAAAAGTGTAAATTAAGAAAAATAACAAATAAAAGCAAATAGCTAAAGTAAAAATAGCAGTAGGGAGGCTTTATACAGGGGATACTGGTACAGAGTCAATGTGCGGGGGCACCAGCTAGTCAAGGTGATTGAGGTCATATTTGTACAGTTGAAGTCGGATGTTTACATACACCGTAGCCAAATACATTTAAACTCAGTTTTACACAATTCCTGACATTTAATCCTAGTAAAAATTCCCTGTTTTAGATCAGTTAGGATCACCACTTTATTTTAAGAATGTGAAATGTCAGAATAATAGCAGAGAGAATGATTTATTTCAGCTTTTATTTCTTTCATCACATTCCCAATATTAGTATTAGTATTTGGTAGCATTCCATTTTAAATTGTTTAACTTGGGTCAAATGTTTCGGGTAGCCTTCCACAAGCTTCCCACAATAAGTTGGGTGAATTTTGGCCCATTCCTCCTGACAGAGCTGGTGTAACTGAATCAGGTTTGTAGGTCTCCTTGCTCGCACACGCTTATTCAGTTCTGCACACAAACATTCTATAGGATTGAGGTCAAGGCTTTGTGATGGCCACTCCAATACCATGACTTTGTTGTCCTTAATCCATTTTGCCACAACTTTGGAAGTATGCTTGGGGTCATTGTCCATTTGGAAGACCCATTTGTGACCAAGCTTTAACAATTTTTAGGGCCTTCCTCTGACACCGCCTGGTATAGAGGTCCTGGATGGCAGGAAGCTTGACCCCAGTGATGTACTGGGCCGTACGCACTACACTCTGTAGTGCCTTGCGGTCGGAGGCCGAGCAGTTGCCATACCAGGCGGTGATGCAACCAGTCAGGATGCTCTCGATGGTGCAGCTGTAGAACCTTTTGAGGATCTGAGGACCCATGCCAAATCTTTTCAGTCTTTGTGTCATGCCCTCTTCACAACTGTCTTGGTGTGTTTGGACCGTGATAGTTCATGGTGATGTGGACATCAAGGAACTTGAAGCTCTCAACCTGTTCCACTACAGCCCCGTCGATGAGAATGGGGGCGTGCTCCGTCCTCTTTTTTTTCCTGTAGTCCACAATCATCTCCTTTGTCTTGATCACGTTGAGGGAGAGGTTGTTATCCTGGCACCACACGGCCAGGTCTCTGACCTCCTCCCTATAGGCTGTCTCATTGTCGGTGATCAGGCCTACCACTGTTGTGTCGTTGGCAAACTTAATGATGGTGTTGGAGTCGTGCCTGGCCATGCAGTCATGGGTGAACAGGGAGTACAGGAGGGGACTGAGCACGCACCCCTGAGGGGCCTCCGTGTTAAGGATCAGTGTGGCAGACGTGTTGTTACCTACCCTTACCACCTGGGGGCAGCCCGTCAGGAAGTGCAGGATCCAGTTGCAGAGGGAGGTGTTTAGTCCCAGGATCCTTAGCTTAGTGATGAGCTTTGAGGGCACTATGGTGTTGAACGCTGAGCTGTAGTTAATGAATAGCATTCTCACATAGGTGTTCCTCTTGTCCAGGTGGGAAAGGGCAGTGTGGAGTGCAATAGAGATTGCATCATCTGTGGATCTGTTGGGGCGGCATGCAAATTGGAGTGGGTCTAGGGTTTCTGGGATAATGGTGTTGACGTGAGCCATGACCAGCCTTTCAAAGCACTTCATGACTTCATGGCTACAGACATGAGTGCTATGGGTCGGTAGTCATTTAGGCAGGTTATCTTAGTGTCCTTGGGCACAGGGACTATGGTGGTCTGTTTGAAACATGTTGGTATTACAGACTCAGTCAGGGACATGTTGAAAATGTCAGTGAAGACACTTGCCAGTTGGTCAGCACATGCATGGAGTACACGACATGGTAATCCGTCTGGACCTGCGGCCTTGTGAATGTTGACCTGCTTAAAAGTCTTACTCACTTCGGCTGCGGAGAGCGTGATCACATAATCATCCGGAACAGCTGATGCTCTCATGCATGCTTCAGTGTTGCTTGCCTCGAAGCGAGCATAGAAGTGATTTAGCTCATCTGGTAGGCTTGTGTCACTGGGCAGCACGCGGCTGTGCTTCCCTTTGTTGTCTGTAATAGTTTTCAAGCCCTGCCACATCCGACGAGCGTCAGAGCCGGTGTAGTACGATTCAATCTTAGTCCTGTATTGACTCTTTGCCTGTTTGATGATTTATCGGAGGGCATAGCGGGATTTCTTATAATTTTACGGGTTAGAGTCCCTCTCCTTGAAAGCGGCAGCTCTACCCTTTAGCTCAGTGCGGATGTTGCCTGTAATCAATGGCTTCTGGTTCGGGTATGTACGTACGGTCACTGTGGGGATGACGTCATCGATGCACTTATTGATGAAGCCAGTGACTGATGTGGTGTACTCCTCAATGCTATCTGAAGAATCTCTGAACATATTCCAGTCTGTGCTAGCAAAACAGTCCTGTAGCTTAGCATCTGCGTCATCTGACCACTTCCTTATTAACCAAGTCCTGCTTCCTGCTTTAGTTTTTGCTTATAAGCAGGAATCAGGAGGATAGAGTTATGGTCAGATTTGCCAAATGGAGGGCGAGGGAGAGCTTTGTATGCATCTCTGTGTGTGGAGTAAAGGTGGTCTAGAGTTTTTTTCCCTCTGGTTGCATATTTAACATGCTGATAGAAATGAGGTAGAACGGATTTAAGTTTCCCTGCATTAAAGTCCCCGGCCACTAGGAGCGCTGCCTCTGGATGAGCGTTTTCCTGTCTGCTTATGGCCTTATACAGCTCATTGAGTGCAATCTTAGTGCCAGCATCGGTTTGTGGTGGTAGATAGACAGCTACAAAAAATATAGATGAAAACTCTCTTGGTAAATAGTGTGGTCTACAGCTTATCATGAGATACTCTACCCCAGGTGAGCAAAACCTCGAGACTTCCTTAGTGTTAGATTTTATACACCAGCTGTTGTTTACAAATATACACAGACCGCCACCCCTTGTCTTACCGGAGTCAGCTGTTCTATCCTGCCGATGTAGCGTATATCCCATCAGCTGTATGTTATCCATGTCGTCATTCAGCCACGACTCGGTGAAACATAAGATATTACAGTTTTTAATGTCCCGTTGGTAGGATAACCTTAATCTTAGGTCATCCAATTTGTTTTCAAATGATTGAACATTGGCTAATAGGATTGATGGAAGAGGCAGTTTACTCGCACACCGTCAGATCCTTACAAGGCACCCCGACCTACGTCCACGATATCTCCGTCTCTTTCTCATGCGAATGACGGGGATTTGGGCCTTGTCGGGTGTCTGTAGAATATCCTTTGCGTCCGACTCGTTGAAGAAAAAATCTTTGTCCAATACGAGGTGAGTAATCGCTGTCCTGATATCCAGAAGCTAATTTTGGTCATAAGAGACGGTGGCAGAAACATTATGTACAGAATAAATTACAAATAACGTGAAAAAACACACATAATAGTACAATTGGATAGAGGGCTGTAAAACGGCAGCCATCTTCTCCGGCACCATTCTCTAGCTAGCTAGCTAACATTGAACCTACAGTACCAGTCAAAAGTTTGGACACACCTACTCATTCAAGGGTTTTTCTTTATATTTTTGTTTACTATTTTCTACATTATAGAATAATAGTGAAGACATCAAAACTATGAAATAACACATATGAAATCATGTAGTAATCAAATAAGTGTTAAACAAATCAAAATATACTTTATATTTGAGATTCTTCAAATAGCCACCCTTTGCGTTGATGACAGCTTTGCACACGCTTGGCATTCTCTCAACCAGCTTCACGTGGAATGCTTTTCCAACAGTCTTTAAGGAGTTCCCACATATGCTGAGCTCTTGTTGGCTGCTTTCCCTTCACTCTGTGGTCCAACTCATCCCAAACCATCTAAATTGGGTTGAGGTCGGGTGATTGTGGAGGCCAGGTCATCTGATGCAGCACTCCATCACTCTCCTTTTTGGTCAAATAGCCCTTACACAGCCTGGAGGTGTGTTGAGTCAGTTGAGTACTGGCGCTGACGAAGATGGCGGCCTCGCGACTAGCTCTTAGGAAACTTTGCAGACGACACAACAGTAGTAGGCTTGATAACCAACAATGACGAGACTGCCTACGGGGAGGAGGTGAGGGCTCTGGAGTGTGGTGCCAGGAAAATAACCTCTCACTCAACGTCAACAAAACAAAGGAGATGATCGTGGACTTCAGGAAACAGCAGAGGGTGCACCCCCCTATCCATATCGACTGGACCGCAGTGGAGAAGGTGGAAAGCTTCAGGTTCCTTGGCATACACATCACCGACAAACTGAAATGGTCCACCCACACAGACAGTGTAGTGAAGAAGGCGCAACAGAGCCTCTTCAACCTCAGGAGGCTGAAGAAATGTGTCTTGGCACCTAAAACCCTCACAAACCTTTACAGATAAACAATTGAGAGCATCCTGTCGGGCTGTATCACTGCCTGGTACGGCAACTGCACTAGTAACTTTAATAATGTTTACATATCTTGCACTACTCATCTCATATGTATATACTGCATTCTATTCTATAATATTCTACTGTATCTTAGTCCATGCCGTTCTGTCATTGCTTGTCCATATATGTATATATTCTTAAATTCCATTCCTTACTAGTTTTGTGTGTATTGGTTATATGTTGTCACATTTTTAGATATTACTTGTTAGATATTACTGCACTGTCGGAGCTAGAAGCACAAGCATTTCGCTACACCCGCTATAACATCTGCTAAACACGTGTATGTGACAAATAAAATCTGATTTGATTTGACTTGATTTTTATTTGTCCTGTTGAAAAACAAATGATAGTCCCACTAAGCGCAAACCAGATGGGATGGCGTATCGCTGCAGAATGCTGTGGTAGACATGCTGGTTAAGTGTGCCTTGAATTCTAAATAAATCACTGACAGTTTCACCAGCAGAACACTACCACACCATCACACCTCCTCCTCCATGCTTCACGGTGGGAACCACACATGCGGAGATCATCCGTTCACCTACTCTGCGTCTCACAAAGACGCAGCGTTTGGAACCAAAAATCTCCAATTTGGAATCATCAGACCAAAGGTCTAATGTCCATTGCTCATGTTTCTTGACCCAAGCAAGTCTCTTCTTCTTATTGGTGTCCTTTAGTAGTGGTTTCTTTGCAGCAATTCGACCATGAAGGCCTGATTCACACAGTCTCCTCTGAACAGTTGATGATGAGATTTGTCTGTTACTTGAACTCTGTGAAGCATTTATTTGGGCTGCAATTTCTGAGGCTGGTAACTCTAATGAACTTAACCTCTGCAGCAGAGGTAACTCTGGGTCTTCCATTCCTGTGGTGGTCCTCATGAGAGCCAGTTTCATCGTAGCGCCTGATGGTTTTTGCGACTGCACTTGAAGAAACTTTCAAAGTTCTTGAAATGTTCTGTATTGACTGACCTTCATGTCTTAAAGTAATGATGGACTGCTGTTCTTGCCATAATATGGACTTGGTCTTTTACCAAATAGGGCCATCTTCTGTATAACCCCCACCCCCCTACCTTGTCACAACACAACTGATTGGCTCAAACGCATTAAGAAGGAAATCAATTCCACAAATTCACTTTTAAGAAGTCACACATGTTAATTGAAATGCATTCCAGGTGACGACCTCATGAAGCTGGTTGAGAGAATGCAAAGAGTGTGCAAAGCTGTCATCAAGGCAAAGGCTATTTGAAGATTCTCAAATATAAAATATATTTTGATGTGTTTAAGACTTTTTTGGTTACTACATGATTCCATATGTGTTATTTCATAGTTTTGATGTCTTCACTATTATTCTACAATGTAAAAAATAGTAAAAATAAAGAAAAACCCTTGAATGAGTAGGTGTGTCCAAACTTTTGACAAGAAGTTTATACTGAACAAAAATATAAACACAACATGTAAAGTGTTTCATGAGCTGAAATAAAAGATCTCAGAAATGTTCCATACGCAAAAAGCTTATTTCTCTCCAATTGTGTGTACAAATTTCTTTACATCCCTGTTAGTGAGCATTTCTCATTGCCAAGATAATCCATCCACCTGACAGGTGTGGCATATCAAGAAGCTGATTAAACATTATGATCATTACACAGGTGCACCTTGTGCTGGGGAAATAAAGGGCCACTCTAAAATGTGCAGCTTAGTCGCACAACACAATGCCACAGATGTCTCAAGTTTTGAGGGAGTGTGCAATTGGCATGCTGACTGCAGGAATGTTCACCAGAGCTGTTGCCAGAGAATGTATTGTTCATTTCTCTACCATAAATGTCATTTTAGAGAATTTGGCAGGATGTCCAACCGGCCTCACAACTGCAGACCACGTGTAACCACGCCAGCCCATGACCGCCAAATCCGGATTCTTCACCTGCGGGATCGTCTGAGACCCGCCACCCGGAAAGCTGATGACACTGAGGAGCTTTCTGTCTGTAATAAAGCCCTTTTGTGGGAAAAAAAACCTCATTCTGATTGACTGGGCCTGGCTCCCAAGTGGGTGGGCCTATGCCCTCCCAGGCACAACCATGGCTGCGCCCCTGCCCAGTAATGTGCAATCCGTAGATTCGGGCCTAATTTATTTATTTCAATTGACTGATTTCCTTATATGAACTGTAACTCAGTAAAATCATTGAAATTGTTGCATGTTGCATTTATATTTTTGTTCAGTATAGTTGGTTAACTTTAGCTATCTGCAGATTCATACTAAAGCATTTCATGTGTGGTGGCTAGCTATGACAATCCGTTTGTATTGCTAGTAGTATGAGTTGGGATTATGGTTCATTGGTTAGCTACAGTGAGGGAAAAAAGTATTTGATCCCCTCTCAATCAGAAATATTTCTGGCTCCCAGGTGTCTTTTATACAGGTAACGAGCTGAGATTAGGAGCACACTCTTAAAGGGAGTGCTCCTAATCTCAGCTTGTTACCTGTATAAAAGACACCTGTCCACAGAAGCAATCAATCAATCAGATTCCAAACTCTCCACCATGGTCAACACCAAAGAGCTCTCCAAGGATGTCAGGGACAAGATTGTAGACCTACACAAGGCTGGAATGGGCTACAAGATCATCGCCAAGCAGCTTGGTGAGAAGGTGACAACAGTTGGTACGATTATTCGCAAATGGAAGTAACTCAAAAGAACTGTCAATCTCCCTCGGCCTGGGGCTCCATGCAAGATCTCACCTCGCTGAGTTGCAATGATCATGAGAACGGTGAGGAATCAGCCCAGAACTACACGGGAGGATCTTGTCAATGATCACAAGGCAGCTGGGACCATAGTCACCAAGAAAACAATTGGTAGCACACTACGCCGTGAAGGACTGAAATCCTGCAGCGCCCACAAGGTCCCCCTGCTCAAGAAAGCACATATACAGGGCCGTCTGAAGTTTGCCAATGAACATCTGAATGATTCAGAGGAGAACTGGGTGAAATCGAGCTCTTTGGCATCAACTCAACTCGCCGTGTTTGGAGGAGGAGGAATGCTGCCTATGACCCCAAGAACACCATCCCCACTGTCAAACATGGGTGGTAGAAACATTATGCTTTGGGGGTGTTTTTCTGCTAAGGGGACAGGACAACTTCACCGCATCAAAGGGACGATGGACGGGGCCATGTACCGTCAAATCTTGGTTGAGACCTCCTTCCCTCAGCCAGGGCATTGAAAATGGGTCGTGGATGGGTATTCCAGCATGACAATGACCCAAAACACACGGCTAAGGCAACAAAGGAGTGGCTCAAGAAGAAGCACATTAAGGTCCTGGAGTGGCCTAGCCAGTCTCCAGACCTTAATCCCATAGAAAATCTGTGGAGGGAGCTGAAGGTTTGAGTTGCCAAACGTCAGCCTCGAGACCTTAATGACCTGGAGAAGATCTGCAAAGAGGAGTGGGACAAAATCCCTCCTTAGATGTGTGCAAACCTGGTGGCCAACTGCAAGAAAAGTCTGACCTCTGTGATTGCCAACAAGGGTTTTGCCACCAAGTACTAAGTCATGTTTTGCAGAGGGGTCAAATACTTATTTCCCTCATTAAAATGCAAATCAATTCATAACATTCTTTACATGCGTTTTTCTGGATTTCTTTGTTGTTATTCTGTCTCTCACTATTCATATAAACCTACCATTAAAATTATAGACTGATCATGTCTTTGTCAGTGGGCAAACGTACAAAATCAGCAGGGGATCAAATACCTTTTTCCCTCACTGTAGCTAGCTAGCTACATGTCTAAACAAAAGATTACGGCCATCTATTGTATTTCATGTGTACATGTCTAGACAATAGTGACCCATCCACTTAGCTAGATGTGGCTGGGGGGTGGTTATAGCATTTCTTTCACATTACATTTACATTTACATATTTTAGTCATTTAGCAGACGCTCTTATCCAGAGCGACTTAGAGTTAGTGAGTGCATACATTATTTTTTTATTTTTCATACTGGCCCCCCGTGGGAATCGAACCCACAACCCTGGCGTTGCAAACGCCATCCATTACCCATCAGTTTAGTTAAGTGTGTCCAGGTAAGCATCATCTAATAATTATACAATACTTATACAATATTTTTTTCTGGACACTTTCTATTTTTGATATTGCTACTATGCAAATATTCAAGCAACCATCTCACTGTACCATTTACACCTTCTATGTCCTGTGCATGTGATAAATAAACATATATTTTATTTGATATGATTTACCAAAGAAGATAATGTGAAGAACAACATGATCTGCACAAAAGTCAGATTAGGATATAGGCTAAGGACTAGATCGTGTATTTTTTACCTGGAGTTGTTCCTTATTGTTGTACGCTTCTACTTTCAACACTTTTAGTCTTGAGATCTTTGGTTGTTTACTACACTACCTTACTCACTCTGTTTAGCACATGGCCTCACATGTGAATCCTTAAAGAGATGGGTGGGACTAAGGCTTAAGTGGGTGTGAACGATGCTGAATAGATGTAGACAAAGAAGAGCTCTCCAGTAGGTGTACCAACACATTCAAGGGACATTTTCTCAAAAGTGGGATTACAAGTTTATCAACTTTCAAAGCGGAATTGCTTTCCCATTGTTCCTCAACTGCAGTGTATGATATACCATTTTGTAGCTCTGAGTCTCTACTTTTAAAAAACATCAGACATTTTGCAACATAAGACTGAATCGAGGTTGTAGGTCACATTTAGTCTCAATCTGTTTTCCAGCTGATCCAGTTCATCTTCTAAAGTTTGCACCTTTGTTTCCAGAAGGCCAATTTTGTTGTCTTGTTCGTCCACGAGCCAACCCTGTATATGCATATCTGACTCGATAGACTCTACTTTCCTTTCGAGCAAATCGACTTTTTTTTAACAACATATTGTAACAGTTTGTTTGTTTTGGTGAGCATTGAGAGCATTTTAGCTAGGTTTTCCTTGATATCCTTAAGCTGTTCACTGCTCTCATTTACATGCCATAGCGAATTGGATTCGAGTCTCAGCTTCGCTTTACTCACAGATTGGTTTGCTGTTGTGAATAACTGACTGCTCACTCTCTCCCGGTTACTTGGTGATACAGTGAATTCGGAAAGTATTCAGATCCTTGACTTTTTCCACATTTTGTTACGTTACAGCCTTATTCTAAAATTGATTAAATTACATCAATCTACACACAATACCCCATAATGACGAAGCGAAAACAGGTTTTTAGAAAACAGAAATACCTTATTTACATAAGTATTCAGACCCTTTGCTATGAGACTCGAAATTGAGCTCAGGTGCCTACTGTTTCCATTGATCATCCTTGAGATGTTTCCACAACATGATTGGAGTCCACCTGTGGTAAATTCAATTGATTGGACATGATTTGGAAAGGCACACATCTGTCTATATAAGGTCCCACAGTTGACAGTGCATGTCAGAGCAAAAACCAAGCCATGAGGTCAAAGGAATTGTCCGTAGAGCTCAGAGACAGGATTGTGTCGAGGCACAGATCTGGGGAAGGGTACCAAAAAATGTCTGCAGCATTGAAGGTACCCTAGAACACAGTGGCCTTCATCATTCTTAAATGGAAGAAGTTTGGAACCACCAAGACTCTTCCTAGCGCTGGCCACCCAACAAACTGAGCAATCGGGGGAGAAGGGCCTTGGTCAGGGAGGTGACCATGAACACGATGGTCACTCTGACAGAGCTCCAAAGTTCCTCTGTGGAGATGGGAGAACCTTCCAGAAGGACAATCATCTCTGCAGCACTCCACCAATCAGGCCTTTATGGTAGAGTGGCAAGCGGAAGCCACTCCTCAGTAAAAGGCACATGACAGCCCGCTAGGAGTTTGTCAAAAGGCACTTAAAGGACTCTCAGGCCATGATAAACAAGATTCTCTGGGTTGATGAAACCAAGATTGAATTATTTGGCCTGAATGCCAAGCGTCATGTCTGGAGGAAACCTGGCACCATCCCTACGGTGAATCATGGTTGTGGCAGCATCATGCTGTGGGGATGTATTTCAGCGGCAGGGCCTGGGAGACTAGTCAGGATTGAGGCAAAGATGAACGGAGCAAAGTACAGAGAGATCCTTGATGAAAACCTGCTCCAGAGCGCTCAGGACCTCAGACTGGGGCGATGGTTCACCTTCCAACAGGACAACGACCCTAAGCACCCAGCCAAGACAACGTAGAAGTGGCTTCAGGAGAAGTCTCTGAATGTCTTTGAACGGCCCAGCCAGAGCCCGGACTTGAACCCGATCGAACATCTCTGGAGAGACCTGAAAATAGCTGTGCAGCGACGCTCCCCATCCAACCTGACAGAGCTTGAGAGGATCTGCAGAAAAGAATGGGAGAAACTCCCCAAATACAGGTGTGCAAAGCTTGTAGCATCATACCCAAGAAGACTCAAGGATGTAATCGCTGCCAAAGGTGCTTCAACAAAGTACTGAGTAAAGGGTCTGAACACTTATGTAAATGTGATATTTCAGGGTGACCGTTCAGTGGCGGACTTCTCCGTGGAGTTCCGGAGCTGGGCTTGAGAGGCAGGATGGGAGGAGGCCGCCCTGGTCGTCCTTTATGCGCAGAGGCTGTCGGAGGGGATGAAGGACAAACTCTCCTTCAGGGAGCTGCCTGGACGGCCTTGTCGACCTCTCGGTGCGGGTAGACAATCAGCGTCGTGAGAGGGCGCACGAGAGAGGGATGACGCAAGGCTCGCCTCCGCGTCCACCTATCAGCCCGGAGGCTTTCAGCCGATTCACGGAGGAGACGCCTCAGGAGGGGGCTATGCAGCTGGGTGCGGCGCGCTTGTCAAGGTTGGAGAGGCAGAGGCGTCTGCGCCTGGGACGTTGCCTGTACTGCGGCCAGGCAGGTCACCACTGCGACTCATGCCCGGAGAAGCCGGGAAACGGGAGGGCACGCTAATATCGGGAGGGGTGCTAGCGAGCCGGAACCGAAACCCCAACTCCAGAGACTCCCAGACTTTTCTTCCCGTCAGGGTTCAGTGGGCCCGCACCACGCGTCAGGCGCATGCACTGGTGGATTCTGGGGCTGCAGGAAAACTGATGGACGCAGGGGTGGCCCAAGGGTGGAGCGTTCCGTTACTCTCCCTCTCCGAGACGGTTCCGGTCATGGGCCTGGACGGCCAGCCGTTGGGGTCGGGCTTCATCACCCGGCGCACTGTCCCCGTGCGTGTTCGGGTGGCAGGGGGGCTATGGGAGGATATCCAGTTGTTGATTGTGGACTCTCAGGAGTGTCCCCTCGTCCTCGGGCACCCCTGGCTGGTCACCCACAAACCCCGGATAGACTGGTCCACGGGGTGGCTCAACCTGAAGGGAGGCTCCGCCCTCGTCCTGTTCTGGTCTCCACTGACCACTCATAAACCCAAACCACCGTCCCAGACCACCTACCAGTCCTCACCTCTTCCCCAGGTCCCGCACTCCGAACAGCGTACCGCCCTAGCGGAGGTTGCCACCTGGGAGGACGGCGACTACAGACTCAGTCACCAGACCAGACCTGACAGGCGTTCCCCGGGAGTATTGGGATCTGGGGGAGGTGTTTAATAAGAGGCGTGCCAAAGGCCTACCTCCTCACAGGCCATACGACTGCGCTATCGATCTCCTACCGGGCGCCATGCCCACACGAGGACGATTGTTTTCCTTGTCCCGGCCGTAGACGCTGGCCATGAGGGAGTATATCGACGAGGCACTCGTCGAGGGTCCCATCCGCCCCTCTACCTCACCCGCGGGCGCGGGCTTCTTCTTCATGGGGATGAAGGACGGTGGGCAGCGGCCGTGCATTGATTACCCGGCGCTCAACAACATCACGGTTAAGAACCGCTACCCACTCCTTTACGGATGGACCCAGCCAAGGTCAGTGCGGTACTGGATTGGCCCCTGCCCTCCTTCCTTAAGCAACTACAATGGTTTTTTGGGTTCGCACATTTTTATAGGCGATTTATTCTCAATTTTAGCTCCCTAGCCGCTCCCTTGACAGCCCTCACCCAGACGAGTGTGCGCTCCTTCACCTGGACCCCGGAAGCGGGGAACGCATTCGATGCTCTTAAGCGGCCCCGGTCCTAGGTCATCCTTTTTCTCCCGTCAGCTGTCCCTGGTGAAGCGGAATTATGACGTGGGGAACCGTGAGCTGCTAGCGGTCAAGCTCGCCCTGGGGGAGTGGAGGCATTGGCTAGAGGGGGCCACCTATCCATTCGTCGTATGGACTGACCATAAGAACTTAGCCTACATTCTGGGGGCCAAGAGGCTCAACTCGCGCCAGGCCAGGTGGGTGTTATTCTTCACCAGGTTCCGGATCACGATCTCATACCGTCCGGGGTCGAAGAACACCAAGCCTGACACGCTTTCCTGGCAGTTCGACCCCATGGACCTGGTGGAGAGGGATGCCCTGATTGCTGCCCCAGTTTCGTGGGGAATCGATAGGCTGGTCAGAGCAGCGCTACGGGGGAGCCCGATCCGGGCGGAGGTCCATCGGGGAGGATGTACGTACCCAAGGCGGCGCGCTCGCGACTGCTTCAGTGGGCGCACGCGTCCGACCTCACAAGCCATCCGGAGTGGCGCCAGGACGTTGGAGTTCCTGCGTAGGAGGTTCTGGTGGCCATCAGCTAAGGGGGATACGCACGCCTTCGTGGCTGCTTGCCCGGTGTTACGCGCGCACAAAGAGCTCAGGTCAGCCAGCGGCAGGGCTGCTCCGACCCCTGCCTATCCCCAAGCGCCCCTGGTCCCATATCTCGCTGGATTTAATTTCCACCCAACCCCCCTCTGATGGATACACAGTCATCCTGGTCGTTGTGGACCGGTTTTCGAAGGCACTGTTACAGGAGGAGGTCGCAGTTCCGGAGCGATCCACTAGGTGTCCTCCTCCGACATCCATAGGCACCTCCTCACACACAGTCTGGAATAATCATGATCCTATTGGTGTCACGTGTCTACCTGTTCACCTGTGTACAGTGCCTTGCAAAAGTATTCACCCCCCTTGGCATTTTTCCTATTTTGTTGCATTACAACCTGTAATTTAAATGGATTTTTATTTGCATTTCATATAATGGACATACACAAAATAGTCCAAATTGGTGAAGTGAAATGAAAAAAATAACTTGTTTCAAAAATTTCTAAAACATAAATAACGGAAAAGTGGTGCGTGCATATGTATTCACCCCCTTTGCTATGAAACCCCTAAATAAGATCTGGTGCAACCAATTACCTTCAGAAGTCACATAATTGGTTAAATAAAGTCCACCTGTGTTCAATC
Organism: Coregonus lavaretus; assembly: GCF_964263955.1. Taxonomy (NCBI): domain Eukaryota; kingdom Metazoa; phylum Chordata; class Actinopteri; order Salmoniformes; family Salmonidae; genus Coregonus; species Coregonus lavaretus. Next base: position 47,668,350 of record NC_140002.1, read on the forward strand.
TAAGTGTCACATGATCTCAGTATATATACGCCTGTTCTGAAAGGCCCCAGAGCACCATTAAATCCATTATTAAAAAATTGAAAGAATATGGCACCACAACAAACCTGCCAAGAGAGGGCCGCCCACCAAAACTCACGGACCAGGCAAGGAGGGCATTAATCAGAGAGGCAACAAAGAGACCAAAGATAACCCTGAAGGAGCTGCAAAGCTCCACAGCGGAGATTGGAGTATCTGTCCATAGGACCACTTTAAGCCATACACTCCACAGAGCTGGGCTTTACAGAAGAGTGGCCAGAAAAAAGCCATTGCTTAAAGAAAGAATTAAGCAAACACGTTTGGTGTTCACCAAAAGCCATGTGGGAGACTCCCCGAACATATGGAAGGAGGTACTCTGGTCAGATGAGACTAAAATTGAGCTTTTTGGCCATTAAGGAAAACGCTATGTCTGGCGCAAACCCAACACCTCTCATCACCCCGAGAACACCATGTATGTTTTTCATCGGCAGGGACTGGGAAACTGGTCAGAATTGATCGAATGATGGATGGCGCTAAATATGGGGAAATTCTTGAGGGAAAACTGTTTCAGTCTTCCAGAGATTTGAGACTGGGATGGAGGGTCACCTTCCAGCAGGACAATGACCATAAGCATACTGCTAAAGCAACACTCGATTGGTTTAAGGGGAAACATTTAAATGTCTTGAAATGGCCTAGTCAAAGCCCAGACCTCAATCCAATTGAGAATCTGTGGTATGACTTAAAGATTGCTGTACACCAGCAGAACCCATCCAACTTGAAGGAGCTGGAGCAGTTTTGCCTTGAAGATGTGCCAAGCTTATAGAGACATACCCCAAGAGACTTGCAGCTGTACAAAGCATTGACTTTGGGGGGGTGAATAATTGTGCGTGTTCAAGTTCTGTTTTTTTGTTTGTTTCACAATAATATTTTGCATCTTCAAAGTGGTAGGCATGTTGTGTAAATCAAATGATTCAAACCCCCCAATAATCAATTTTAATTCCAGGTTGTAAGGCAACAAAATAGGAAAAATGCCAAGGGGGGTGAATACTTTCGCAAGCCACTGTATTTATGCCCTCTCTTCCCTGTGTTCTCTTGCTCAGTTTTCTCTGCTAGTTTCTCTATGCTCAGCAGTACTAATCAGTGTCTGATCGGAGATGTATGTACAGGTACTCGAGAAGTGTTCTCCCTGTTTCTTTATTGTTTCAGTCATAGTTACTATTTCGTACTTTGGCTGTCAGCCTGTTTTTGGAGACTTATTTGCTCCGCCTTTCTTTTATCCTGTTAAGTCCGTTATTTTGTTTCCTGGCTTCGGGACCACCAGTAAAGATCCTTGTTTCACCGTCTCTGCCTGTTGCCTACTGTCTATCCTGCACCGCATCTGGGTCACACCTCACACCAACCCTTACACCTGCCCATACCATAATCCCACCGCCACCATGGGCACTCTGTTCACGACGTTGACATCAGAAAACCACTTGGCAAAGGAGAAATGCTCACGAACAGGGATATAAACAAATTTGTGCACAACATTTCTGAGAAATAAGCTTTTTGTGCGTATGGAACATTTCTGCAATCTTTTATTTCAGCTCATGAAACACTTTACATGTTGCGTTTATATTTGCGTTTATATTTTTGTTCAGTATATGTTGTCTGGTTTCTTCATATATCCACAGTCTTGTCGGTACAAAACGGAGCTACTCTCTCCCCATGCATCCTATCGGTATGCAAATATTCCTCCACCAGCATTCTCTTGTTGCTGATGTCATCATATGCTGACAGCCAGTGGTGAGACACAAACCTTTGGGGGTTTGTCCCTACAATGTCTATGAACTCGCATAACTCCAGAAGGTATTTCACCTGAAAACAACCCGGCCATGGACCCCTAGCCCACCCTCCGTAACCCCAGGCACTCAGCAGGACACTGTCTGTTGGCACTGTCATGCTGTCGGTCGACACTGGCCAGCTGACTGTCGACATTGGCTGGCTGTCCTTTGACAATAGCCATAGGGGGATCTCAGCCCCTCTTGAAAAAGGGTTCCCGTTCCCACATCCAATGCCAGCACAAAATCTAATATTTGAAAAGGCCAAGGACTGTAATAGCAGGAATGGGAACGGGAGAACCCAATGCCAATTTTATTCAGAGCTGGACAAGGTATTGGGTGACCATCCCATCCCCCGCCCACCACTCTTTCTGAACAGTGCTGTGGCAATATTGAGGGAAAGCTGCTGAGCGCTTTATGTGTGTGTGTGGGTGTGTGTGTTGTGCGTGCATGTGTTTTAACCCTGCTGGTCTTGTTGTGTTACAGGGGATGAAACAAATAAAGTGTAACATTGCAGGAAGAGAAAATCACTCTAATCCCATAGGTCCTGTGGAGGGAAGGAGGGAGGTGGAAGGAAGGGAGATAGTTCCCACTGGACTGCTCTCTCTTGTCCTAGATGTATTGTCTATGAATGAGGTTCTTAAAATGCACCTTCACCTATAAATGCCACCCAGAATAGATTTCATGTTATTTTCTATTAATGTTGAATCATATTGAATATGTTTTTTATTCATATTATTATTATTAAATAAGTCATTAATTCACTGTTGTAGATTATTTTCATAAAAATGACAAAAAGGAAAGAAATTAGCTTTTCTTTGGAGAACTGCCTGGAATGAGTTATGTCTGCTTAAACAACCTGGCCTTGTATGGCATTCACATCCGCAAAGGTACAAAGTAACTATTGCACTTTGTTGTGTCTATTTAGTACACATTGATTTACTGTTTAAGCTGCCTGATTAGTCAGCGGCAAAATTAAAATTACACAATTGGTAATTATGCATTTGCAACTTTTATTTAAAAGGTGTTTATATTGAGATAGTGTAAACACCGTCAGTACTATCTTGTTTGCGGTGTAGAAGACTGGTTTGAAATGTTGGCGTGCTTGTGTTATGTTATTTTCCATATGAAAAGTCTTTAAAATAATATAAAAAATTGAGATAATTTTTCTGACAGTCTGACCAAACATACATAAAGCTTACAATAGCTGGCACAAAGATTTAGATTTTATCAGAATGAATGAACTCTAAATAATATGCCATTAATATGATGACTTATAGTTAATCAAATATTAGACAAATTCAGTAAAATATGAATTATTTTCATAGGCAATATAATAGCATATACACTCTGTTAAAAACATTTGGCAAAAAAAGGGAATTTATCCTTTACATATTTTCATATTGTCTTTATACAGAGTTCCCTATATAGATCCAGAGACAGTCAGGTAGTATAAACTCTCATTTAGTTAGTCTGGCTATAATTCTATAATATAAATACAATGCTTAGGGGTTCTATTCAATCTGTGTCACTGAAGCGTTACAGATTGCACGATAGAAATGTAAAGGTAATGTCAGATTGAGCCGACATATGCAGCGTTTACCATGAATGTAGTCTCTGCTAACGCGGGAACATTGCCTTTAAATTTCAATCGCGTTGTAATACTGAACTTCCGCGATACGGATTGAATAGAGCCCTTAAACTGACTATTATATTAAACAGAGTGAGTAAAAAAACATCCCTTTAAGTATCGTATGTAAAACCTTTCTTCCTTTATGAGCTTTACTGGTCTGAGACCCAGGGCTACCTCTGGAAAGCTACAGGTAACTGCCAAAATAAAGGAGACGCCAACATAAAGAGTCTTAATAGGGCGTTGGAGGGATGCAACACCATTCTTCCACGAGAAATTCCATCAATTGGTGTTATGTTGATTGTGGTGGAAAACGCTGTCTCAGGCGCCACTCCAGAATCTCCCATAAGTGTTCAATTGGGTTGAGATCTGGTGACTGAGATATACAGTACCAGTCAAAAGTTTGGACACACCTACTCATTCAAGGGTTTTTCTTTATTTGTACTATTTTCTACACTGTAGAATAATAGTAAAGTCATCAAAACTATGAAATAACACATATGGAATCATGTAGTAACCAAAAAAGTGTTAAATAATTCAAAATATATTTTATATTCTTCAAAGTAGCCACCCTTTGCCTTGATGACAGCTTTGCACACTCTTGGCATTCTCTCAACCAGCTTCACCTGGAATGCTTTTCCGACAGTCTTGAAGGAGTTCTCGCATATGCTGAGCACATGTTGGCTGCTTTTCCTTTACTCTGCGGTCCAACTCATCCCAAACCATCTCAATTGGGTTGAAGTCAGGTGATTGTGGAGACCAGGTCATCTGATGCAGCACTCCATCACTCTCCTTCTTGGTCAAATAGCCCTTACACAGCCTGGAGGTTTCCTGTTGAAAAACAAATGATAGTCCCACTAAGCGCAAACCAGATGGGATGGCGTATCGGTGCAGAATGCTGTGGTAGCCATGCTGGTTAAGTGTGCCTTGAAATCTAAATAATCACAGACAGTGTCACCAGCAAAGCACCCCCACACCATCACACCTCCTCCTCCATGCTTCACGGTGTGAACCCCACATGCAGAGATCATCTGCTCACCTACTCTGCGTCTCACAAAGACACAGCGTTTGGAACCAAAATTTGGACTCATCAGACCAAAGGACAGATTTCCACCGGTCTAATGTCCAATGCTTGTGTTTCTTGGCCAAAGCAAGTCTCTTCTTCTTATTGGTCTTTTACCAAATAGGGCTATCTTCTGTATACCAACCCTACCTTGTCACAACACAACTGATTGGCTAAAAAACGCATTAAGAAGGAAAGAAATTCCACAAATTAACTTTTAACAAGGCACATTCCAGCTGACTACCTCGTGAAGCTGGTTGAGAGAATGCCAAGAGTGTGCAAAGCTGTCATCAAGACAAAGGGTGGCTACTTTGAAGAATCTCAAATACAAAATATATTTTGATTTGTTTAACACTTTTTTGGTTACTACATGATTCCATATGTCTTATTTCATAGTTTTGATGTCTTCACTATTATTCTACAATGTAGAAAATGGAAGAAAAAAAAACATGAAGAAAATCCCTTGAATAAGTAGGTGTATATACGGGTACTGTATGTAGATTTACATTTTAGTAATATAGCAGATGCTCTTATCCAGAGCGACTTACACACACACACACACACACACACACACCCTCTAAACCCCCTATGCTTCTTTAAGATCCCTCTTTCAAAGTCACTGAGATCTCCTGTTCTAGCCATGGTAGCCAAAATAATGGGCAACCGCGCATTTTTATACTGTACATGACCCTAAGCATGATGGGATGTTAATTGATTCATTATTCCTAATTTACTCACGTGTTTCCTTTATTTTGGCAGTTACCTGTATATTGGATAACTTCCCATGAAGTACATCCATCCATCACACAGAGGAAGAGTCCTATCCATGTGAGTTAGAGAGATCTATAATTCTGAAAGGTACAGGGACTCATAGAGAGCTGCAGACAGACATCTGGGAGCAGCAACCCCGTGGTCTCTCTCTCTCCTGGGTCATGTTCATTAGGCACCAAACGGAAGAAAAAGGACTGAAACAGAGAGGAACTACTCGGACTTGTCCAAAAATAAACTAACATTTTCGTTTTCTGTTGCAAATGGTTTTCAAATGTTTTTCCATTACGCGCCCTAATGAACACAACCCTGTTGTCTGTCACCCGGAGAGCTCGGTCCCTCAGGTCATGAACTGTGTGTATCCCTCCGCCCCGGTTACTATGACATCCATCCAGATCCTCATGGCCTCTGGAGATGGGGCCACCATAAAGTAGAGCCGGTCGTGAGTCTTCACACAGAAGGTCAGCGACGGGTTGGGGCTCTGGAGAGAGAGAGAGGAGGAGAGGGAGAGGGGAAGGAAAATAAAAGAAAGTATTATCAAGGTGAAAAATACTTTGTGGAAAAGAGTACATTGTACAATCAATTCAACTTTATTTGACAGGGTGTTAATTATCACAAAATTACTAAGAATATACATGGTAACTTGTCCTTAAATATTTATACATTTAGTTGACAAATAAGTTAATGATAACTTACTGCAGCTCTGTCTTTGCCGAGAGCTCTTAAACACACTGTTCCGTGATTTGAAAATGCACATCTATCTCCAATAAATAACATCTAGTAAGAGCATTCTTTGCAAAAATCCTACATTCTTGCTAATTACTTTTAAAGTATTTAAAATCAATTTCAAACAAAACAGTAATATTGTAATAAAACAAAACAAAATCTGTACATTAACTAGTAAAAAAGTGATCACAGTAAATACATTTAAAATAAATTCAGAACTGAAGAATGTAATGACAATGTACTGAGTGTTAAGCTGTAGCGGATAGAGTGAAGGGTTCTGTACCTTAGTGGCACTGCGTAGGTGATCGTAGTATACCTCCTCTATAGCCTGAAAGTAGATGAGTCCTTTCAGCTTGGTCTCATGCTTATCTGAGAGGAAGACAGAAAGAAAACACAGTGTTTTAAGTTGTCTGAGAGGAGAGAAAGGAGAATCACAGTGTTTTATAGTCTTATACTGATGCAATAACAGACCTTTCTGTTTCTGTTTCACTCTGACAAAATAACACTGAATTGAATTGTGTCAAGCTTTCTTGCTGCTTCAAGAAAGTAAAAAAGAAAAAAAACATAAGAAATCGTGAAAAGAAGATATTGGAGTCTGTCTACTTTGTGAATCTACCCTATTTTTCATTGTACTGTATTGAACTGAATTGGAATTCAACAAGTATTTATACATTTTTTGTTTTTGATTTGCCTACATACTTGATGGTCAAGTGTAGTCCAATATATAAACTGCTATTAATTAATAAGTCTTAGGATGGACGCGTGACTGTCTAAAAATGCCCTTAAGATAACTGAGTTTCATAGAGTCAAACTGATTTTGGAGTTAAGAATTCATTCTCCCTGCTGTGTGGCAAGAAAAGGATTTCTGAAACATTTATATATATATATATATATATATATATATATATATATATATACATATATATATATATATATATATTTAATCCTTATTCAAATAAACAATGGTAGCCAGCGAGGCTCTTTAGTGTGCACGGAAAACAAAAAAGCAGACCAATAGCCGACAACAATTAAAAAGCAAATCCTTTGAAATCCATCCCACTTTTTCTCTTTCACCATCTTGCCTTTTTTGATTAGCCAAATCTGCTTAGTAATGAGATAAATGTTTTTGAAGATGTTGTGAGTTTGGTTTTGTTAGTCACGACCAAGCCAGCCAGGAGCTAGCCCAGCCTCCTCGCCTCCCTTAGAAACGCACAGCACCACAAAGTATTGCAGATTATTTCATCACCACCATCATCGTCAGGAGTGAGGGGGTGAAAAGGCTAGGCGGAAGTGATCCGAGAGAGAAAGAGAGAAAGAGAGAGAGAGAGAGAGAGGGGAGGGGGGGGGGGGGATTCGGAGAACAGGGCAGAAGTGGTCAAACCACACCATAGGGAATAGGGTGCCATATCTTATCTTCTGGGCTACATAACAGAATTCTGTCATTAACCCACTAATAGAGCGGTTAGGCCATTGCTTCCTTCCTACGTAGTTCATAGAAAAAGATGTTAGGATGACTAATTAGGGAATGGCTTCCTTCCTCACCAGCATAGTAGGAGAAGTTCCTCTTGAGGCGGTCGAAGACAAACCAGCGTTTCTTCCACGACTTGATCTTGCCGCCCATCTTGACCAGGTGTCCCTTGCACATCTTCTCTGTGAGGATGACGTAGGGACAGGTGTCCACGCTGTGACCCGACGACTCCACGTGCGAACGCAGGTCAAACTCCTCCTTCCTGATGGGTAGGTATCGTGTCATGGGGCGGGCCTGGGGAGAGGACAGAGAGGGAGGTGAAGATTACTTTATTATCACAGAGACACTTAGATTTGTCTGTTTCCTTTATCCCAACACCCCCAGACACACTAACACACACCCCACAAAGAGGCTTCACCATAAAAATAGAATGACTAGAATGGACATCCCGTTCAAATAAATGGTTCGTGATGGGTGGACCGACGGCCATGTTGAGTGTGCCCATGAGTATTCTATTTCAATTGCAGTGGTCTGAGGCTCGGCTATGTCCCTTCTAGTAATTCTATTTTTATGTCTATAACTATGTGAATGAAAGTTCCATCCATTTACAACACAAGCTGAGGCAGCAGTGTAGTGGGGAGACTTAATATGTATGATAATATAAGTATTACTTAACTAGGCACGCCAGGTGCACCTTTATCATCCCAGAGGATGTTTGTTTAGTTTCATTATTCACTGCAGAAAATATAGACAATTAAACCCAATCAACTGAGATAAAAGCACTCGTGATATATATATATCATACTTTACTGTGAACCCTCTCTCTCGCACTCTCTCCCTTCTCTCTCTCTCCCTTTCTCTCTCTCTCTTCTTCCTTCAAACTCTCCATTCCCCGCCCTCTCTCTTTGTTTTCTCTCTTCACTCACCATCTGATCTTCCCACCCTCACTCCCCATTTCTTGTCTTTCATTCTCTCCACCCGCCCTCTTTCTCCATCCTCCCTCCATCCAGTCCTCCTCTCCTGCTGCGTTGTTCCACTAACCTGAGAGAAGTGCTTCTCTCTCATCTTCACCTCCTCCTCCACCAGCCTCTGCCTGTGGGCCGTCTCGTCCTGCAGCCTCCTCTCGGCCTCCTCGCGCCTCCCCCGCTCCTCCTCCAACATCTGCCTCCGCGCCTGCACCTCCCTCTCCTGGGGACGGGCGGGAGGAAAAGAGGGGCGAGCAGATGGAGAGAAGGATGGAGGAAGAGACATGAGAGAGACAGGAAGTGCAGCAGGTATACAATGGCAAGGTGATTGGTCAGGGGAAATACGGGTTCATGGATTGAGTGTGAGACAGATAGAAGAGAATGGGGGTGTAGAGACAACAAAAAATCAGTTGCACTGTAGTAGAAGGAATCTCCATTTGCCATAATTATCTGTAGGTTATATGCTCCATTGGTGTTGGTGTGAGACATGTTGTTTGGACTCACTCTGCTCTCCACCAGCCTGGCTTTCTCCTGCTGAGCCTCCTTTAACATCTTCTCCATCTCCTCGATCCTCAGGGCCTCAAGCCCACTGCCACTACACAAAGAGAGAGGGATGTTATGTTACTACTACACAGGGAGGGAGGGGGGGGGGGGGGGGGGAGGTTACTACAGTACTCAAATTAGATGTTTACTACAGTACTGCACTGGGAATGAAAAGTAAATAAAAACATGACTCCAAACCGTCTACAAACAACAAAGCTCCAAAACGGTACCAGTTACCAGAGCAGCACTCCTCTGTAGATAACATTCAAGAAGCTTTTGTACAACACTATGGAGCTGCTATTATATCTGCCTCCGTTTTATATGAAACAGTTTCTACTGTAGTATCTTCCCTGGGGGAATCCCATAAACAACTCAAACAGGTGAGGTTCTCCTCGCCTACCGCTTGAGCGGGTTGGCATAGCAACAGGCTAGTGTGAAACGTGTTGTCAAGGTAACAGACGTGTAACAAAACATGTTGTCAGGGGAACAAAAGTGAACACAGTGACCCATCATCGTCAGGGACATAGAGAGGGCAGACTTGAGTGTTCCCATGGAAACAGACTGAGTTGCCGTGGTATCCCCGTCTCCCCCCGTCTCGTCTCTCACCTTTCTGGAGAACAGGCAGAGTTGTTGCCGGTGGAGACGGAGGTCTCGACGCTGTCAGAGCTCTCCAGGCTGAGGGTGTCGTACTGCGGGTCCCCTGAGGGGGGTGTCTGGTGGTGCAGGATGGAGTGGTGGACCATGGGAGGAGGGCCTGTGGGAGGAGGTGAAAACAGGGCAGTGAAATGGTTATCTAATGACTGCAGCGCACGCGCCACCTAGTGGTACTGAGATGTCATAGCAGGCTGTTGTTTAGACCTGACAGTGGCCAGGATATTTGTATTTGTATTTATTATGGATCCCCATGTTTTTAACTGTATATACAGTGCTATGAAAAAGTATTTGCCCCCTTTCTAATTTTCTCTACTTTTGCATATTTGTGATACTGAATGTTATCAGATCTTCAACCAAAACCTAATATTAGATAAAGGGAACATAAGTGAACAAATAACACAACAATTACATATTTATTTAATTTATTTCATAAACAAAGTTATGCAACACCCAATTCCCCTGTGTGAAAAAGTAATTGCCCCCTTACACTCAATAACTGGTTGTGCCACCTTTAGCTGCAATGACTCCAACCAAATGCTTCCTGTAGTTGTTGATCAGTCTCTCACGTCGCTGTGGAGGAATTTTGGCCCACTCTTCCATGCAGAACTGCTTTAACTCAGTGACGTGGGGGTTTTCAAGCATGAACTGCTCGTTTCAAGTCCTGCCACAACATCTCAATTGGGATTAGGTCTGGACTTTGACTAGGCCATTCCAAAACTTCCAATTTGTTGCTTTTTAGCAATTTTCATGTAGACTTGATTGTGTGTTTTGGATCATTGTCTTGCTGCATGACCCAGCTGAGCTTCAGCTTCAGCTCACAGAAGGATGGTCTGACACGAGATGGGTCCCATTATGCCCATTAGCCCACGAGATGGGTCCCATTAGCAAAGGAAATATTTACATCTACAGTATATCATTCTTCTATGTATGCCTCTGTTGATGCCATATCATTAATGCAAACATTATGGAGGGCAATATTTTCGCAGCATATTCATAGCTGGTCTGAATTCTGTGTTATAGGCTCGAATGCAAAAGAGCCATAAATTTTTTCTATAGGAAGAAAATACCCACTACCTGTCTACAACTGGGAGAGGTTCAGAGTTAGGTGGGAGGGACTCTGAACTAGATGGGAGGGACTCTGTGAAACCACAATGTAAGAACAAGAATGACACCATTTTAAGTGCAGTATTCTACTATATGAGGCATTGCATCTGGTTTTGCATTGATTTTATTTCACCTTTATTTCAACAGGGAGTCATATTGATACCCAGGTCTCTTACAAATGAATCCTGCAGAATACATGCAATCAATAAATAGTAATATAATCAATCAAACAATTTCCCAACTGTTTCCCCAGTTTCCCCCTGCAGTTGCCTACAGTTTATATTTTCTCCAACAACATCATAGTTTTGGTTCTAGTCTCACAGGTACAGTAACGTCCATGGTCTTTTGGCTATGAGGGAATCATACTGTAGAAGTGGGAGAAGCATTGATGTGTACTAGTGGGTGGAACCAGACAGGGGAAGGGGAGGGGCTCTGTTACCTTTGGTCTGCAGTGACAGCTGCCTCCTGGTGTCCATCACCATGTCTGGAGGGCCTGACACTGACAGCTCCCTGGACACCAGCTGGAGACCCTGGGAAGGGACAGAGGGAGGGGGGAGTTATGAAGAGGGATTACGTATACATGTAGAATATAATAGAGAATATCATAATATAATATGGAACGGAATGTTATATAATATAATAAAAGAGAAGGGAATAGAATAGAGTAGAGTATAATATTATAGTTCCTACCACCATGATCTATGGGTAGAGGATTATCAGAGAGTCCCTTACCTTGGTGGGTGTGCTTCGGCCCAGTGTAACCCCATTGGACTGTGGAGGGCTGGCAGTACCGTTGACACTACTAGAACGTGATGCTGTCTGAACTACATCACCATCTGGTTTTGACCGGTACACCTGAAGACAAGACCAGAGGAAGTCAAACAAGTCAGTCAGACAGGTGACCAGAACAGGTCTCCATGACACAGCACAAGACCAAGATGACCAGGTAGCATCAAAGACACTGATGTAAACAATCACCACCACTGGTCAGCAACCCAACCCTGATCAAAATGGCAAACATCATATCAGGAAATGAAATGAAGAACAGGACAAATAGGAGACTGAAGCAAAGAGAGGCGAGAGGTTTACCTGGCTAGGTCTGCGTGAGGAGTGAGACTTAGCAGGGAGAGGGGGAGGGCATGACTGGTGGTGTGGCTCCCCTGCTGACATTATGTCCTGGTACCAGCGCTCTAATTTAAGGGCTGGGTTGTGAGGTCTAATCCACTCAGGCTGGCTCTGAGGGGGTTGGTGGTGCAGAGAGTCCAGGCAGAGAGCAGAGCAGGAGAGCAACAGAGACCGGATGAGAAGCATAAAAGAGGTAGGAGGCAGGAAAAACAAGAAGTAATAGAATGGAAATTCCTTGATATGAGTAATATAAAGCTGATGTCGAAGACTTTCTTTTACCCAGACAGTAAAAGGAACCATTCATAACATAGTCATAAAGTTATTCATAATTAATAAAGTGATTTCAGAACATTCTATGCTCACAAAGGTTGGTCCATTAACCAAAAATGACTGAACTAAATTCTAAACAGCCTTTAGGAGAAAGGAGAAAGTGCAGTTTGTCTATACCAAAGCCCAAGAGAACTTTATCCACAATACATTTTATTCCATATCTCCGTAAACCGTATAAACGTTTTAGGGGTTTAAAGCCAGGAGGGAGGCACACACCTCGACTGAGATAGTGGGGGAGGGGTCACATGGAGTTGAGTGGCAGGAGAAGGCAGGGTCAGCGAGCGCAAGCTGGAATGACTGGATAGAAGGTGCGGGGGAGGGGCCAAGTTTCTGCATCCCCAACATCTGGCTTAACTGACTAACCGTGACGTATTCCTTTACAAAGATAACCAACACGCGCGCGCAGGGATGCGCACACACACAAACACACACACACACACAAACACTCACACACACACACACACACACACACACACACACACACACACACACACACACACACACACACACACACACACACACAATTAAGGCAAATGTTGTAGATATTGGGAGAGAGCAGAGAGAGGTAAGAATTTTAACCAAGGGTATATCTCCAAGAAAGCCATTTAATAAAAGATTCATAAAAGAAAGTAACTTTTGAAACAGAAAACAGAAACAGAGGGAATAATAGAAAGCAGGTGGTATATTCTACCTCGCGGGGCAGAGCTGCTGGAGCAACAGTGAGAGAGAGGCAGTGAGGAGCAGGGGAGGTAGAGTAGGTTGGGAGAGGACCACAGCTCCCATACATCTTATAGACATCAGCGAGCCTGAGGTACTCCTGCATCAACACCAACACCCACAACACAAGCACACACAAGTTGAAATAAGGGATAGATTGTATATTCAAAGACAAAATACCCCTACTCTCCCACACATTTTACATTTGAGTTATTTAGCAGACGCTCTTATCCAGAGCGACTTACAGTAGGGAGTCCATACATTTTTTTTATTTTTTGTACATACACACCCCTACACACACACACACACACACCCACACACAGATTCCCATACACAGATTCCCACACACATGCACTAAGTTCCTAAAATTAATTTTGTGTATGATCATTATCACACAAAAAATAAGTCACCTCAAACTACATTACTGGTACTCATCACAAAGGGTAAAGGTAAGCCAACCAAGCCACAGAAAACAGACAGACACTTGGTCCAAACACACTGGATCCCGACGTCACAAATTGAGACAACCCCAACACAAACGATACAAATGTAGATGCAGAAACATTCAGGCACAGGCCACCTTGTCATAAGACACACCGACAGACTAAAACAAATAAGGGATTATTTTTCAAGCTTCTGAAAAACCACTCATGTCCATTTCTCTTAGTGGACACAACACACTCAATGCAGAGCAAGCCAGGTTAGGATACGTCCCCAAGGAAGGGGGATTGTGGGTAGTGTAGTCAGGCTGCATTATGGGTAGTGTAGTCAGTCCACATGCGTCAGTGTGTTTACCTCCTGTGGCCTGGTGGGACAGAGGTCAGGGGAGGGGGTGTACGAGGAGGAAGAGAAGGAGGCAGGAGGAGGGTAGGGAGGATGTGGAGGAGGGACAACCTCCCCCTCTACCTGTACCAGGTCAGGTTCGCTGATATGCAGCACTGGTACTTCCTGTTTCAGTAAAAGTTTTCAGTCAAATGTGTACTCAAATATCTATGGTTAAACCTGTTACCCTACACTGTAAGCAACTAATCCTAACCCTAACGAGTCTCCTCTATTCATCACAGCAACCCAGCAGTACAATAGCTTTCACCTATATCATTTAGACTAGAGAGTCCAGCTTGACAAACATAGCTGATCTCCTTTCAGTAAGAGAGGCCAGCTCAGTGATGTGTCAGCAATTTACACTAACAAGAGTCCTCAGCATCTCTGAGGTACTGCGGCCTCACTTGTTAGTTGTCAGGCTTGTAGGTTGCTTTTATAGATCCCAGGACTCTCTAGGAAACAGTGACAGTTGCTGCTGAGTTGACTATTTATTTATTCGCACACAAGAAAATGCAAAACAATATAATGAGAGTTTAAAAGGCAAATGAAAAGAGCATGTGCCGGAGAGGTAAAAAAACAAAACAGAGAGGCTTGTAAGGCACCTCCCCCTTTCAAATTATTCTAAAAACAAAAACAAACAAAAAAGTATCAAAATTTTTAAGCCTAAGAAACAAATAATGTATTATTTAAAGACTATCCTGGATAAATCAAGATGAATTCAATTGATTGTGTTCCTCCTTCTCACCTCCTTCATGGTGCTGCAGGGCTTGGGGAAGCTCCGTCCTCCTGTCAGAGTGTGATATCTCTTCTCCAGAGTAGACAGCCTGTCCTTCTCCTTATGAAGCAGCTGTAGGGCCAGGGTCCTATCTTTAGCCATCCTCTCACAGTCCTGAGCTGCCTGCACCCCTAACTGGTTGGCCTGCACCTCCAGAGCAGCCATCTTCTCCTAAAGATCAAGGGGCACTTCGCTTTACATCCCATCTTACAATGCAAGCTCCGATGTTTTTTCAATTCCATACTTTCCATGATAGTATGACTATTATCCCGCTCACACGATTGGGCCAATCTGAACCGTACTGAACTAGTTCTGATATTTTATCAGCACGGTATTAGCAACTGTGGTGGATGCTTAACCACTAACCAGACCAGCGTACTACAGTTCAGCTTGGTTCGGCTCGGCTCAGTAGTGTGAAAGGGTTTATAATTACCAATATGGTGTAGATTACTGTGTAGCAGTGTGTCTTGTCCTACCTTCCTCTTGGCCACGCTGCGGTGGTACTCTGCCCTTTCCAGGAGCAGCTGTCTGCTGAGCGTCTCCTTCTCTTCCTCCAGACCGCTCTCTCTCTCCAGCTGACGGAACTCCAGGTCCTCAAACTGCTTGGTCCCCACCTCAAGCGCCTCTGCCTCCTACAGACAGACACACAGACAGATGGACAGACAGATCAAATCAAATCATATTTTATTGGTCACATACACATATTTAGCAGATGTTATTGTGGGTGTAGCGGAATGCTTGTGTTCCTAACTCCAACAGTGCAGTAGTATCTAACAATAAGAAATAATACACAAAAAAAACCAAAATACTGCAAAGTTGCTTAGAAGCTAGAAGCAGAGCTGCCATGTCTGTCGGCGCCATCTGCATCTTGCCATAGACACAAACAGACATACAGACAAGTGCAAGACAGACACACAGACAGGTCACACCAATTCAAAATGGGGAGGTCTTATTCACTGACAAACAGAAGTAATAACAACATGAAAACATGTTAGCTAGTTATTTAATTAGTAAAGCAAATTTTTATATGATATTGCAACATACACAGCAGAAAGGGCACAGTATACTTCTAGCTTACTTTAAAAAAAGACATTAAAAAAAATACAACAAGCACATGCAAAGCGATAAGACTTCCATAGTCCTGAATGAACTCCAGTGTCCAAATGTTATTTCATTCACAGCTTTGACATGTTTGCTCTTTTCTAAGGCAATACACTTAAGCAGTACCTGGGTCCTTTTTGCGTCCCTTTGATATTTTAAGTAGAAATTGAGCCCCAATATTGAATTTAAAAGCCTGTTATATTAAATGAAGTGCCCTTTAATATAACCACATGTAAAATTCTATAAACTTGTGCCAAGATTCAGCATTTTGGCATGTCCCTCTGTGCACCCTCTGTGACATCTAGGAAATTGTTAACACACTTAACCTCAAAATGTTTCGTTTTCATCATCATTGTAAAGCCCTACTTATTTTGTAGCTTTGAACATCTAATAGTAAAATCATAGTGGTTCTGGTTCTACTCTTTTTGGCCATTTTCTGGTGTTTTGTGGTGGAAAACTGAGTGGGTCGATGCAAAAACATGTTTTTTATTAAGTTGAACACATGCTCTTTATGACAGAATGTTAAAATTATGTGAATTAAAACGCTTTGGGATTCGAACTAGTGATTTTACAGTTACTGGCCCAACGCTCTATCCGCTAGGCTACCTGCCACCCTAAATGGGGATGGATAGCCTACTTGAACAAGCAAAATGCAGGTATGTGAATTGTGAACCATTTAAAAACCCTTTATTCATGAGCTACTTTTGGCTAATGGAAAGGAGAAAAAGACGTACCTATGTGATGCTGTTAAACCAGCCTTGATTAAGGGTAGGCTGTGCTTGGTTTTTAATCAAATTAAACGAAATGGTGGGAAACCATTTTTTTATATTTCTAAATACGAGATTCACCGGCACAAAAAGTACATCTCTCCTTCCATGGGCACTGTGCGTCATGGCTGTACAGGCTGCGCTTCCGCTCTCAAAATCCATGCCATTATCAACTGCTTTACCGTTAAGACCTGCTTTTTGTGGGTCTTAAAACGTACCATTAGCACTGCATGAAATTGACACTGTTGTGCTTGGACACACCTCAAATATTGCCACCGATCCCACCTCAGTGCAAGTGAGCTGATGTTAGACAGATAAATTGCCATTAGGTTGGCATTAGGGCTGGAAAATGCCAGTGCGCCAATTTTTACATGCCAAAATTGCAAACTAACGTTCATTTGACACAACCGAAAATAGAGCCCCTAGAGTTCTAGTCCTAGTGTTCTAGTTCTAGTGTTCTAGTTCTAGTGTTCTAGTTCTAGTTCTAGTGTTCTAGTCCTAGTGTTCTAGTTCTAGTGTTCTAGTTCTAGTGTTCTAGTTCTAGTGTTCTAGTTTTAGTGTTCTTGTTCTATTGTTCTAGTTCTAGTGTTCTAGTCCTAGCGTTCTAGTTCTAGTTTTCTAGTTCTAGTGTTCTAGTTCTAGTTCTAGTTCTAGTGGACTAGGGTGTGTGAAGAGCACTGACCCTCCGTAGCTGCTCCTGTAACTGTTCCCTCAGAGATTCAGGACAGTTATGAACCTGGCTCTTCAGCTCACTGTACCCCTCATGAAGTCTCTCCAGCAGCTGCCGCTCAGCAGACACATTAGCCCTCCCCTAGAACACACACCACACACACACCGTCCCAGGGAGAAGAAAAAAAATACACGGCTCAAAACCACGCCATGCAGCCAAGCAGCTTTAAAGAGAGGTCAAAGGTAGTAGGTGAGTGAGGGGGTTAGGGTGCTGGGGGTTAAGGTTGCAAGGCTTCAAGCATCTTTTTGAGTCAACAGGAAAAAAAATAAGCTGAAAAGTGTGTAGCTATCTGAGCATCAGGACTCAACACGCTTGGCCATATAAATGAAGGTTGATCATTGATGCAGAGCTTTGATGTCCAACTACTAGTACAAGCTCCATGCACACCTCTGTGCACGTGGAGGTGTGTAGCTAGATGAGTGCTTGTGAGTGAACAAGCAGTTGTATGTGTGTGGTCTGTTACTAGATGGTCCTACCTTGTCTTTCTCCCTCTGGGTGGCCCTGTCCAGCTGGCTGAGTTTAGACTGGAGCTGAGAGATTATCTCTGTCTCTGTCTCGACCTGCTCCTGCTCAGCCTGCCTCTCCCCCTGCAGAAGAGCCCTCTCCATCTCCGCCTGGGAGGGACAGACAGGCAAACAGGACAACAGTGCTTAGTTTACAGTAACCCGGACTAGACTCAGAAAAAGAGCAAGTAGAAGCACAGCGGCAAGAAACCTGGAGAGGAACCAGATTCTAAAGTCCATCCTCAGCTGGCTGTATCAGGTAGAAGTTACTGTTTATCCTATAATAATATAATTTGGGGGGTGCTTATATTTGTCCTGTTACACACAGAAGTGTGTAATGGAAATGTGTTTTTTTGCATATCGCAACTCCCCCTGAGACACCCGCAGGTAGAGGGGTCACGGCCAGGGTCGCGATTGTATAGCGCCCCTGGAGCAATTAAGGTTAAGTGTCTTGCTCAAGGGCACAGCAACATTATTTGTATTCATTTTTTGTCTGCTCCAGAATTCGAATCATCAACCTTTTGGTTACTGGCCCACAACGCTCTAACCTCAAGGCTACCTGCCGCAAAGTAAAGATTTAGTCTCCTTTAAATTGGTGGCAGCACAGTCGCCACTAGTTTAAGTGTTACAAAGCACTTCATTTTAACGGTGTACTCATAACTGGAGAGTAGTGCAGTGCTTAAGGGTTGCTGTTTGTTAACCTACCTCCTGTCTGGACTCCTGTAGCTGCTGCTCCAGCTCTGTGACTCTGTGTTTCAGCTCATCCACCCTGGACAGAACCCTGGTCCTCTCCTCCTCCAGATACTGCTGCTCCTGACGCCCAGATACACCTGATCCTAACCCTGACACACCCACACCTAACCCTGACCCTGAGTCCTCCTGCTGGATAAAGCATACATGCACCAATGTGAGTACATTCAGAGAACACCGAGCCGCCGACGTGGGCCCATACCACTCACGAGGACTGTGTGCTCCCGATCTCTGTGGCCGACGTGAGTAAGACATTTAAGTGTATTAACCCCTTGCAAGACGGCATCCCAAGCCGCGCCCTTAGAGCATGTGCCGACCAGCTGGCTGGATTGTTTACGGACATATTAAATCTCTCCCTATCCCAGTCTGCTGTCCCCACTTACTTCAAAATGTCCACCATTATTCCTGTCCCCAAGAAAGTGAAGTTAACTGAACTAAATGACTATCGCCCCGTGGCAGTCACTTCTGTCATCATGAAGTGCTTTGAGAGTTAAGGATCATATCACCTCCACCTTACCCGACACCCCTAGACACACTACAATTTCCATACCGCCCCAATAGATCAACTGCACACTGCAATATCCCACCTGGAAGAGGGATACCTATGTAAGAATACTGTTCATCGACTACAGCTCAGCCTTCAACACCATAGTGCCCTCCAAGCTCATCACTAAGCTCAGGGCCCTGGGTCTGAACCCCTCCCTGTGCAACTGGATCCTAGACTTCATGACGGGGCGACCCCAAGTGGTGAAGGTAGGCAACAACACCTCTGCCATGCTGATCCTCAACAGGGGGGCCCCACAGAGGTGTGTGCTCAGCCCCCTCCTGTACTCCCTGTTCACCCATGACTGTGGCCACGCACATCTTCAACTCAATCATCAAGTTTTCTGATGACACAACAGTGGACTACAGGACACAGTAGAGAGAGCAAATCGGTGTGAAGGGATCCACATCAACAGGGCCGTAGTAGAGAGGGTCAAAAGCTTCAAGTCCATTGCCGTGCACATCACTGAGGACCTGAAATGGTCCCTTTACACCGACAATGTGGTGAAGAAGGCGCAACAGCGCCTCTTCAACCTCAGGAGGCTGAATAAATTCTACTTGGCCCCTAAGACCCTCACAAACTTCTACAGATGCACCATCGGGCTGTATTACCGCATGGTACGGCAATTGCACCGTCCGAGAATGCTTGTGTGTGTGAGTGCCTGCGTCGTATGCGCACGTGCGTGTGTGTGTGTGTGTTTGTGCGTGTGTTTTTTCTCACCTCCTGGTGAGTGCTCTCTGTGCTGCTGGACTCCTCTCTCTGGTTCTCCTCATCACTCTCTCTCTGCTTCTGAGCCACTCCTCCTCGCTGGGTCGCCCCACCACCTGTCTCTGTACAGGGTTTCTCTCTAGCGCCCCCCTCCACTGGTCCAGGGAAGTGCCCTATTGTACTCCCTGTCTCACCACCCAGACATTGGGGAGAGTTGGTGTACTCCGCACACAGGCTAAGGATGGTCTCCAACCTCTGTCGCTCCTACACACACATACACATGCACACACGTGCGCACACACGTGCGCGCACACACACACACACACACACAAACACACACACACACACCGAGCAAAGGGGTAAGAAAGCCTGCACACCACACAATGACACAGCTCATATTGCCTCTAAAATGCTCTGCGTTGTCCTTGTGTGACATTGTCCGGGCCAGGCAGCTGTCTCTGAGCCATCGGCTGTTCCTATTGGCTGACTGTAACCAGACGCCAGAAGTGACGGAGCTGGCATGAGCATAACTGTCCCTTTCAGGGGGTCCTCTAGCCATCATACCAGACTCACACTGTATAGGCTAGGTCTGTATTTTGATAAAGAGCAGGGAGAGTGTTAACCTTTCTCTCTGGCCCCACCCAGGCTTTCTTCTTCTACTACACATACAATTGAAGTCGGAAGTTTACATACACCTTAGCCAAATACATTTAAACTCTGTTTTTCACAATTCCTGACATTTATTCCCAGTAAAAACTCCCTGTCTTAGGTCAGTTAGGATCACCACTTTATTTTAAGAATGTGAAATGTCAGAATAATAGTAGAGATAATTATTTCTTTCACCTTTTATTTCTTTCATCACATTCCCAGTGGGTCAGAAGTTTACTTACACTCAATTAGTATTTGGTAGCATTGCCTTTAAATTGTTTAACTTGGGTCAAACATTTCGGGTAGCCTTCCACAAGCTTCCCACAATAAGTTGGGTGAATTTTGGCCCATTCCTCCTGACAGAGCTGGTGTAACTGAGTCAGGTTTGTAGGCCTCCTTGCTCGCACACGCTTTTTCAGTTCTGCCCACACATTTTCTATAGGATTGAGGTCAGGGCTTTGTGATGGCCACTCCAATACCTTGACTTTGTTGTCCTTAAGCCATTTTGCCACAACTTTGAAAGTATGCTTGGGGTCATTGTCCATTTGGAAGACCCATTTGCGACCAAGCTTTAACTTCCTGACTGATGTCTTGAGATGTTGTTTCAATATATCCACATTATTTTGTGAAGTGCACTCAAAAGGGGAAGGCTTGCAAGCCATGTCATCTATTTTGTGAAGTGCACCAGTCCCTCCTGCAGCAAAGCACCCCCACAGCATGATACTGCCACCCCCGTGCTTCACGTTGTGATGGTGTTCTTCAGCTTGCTAGCCTTCCCCTTTTTCCTCCAAACATAACGCTGGTCATTATGGCCAAACAGTCCTATTTTTGTTTCATCAGACCAGAGGACATTTCTCCAGAAAGTACGATCTTTGTCCGCATGTGCAGTTGCAAACCGTAGTCTGGCTTTTTTATGGCGGTTTTGGAGCAGTGGCTTCTTCCTTGCTGAGCGGCCTTTCAGGTTATGTCGATATAGGACTCGTTTTACTGTGGATATAGATACTTTTGTACCTGTTTCTGCCAGCATCTTCACAAGGTCCTTTGCTGTTGTTCTGGGATTGATTTGCACTTTTCGCACCAAAGTACGTTCATCTCTAGGAGACAGAACGCGTCTCCTTCCTGAGCGGTATGACGGCTGCATGGTCCCATGGTGTTTATACTTGCGTACTATTGTTTGTACAGATGAACGTGGTACCTTCAGGCGTTTGGAAATTGCTCCCAAGGATGAACCAGACTTGTGGAGGTCTACAATTGTTTTTCTGAGGTCTTGGCTGATTTCTTTTGATTTTCCCATGATGTCAAGCAAAGAGGCACTGAGTTTGAAGGTAGGCCTTGAAATACATCCACAGATACACCTCCAATTACATTTACATTTACGTCATTTAGCAGACGCTCTTATCCAGAGCGACTTACAGTTAGTGAATACATATTATTTTTTTTCATTTTTTTTTTTATACTGGTCCCCCGTGGGAATCGAACCCACAACCCTGGCGTTGCAAACGCCATGCTCTATCAACTGAGCTATATCCCTGCCGGCCATTCCCTCCCCTACCCTGGACGACGCTGGGCCAATTGTGCGCCGCCCATGAGTCTCCCGGTCGCGGCCGGCGGCGACAGAGCCTGGATTCGAACCAGGATCTCTAGTGGCACAGTTAGCACTGCGATGCAGTGCCTTAGACCACTGCGCCACTCAGGAGTACAGACTCACACTGTATAGGCTAGGTCCGGAAATATGCACGAGAGAGAAGAGAGAAAAGCTTGTGAAGGCCCAGCGATAATATACCTCATCTACTTTCTGAGTATCTAAGTATCTACACACATTCAGACATTGACTCAAATGATGTCAATTAGCCTATCAGAAGCTTCTAAAGCCATGACATCATTTTCTGGAATTTTCCAAGCTGTTTAAAGGCAAAGTCAACTTAGTGTATGTAAACTTCTGACCCACTGGAATTGTGATACAGTGAATTATAAGTGAAATAATCTGTCTGTAAACAATTGTTGGAAAAATTACTTGTGTCATGCACAAAGTAGATGTCCTAACCAACTTGCCAAAACTATAGTTTGTTAACAAGAAATTTGTGGAGTGGTTGAAAAACGAGTTTTAATGACTCCAACCTAAGTGTATGTAAACTTCCGACTTCAACTGTATATTTTAGACTTCCATAGAGCACAATTTCTAGCCGCTTGACCACCTCTTTGGAAGCAGATATGTTGAGAGCCCCTAAGCTAACCCTAACTAATATTAACTCACATATACACCAACCAAATAAAGGTGTAAACCAATACACTTACTTCCAGTAGAAATATACACATACGCACATACTCAAACTTAACACATACTCAATATAGACACATTAACACAAACAAAAACACAGCTCACACACACACACACACACACACACACACACACACACACACACACACACACACACACACACACACACACACACACACAGACCAGAACAGACAATGCTGCCATCATTCCCTTAGTACCCCCTGCTGCTTCCAATTTTGTGACCCCATCAGTGACTTCAGTGACCTTTCACCTCTGACCTCACCATCTGCTGCAGGCATTTCCCCTCACATGTATCTCCACAAGCCACTCTGCCCCACTCCCCTGTGTACCACACACAGTACATATAGTATGTATAGTCAAACACACATCACTTGTTAGGGGTGCTGAGCTCGCTGAAGAAAAATTGGATTGAAATGTTGTGTATTTACTAGCCTGATTAAAGGTATGTGGTGAAGCAATCGTGTATGCAGGTCCTACTTCATTTCTACCATATACTGTATGGCCTCTAGTCTGCCTGTTGAGCAGCCAGGTTGGCAGTACCATTAGCAGGTCATGCCACCCATTACTCCACACCATTCAGGCCAGAGAAGCTAGGCTAAATGAAAATAGTGGCATGAGATGACTGAGATACCACAGCTCACCATGACCTGCAAACAGGCAGAGGGAGTCATGCAATGTATTCACAGACACATACTGCTATGTTTTGTCACTCTCATATAACAAATTGAATCATACTGCACCTACAAGGTACAACTCAGTATAGGTGCATTTGTAGACATTATGGCAGTGTTACAGAACATTATTTAGTCAAAACTCTTGGCAAAGAGTTAAATCATATGAACTCATGACCTCAGTTGCCCAGACAGAAGAGGGATCTCAAATCAATACAGGCATATTGGAAACGCTCACTCTTGTGAAAAGAGGTGTCAGAATCTGCATTTAGAGCCATATACAAAGCTTTGTCTACTTAAGGTTAAGTCCACAACATGAGCCTCAGCAGAGGGTCATAACAGGGTACTTAACGGTGTGTGTGTGTGTGTGTGTGTGTGCGTGCGTGCGTGCGTGCGAGAGAGAGAGAGCGTGTGTGTTTGTGCGTCTGTGTGTGTGTGTGTGTGTGTGTGTGTGTGTGTGTGTAAACAACACTGTGACTGAGACAGAATAACAAATGTCTCATGCCACCCACCCACTACTGACCCATGTAACATGTTTGTGAAACCACCAGGGAGGAAATATGCACAAGAGAGAGAAGAGAGAAAAGCTTGTGAAGGCCCAGCGATAATATACCTACACACATTCAGACATTCCTTATGGTTTAGCGTGAACACTCAACCTTATTGGCAGGATATCACATATTTTGATTGCTTTACATGGGATCATAAAGTAAAATTCCTTACAGCCCATAACTCCAGATTCCTACTCCTATAAGAGTGGATTCAGAGTTTAACAACAGCAACAAGGCTCCCACATTTAGTTCAGTGGAACAGTGAGAAAGGTAACTGCCAGTTTGTTCTTTGTGTCATTAATTCAAGTCTTAACACTGTTAATCCCAAAGTGAATATGATGAAATTACAAAGGGAGATGTTGGAAGTCAGTCTACCACAGCATGACACAAAGAGAACAGGCTGAACTGACATCACTATATCTAGTAACAGGTTCAATTAATAACTTGCCTAGCACCAGTTAATCCTACTGTAAAAAGTCCTCCACTTTTGTAGGTTCAAGGATATGGTACTTTGTTGCCCCCTGATGGTGAGTAGCCTAAACTACAAACAGAAGGAGTTCCAAACGCAACAACAGTCAAACAGCCAGGGCAGGTGGGGGTAAACCAGGAACA
This sequence comes from Coregonus lavaretus, assembly GCF_964263955.1. Classification (NCBI taxonomy): domain Eukaryota; kingdom Metazoa; phylum Chordata; class Actinopteri; order Salmoniformes; family Salmonidae; genus Coregonus; species Coregonus lavaretus. The sequence goes on from NC_140002.1 coordinate 47,692,759, forward strand.
GATACAGTACAAAGGTATGGGCCTCTGATAATGACCTCAATCTTCAACGGAAACCAATCTCTATCTATGGCTCTGCCGGAAACAGGATATCTTTGAGTTAGTTAAAACTGTTGAGTGAGCAGACCTGTTTTTCAGACTGTGGGCTCTATTTTCGGCTGTCCTTAAGGAGGTGCAAGTGTCAAAGTTTGCAAAAACTGCCACACTGGCATTTTTCGGCAAACGACCTGTCTAACATCAGCCTGCTGAGTTGGGAGAGGTGGAAATATTTTAGGTGTGTCCTTAAAAACGTGCGCCAATATGCCAATTTCAGTCAGCGCTGTGACTGTACAGTCAAATTGCTGTGGTCTGAGGGTCTTTTTCCATTCTAGCAATTCCATTTCCATGGGCTGCTCTGCCCCTACTCTGTCTGGGAATTAGACCACAGATACACCATGACCCACATTACCTCACTGACAGGACAGGACAGGAGAGAGGACAACAGAAAAGCTCTCTCTCTCGCTCGCTCTGATCCTTTTATCTTTATTATCTTCTCCTTCTCCCTGCGTGTCCCTTTATCTGTCTTACTCATAAAATAACATTGTGAGGATAAGTGTAATCTTGTGTAACGAATTGTGATATCTGATCATCTCGCGATTACATAAACATGCATGCATGTGCATGCACACACAGACACACAGAAACACAGATGGACAGACCATCAGCACCATAGCAGATGGGTATCTGCTAGCAGAAACCCATAGACTTCCAGTCATTGCGCTAACGCTAGTTAGCAATTGCACTAGTGCTAGTTAGCAACTTCCTTCACACTGCACGCAGAGACATAAAAATGGTATCCACGAGTTCATCTGACTCATTGCCAAAATCCCGAAGTATCCATTTAAGTTCTACTGTAGCCTATTTTTTAAATGGTGCTCTGGATCGCATAGAGCAAAATACTTGAAATAGCTTATCTATTTACTACTGTGAAGTAGTTCCATTTAAATGAGAGATGGGACGAATAGTATCCTTGTTGTATCAAATGAAATTGTATTTGTCACATGCACCGAATACAACAGGTGTAGACCTTACTGTGAAATGCTTATTTACAAGCCCTTAACCAACAATGCAGTTTTAAGAAAAAATATTTAAGAAAACATTTACTAAATAAACTTAAGGGGCTACCGTGTTGAGGATCAGCGTGGCAGATGTGTTGTTGCCCCAACAGATCCACAGATGACGCAATCTCAATTGCACTTCACACTGCCCTTTCCCACCTGGACAAAAGGAACACCTATGTGAGAATGCTGTTCATTGACTACAGCTCAGCGTTCAACACCATAGTGCCCACAAAGCTCATCACTAAGCTAAGGACCCTGGGACTGAACACCTCCCTCTGCAACTGGATCATGGAATTATTAAGTAGGACTGATCTTTTACAGATTTCTTGAAGTCTGTAACCAATTTTTACAACATTGTAGGATGCAAGGATGCCACTAAAATGTATTACTAACTTTTCTTATCATATAGAATCAGACAAAGCTGTGGTTACACTCTGCCTATTGGGTTCTTTGCATATCTCAAAATACAACACTCCCCTTTTAAGGCTCTCATGGAGGATGGTTGGCCATCCTTAGTAGCCTATAAAATATTGCAACATAACAATTCATACCAAATAATTCCCTCCAGGGCTCGAAATTAAGGGTGTCCCATCTCCCTGGGAAGATAGAAAATATGTATACAGTACAAAACAGACTCTGGGACAGATCTGGGACGGCAGATCCAAAATTCATACAACCACTGCACATTTTAATTTTTTTAAGCAATGAGGCTGATCATTAGGCTTAAAATGTTGATAAAGTTGTATTTCTTTATATCATAAGCTCAACAATACGCACATGGCTGTAGGCTATGCGTGAATGTTCCAAAATGCAATTAGCAGGAAAACACCATTCTCATAGATGAAAATATCTGTTAGAAATGATCCCTCAACATTTCTATGGTCATATTTTGGCTAAGCTAGGCTACTTTGATACAAAGTAAGACATGCTTCATAAAATTACATAAAATGTCCAGGTTTGAAACAATTACGTTTCATGTTTAAATATTATCAAAATGCTGACCACTCAGATTCAAGGTGGGTGATGTGTGGTGTGCAACAGGCACTGTCCTTCACTCTCCGGTCTTTTTTTTCACCTTTATTTAACCAGGTAAGCCAGTTGAGAACAAGTTCTCATTTACAACTGCGACCTGGCCAAGATAAAGCAAAGCAGTGCGATTAAAACAACAACACAGAGTTACATATGGGGTAAAACAAAACAAAGTCAAAAATACAACAGAAATAAATATATATACAGTGTGTGCAAATGTAGCAAGTTATGGAGGTAAGGCAATAAATAGGCTATAGTGCAAAATAATTACAATTAGTATTAACACTGGAATGATAGATGTGCAAGAGATGATGTGCAAATAGAGATACTGGGGTACAAATGAGCAAAATAAATAACAATATAGGGATGAGGTAGTTGGGCGGGCTAATTTCAGATGGGCTGTGTACAGGTGCAGTGATCGGTAAGGTGCTCTGACAACTGATGCTTAAAGTTAGTGAGGGAGATAAGTGTCTCCAGCTTCAGAGATTTTTGCAATTTGTTCCAGTCATTGGCAGCAGAGAACTGGAAGGAATGGCGGCCAAAGGAGGTGTTGGCTTTGGGGATGACCAGTGAGATATACCTGCTGGAGCGCATACTACGGGTGGGTGTTGCTATGGTGACCAATGAGCTAAGATAAAGCAGAGATTTGCCTAGCAGTGATTTATAGATGGCCTGGAGCCAGTGGGTTTAGCGACGAATATGTAGTGAGGACCAGCCAACAAGAGCGTACAGGTCACAGTGGTGGGTAGTATATGGGGCTTTGGAGACAAAACGGATGGCACTGTGATAGACTACATCCAATTTGCTGAGTAGAGTGTTGGAGGCTATTTTGTAAATGACATCGCCGAAGTCAAGGATCGGTAGGATAGTCAGTTTTACGAGGGCATGTTTGGCAGCATGAGTGAAGGAGGCTTTGTTGCGAAATAGGAAACCGATTCTAGATTTAACTTTGGACTGGAGATTCTTAATGTGAGTCTGGAAGGAGAGTTTACAGTCTAACCAGACACCTAGATATTTGTAATTGTCCACATACTCTAGGTCAGACCCGTCGAGAGTAGTGATTCTAGTCGGGTGGGCGGGTGCAAGCAGCGTTCGGTTGAAGAGCATGCATTTAGTTTTACTAGTGTTTAAGAGCAGTTGGAGGCTACTGAAGGAGTGTAGTATGGCATTGAAGCTCGTTTGGAGGTTTGTTAACACAGTGTCCAATGAAGGGCCAGATGTATGTATTCATTTGAGATGAACGAACCGTGCCTTGAGCATGTCGACAGAATCAAGCCTTTAGACGTTAATGTTAATGATCCTTCATTATATTTGTGAAACATGACTGGTGTTTAGCTTATATTTATGTATTAAAAGTCTCATTAAAGTTTGGCTACATTTTCTAGCGCCTCCCACATGTCAGCATCGGTTTGGACATGTAGCCAATATGCACATAGGCTTTTTTATTTATGTACATGAAAAATAGATTTGAATATTATTCCAATGTTGGCCTCTCTGATCCAAATCTGATTTGAGTAATTCTTGGATATTGTGATTTTTGTGTGATTTGTTTTTACTTGTCCATTCGGACATCACTAAGGACTTAACATGGTCCACAAACACCCGCCCAGTCTTGAAGAGAGCACGACAGCGCCTCTTCCCTCTCAGGAGGCTGAAAAGATTTGACATGGGCCTTCAGATCCTCAAAAAGTTCCACAGCTGCACCATTGAGAGTATCTTGACCGCATCACCACTTGGTATTTTATTCCTCTTGTGTTTTTATTTATATTTTTCTTATTTTTAACTCTGTTGGGAAGGGTTCGTAAGTAAGCATTTCACCGTAAAGTCTACACCTGTTGAATTCGGCGCATGTGACAAATACAATTGTATTATAATTTGTTATTTTATTTTATTTGAAACCATCACAGTCAGAAAAGGTGAGGAATTTATTCTGCAAATGATAATGGAAATGAAATAAATTCATATGAAATATATTCCTATCTGTAATTATTTTAGATTGCAAAGATAAAATAAATAGATTTTCGCTAATTTCACTAATGGCAAATGCTTGCATCTTGTTACTATATTTTTATTTTTTTATGCATAAGGGTGTCATCATATAACCAATTTTCACAAAATACTACTTGCCTGCTTGCAATGCAACACTTCAACCACTAGATATTGTGTGTACGCATGGTCTAAAGTTTGCGGGAAGTTAAGCACTTCCTCATGTCAAGTTCCGTTTTTTATAAATGCCAACTTTTGTGTGAAAACTGACGCATGTTTTGGGGTATATTTTCTACGTACGCAACGTTTATAAATGAGGCCACTGACACATTCCCTCCCAACCCACAGCTCTGACCACCCTGACCTTTCTTCCATACATGCAAACACTCTGCCCCCTCTCTGGCTCTCTCCCATGCTTATATTGCTAAATGCTGTCAGTAACTGTCCTATTTGTTCCCAGAGACTTCTTGGCTCCTGAAATAGCGTCTGTAAATGGGGTAACAGGAGGGGAATGCTCCCCCCCCTGTGGTCTCATCAGCTGCTATCTGCCAGGAGTATGAACCCAGATCCCTGGGCTGCTGGCGTGGTGTGTGTGTGTGTGTTTGTGTGTGTGTCTGTGTGTGTTTGCATGGTGACTGAGCCACCCTGCCCTTGGGTCCCTGGGCTCAGTCAGAGGTATGTGTCCCAAACAGCACCCTATTCCCTAAAAAGTGTGCTACTTTTGACCAGGGCCCATAGAGCTCTGGTCAAAAGTAGTGCACTATATAGGGAATAGGGTGTCATTTGGGACGCAATCAGAGTGACATGCTTGTGTAAATTCCTTAGGGAGTCTGAAGGTCCATGTGCTGAGGGCGTCGCTGTCTCACTGACTTCTATATATACCCAACACAGGAGTGGGGGAGCAGCAATCCCTTTCAAAGCAAGCTTCCTCTGGACTGGAACACCCACCCAGCACATATAGACACCACCACCTCTTTATAGAACTCCACTCCTCTGAGCACATATAGCCCCCCCACCTCCACACACCACCTCTACACACACACACACACACACATGCACACACACCTGAATACTCACCAGTTTCTCCATCTCCTGCTCGCGGAGTCTCTCCTCTCTCTGCCAGCGGTGGTACTCCAGCAGCTCATCCTCGTTGTCGCTGATCTCTGAGATGCTGTTCTTGCGTTCCCGGGTCCGGGGCCGTACAGGCCCCCTGGAGTCCTTGGTGGCCCCAGTGCTACCAGACCTCTTCCTCTGGCCCTGGGGGCTCGTGAGAGGAGAGGGCCCAGCTCCTGCCCCAGACAGAGAGCCCAGGGCTGGGGTGAAGGCGGTACCCAGGCTGCCCTTCTGCTGCCTGCCTCCCCCGGAGGTGGGAGAGGGACTCCTGGCTCGCAGCCCCCTATCCTGGAGGGAGCCCTGTGCTGGAGAAGCCCCTCTGCGGGACATGGAGGGGCTGGGAGGGGGTAGCTCCCTCAGGCTAGAGGGTCCAGAGGGCTCTGGTGTCCTACGTGTCTGCTGAGGGCTGTCTGTGTGGGACTGGGCCTGGGAGAAGTGCTGGGGGCTGGGGGGACGAGAGCCTGAGCCGCCCACCCTCACCCTAGGGCTGGAGGGGGCCGTGGATGCCTGACATCCAGAGAGTTTAGAGTTTAGTCTGGCGCTGGAGACTGGGATGTGGGATGTTCCATGTACTGCTCTGGGAGTCTCTGAACTGCCTACTGGGCTGTCCTGACCCACGCCTCTACGGGAAGCAGTGGGGCTTGGCGAGGCCTCCGCTAGGGCCCTCCTCAGAGGCCTGGGGCTCTCCGGGATCCTCTGCACATCAGCAGGTCCACTGTAGCCCCCAGGAGGGGAGGTCCGTGGCTGGGGGACGGGGGTCTGGGTGGTGAGGGTGTAGCTGGAGGAGTGGGCAGGCACTGGAGAAGTACCAGGCCCCAGGAAAGCACCACTACTGGCAGCCGACAGAGGAGAGGAGAGCGGGGAGAAGGGGCCGGGCGGGGAGGCGTTCTCATAGCTGGAGCCCACGGACATGGCCCCAGGGCTGGTGGAAGGGTAGAGCAGGTAACGCCCTTCCCCGTTCAGCATGGGGGAGAGGGGGGACTGAGGGATGGGGTGGTGGGCCATCTTCCCGGAGGACTGGGGGTCATCCATCACCAGAGAGTCCATGATGTCCTGGAGGTCCCTCTCTATGGTGCTGGTCATGGGGCCTGGGTGTGGGCCAGAGCCGGAACGGGTCCTCTCATGGAGGGCAGGCTGGTGGTTCCCATTCAGCACCGTGTGGGAGTCTATGGTAAGACAGGAGAAGGAACCAGTCAGTGTTTTAAAGGTACAGTGGGGAGAAGTATTTGATACACTGCCGATTTTGCAGGTTTTCCTACTTACAAAGCATGTAGAGGTCTGTAATTTTTATCATAGGTACACTTCAACTGTGAGAGACGGAATCTAAAACAAAAATCCAGAAAATCACATTGAATGATTTTTAAGTAATTCATTTGCATTTTATTGCATGACATAAGTATTTGATCACCAACCAACCAGTAAGAATTCCGGCTCTCACAGACCTGTTAGTTTTTCTTTAAGAAGCCCTCCTGTTCTCCACTCATTACCTGTATTAACTGCACCTGTTTGAACTCGTTACCTGTATAAAAGTCACCTGTCCACACACTCAATCAAACAGACTCCAACCTCTCCACAATGGCCAAGACCAGAGAGCTGTGTAAGGACATCAGGGATAAAATTGTAGACCTGCACAAGGCTGGGATGGGCTACAGGATAATAGGCAAGTAGCTTGGTGAGAAGGCAACAAATGTTGGCGCAATTATTAGAAAATGGAAGAAGTTCAAGATGATGGTCAATCACCCTCGATCTGGGGCTCCATGCAAGATCTCACCTCATGGCGCATCAATGATCATGAGGAAGGTGAGGGATCAGCCCAGAACTACACGGCAGGACCTGGTCAATGACCTGAAGAGAGCTGGGACCACAGTCTCAAAGAAAACCATTAGTAACACACTACGCCGTCATGGATTAAAATCCTGCAGCGCACGCAAGGTCCCCCTGCTCAAGCCAGTCCCCCTGCTCAAGCCAGCGCATGTCCAGGCCCGTCTGACGTTTGCCAATGACCATCTGGATGATCCAGAGGAGGAATGGGAGAAGGTCATGTGGTCTGATTAGACAAAAATAGAGCTTTTTGGTCTAAACTCCACTCGCCGTGTTTGGAGGAAGAAGAAGGATGAGTACAACCCCAAGAACACCATCCCAACCGTGAAGCATGGAGGTGGAAACATCATTCTTTGGGGATGCTTTTCTGCAAATGGGACAGGACGACTGCACCGTATTGAGGGGAGGATGGATGGGGCCATGTATCGCGAGATCTTGGCCAACAACCTCCTTCCCTCAGTAAGAGCATTGAAGATGGGTCGTGGCTGGGTCTTCCAGCATGACAACGACCCGAAACACACAGCCAGGGCAAATAAGGAGTGGCTCCGTAAGAAGCATCTCAAGGTCCTGGAGTGGCCTAGCCAGTCTCCAGACCTCTGAACCCAATAGAAAATCTTTTGAGGGAGCTGAAAGTTCATATTGCCCAGCGACAGCCCCGAAACCTGAAGGATCTGGAGAAGGTCTGTATGTAGTGGGCCAAAATCCCTGCTGCAGTGTGTGCAAACCTGGTCAAGACCTACAGGAAACGTATGATCTCTGTAATTGCAAACAAAGGTTTCTGTACCAAATATTAAGTTCTGCTTTTCTGATGTATCAAATACTTATGTCATGCAATAAAATGCAAATTAATTACTTAAAAATCATACAATGTGATTTTCTGGATTTTTGTTTTAGATTCCGTCTCTCACAGTTGAAGTGTACCTATGATAAAAATTACAGACCTCTACATGCTTTGTAAGTAGGAAAACCTGCAAAATTGGCAGTGTATCAAATACTTCTTCTCCCCACTGTATATATATTTCTAAAGTAGGCCGCACACTTCAGCAATGACTGAGAGACAGACAGACAGACAGACAGACAGACAGACAGACAGACAGACAGACAGACAGACAGACAGACAGACAGACACACACACTTAAGAATTTTAGATCCTACTAAAACATGCAGTTACTGTATATAGTACAGTATGTAGGCTACTGTGACCACACCCTGTGTGTATTGTAGGTTTTGTTTCTCAGCTGTGTGTGCTGTAATCCTATAGGGATCTGGGGCTGCTAAATTTAAAAACTCTCTACTTCAATCACAGGCTGCAGATGCAATCTCACTGGGCCCAGTCAGGAAAGCGTGGTTCGTACACACACACACACACACACACACAGGATCGGGTGTGGCTCTCAGACCAGCTGCAGCACTAAGGTCAGAGGAGAATGAACAATCTGTCCGCAGAGTTCATTAGTTCCAAGGTAATGTAGAACGCAGAGCCATTTATCCCACTTATACCACAGTTGCCAAAGAAAACAATACTAAAGCACACATTTACTGGTATAGAATAGAAATGACATGTTTTCATTGATATTTTCATTTTGATAAGTAAATTCATACATGCCAGAGACGCGAACCAGTTGTTCATTCTTTTTGTTCTATATCTATGGATGTCGTTCGTTTTGATCACTATGCAGGCTTGCTAAGATTCTTCACTCATCAAAGTAGCACATCCCTTGATTGCGCATGTGGGACTATTTGACAGCACAAGCGCCAGCTAGTTGTTGGCTATAAGGCTATTTAGCATGGGTCCTCAGATCCTCAAAAGGTTCTACAGCTGCACCATCGAGAGCATCCTGACTGGTTGCATCACCGCCTGGTATGGCAACTGCTCGGCCTCCGACCGCAAGGCACTACAGAGGGTAATGCGTACAGCCCAGTACATCACTGGGGCCAAACCTCCTGCCATCCAGGACCTCTATACCAGGCGGTGTCAGAGGAAGGCCCTAACAATTGCCAAAGACTCCAGCCACCCTAGTCATAGACTGTTCTCTCTGCCACCGCACGGCAAGCAGAACCGGAGCGCCAAGTCTAGGTGCAAAAGGCTTCTTAACAGCTTCTACCCCCAAGCCATAAGACTCCTGAATAGCTAATAAAATGGCTACACTGACTATTTGCATTGTCCCCCCACACCCTCTTTTTATGCTGCTGCTACTCTCTGTTTATTATCTATGCATAGTCACTTTACCTCTACCCACATGTACATACAGTTGAAGTCGGATGTTTACATACACCTTTGCCAAATACATTTCAACTCAGTTTTTCACAATTCCTGACATTTAATCCTAGTAAAAATGATCTGTCTTAGGTCAGTTAGGATCACCACTTTATTTTAAGAATGTGAAATGTCAGAATAATAGTAGAGAGAATTATTTATTTCAGCTTTTATTTCTTTCATCACATTCCCAGTGGGTCAGAAGTTTACATACACTCAATTAGTATTTGGTAGCATTCCCTTTAAATTGTTTAACTTGGGTCAAACGTTTCGGGTGCCTTCCACAAGCTTCCCACAATAAGTTGGGTGAATTTTGGCCCATTCCTCCTGACAGAGCTGGTGTAACTGAGTCAGGTTTGTAGGCCTCCTTGCTCTCATACGTTTTTGCAGTTCTGCCCACACATTTTCTATAGGATTGAGGTCAGGGCTTTGTGATGGCCACTCCAATACCTTGACTTTGTTTGTCCTTAAGCCATTTTGCCACAACTTTGGAAGTATGCTTGGGGTCATTGTCCATTTGGAAGACTCATTTGCGACCAAGCTTTAACTTCCTGACTGATGTCTTGAGATGTTGCTTCAATATATCCACATAATTTTCCTTCCTCATGATGCCATCAATTTTGTGAAGTGCACCAGTCCCTCCTGCAGCAAAACACCCCCACAGCATGATGCTGCCACCCCGGTGCTTCACGGTTGGGATGGTGTTCTTCGGCTTGCAAGCATCCCCCTTTTTCCTTCAAACATAATGATGGTCATTATGGCCAAACAGTTCTATTTTTGTTTCATCAGACCAGAGGACATTTCTACAAAAAGTACAATCTTTGTCCAAATGTGCAGTTGCAAACCGTAGTCTGGCTTTTTTATGGAGCAGTGGCTTCTTCCTTGCTGAGCTGCCTTTCAGGTTATGTCAATATAGGACTCATTTTACTGTGGATATAGATACTTTTGTACCTGTTTCCTCCAGCATCTTCACAAGGTCCTTTGCTGTTGTTCTGGGATTGATTTGCACTTTTCGCACCAAAGTACGTTCATCTCTAGGAGACAGAACGCGTCTCCTTCCTGAGCGGTATGACGGCTGCGTGGTCCCATGGTGTTTATACTTGCGTACTATTGTTTGTACAGATGAACGTGGTACCTTCAGGCGTTTGGAAATTGCTCCCAAGGATGAACCAGACTTGTGGAGGTCTACAATTTTTTCTGAGGTCTTGGCTGATTTCTTTTGATTTTCCCATGATGTCAAGCAAAGAGGCACTGAGTTTGAAGGTAGGCCTTGAAATACATCCACAGTGGTTGAAAAACAAGTTTTAATGACTCCAACCTAAGTGTATGTAAACTTCCGACTTCAACTGTAACTCTAATGAACTTTTCCTCTGCAGCAGAGGTAACTCTGGCTCTTCCTTTCCTGTGGCGGTCCTCATGAGAGCCAGTTTCATCATAGTGCTTGAGGGTTTTTGCAACTGTACTTGAAGAAACTTTCAAAGTTCTTGAAATTGACTGACCTTCATGTCTTAAAGTAATGATGGACTGTTGTTTCTCTTTGCTTATTTGAGCTTTTTTTGCCATAGTATGGACTTGGTCTTTTACCAAATATGCTATCTTCTGTATACCACCCCTACCTTGTCACAACACAACTGATTGGCTCAAACGCATTAAGAAATAAATAAATTCCACATATTAACTTTTTACAAGGCACACCTGTTAATTGAAATGCATTCCAGGTGACTACCTCATGAAGCTGGTTGAGAGAATGCCAAGTGTGTGCAAAGCTGTCATCAAAGCAAAGGGTGGCTATTTGAAGAATCTCAAATATAAAATATATTTTGATGTGTTTATCACGTTTTTGGTTACTACATGATTCCATATGTGTTATTTCATAGTTTTGATGTCTTCACTATTATTCTACAATGTAGAATGTACAAAGAAAATCCCTTGAATCAGTAGGTGTGTCCAAACTTTTGACTGGTACTGTATATATATGTACCACTACCCAAAAGGGCAAAGTGGCATGTGCTCAGCACAGGTCGACTCCTATCTAACGTGCCTGACGCTGTGGTATAAAGGCTGTTTAGAGGCTAATACTCTCCAGTCATTTCTTGTATTAGGAGATTGTCTTGTTGTCCATAAAATACCAATCTTTGACCCCTACACATTGAAGGACACACCCACCACCCACCACATATTGCAACAACATGGTTTGTCATACGTCGAGCCAAGAGAACTGACAGAGAGACAGGGTCATAACCTTAAGAGGCAGTCTTTCACAATAGGCTCAAAATGGTGCCATACGAGAGGGAGAGGGAGCGCTATCTATCTTCCTTCTTTTGTCAGTCCCTTCGGTTATCTAGAAACCCTGTCAACGACCACCTCATTAATTACAGTCAATTCATATTGGGTCAGTGTTTGAAGGTACAGTAGCTTGATGTATTGGTTTGTTCAGCTAGTGCATATTTCTGTAGTATCAACTGAATGTCACCAGACAGGGTGGAACTGTACTGTCTACTACTCTCTGTCATCGATTACAATGAGTTTGAAACACTAAATCTGACATAAATTGCGGGGTTCCTATTGGGTCTATTATGATGGCTTGATGCTGGTCTTTGTGTAGAGCTATGATGTGGTGTCATCTGATATGATGTGATGGTTAGACGCTGGTCTTTACCTGTGTGATGTCATTACCTTGCAGCATGTTCTATCACAGCCATCCTCAATTGGCGGACCGCGGCCCCGATCCGAACCCAGAACATTTATTGATTTATAGAATTTGGGGGGGGACTCAGTCGGGTTTTCAACTTACTGCTGTTGAGAGTTATAATAATAGAATGCACAAGGTGTCATTTTGAAATTTGGTCGTTTTCCTCTTGTTATGTCATTCACTGACAGACCTTAGAGAGCTATTTATAACCTGTCAGAAATGTCCTGTTGATCAACTACTAGCTCACGTTAGCTAGATAGGTAGGTTAGGCTAACAAGCTATCTAAATCTTGTAGTTATCATGGCCAGATTACGTGCTGAGGGCCTCGACACCCAGGGGGGCCCCCATTGATTTAGTTGAGTCACTCAGGTACCATATGAACACACATAAGCCATTGTAAAATGTGTAGAATTGCAGCAAATTAGCTTAGAAACTGCACAATGTTCTCCCCGCTCCATGGCAAAATGTGTAGAATTGCAGGAACTGAGCTTTAAAATGGCCAACAAGAGGGGTGTGAGCAGTTTGAACAGTTTGGGGTTGCATGGATTGCCAGGCGGGGGTTTGTTACTATGCCGATAAATGACAACATCCATCCGGATCTTTGCCACCTAGGAAATGTGTTTGACCGGACCTTCTCAAATAGTACCCCTGCTCTATCATTACTTGTGTGGTTCCTATAGTGTTGAGATGTGATGGTTACCTGTGTGGTGGGCCTTGTAGGCGCTGGGCCCCTGGCTTCCTCCAGGTAGCATGCTCTTCATCCTGAGGGCCTCTTCTGGGTGGTTGAAGCGGAAAAAGGCTGACTGACCAAAACACAGCATGCACCCTGGAGGGACAAGAGAACACAACAGAGTGGTGAGAATAGAACAGTGGTGTTGTGAAAACAGCTAAAGCTCCATATTATGTCCCCTTGTTCACCTCTGCAGTCACTGGCCAGAGTGGCTGATACGTCCCCTGTAACCACAAACAGGAGCTTATCCTACCCCACCTCTATTACATGTACAAACTAACACCATGTTCTTCAGGACAGGAGGGCATATTTCAGTGTTGTTCTTTTCAAACCACTTAGGACTGGATCAGATCGGCGTTGTCGCTTGATTGACATTTAAAGGCAATACTGTATGCCTGCTCAATTGAAAATGATATTTTACATTTCAACCGCGCTACAACGCTGAGCTTCAGCCTACTACTTCCCCTGCCACTAAACATCTGAGAGTCAAGCTGGAGCCTCCAGTTGTGGTTCACATCCATCATGATAGACATAGATAGCCAGTGCTGCATTATTAAGCTTTCCACACACCTCACACACAAACCTACATCAAAACAGAATGATGAAGCTTAGTCCTCGTTTCTATTCATACTCTTCTCGTCATCTCCGACTCCTTCATACACAGTCATTGTCTCTGACTCACACCACTCAGACCACGGGGCTGGCTAGTGACATGGTAGTGAGTAAAGAGCTGATTAATCAATCTCAGCCAGGCGTGTTTCAGTGGAGGATAGACACCTCAGGGTGAGTTATGACTTCTGAAGGCCATTTCATTATGAAAATGTCCCTGGCTGTGTAAGGAGGACAAGCAGCGAGAGAGAGAGAGTGAGAGAGAGAGAGAGAGAGAGAGAGAGAGAGAGAGAGAGAGAGAGAGAGAGAGAGAGAGAGAGAGAGAGAGAGAGAGAGAGATCTATAGACTGTCTATGAGGTAACATGTTAGGAGATGCTGTGTAGGACAAGTCTCAGCCAACACAAAACTACAGAGAGAGAAATGACATAATGTACTGCAGACCTAAGGGACTGTACGTTTTTTTATAATAAGTGGTACATGGAGAAAATCATACCTCAATGAAATGAAAATATATTTTACACCAGAGCCTTAGATATGCAGTTTGAGAAACTTCTTAGTCTCAAAAACATTACATGGCAACATAGCAATGTTGATGTTAATTGCTTATCATATTTAGGAAATTGTCTTAGAAATATAACTTTACCATGTGCTTCTCTGCTCATACACTTCAGCCTATGGCTCATTTGATTGAGACCACAGTAAAGTATAGGCGCACACAAACGTGATATTGCGCGCCCAGCAGAGAATTAGAAATATATAATAATATAATAATATGCCATTTAGCAGACGCTTTTATCCAAAGCAACTTACAGTCATGCGTACATACATTTTTGTGTATGGGTGGTCCCGGGGATCGAACCCACTACCCTGGAGTTACAAGCGCCGTGCTCTACCAGTTGAGCTACAGAGGACCACTGAGGGGAGGCATCGGGCACACATTGAGATATAATAAGCAACTAATTCTAAAACACTGAGAAATAAATAAAATACAATACTTCCCCGGACTGAAATTGAAAAAGTATGACCCTCCCACAAATTCTCCAAGTACCCTGTCCCGTAAATTCTGAAAGGTCCCTAATCAATGTATTGTTATGATTCCCTGTTACACTGTTCCCTGCCATAATTTGGTTGGTCAGAGGATTCAGGTCAAAATGTTCCTTAGTGCCAGTGACAATCTACTGTATTGACACAACAACAGCGGAATGTGATCCACGCTCCATTCTAGGACAGGTGTGGAGGGAGGGAGCTAGGGTGACAGCACGTGGTGGTCCGGATCCAGGGTGAGAGGGTCAAGGGGAGATGTTTTAACGGTAACAAGAACAGCAGATTAATTCTAGGAACAAGCCAGTGGAATAGCAGGCCGAGAGAGAGAGATGAACAACAGGTGAGTAGCCTAAAGTACATTGTTACATTTCACCCTTAAAATAGTTCACTCCCAGGCACATGCACAGATAGAGTCTACCTGTGCAGAGCACATGCCCCTTTGCCTTTCCACTTGCCAAGTGCCCTTTTAGATGGTGGTATACAGTACAGTGCCTTGCAAAAGTATTCATCCCCCTTGGCGTTTTTCCTATTTTGTTGCATTACAACCTGTAATTTAAATGGATTTTTATTTGGATTTCATGTAATGGACATACACAAAATAGTCCAAATTGGTGAAGTGAAATTCTAAAAAATTTATAACGGAAAAGTGGCGCGTGCATTGTATTCACCCCCTTTGCTACGAAGCCCCTAAATATGATCTGGTGCAACCAATTACCTTCAGAAGTCAAATAATTTGTGAAATAAAGTCCACCTGTGTGCAATCTAAGTGTCACATGATCTCAGTATATATACACCTGTTCTGAAATGCCCCAGGGTCTGCAACACCACTAAGCAAGGGGCACCACCAAGCAAGCGGCACCATGAAGACCAAGGAGCTCTCCAAACAGGTCAGGGACAAAGTTGTGGAGAAGTACAGATCAGGGTTGGGTTACAAAAAAATATCAGAAACTTTGAACATCTCACGGAGCACCATTAAATCCATTATTAAAAAATTGAAAGAATATGACACCACAACAAACCTGCCAAGAGAGGGCCGCCCACCAAAACACACAGACCAGGCAAGGAGGGCATTAATCAGAGAGGCAACAAAGAGACCAAAGATAACCCTGAAGGAGCTGCAAAGCTTTGTTCGTTTCACAAGAAAAAATATTTTGCATCTTCAAAGTGGTAGGCATGTTGTGTAAATCAAATTATACAAACTGCCAAAAAATCCATTTTAATTCCAGGTTGTAAGGCAACAAAATAGGAAAAATGCCAAGGGGGGTGAATACTTTCGCAAGCCACTGTATATATATATATTTTATTTGGTATAGTTTTTATCCTTGTTGTTCTGAACCCACTGCCAGCAAGTTGTCATAACGCCGTCAAGTTGTGGTGAAATGGCAAAACGGCAGCACCCCCTGCAGAAGAGGTGTAAGAATTTGTGTTGTTGCACCAAAACATTGTTTACTAAAACTGACACAAATCAGTGCCTTGTTTTCAGATATGGCTGTTACAGAACAGGGCATTGCCAGGAATAGAGCTGTTGTTCCTTTCAGAGGTGGCACAACTCGTGACGGTGTGCTTTACAAGTTGATGATAGAACGCACTTACAATATACCAAAGGAACAGGAATGGGTTCACAGGAGAGACAACTGGATGTCGGACACAATACAGAATGAGATTATTCAACAACTGGCTCACGCCGTACAGAGGGAGATTGTGTCGCGCGTATCAGTGTCCCTTCTATGGCCTGACTGCTGATGGCACCACTGACGTGTGCACCATGGAACAATCTCCAGTATGTCGACCAGAACCTGGACGCCCCCGACTCTACAGCTGAAACTCTGTTCTTGTGTGTGAAGGACATCTTTTTGCGTTGTTAAATATTCCCTTGGAACGGCTCCAGGGATACTGCTTTGATGGAGGAAGCATGTCAAACCGTTTTTCAGGTGTGCAGGCTCAACTGAAAGAGGCATGTACAGGGTCCATGTATTTGCACTGTAGTAACCAGTCACTGGATTTGGTTTTGCAAGAAGTTTTCGCACGAGGTGAGCCTTGTGGCTGACACACTGAACGTTGTGCAGGGCGTGGCAGTCGTCATAAGAGAACCACACAAGCGTAAACAGTAGTACAAGTCTCTTTTTGGTGTGGAAGAAGTAGTGACCAACATCCTAGGCCTGTGTCCAACCAGGTGGTGCATGCGCACGAAAGCCATCTCACTCGTCTGCAGCACTCTCCTCTCCTCACTAGACATACTGAAGGATGACAAGAGTGTCAAGGGAAAACGAGAGCAGAAATCGGGGGACTGCACAAACAGGCGCTCAAAGGAAGAACCTACTTCAGCATACTGTGTAGTGAAGCACTGTTCGGGCCCTGTGAGGCAGTGGCCAGGACCCTACAGAGCACCAAGGTGAGTGCTCTCGGCGCCCTCGAATGTGCCAATGTGCTGACGAAATGAGTCAAGGCACAGAGATGAACGCGTCGTGGAGGAGATCACAGCGAAGTTTTGTATTAAAATACAATTTAATTAAATGAATGACACACGTAGACAACACAAGGTTAAAACACATTCAAGACATACTGTACATAAAAATGTACTAATATGACATTTAATATTGATATAATGCTCGACAACCTGCCCGATCGACCCCATCCCCTCCTCCCTTCTCCAGACCATCTCTTGAGATCCTCTCCCATTCCTCATCAACTCATCCCTGACCACTGGCTGCGTCCCCTCTGACTTCAAAATGGGCCGAGTCACTCCCCTCCTCAAGAAACCAACACTCGACTCCTCTGACGTAAAAAACTACAGACCAGTATACTTTCTTTCTTCTCTTTGGTCTCTGACCAACTCTCTCACTATCTCTCAGAACGATCTTCTTTACGCTAAACAGTCAGACTTCAAGATGGGTCACTCAACTGAGACTGCTATTCTCTGTGTCATGGAGGCTCTCTGCACTGCCAAAACTCTCTCCTCTGTTCTCATCCTCCCAGATCTATCCTCTGCCTTTGACACCGTGAACCATCAGATCCTACTCTCCACCATCTCAGAGCTGGGCGTCTCAGGCTCTGCACACTCTTGGATTGCATCCTACCTGGCAGGCCACTTACCAGGTGACGTGGCGAGGATCTGTGTCTTCACCATGTACTCTCACTACTGGTGTCCCCCAGGGCTCAGTTATAGGCCCTCTCCCCTTTCCTCTTCTCTCTACACACCAAGTCACTCTGCTCCGTCATATCCTCACATGGTCTCTCCTATTATTGCTATGCGGGTGACACTCAACTACTTTTCTCCTTCCCCCGTTCTGACACCCAGGTGGCGACACGCATCTCTGCGTACCTGGCAGATATCTAGCTTAGATGTCTGCCCACCACATCAAACTCAACCTCAACAAGACGGAGCTGCTCTTCCTCCCGAGGAAGGCCTGCCCGCTCCAAGACCTCTCCATCACGGTTGACAACTCCACGGTGTCCCCCTCCCAGAGTGAAAATTACCTTGGTGTGACCCTGGACAACACCCTGTCGTTCTCTGCAAACAAGCAGTGACTCGCTCCTGCAGGTTCATGCTCCACAACATCTGTAGAGTACGACCCTACCTCACACAGGAAGTGGCGCAGGTCATAATCCAGGCACTTGTCATCTCAAGTCTGGAATACTGCAATACCCCCCCCCCCCCCCCCATGGTACTTGCCTATGGAGCAGCAAGAGGAACTTCAGGCTATGCTCAAACCCCCCCCCCCCCCCCCCCCACTCTCTCACAATTAGGAATCTGACAGACAATTGAAAATAATGAGTAATAGGGAAATTCCACCTCTTTTCAACCTCATTTTAATCATCTCTAGCACAATACCAGTGTCTACATATGTGAAAACGGTGCATTTCTACGTTTCGTTGAAAAAATATTATGTTAAAAAGTTCTACCAGATGACATCATCAAAAGTCAAAACATTTTAAAAACAGTGATTTTCAAACACTATGAGAACCACTGTTTTTGTAACTTTTAATCCTATCATGTGATGTCACAGAGAAGCATTTTTTAGGACCTTTCTTATCTTTTTAACCACAGAGCATATTAACGCGCATTTTTCATATAATAGGCGCTGGAGATCATTAATAAGAGGTTGAAAAGTGGCGGAATTGCGCTTTAATAATAAAATAGGTCTATGCACTTACGTGTATCTACAATTAATTTGATATATTCACTGGCATAATTGTCATTTAAAAGCAAGAGCTCCCTTTCCTTTGTAATTTAATTGTAACGTGCATGTAGCGCGTGCGTCTGCAGCGTCTTTGTGAGGATAAATAAAATTCCGTGCGCTCCTTGACGACCTGCTTCTTCAGCACAAAAAGCGCAGATGTCCAACGTCCGATTAAAGTGAAGTAGAAGACCCTTTAGGCTAAGCAGTCTTTTGTCATATGCTTCATCAATAGCATTTTGCTGGCCAATTATCCAAGTTCCAAAAATAACGCAGATAGTAGGCAACAACAGCAATTGTAAAACTCAGCCACACACTTCTACATACAGACTACTCCACTTTCCCGTCGTTTCTTTATCCAACAAAGCTAAATCTGGAGTAATAATGCCTTATTGTCGGTGTCGTCCTAACAGCTGTTTGTTGGCTCCGTGTCCAACACACCGGCTATCCAGTCCACAAATGATATTATTGTCAAGCTGCCTGCCCAGCCCTGGCTGCAAAACGCGGGAGGGGGCGTGGAGTTTATTTTATTATGGGACCATATCCCAGTAAACTACGAGCTTTTGCAAATGGAATGCATAACCCAGGGCAGGATTAGAGATTGGTTAAGTTTTCTATTGTTTTATAACCTGGTTGTTAGTCTACGTTACCTTACTCTTTCTCACCACTTCTGTCATCAATGCTGCACCCCACCCAATTCCTAGCACTTTACATTATAGCAAATAATTAATACCATGGTAATAATGTTGGAACAAATATACTAGAGTTAGGCCTATGTACAATACCAGTCAAAACTTTGGACAGAGCTACTCATTCAAGGGTATTTCTTTATTTTTACTATTTTCTACATTGTATAATAATAGTGAAGACATCAAAACGATAAAATAACACATATGGAATCATGTAGTAACCCAAAAAGTGTTAAACTAATCCAAATATATTTTATATTTGAGATTCTTCAAATAGCCACCCTTTGCCTTGATGACAGCATTGCACACTCTTGGCATTCTCTCAACCAGCTTCACCTGGAATGCGTTTCCAACAGTCTTGAAGGAGTTCCCACATATGCTGAGCACCTGTTGGCTGCTTTTCCTTCACTCTGCCATCCGACTCATTCCAAACCATCTCAATTTGGTTGAGGTCAGGGGGATTGTGGAGGCCAGGTCATCTTATGCAGCATTTCATCACTCTCCTTCCTAGTAAAATAGCCTGGAGGTGTGTTGGATCATTGTCCTGTTGAAAAACAAATGATAGTCCCACTAAGCCCAAACCAGATGGGATGGGATGGCGTATCGCTGTAGAATGCTGTGGTAGCCATGCTGGTTAAGTGTGCCTTGAAATCTAAATAAATCACAGACAGTGTCACCAGCAAAGCACCCCCACAACATAACACCTCCTCCTCCATGCTTTACAGTGGGAACTACACATTCGGAGATCATCCATTCACCCACACCGCGTCTCACAAAGACACAGAGGTTGGAACCAAAAATCTCAAATTTGGACTCCAGACCAAAGGACAAATTTCCACCGGAGACATGAGATTTCCAGTGGTTTCTTTGCAGCAATTCGACCATGAAGGCCTGATTCACACAGTCCCCTCTGAACAGTTGATGTTGAGATGTGTCTGTGACTTTTATTTGGGCTGCAATTTCTGAGTCTGTAGGAACTCTAATGAACTTATCCTCTGCAGCAGAGGTAACTCTGGGTCTTCCATTCCTGTGGTGGTCCTCATGAGAGCCAGTTTCATCATAGCGCTTGATGGTTTTTGCGACTGCAATTGAAGAAACGTTTAAAGTTCTTTAAATGTTTCAAATTGACTGACCTTCATATCTTAAAGTAATGATGGACTGTCGTTTCTCTTTGCTTATTTGAGCTGTTCTTGCCATAATATTGACTTGGTCTTTTACCAAATAGGGCTATCTTCTGTATACCCCCCCTACCTTGTCACAACACAACTGATTGGCTCAAACGCATTAAGAAGGAAAGAAATTCCATAAATTAACTTTTAAGAAGGCACACCTGTTAATTGAAATGCATTCCAGGTGACTACCTCATGAAGCTGGTTGAGAGAATGCCAAGAGTGTGCAAAGTTGTCATCAAAGCAAAGGGTGGCTATTTGAAGAATCTCAAATATAAAATATATTTTGATTTGTTTAACACTTTTTTGGTTACTACGTGATTCCATATGTGTTATTTCATAGTTTTGATGTCTTCACTAATATTCTACAATGTAAAAAATAGTAAAAATAAAGAAAAACCCTTGAATGAGTAGGTGTGTCCAAACTTTTGACTGGGAGTGTATATATTTGGTGGTTAGATTACATTCAAAGATGCATCCCTACTCCACTTAGCTATTTTATATGAAAATATATTCACGATTCATGAATAGCCAGCCCTTAAACAGTTTTTTGTTTTGCGAAGTCAAATTGGGGTCATGTTAACCGTTTACATGGCATCTCCTTTGGTTGGGTTGAAAGTCCATACATTACATTACTGAAGAGAGCATATAGATTTTCTGTCTTACTCGTTTAGAGAAATCAGAAGTAATATGCAGCACATCTAACTAAAACAATTGTGGAACTGCAGGACAGAGAGAGAGAGAGAGAGAGAGAGAGAGAGAGAGAGAGAGAGAGAGAGAGAGAGAGAGAGAGAGAGAGAGAGAGAGAGAGAGAGAGAGAGGGAGGGAGAGAGAGAAAGAGAGAGGGGGAGAGCGAGAGAGAGAGAGAGAGAGAGAGAGAGAGAGAGAGAGCGATAGAGAGAGAGAGAGAGCGATAGAGAGAGAGGAGCTGACTGTGTGAAGCAATTATTACAGCCTGTTTAATCAAGTTTCCCTTCCATCTAGGTCAAGGTCATAAATGAGCCATAAAGCATGGGCGGTTCTATGTCTTGCCTGTGTTTCTTATTAATGGAAAAAAACCTAGCTAGGAGATGTTCTACTAAGCATTCAATTAACGACCATGGTGATTTAGTGAAATGAAAACCTGGTTTCATTTTGAGATGTCCAACTGGCGATACTAGGCTACAGACAGGTACAGGTACAGTTGAAATCGGAAGTTTACATACACTTAGGTTGGAGTCATTAAAACTCGTTTTTCAACCACTCCACAAATTTCTTGTTAACAAACTATAGTTTTGGCAAGTCAGTTAGGACATCTACTTTGTGCATGACAAAAGTAATTATTCCAACAATTGTTTACAGATGTCACGATGTCCACCGAGTCTGCCCCTCCTCCTTGTTCGGGCAGGCTTCGGCGTTCGTCGTCACCGGAGTACTAGCTACTGCCGATCTCATTCTCATTCTCATCACTCCACTTGTCATGTCCTGTCAATCACACACACCTGGTGCTCATTCCCCTAATTAGTATGTGTATACAGTAAGTGTTCCCTCTGTTCCCCTTGTCTTTGTGAGTGATTGTTTATTGTGAGAGCGTGTAGCTCGGTTGAGCTACTCAACATTGTATTTATACCAAGGTGTATGTTTTCCCTTGAGCTTGTTCCTTTTGACGCTTGGGGCGTTTGATGTGAATGCATTAAACTCTGGACTTCGGCATTTTACCTCCTGCGCCTGACTCCTTCATTTCACCTCGTCACAACAGAAAGATTATTTCACTTGTAATTCATTGTATCACAATTCCAGTGGGTCAGAAGTTTACATACACTAAGTTGACTGTGCCTTTAAACAGCTTGGAAAATTCCAGAAAATGATGTCATGGCTTTAGAAGCTTCTGATAGGCTAATTGACATCATTTGAGTCAATTGGAGGTGTACCTGTGGATGTATTTCAAGGCCTACCTTCAAACTCAGGGCCTCTTTGCTTGACATCATGGGAAAATCAAAAGAAATCAGCCAAGACCTCAGAAAAAACATTGTAGACCTCCACAACTCTGGTTCATCCTTGGGAGCAATTTCCAAACGCCTGAAGGTACCACGTTTATCTGTACAAACAATAGTACGCAAGTATAAACACCATGGGACCACGCAGCCATCATACCGCTCAGGAAGGAGACGCGTTCTGTCTCCTAGAGCTGAACGTACTTTGGTGCGAAAAGTGCAAATCAATCCCAGAACAACAGCAAAGGACCTTGTGAAGATGCTGGAGGAAACAGGTACAAAATTATCTTTATCCACAGTAAAGCAAGTCCTATATCGACATAACCTGAAAGACCGCTCAGCAAGGAAGAAGCCACTGCTACAAAACTACCATAAAAAAAGCCAGACTACGGTTTGCAACTGCACATGGGGACAAAGATTGTACTTTTTGGAGAAATGTCCTCTGGTCAGATTAAACAAAAATAGAACTGTTTGGCCATAATGACCATCGTTATGTTTGGAGGAAAAAGGGGAAGGCTTGCAAGCCGAAGAACACCATCCCAACCCGTGACGCACGGGGGTGGCAGCATCATGCTGTGGGGGTGCTTTGCTGCAGGAGGGACTGGTTCACTTCACAAAATTGATGGCATCATGAGGAAGGAAAATGATGTGGATATATTGAAGCAACATCTCAAGACATCAGTCAGGAAGTTAAAGCTTGGTCGCAAATGGGTCTTCCAAATGGACAATGACCCCAAGCATACTACCAAAGTTGTGGCAAAATGGCTTAAGGACAACAAAGTCAAGGTATTGGAGTGGCCATCACAAAGCCCTGACCTCAATCCTATAGAATTTGTGGGCAGAACTGAAAAAGCGTGTGCGAACAAGGAGGCCAGTAAACCTGACTCAGTTACACCAGCTCCGTCAGGAGGAATGGGCCAAAATTCACCCAATTTACTGTGGGAAGCTTGTGGAAGGCTACCCGAAACGTTTGACCCAAATTAAACAATTTAAAGGCAATGCTACCAAATACTAATTGAGTGTAAGTAAACTTCTGACCCACTGGGAATGTGATGAAAGAAATAAAAGCTGAAATAAATCATTCTCTCTACTATTATTCTGACATTTCACATTCTTAAAATAAAGTGGTGATCCTAACTGACCTAAGACAGGGAATTTTTTACTAGGATTAAATGTCAGGAATTGTGAAAAACAGAGTTTAAATGTATTTGGCTAAGGTGTATGTAAACTTCCGACTTCAACTGTATATGAAGACACTATGGCATGGCATGTTAGGTAATAATCAAAATCACTCTTATAACATTGTAAAAATGTTTTATGAAGCAGTTTATTGCTATTATGTTATTTATATAGTACCTTGTGAAAGGCGTACAGGCTTGGAGACGGGGAGACCATCAATGGAGCACTGGTTCCCACAGGGGTTGAGGGTGATACTGCCTGCCCTATTGTCGATATAGCAGTGCTGGGCAGCGATGCCTGGCCCCTGCAGAGGGATGTCTGTGTTCCCACTGCCCAGGGTCGTCCTCCCTGCAAGAACACAGCGGTCAGTTACATATACATGTCAACATTAATCCTTTAAACACATCATCAGACATCATCAGAAAGAATATCCCTATGGGATATTAAAGTATTCTATTCAATCATGCCCACGTTTGGTAGTAAATTATTTCAGAGAAGGACTGGGACTGTAGTTCAAAGCCACAGTCAGTCAGTGGAACGCTGATCACACTGATGTCACAGTAAAGGAATAGAGCCTGGGGTCAAGGGGCCAAGCCACTTGTAGAGTGTAGAGTCAAGCTCACAGCAGGTGCTAGCCCTGAGAGAGACAGACCACTCTGAGCATGGCAGATGGCAGACGGACGGTGGTCAGAGGGAATGTATTAGATTAACCACTGTCTTCCTGTTTTGAGTGCTTCCAGGATAGATAGATAAATGACATTACTGTCTGTCTGTCTGTCTGTCTGTCCGGGGGAAGGGATGAGAGACAAGAATCAAGGGATGGAGCACATGACTCCACAAGCCCAAGAGGGGTTAAACACTTTACCCCAAAAGTCCCCTCCCTCTCTTCATCTAACAAGCCCCTTGCCTTTCCCCTGGCCTCACCACGCTGTTAAAATAGCCCTGGAACATAGAGGAGAGACATCACTGAGAATACCCCAGCAGGCTGCCTTAGATTCCTATTCACTATCTCCATGTCCAGTGGGCCATTCCACTTCACCTCCCCCCAGCCTCCCAGCACTGCTCCTGTTCTGGCGTCTGGGCCCTCCAGACGGACAGATGGGGATAAAGGAATCACAAGACATGGGAGGAACTACCACAGTGGCACTGGCAGAGTTACAATTTTGAGGGTGAGAGGGCAGAGGGGGAGTGTGTGCAGAGAGAGAGAAAGAGAGAGAAAGAGAGAGAGAGAGAGAGAGAGAGAAAGAGAGAGTGCTTGAACTGGGTTTTTTTAAGGGGGTGAAGACGAGGTCAGGCCATGGTCCTATTCTTCCCTTTCAGTGTTTTATGGTGTTATGGTGTATCTCAGACCTTTAGCATGAATCCCTGTGTTCAGCTTCAGCTTCTCCATCCTGTCCATATCACAAAGTCCTCTAGTTGTCATTCTTAGGATGATTAGATATGTCAGGGCTCTGAATACACTGGCTCCACTGTTCAGCTACAGTACGGCACTTTCATTTCATCCCTCTCTCCCTCCCTCCCTCTCTCCCCTCCTCCCCCCCTCTGATGCCTATGATATCATCCACCAGCTGGCTCTTTGCCAGGGAATAAGTGTGTGCATGGATGGATGGATAGAATTATTACCATAAATAATCAGTTAGGGCTTTTTCTCTTCAGAAGTACCAGCTTTGTTCATTACTGTGTAAGAATGTCTGGTATCATTCTCAATCAGCGTCTTATGGAAAATACTTGAATGCTTCTAGGAAACCAGTCTGCGATGATGTGTGTAATAGTTTTAATGGAAATTTTGTCAGCTCATTTCCTGTAATGGACCTTTTGTAGCTTATGTCATAATATTTCTTGGTGTAACTGGAAACCATTTAGGAGTTATCTCTCTATTTATTAATATTTTTTCAAGGTTTCAGCACAAGGCCTTCCTCAAGACCAGTCTGCATGAACAAAGCATTGAACAGAAGACCCCTTTTAATGTTTCTGAGATGCAGAAGTGCTTACCTTCCTGCAGGGGTAACAGGGTGATGGCTGTGCTGAGACGGCCACTACCCAGACTGACCAGGTGGGGGCGCTCTGCCTGGAACCTCAGTGACTTGCCCGTCTCGATGAGGTCCAATGGAGTGCTCTGGTAATTACAAAAACAAGACAGAAGAAAACTGGCATTAGACCTGAGACATGAGACTAATTTTAGATGAGACTTATGATTGCTCAGTCCTAGCACTCCCTTATCTTTGCATTTCAGTGATTGCATACCCATGTCCACATGGCTATCTTCCTGAGAGCAGAGTCCCAGTGATTCTCCTTCTCCTTTATTCCTTGAAGTGTTACTGGAGCATTAGTGCAGACTGGTCTGTGTGTGTCTGCCCAATCTAAGCTGTGTTGTGTCTGCCCACGGCCCACTCCCCACTCCCCACTGCTCCCCTTATAGGATTAATAAGAGGCTTTAGCTAGACAGGATAAGTGGGTTCACCCCCCCTTGGGGCAAGCGGGGAGAGACCTGTCTGTTTTGCTTTGAAGACAAAAGCACAAGTCTGTCCATGTGTGTCAGTCAAATATGGACTGGTCTTACAGTACACTATCAGGACACAAAATCATGACATATGAAAGCAAATTTATTAACTGATATTCAAATGTAGGCCTATTTGATATTTTTCTTGCATTTGATCCAAGTCTATGTACTCCATACGTAGCCTATAATGCATAAAAAGAAGACGAAGTAGCTTTATGGCAGCTAGATGACTCACCTTTGGGCTGCTTACATTAAATCATGCCTTTGGAGTCTGTCTTTAAATAGTTACAATTTTCCCTGCTCTTTGAAGAAGGTATGAAGATACAACTAGTGTTGCCCAGATCAAGCAGCCAATATGCCCAGAAGGCACTGTTTCAGCCTTTCACCTGCAGTTTAACAAGCTAGGTAAGTATTTCCTGTGCGTGCGTGCGTGTGTAAATTACACAGACACTACTACTTCAAAGTAAGTACTTGATAAAGCAATTTTAGAAGCTTTACTTGTTACATTTTACATGATGAAATGCTTTTGCTATACCATAATTTGCTCCCCTTGGATTTATTCAGTCACCACTGATTTCACCTCATGAGCCCAGACCTTTTGGGTTCTCCTGTCTGTCTAAAGTTAACCAACATTTCTCTCCTAGAGTTCATAATGTCACAGTAGTTTATTTAAGCCCCTTATCCTCCCCCGCCATCTCCTGACCTTAGCTGTAAGCACTGGTCTTATTGTTTGCTGACCTTTACTACGCTTTACCACACTGAACTACGCTTTACTGTGCCTGACACATTGTTCCTTATGGGTCAGTCACTTCATTTGATTTCTCATGACAGCTACGTTGAATATATCTGCACTGCTTTCTGCTTGTGAAGAATGGCACCTGACTCACACCCATGGCACCTGAGTCACCTGTAAGGCGCACGCACACACACGCACACACGCACACACACACACACACACACACACACACACACACACACACACACTGGACTCACCTGTAAGACCTGGTGTTGGTGAGTCTGTCGTCCATGATGCTCCAATACGTTCCTGTTCAGGCTGTCCATGTCGTCTGGGTTGTCAATCACACCTTCTGGCACATGAAGATCCTGTCGGAACACACACAGAGGAGAGGACACACATGAAGATATCCTGTAGTAACACACATACACACACACACACACACACACACTGAGGACACACACGACATGACTCACTCAATATAGAAACACTGCTCTCCTTAGAGATCCCTGCTGTCCCAGATAACAGCTCAACTAGAGAAATTAAGATCCTAAAATAGACTTATATAGTAATCTCATTGATTTGTAACATTTTCTAGGCTGTCTATTAAGTGATATGAATGGATAGTATGGGCTCTATCGCCATCTCCTGATCATGAGATAGAAGCTGTATATATTTGTCCAGCTGATCATTTGTTAACATAGGAAATATGCAGTCAGCTTTTTTGATATTTGATATTAAGGAACGTTGCCTACGTGGACAACAGTAGAAGATTACACTAGCGGCATCCCAAATGGCACCCTATTCCCTTTATAGTGCTCTGGTCAAAGTAGTGCACTATAAAGGGAATAAGGTGCCAAATGGGATCCACACACTGTCTATCAGGCATATGGCGAAATGTCATTTCCAGTGGTGTAAAGTACTTTATTAAAAATACTTTAAAGTACTACTTAAGTAGTTTTTTGGGGTATCTGTACTCTACTTTACTATATATATTTTTGACAACTTTTCCTTCACTACATTCCTAAAGAAAATATTGTACTTTTTACTCCATACATTTTCCCTGACAACCAAAAGTACTCATTACATTTTGAATGCTTAGCAGGACAGGAAAATTGTCAAATTCACTTACTTATCAAGAGAACACGTGGTCATCCCTACTGCCTCTGGCCTGGCGGACTCACTAAACACATATGCATCTTTTATAAATGTCTGAGTGTTGGAGTGTGCCCCTGGCTATCTGTAAAATTTTGAAACAAGAAAATGGTGCCGTCTGCTTTGCTTAATATAAGGAATTTAAAATTATTTATACTTTTACTTTTGATACTTAAGTATATTTTAGCAATTACAGTACATTTACTTTTGATCCTTAAGTATATTTAGAACTTTCTATTACGGTATCTATACTTTTACTCAAGGATGACAATTGGGTACTTTTTCCACCACTGGTAATTTCAACTGACCCACACACTGACGATGTGTGCCATCAAACCCCTGCAACTTATCCAGAATGCAGCATCCGCCTGGTTTTCAACCTTCCCAAGTTCTCTCATGTCACCCTAATCCTCCGCACACTCCACTGGCTTCCATTCGAAGCTCGCATCCACTACAAGACCATGGTGCTTACCTAAGGAACAGCAAGAGGAACTGCCCCCCCCCCCCCTTCTAGCTCTGACTCTACTGACAGCTACGTTATTGAGGATCATTTTTCTTTCTATGCCTGTGATATGTTGTTGTCCAACCTAGCTATCTTAAGATGAATGCACTAACTGTAAATCGCTCGAGATAAGAGCGTCTGCTAAATGACTAAAATGTAAATGTAAAAAAGTATATATTTACCCTGGCTGCTTCCCCTCACCCTGAATCACTGTCTGTGACTCAGCCTCGCACAACACACACACACACACACACACACACACACACACACACACACACACACACACACTGCGTTCACAGACAGATACTGTAGATTAGGTCCAGCTGTGGACACGTCTTCACCTCAGTGAAGAGGAAAAGCTTCTTAGGATCAGACATGTCTACTACAGTATACACAAATCATAGACGTTGTAGACACACAAATACAAACAATAGACAACTCTGAAGAGTCATGTCTGTCTGGTCTGCTCTAGCTCAAGAATCCTCCAACCACTCACTCACTCAATTTTTGTCTCACCAACATTCCATACCTTTGAGTTGATCTGAGCCCAAACAAAATGTAAATAGCCATAACTATTGATCCCTGAAGGAGGCAAACAAGGTACAACACAACTATGGGGAGTCGCACTCTCGCCCACTTCGACTGAAGAACTAAAGTACACCTGACAAGGTCAATGAAATCCGGGCCTCGCTGGAAGCCCCGCCTTCCACAGGGGTTAAGCCCGAAGTTCGGATTCATTCCTTCAATTCAGTCACGCTCTTCAATGAGCCCAGAATCAGGAGGCGCAGGGCCAAACAGGCATTGTACCTCGGTTCTCTCCTTCAGGGAACAGTAGTTATAGTCATAACGTTACGTTTGCTTTCAGTTGGTACTCTCGGTACAACTATGGGGAAATTAAATCCTGCCCCAAGCTGGCTGCAACGGATACCAAATGAAACGGCCCATGGCAGACCACCTAGAGGTTCACCCCGCAAGATGCATGGTGTGATGCCGAATGGCCGCAGCACAAATATTCCCTACAATCAATCCTTTGAAAAATGCCCAAGACGCTGCCAGACCCTTGGTGGAGTGGGCGCGTACACAGCTAGGTAACCCTTGCCCCTTGCTGCCAAATGCCAAGGAGATAGCCTCCACAACCTAGCAGGAGAGACACTGCTTAGAGCACCCTGCCGCAAACTGGATTAGCAAAACAGACAAAAAGCTGGTCATATAACGGAATATCTCAGGACTGCTCAACGTACTTGCATAAAGCTCGTACTGGACACAGGACACGCAGCCTCTGTTGCTCTTCAGAGCAAAAGGAGAAGGCGAAAAGGGAAATAGCTCAAAGCTAAAGACCTGTAGGACATAACCATGACTTTCGGGGCGAAGGCCGCATTCGGAAGCAACGTCACCTTAAGAGTCGCCAGAGACGGACTGAATAAAAGCAATAATGTTCAGAGGTAAACCTCTAGCCATCAGATTGGCCCTCTCAGGGGCCAGAACCACAGTAACCAAATCTCTGGCTTCGCATGCCAAACCTGCCGGTGCGCCTGGGACAACAGGTCCCTGTGCAACAGGAGTTGACACGGGACCCCGCCCAACAGGCGAATGATCACAGCGAAACAAGGCTGCTTGGGCCAACGGGGAGCCACATAAATCAACTATAAGCCCTCCCTCTCCAACGTGGGCTGAATCAGCTCCATGGGGGGAATATATAAAGGAGGGTCCGAGGCCACTGGTGCGCCAGAGCGTCTGTTCCCGAAGGGGGCACTTGGGTCCCTAATCAAGAAAAACAGACGACACTGTGTTTTCTCGCAATGTGTAAAGATCTATGTCGGCCCTGCCGAACCTCTCCCATATATGGGCAACCACCCAGGGGTGTAGTCTCCATTCCTGAGGGAGAAGACCCCCCCTCGTTAGCAGATCCACACCCGAGTTGAGGCAACCGGGGACATGCATCACCTGAAGCGAGAGCATGTGCGCACTGCTCCCCAGTAATAGGGAGCGAGCCAAGGTTAGGAGGGAGAGAGACCTAGTCTCTCCCTGTTGGTTGATGTATGCCACAACTGACATACTGTCGGTACTGACCAGCACATGCCGGCCAGACAAAAGCAAGAGGAAGCGCCTGAGTGCCAGATACACCGTTAGGAGCTCCAGGTAATTGACATGCAGTGCGTTCCGCACCACTGTCTATACCCCCCGAATCAAGTTGCCTTCATAACGCGCACCCCACCCTCTGGGGGATGTGTCTGTCGTGATCACCTTGCAAGATACAACTCAGCCCATGGGAGCCCCCTGACAATAGCAGAGGGTCCCACCACTGGGCCAAGGCCCGTAGACCTGACAGGGATACCCGAAGCGACCGTTTAAGGGTGTGAGATGTGTCCAGGTGAGTGGCTAGCCCTCAGTGCTGGAAAGGCTGCATCAACAATTGCCCAGGGGAACAACTTCTATCACAGAAGCCTTCATCCCCAGTAGGCACAGGCACTGGCAAAAACGCACTGTGTGACCCAGACAAAATGTGTCTAAGCAGAGCCCGGACACCCTCTGTGGGAATAGAAAAGCGTGATACGCGAGTGAGTCTAGCTTGAGACTCAGAAGCAGAATGCGCTGAGATGGAGTCAAACATCTATTTTTCTGGTTTCTTATAAAGCCTAGAGACTGAATACGGGACAGTAGCATGGATGTAGCAATCGACTGTAATAGCCGGGTGGCTCGTGAGCATTCTGAATTTGTAGACTCTGAGGTGCCTGTGGAGGGCACGTAGGTCTAGAATGGGATACAAAGTCCCGTCCCTTTTCAGAACCAGAAAATACCGACTATACCGACCAGCTGTCCTGGATCTCTGACATAGGAACCACTCGGATTGCCTGCTTCTGGAGAAGGGAGGATATTTCCTCCCCCAAAACGTGCGATGAGGACTTGGAAACAGTCGAAGTGATGACACACAACAAATTGTAGCCGGACCCCAACGTCACTGTTGCATGATCCAGTGCGACACCGTGCATGCGCACCATTGGTCGAAGCAGACAGCGAGCCTCGCGTGAAGTGCCATCTGAAGTGGCAAGACGCCATCTTGTGGACAGGGAGAGACTGATTATTTTTCCATTTCCACCACTCTTGACAACTGTGTGTCTGAACGTGGAGAAGGGACACTTTTCATTGAACTCACAACCCTTTTGACACCAGTGAACACTGTGGAACTTGGGGTTGAAAATGTTTTGTTTATGTGCCAAGGTTTGCCTAAAGCCCCGGCCCACTCTGGGTACAAGGGCTCCGACGATCAGTGATGTACCCCGATTGGCGGTGCCACTTGGGGGTACTGTTGTCACAATGAGCCTCACTCGGTTTAGGCGGTAAGATGTGTTCTGCTAACTGGCTGGCACACAGTGCTGAAACGCACACATAAAAAATAGACCCAGGGAAAAATTCCATTATCATGGAGGTTACCCTATTGACCAGTCATAGGTACTGGCAACAAAGCACCTTGTAATCTAGCTGGGAATGGGACAGACAGCTTCTGTGGTAACAGAAAGGGGCGATTCGTAATTTAATCTAATTCCTAGTAATTCAAAGCATTAAGCTGGAGACAGACAGCTCATATCGGAGTTCATATGAACTACAGAGACTGTGTGTGGTATAATAGCATGGTCGTGTCCAACCCTGCTCGTTCCCTCGACTCCGCTACCAATAGCCAATCGCCTATAGAGGCCATAACCTGTATCACTAGATACCTCATAGGGACTAGTGAGCTACAGGCAGGAATCAGCAATTAATCCCAGTAATGAGCCACCTATGGGGGAGGGGTTCCCCCTTGTGGATAGAGAGTGATTCGCACAACTTATTACTCTCACCCTGGGGAGATTGATATACCCCTTGGACCATGTAAACACCATGGAACACGGGGTAACAGAGGGGGTATTAAACATGGACAAGCTTCCAACAACAGTAAGTTCTGCTTCCATGAGACTATATAGCCTGCATAAAGCCCGGCCCCCTTACGAGCACAGGGGGCTCCAGCAATGGCTGACCAAATGTGCCAAATGTGGGGGCACTGTTGTCACAGCAATGTTTTTGTGGAGGGGCGCACCGGTCGCTCATACCCTTGCTAAGGCCCCTCGCTCCAGAGGTTCGCTCGGTGGCTGCTTCCTCATCTGAGGTGCACACAAGCCCTGCTTCCTCCACTCCCTCCAACTCCAGGAATTGGAAATAGGAATGGGGTTACCATAACACCGGAGGAAAGCTAGTAAGTTACGCATGCTAGCCGACGTAAGCCAGTAGACTTTTTAGTCTAAGCTAGGCTACCTAGCCTCTTTGATCACAGTGTCAAAGAGCATAACAGTGCTTGCTTAGCTAAGTGCTTGCTTAGCTAAGTCTACATAGGACCGGATCACGAAGGTGGGATCGGACCCTTCATCAACAAGTATGGGAAGAGAGGCAAGCGGTGCTTGACGAAGGCAGACACAGGTGGCGGGGGGGTACCCACTGAACCTGGCCGCCCTCTCTCTTCGAGTAGTTTCCCGTAACCAGCGACAGAATGCACAGGAGCTGGGTTGAGCGCGGGCACCGACCGCATACATCACGCCAGACAAAAGACCCAATCCATCTCTGTGTCCCGCAACTCAGACTCAGCTGAAGTACTGGCACCTGGGAGAGGAAGTCATTATCGGAAACACCAAGCCCCCTCAAGAATGCTACACGGTTGTCAAGAGAACCTGAGCCGTGGACTATGGGAACAGTGCCAGCCGCGGACAAGCTACTGTTACTGGCACCATCTCCTAGTCTCGCACACAAACTGATTCAAGCGAGTCGAGACATACAAGACAACACACTTGAGTATCTTTTTATGAATTTGGGCATGGTCTCGTTAGCCATCTTACTCATTGCTACAGCCAGGCCAAACAATCCGAAGAATAATAAATTGGTTTGTGGTTAGGAAACTAAGAGAACAAATACAAACTCCAGCACACAATGTCCAGGGGATGAGCACGCTCTACCACAGAGGGACAGTTTAGTTGGTGCAAAGTCAGAGAGTCTCACAAAATGTTTGTTTATAGTAGCGTGAATCATTCCTGCTCACATCGAAGTGAAGAGTGGAAGAATTGAAGGAATGAATCCGAGCCTCATGCTTATCACCTGTGGAAGGCGGGGCTTTGAGCAAGGCGTGGATTTAATTGGCATTGTCACGCATGATTTTAGCTCTTCAGTCTAAGTCGCGAGATTACGACTCCCCGTAGTTGTGTTGTATCGAGAGTACCTACTGAAAGGGAACTACTGTATTTACAGAAAGACATTTGATATTATCAGTTGATAGCTGATGTTGCCAACACATTTCTTAACTCTGAACCTTTTATGGCTACCAGCCTACCATACACATAACATGCTCTATGTCACAGCAGTGACTGTGTGGACTGCTATGTAGACTCCACCTGCTCATCGGTCTCTGTAGTCCTCTCTAGTCTCTACACTTGAATTTAAGTAATTATGTCCCATTACACTGTTCCAAACATATCCAGTGAACCGTCTCAACCACAAACGGAAGCAGACAAACATTTAGCATAACCCCCCATTACCACCTACTTCATCCATCTAGGATGTTGTTTTAGAAACCTAAACCATATCCTATGCTAAAGTTAAACAAGGCAACAGTAAACATGTCGTCCCCCACGAATGATGCAGCGCCCTTGGGCCAATCAGTATAATTTAGTAAATGATGGATCTCTAAGGCAAGATGCATCATTCATAGTGGTGTCTGAGATATTGCCTGGGTTAGCTATATTCATATCCCTGAGCATGTGTGCCAAATTTCATCACTGAGTCAAACAGATCAAGAGATATAAACATGTGCTCGTTATAGCGCCACCGTGTGGTCGATATTAATGTTCTTGCAAATATTGAGTCTTGACATTTTTTGCAATATGTGTACCAAATTTTCTTACAATACCAATATCATTGACTGATTTATATGCATTTATGTGCCAGACCATGCCCACGTGCATGTTTATTGGTCAATAGCAGCCATGTTTTAGGTACTAGTCTGTAAAATATTGTGTTGCGAGGCAAATCTGTTCCGTGTGAGGAGAGAGACCTATGTACCGAATTCCATGACTTTAGGTTAAACGGGGTGAGGGGCATGACCTTTCAAAGTTAGCATTTTCAATCTCTTCTTATAGCGCCACCATCTAGCCAATCAGTGACATTTTGTAAATGCCGGATCTCTATCCAAGACACATCATTCACCCAAGTTTCATCAAAATCGGGCCAGTGCTGTCTGAGATACAGTGGCTTGCGAAAGGATTCACCCCCCTTGGCATTTTTCCTATTTTGTTGCCTTACAACATGGAAATAAAATAGATTTTTGGGGGGTTTGTATCATTTGATTTACACAACATGCCTACCACTTTGAAGATGCAAAATATTTTTTATTGTGAAACAAACAAGAAATAAGACAAAAAAACAGAAAACTTGAGCGTGTTTAACTATTCACTAAGGTGTTGGGTTTGCGCCAGACATAGCGTTTTCCTAAATGGCCAAAAAGCTTAATTTTAGTCTCATCTGACCAGAGTACCTTCTTCCATATGTTTGGGGAGTCTCCCACATGCCTTTTGGTGAACACCAAACGTGTTTGCTTATTTTTTTCTTTAAGCAATGGCTTTTTTCTGGCCACTCTTCCGTAAAGCCCAGCTCTGTGGAGTGTACGGCTTAAAGTGGTCCAATGGACAGATACCCCAATCTCCGCTGTGGAGCTTTGCAGCTCCTTCAGGGTTATCTTTGGTCTCTTTGTTGCCTCTCTGATTAATGCCCTCCTTGCCTGGTCCATGAGTTTTGGTGGGCGGCCCTCTCTTGGCAGGTTTGTTGTGGTGCCATTTTCTTTCCTTTTTTTAATAATGGATTTAATGGTGCTCCGTGGGATCATCAAAGTTTCTGATCTTTTTTTATAACCCAACCCTGATCTGTACTTCTCCACAACTTTGTCCCTGACCTGTTTGGAGAGCTCCTTGGTCTTCATGGTGCCGCTTGCTTGGTGGTTCCCCTTGCTTAGTGGTGTTGCAGACTCTGGGGCCTTTCAGAACAGGTGTATATATACTGAGATCATGTGACAGATTGTGTGACACTTAGATTGCACACAGGTGGACTTTATTTAACTAATTATGTGACTTCTGAAGGTAATTGGTTGCAGTAGATCTTATTTAGGGGCTTCATAGCAAAGGGGGTGAATACATATGCACGCATCCCTTTTTTATTTGTTAGAATGTTTTGAAACAAGTTATTTTTTCATTTCACTTCACCAATTTGGACTATTTTGTGTATGTCCATT
The DNA here is from genome assembly GCF_964263955.1 of Coregonus lavaretus. NCBI lineage: Eukaryota > Metazoa > Chordata > Actinopteri > Salmoniformes > Salmonidae > Coregonus > Coregonus lavaretus. The sequence continues at coordinate 47,728,519 of NC_140002.1, forward strand.
ACATGAAATCCAAATAAAAATCCATTTAAATTCCAGGTTGGAATGCAACAAAATAGGAAAAACGCCAAGGGGGCTGAATACTTTTGCAAGGCACTGTATCGCGTGAGACTAACGTACGAAGGCACTAACGTACTAACAGACAGAGACAGATCCACATCATGGGGAACAACTCCTAAAGCCAACACACTGATAAGTGATCATTACCTGGTTCTGGTTATCTGGCAGTTTTATGGTTTCTATGGCTAAAGAGTAGATAAGGAACTCTCCTTCACCCTCAAAGACGCTATCTGGGGACAACAACTTTTCTAAAGCCTCTCCCTCTTTCCCTTTCTCTCCCTCTCATGCATGTTCTGCATTTTATCAGGGAGATTGCTGGAATGTGAAGCTTTGCTTGCTCAAGCAAGCAAAGACAGAGCTACTGTGAATTTCAGGTAGTTCAATAGTTATTGTAGATAGTATGACTGAGAATCCTTAGTTATGCTCAGTTGATAAAAATAGGTTTTGTCTTTACTTCATTATACAGTGATATTACTGTAGTAATACAGTGGTATTACCTGTTGCTTTCCCCCTTATAATATTGTCCATAGTACTTTACAGTAATTGCCATTGGTACACATAAGCAAAATAGGCAAAAAGCTTTTTTCTCCCTCTGTGTCTCCCTCTGTCTCTCTGTGATGTCATTTCAGCCCAAGCAGCTGGGTAGTGCCACATGGGCATCTCTGACAATCCTCTCCAGTGTTGGATTCTCAGAGAGTCGATGGCATAGAGAACAGAGCATCCTTCTGTCCTGTTCACCACTGGCTCTGGCCACTGGCTCCTTAACCCTGTCTTACCCTGTCTGACCACCCAGTAGTCAACAGACTCATCCACACAGACACAGAGGGACAGGGAGCACTGGACAGTGTAATGTCACACACACACACACACACACACAGACTCCTACACAACACAGGCCACTCTGATCTCATACAGTGCACACACCCATGTGGGAGAGATGTCATGCTTGTAAATGCTGGGCCTTCCTCTGTAACATGTGATTATGGGGGCAATTATGCCCTGCAGAGTTGCCATGGGCTGCTAGAAATAGACCTAGCCAGCCACACAGTCTGGGCTCTGCTCTGGGCTGATCCCTGCTCCCCTTTCACAGTAAAGTAAAGTAAAATTAAATGAAGAAACAGAGAGACAAGGGGACATTGGAGAACGGCGAAAAACGTGGATACAGTACATCTGTATAGAATGGTGCTATAATAGAAAATGTACAGGATTTAAATGAATTGACTTCTGAGTTATATCAATAACGTATTAAAGGTCAATACTGACAACATGTCAAAAACTTCAGAGGGTATAGCAGTCAATCACTCACCATCTCCACTCATAGGGAATCCAAGTTGCGGTAAAGTTCTTGTAATTTCTGTAGTGTATTCCACAGAGCAGTTGGAGCAGCGACGCGGACACATGGTTGTTTACGTCTAACCTCTCGTTCACTTCAGTCACTCACTAAGCTGAGCTCTAGGGGGCCCCAGGGGGCAACGTTACACTCGTTGCACTCCCATCATTAATGACAGGGGGGCAACAACATCAGAGGTGTCCTCCGAAATAGATCTGCCATCAGATCAAAGGTTGTACCTCCCAGGACTTCCCTGAACTTCCTATTCAGACACCCTGAGTAACCCTCGGGTGTCATTTAATGTTCAACGCCAGCTTCTTTGGTCTAAACACACACAGAACAAATAGCCATGAGGTCAAGTGAGAGAATGAGAGAGAGAGAGAGAGAGAGAGAGAGAGAGAGAGTGAACTTGACCAATCCCAATCTGTTCCTCATCCACAGACAGTCCTTTCATTGATCGGAAAAAGTTCAGGCAGAACAGATGAGCCCAGCTGGACAGCCCAACTCTGCTTTGCTATGGATACGAACCACTAATAACACTGAACACTCAGCATTTCCAGTGTTTTATAAAAGCAGACATTGACAGTCACAGGAGGTCGGGGACCCACAGTGGAAATACGTGGAGTTGTAGCGTAGGCAGAGGAGGAGGAGGAGGAGACAGAAAAGAGGGAAAAGACCTTGAGTCATCAGAGGAATTCCACCTGGCAGCTTATTGCTGTTGGTCTCTGTATTGTTGGCAAAACAAAGAGGGGTTTTCCAGACTGGAAATGTGGGAATATTTGGGAATTTTCGGGACCATTTGGGAATTGTTTTATATGATATAGATGATCACTGGAGCATTGATAATGATATATAGAGATACAACATCTTTCCACAGGATGTGAGAGAATTTATGAGCCTGCTGTTGAGATGTCCCTCAGGAACTATCTGGCTGAGAGAGAGAGAGAGAGAGAGAGAGAGAGAGAGAGAGAGAGAGAGAGAGAGTGAGTGAGTCCACTATTGATCTCTGATCTCTCATGTCTGTTCCCATGGTCAAGGCCAAAGAAGTGAAGGAGCAAATGGAGAGCAGATGATGGATCATTCAACAAAATAAAAACATAAACAAATAAAGGCAGACAACCAAGTAACCAGATGGAATGGATTCCTCCAGGATCCGGCCTAGAGAGCAGGGCTGTTTCCTGTGAGCCAACCCAGGGACGTGGAGGTCTCTTGGGGATGGTGAAGTGGATGCTCCAGCTGGACCTCGAGAAGCATTTCACTAAACATCCACCTCCAGCCTGCAAGGAACATCTATGGGGATGTTAATAGATATGTCTAGTATGTTAAATAGTGAGAGTTCAGCTCAAAAATTAAAGAGATGGGCCTTAGAGAGTACAAAGTATTGTAGTAGGAGTACTATGTTCATTTGATGCTGAACTATTCATAAGAAGTTAAAAGTCCCAAAAGAGGAATTCAAAGATAATATGTTATCAGGGCCAGATTACCGAACGGGCATGCAGGGCATGTGACCCGGGCCCTCAGATTAGGGCTGGCACAATTATTGTATTTTTTTGTTTTTTTTCTATTTGTTTAAATTTTTATTTTTTTGGTACTTTTTACCCCTTTTTCGTGATATCCAATTGGTAAATACAGTCTTGTCCCATCACTGCAACCCCTGTACGGACTCGGGAGAGGCGAAGGTCGAGAGCCATGCGTCCTCTGAAACACGACCCCGCCAAGCCGCACTGCTTCTTGACACACTGCTCGCTTAACCCGGAAACCAGCCGCACCAATGTGTCGGAGGAAACACAATAGCTGCTGACCTTGTGGCGCCCGGCCGCCACAAGGAGTCGCTAGAGAGCGATGGGACAAGGACATCCCAGCCGGCCAAACCCTCCCCTTACCCGGACGATGCTGGGCCGATTGTGTGCCGCCTCATGGGTCTCCCGGTCACGGCCAGCTGCGACACAGCCCGGGATCAAACCCGGATCTTTAGTGATGCCTCTAGCACTGCAATGCAGTGCCTTAGACCGCTGCGCCACTCGGGAGATCGTAAAATAATTTCACCGACAATTATGGACAATAACGTGAAAAAAAATAATCTACATAATCGGCTTAATACATTCATTTTAGGAGAAGGGGGGATTCAATGTTATATTCAAGTAGTTTTACAGTAGTTTACCCAATAGCAGTTTTTCATTTTTACATGAAGTGGGTAAATTGGTCATCATTTTAAGAGCAGAACGGCCGGGAAGAAAGGTTTCATTTCCAAAATTTCCAAGCTTTCAAAACCATTTGTTTTTGAGACAGGGGTGTCACCAAAGCTGTGTTTTATTGATTAGCTATGTCGTAGCTAATTTCCAAAGATGCATTATGATGCATTACAATCTCAAAACGTTTTTCAACAAAAATGTCAAATATGACAATAACCATGTTCATTTGCATGACAATGAATCGTTACCCAAAATTCCATAATCGTCACAGCCCTACCCCAGATAGCATATGATAGCAAAACGTGTAGAATTGCAGGAAATTAGCTTTAAAACTGCAACATTTTCTCTCAGCCTCATGGTAAAATGTGTAGAATAGCAGGAAATTAGCTTTAAAACTGCAAAATGTTCTCCAGCCTCATGGCAAAATGTGACCAAAAACATGAGATGAGCTATAAAATAGTACTTTCTTAGCCTCATGACAAAATGTGTAAAATAACATTATAAAACAGCAAATGTTTCTCTCTGCACCATGGCAAAATTAGTTGAAATGCAGTAAATTAGCTGGGCCCCAAAAGCGGTAGTCCGGCCCTGTATGTTATTGTTCAAAGTTTCCAATCAAAACTTCCAATCTATTATTACTGACTCCTTGGAGACCTCTGGATCTTAATTCAAAGTGTTGGGTATAAGATCAGTCTCTGAGATTTCAGCATTTCCCACCACCATAAAGTCTGGGTCTGGGGCACATTATCAGTAGAGGATAGCATGTCCTCGCGTGACCACACTTCTCCTCAGTTCAGACCTGGGTTCAAATACTCTTTGAAATAATTTGAAATACTTGATCGAGCTTGCCTGGCTTAGTGGACCAATACAAGAGTTCCAAAACTGTAAACCCAGACCGTCTGCAGGCACTCCAGACAGGCTAGAGCAAACTCTGAAAGTATTTGAAAGATTTCAAATAGTATTTGAACCCAGGTCTGCTTCAGTGAAACAGTATGGTTGACCCGCTGCATGTGCCAGCGTGTCTGAATACCATCGCCGCATAGCCTCAGGTCTGGAAGCTACACTTATACTGAGGATGAGTCAGTCTTTCTCTGGCAACACAACATGTTCTCCTCGGCCAGTGTGTGTCTGTGTGTGTGTGTGTGTGTGTGTGTGTGTGTGTGTCCATGTTTATGTGCAAGTGTGTGAGGAGGCCGGTTGCCTCCCTGGCAATGGAGCATGATGGAATGTGTGTTTGTTCAAAGGAAGGCTTGGACAGGAGGAAATGGGGTGGTAGAACACTGGGAACACATTATTCTACTGTTGCTCATTTTTGGGTTACAAATGTTCCGTTGTGTATTACAGTGGGGGGAAAAATATTTAGTCAGCCACCAATTGTGCAAGTTCTCCCACTTAAAAATATGAGAGAGGCCTGTAATTTCCATCATAGGTACACGTCAACTATGACAGACAAATTGAGGAAAAAAAATCCAGAAAATCACATTGTAGGATTTTTAATGAATTTATTTGCAAATTATGGTGGAAAATAAGTATTTGGTCACCTACAAACGCAAGATTTCTGGCTCTCACAGACCTGTAACTTCTTCTTTAAGAGGCTCCTCTGTCCTCCACTCGTTACCTGTATTAATGGCACCTGTTTGAACTTGTTATCAGTATAAAAGACACCTGTCCACAACCTCAAACAGTCACACTCCAAACTCCACTATGGCCAAGACCAAAGAGCTGTCAAAGGACACCAGAAACAAAATTGTAGACCTGCACCAGGCTGGGAAGACTGAATCTGCAATAGGTAAGCAGCTTGGTTTGAAGAAATCAACTGTGGGAGCAATTATTAGGAAATGGAAGACATACAAGACCACTGATAATCTCCCTCGATCTGGGGCTCCACGCAAGATCTCACCCCGTGGGGTCAAAATGATCACAAGAACGGTGAGCAAAAATCCCAGAACCACACGGGGGGACCTAGTGAATGACCTGCAGAGAGCTGGGACCAAAGTAACAAAGCCTACCATCAGTAACACACTACGCCGCCAGGGACTCAAATCCTGCAGTGCCAGACGTGTCCCCCTGCTTAAGCCAGTACATGTCCAGGCCCGTCTGAAGTTTGCTAGAGTGCATTTGGATGATCCAGAAGAGGATTGGGAGAATGTCATATGGTCAGATGAAACCAAAATATAACTTTTTGGTAAAAACTCAACTCGTTGGGTTTGGAGGACAAAAAATGCTGAGTTGCATCCAAATAACACCATACCTACTGTGAAGCATGGGGGTGGAAACATCATGCTTTGGGGCTGTTTTTCTGCAAAGGGACCAGGATGACTGATCCGTGTAAAGGAAAGAATGAATGGGGCCATGTATCGTGAGATTTTGAGTGAAAACCTCCTTCCGTCAGCAAGGGCATTGAAGATGAAACGTGGCTGGGTCTTTCAGCATGACAATGATCCCAAACACACCGCCCGGGCAACGAAGGAGTGGCTTCGTAAGAAGCATTTCAAGGTCCTGGAGTGGCCTAGCCAGTCTCCAGATCTCAACCCCATAAAAAATCTTTGGAGGGAGTTGAAAGTCCGTGTTGCCCAGCGACAGCCCCAAAACATCACTGCTCTAGAGGAGATCTACATGGAGGAATGGGCCAAAATACTAGCAACAGTGTGTGAAAACCTTGTGAAGACTTACAGAAAACATTTGACCTGTGTCATTACCAACAAAGGGTATATAACAAAGTATTGAGAAACTTTTGTTATTGACCAAATACTTATTTTCCACCATAATTTGCAAATAAATTGATTAAAAATCCTACAATGTGATTTTCTGGATTTTCTTTTCTCATTTTGTCTGTCATAGTTGACGTGTACCTATGATGAAAATTACAGACCTCTCTCATCTTTTTAAGTGAGAGAACTTGCACAATTGGTGGCTGACTAAATACTTTTTTCCCCCACTGTATGTTGTCACTTCACTGTTCCTATCCATGGATTCAGAGGGCTCCACAGGTTTCAGTCACTTTCCTGTGGCAGTGAGAGCTCTTTTCACTGTGGAGATTATGATTATCCATTCAGGCATACTGTGAATAGAGCCCACATTAAAGCATTTAAGCCAGCACACTTGCACAGAGTCTGGGAGGTAGGGGTCCGGGGAACACAGGTGGGATAACGGTTGTAGTTGGTTTAAGCATAAACAGGGAACACGTTCATGAACATTAACTCAGCTGTCTTCAGATAGCCATTGAGAAACAATTAAAAGAATACCATTTAGAATCAATAAAAAAAATATGCTGTACACTGAGTATACCAAACATTAGGAACACCTTCCTAATATTGAGTTGCCCATTCACCCTCTGAATGGCACCATTTCTCAATTGTCTCAAGACTTAAAATCCTTCTGTAACCTGTGTCCTCCCCTTCTACACTGATAGAAGTAGATTTAACAAGTGACATCAATAAAGGATCATAGCTTTCACCTGGATTCACCTGATCAGTCTATGTCATGGAAAGAGCAGGTGTTCTTAATGTTTCGTTTACTCTGTGTATTTTCTATTCCCACCCCAACACAGGTGTGGCAGCTACCATAAGGATTTCACACCTTGTTATATTTCTAGACAGGGGTGAGCAGTGAGTACTAAATGGAGACAGACTAGAGGAGAAGTTATTTCCACCTAAACCGGAGCACATTCAGATGACCACAGTTCTCCTGCTTCGCTGCTGAATCCAGCTGCTTCAATTCAATTAGCTACAGACTGAGCCTCCAGGCAAGTTTCTATTCAGTGAATAAACAAGAAGTTGTGAGAAGTGGAAAAAGGGTGTGAAAATGTATTTTTGAATTTCACCATCATAACGCCACTGTACCATCACTGAATAGGCAACATCATCTTATGAACTCGCTAGACGTCTTTACGCTCCACCAGTTTATACCCAATTATCTACTACTGCATGCAAAAGAGCTCTCTGTGTCTCAGCACACCAGCAAAGTGAGTGGCTACTCAAAGTCTCTCATACACACATGCACGAGCACACACACACACACACACACACACACACACACACACACACACACACACACATACACATACACACACACACACACACACCAGGAGAAACAGATTCATTATCAATTGTTCTACCTGAATGTGCACTGAAAATAAATACCTACCAGCCTTCAACACAGGTGTGAGCACAACACAAGAATAGGAAAAGAAAATATAAAGAAAAGGCCAACACCAAATTGCTGGTATCACCGTACCCCTCTCACATCACGTCACATTAACCTGGGTAGAGTAGGTGTAATGTTTCCAACAGCGACTCCAGCCCTCATCTCTCCTTCTCTTATTCTGTTTCTCTCTGATGGAATTCATGAACACACACACAAACGAACAAATGAAAAAACACAAATTTAATTTTTGTATAATAAATACGGCTTCTAATCCACAAATAGTCATTCTGTCCCAATGACTGAAGAAGTGGGAGCACAACAGTTCAGAAAGACAAGTACTTCTTTTTCAGCATGTTACTATGATAACGTTACACACTCATTTCTTCCACTGCAGTCTGAGAAACAATTGATACAAGAATGCAAAGCTGCAGCAAATTACCGAAGTGCCTCTGAGCCTCTGAAGCAGCCTGATCTCCCACACATGAAAGCCTCCATTCACTGAACCTGCTGGGTTTGGCCCAGAATCGCTTTGGCTTACACCTGTGCTCTCTAGTCCTCCACCAATATCCGGCCATGGGAGTTCAACAGCTGTGTTTCTTAGCTATTATAGTGCACGTGTGTAACTTTAACTAGCACAAACATGGCACTCATACTATAATCGCACCGTACATCTGATCTGAGCATACAGAGTTTCATAAATGTCAATGCCACCAGACATTCCTGGTCGATCTTCCACAATTATAAATATGAGAGCTCAATTGATGGAGCTCTGTGGTCTAGTCCTACTGTGATGGTCAGCACACACACCCACACACACACCCACACCCACACCCACACCCACACACACACACACACACACACACACACACACACACACACACACACACACACACACACACACACACACACACACACACACACACACACACAGACAGACAGACAGACAGACAGACAGACAGACAGACAGACAGACAGACAGACAGACAGACAGACAGACAGACAGACAGACAGACAGACAGACAGACAGACAGACAGACAGACAGACAGACAGACAGACAGACAGACAGACAGACAGACAGACAGACAGACAGACAGACAGACAGACACACACACACAGACACACACACAGACACACACACAGACACACACACACACAGTGCAGGAATAAGTGGGCCATGTGAGACTAGGACCCCTGACACACACTGGTACAATAGACCCATTATCCTTCAGCTTGAGGGCAGACAAAGCCACCCCTCTATCCCAGCTCTGCTGCCTCTGCATTACACACTGCAATATTAGTATGGTGTGCTGTCTAGTATCTCCATTTATATCCTATGTGTGACTGTGACCAAAAGTATGCATGGTCATGGATAGGCTACTACTTGTTTCCAGTGATGAGTAAATATGACATTTCTCCCCTGTTTTTCCATTTCCATATTTTCCCCTAAAACTTTCCCTCTCTGAATTTATATTTTTCCGCAATCTCACTCTGAGAGAAATGAAATGCAGTGTGCAGTCTTTCAAAAACTCATTCTGCTGTAGGACAGCAACCCAATGGGAAAAATACCCTTCTGATATTTACAAGCACTAAAAGGCAGGTTGCACTGTGTGTCACATATACACTGAGTGTACAAAACTTTCCATGACATAGACTGACCAGGTGAAAGCTATGATATCTTATTGATGTCAACTGTTAAATCCACTTCAATCAGTGTAGCTGAAGGGGAGGAGACAGGTTAAAGAAGGATTTTTAAGCCTTGAGACAATTGAGATATGGATTGTGTGTGTGCCATTCAGAGGGTGAATGGGCAAGACAAAATATGTAAGTGTGGTAGTAGGTGCCAGGCGCACCGGTTTGAGTGTGTCAAGAACTGCAACGCTGCTGGGTTTTTCACGCGCAACAGTTTCCCTTGTCTATCAAGAATGGTCCACCACCCAAAGGACATCCAGAGAACTTGACACAACTGTGGGAAACATTGGAGTCAACATGGGCCAGCATCCCTGTGGAATGCTTTCGACACCTTGCAGAGTCCATGCCCTGACGAATTGAGGCTGTTCTGAGGGCAAAAGGGGGTGCAACTCAATATTAGGAAGGTGTTCCTAATGTTCTGTACATTCAGTGTACATTTAACACCTTCATACACAAACACAGCAAATAGAATAAAAATAGAATTACCTGGTCTCAGAAGAGTGTTTAGTCACAGAAACTTTCAAATCCAAGACTTTTCAGAGACAAGGCATGATTCCCATATTGCATGAGAGAGAGAGAGAAGAGAAATGTCCTAGCTGGTGATATCCTTAGGGAGATGTATCCTGAGGATGTTTTTGGTATGCTGTCTCTCCAGTGAAGTCTTCACTTTAGTTCACACATTCTTAAAGTGGTTAGCGATTAAGGCAAACACATTGTACAGACTGACAGAGACGGAGGATGGGAAAGAGACAGCCAGCCTCTTTACATATCTCTCTCTCTGCTCCCACCCTCTCTCTCTCCCTCCCTTTTCTTACACCCACTCTCTCTCTTTCCCTCCCTGTCCATCTTTTCTTTTTTTACCATTTGCATCCATCCTCTCTCTCTCTCTCTCTCTCTCTCTCTCTCTCTCTCTCTCTCTCTCTCTCTCTCAGATTACACAAGGCTGTCATTTATTCTGTAGCTGAGCGTCAGCCCACTTGTTCGGACCCCTGGACCAGAGAGAGAGAGAGACATTTAACTGAGGATGAGACAACACACTGACACACTCAGATAAGACAGTTTCATTTGTGCCATCATAGGGTTTGAGAGTCATATAGTCATGGGTTTCTCCCAATGACTAAAACAATACAGCAATGTGCACCTCGTTTGTTATAATCAGGGTTAATTTGAGATGTTCGACAGGTTCTCCAATTTAGGAATGAAGGTATATGGTAATATCGGAAAAGGAAACATAATTTACAAAAGCACCAACCATAACTAGCCTCGCGAGCCACCTGATCCCGCGAGCTTACATTACTGGTTTGCTATCCTGAGGCTAAACCATAACCACTACACAACCAGAATAACCCCGAAAGAGTACGAAAACAATGATGGAAAGGTTAATAAAATCACTTTGTGACATATGTGAATGAGAAACGGTGTGCTCTTAAATTTAGACAGCATTGGAGAGAACGCCAGTATGGAAATAACAGTTAACCTAGCCAGTGGATATTTTCACATTTTTCCCTCAGAGATGGAAATTGCAGACTGCTGTTTCTCTTGGACACGTTGTCTAGGACGTCGTAATTGGTTCCTGCTGTCCTGGGTTTGGTTCAGTTCTTTGGTGCGTCATGCTGGTTTTGCCACAAATAAAACACCCCAACGCACACGCAAACATCCCCACCCTCTACCCCTCCTACTGGGTTATGGGCCTTTCCGCCCGCCTATGTCTTTAATGTGCGTGGGGTATACTAAATTACTAAATCTGGGGGTGAATTGTAAATAAATAAACATATTCCACTCACAGACAGCAATTAATTACAGATAATTATTGTTATTGGTGGCAGGGAAATGTAGCTGACAATCAACACTCAATACCCATGTGGTTTATAACCCAGACAGACATGAGAGAAGTTAAACTTTGGATGAGTTACAGCAAGTGTCCCAGCATGTAGTCTGAAGTGTTTTTGAAGTGATGTGAATAGTCTATGTGAACGAGCTGTAGACAGCAGCAGTTATTCTAGTAGCTAGGAGTTCTAACAATATGTAGTCACTACTGCAATACCCAGCACAACACCCTGCATCATAAATGGATACATAGCCCACCGGTTATCATCCCAAAACAAGGAATGGGAGAAAGTGTCTCAAAATGCACCATAGGAAACTCCATTGTCTGATACCAAAATGATCACCATAACTAGCCACACATCACAATACTAAATTTCCCAGGAAACACTGCAGTCTCCCCCTGAGTCTTAATGGATGGAGTAAGGTCACAAATGGACAATAAAGTTATATTGTATTATAAGAGCAGGAAGCCCATTACCTCCTTTCCCATGCAGTCGAAGTTCAGCTCCCTAACTTCCAGTGTGCGGCCACAGGGAAGAATTAGATGAAAGCTCTCATTAAAGAACACGAAAGAGAGGCAGGCTAATGGAGGGGGGAGCTGTTCTAAGGTGATTGGAATTTTCCAGCAATTCACAGAGGGCTAATTGGCACTACATTGGGTAGGAAAGGGGTACAAGGGAAGGGGGGAGGGAGGGAGGGGGTCCAGTCCATCCACAGAGGAGTGGATTTAACCAACAGCATATGACCGGTGGGAACCAACAGACCAAGATTTATCAAAGATGTTGCCCTTGGCACCACTGTTCAGTGACTGAAGGAGCACACTCATTCATTCATCAATTTTAAAGCATAGGACTGATAAAAACCATCAATGCATCACAATATTTGTGTGACTGACATCTGATGGTCTGACTGGTTTCTTGATGGACTTCAGAACGACATACAGGAGCGAGGGTATGCTGGGATAAATGTTATACTAGTGCCCCCTTGCGGCTAAGACAATGAAGTGCAGTCCCTCTGCCAATAAGGCTTCAAACTGAGAACAGGTTCAAGTTCACTAAGGCTGCATTTACACAGGCAGCCCAATTCTGATCTATTGTCCAATTATTGGCAAAAGATCTGATCTAATTGGTCAAAAGACCATGTAGTAGCAAAAGATCCGAATTGGGCTGCCTGTGTAAACGCACCCTAATATCCAAACTGCTCTAAATATATACTCCCCGTTGCTGAACCATTCTGTAGCTATACCTTATATATTGTATGCTTATTTCTCATCCCTGTCTGTTATGTAGACTAGGGGGAATGAGGGATGAACCCAGAGCCAGTGAAGGGGGAAGTAAATACCATATAAATGGGCTCTTTATGGACCTCTTGAACTTAATGGACTTCGCTGGCTCAAGAGAAGAACGTCACATCCATGTCAGGAAAAATATCTCCCCTGTATACTCATTCATTCCTTATGGCCGGCTAAGGTTTCTAAGAAAGGCATCGTGCATACCTGAGCTGAGAGGACTGGAAAGTACATGCTGGAGAGTACACCGTACAGGGCAGTGAAGGCAATGATGACAAAGACCTGTTATGAAGGGGACACAGCTGATGCTGAACAGACTGTATCTTATAATGCAACTCTTAATCATTACGAATGAAGACCAAGAGACTGAGACAATGACGTTTGTAGCAGAACTTCAAGTTCTTCTGCCGCATCATTGGCACTCCCTACAACTCACTCCCATCTCTGTAGAGCAGACCACACAAGTCCCACTGCACAAGTTTCCAACCCTTACACAGAGACAGTATGATCTGAGGAGTTCAAGGCAATCATCTTCTATTGCAACAAGCCGCAATACACCAGAGGTCTTTCTGGCTAGGGCTCTCAAACTATGCAAATTACACTCTCTATCACCTAATACATTTGATATGCATATTTATTGATTTTGTGGTATGCTAATTCATTGTTTATGACTTGTGATTTACTGATGATGCACTTTCCATAAAGTTAGGCTGATCATATCTTTTTACTTGTGTTTTCTATTGTATGACACTGCATTTTCACTTATTGCACATTTTGTTGTTTTACAGCCTGAATTCCAAATTGATTAAATAGTTTTTTTCTCACCCATCTACACACAATACCCCATAATGACAAAGTCAAAACATGTTTTTAGAAATGTTTGAAAATGAAATACAGAAATACACTGCTCAAAAAAATTAAGGGAACACTTAAACAACACAATGTAACTCCAAGTCAATCACACTTCTGTGAAATCAAACTGTCCACTTAGGAAGCAACACTGACAATACATTTCACATGCTGTTGTGCAAATGGAATAGACAACAGGTGGAAATTATAGGCAATTAGCAAGACACCCCCAATAAAGGACTGGTTTTGCAGGTGGTGACCACAGACCACTTCTCAGTTCATATGCTTCCTGGCTGATGTTTTGGTCACTTTTGAATGCTGGCGGTGCTTTCACTCTAGTGGTAGCATGAGACGGAGTCTACAACCCACACAAGTGGCTCAGGTAGTGCAGCTCATCCAGGATGGCACATCAATGCGAGCTGTGGCAAGAAGGTTTGCTGTGTCTGTCAGCGTAGTGTCCAGAGCATGGAGGCGCTACCAGGAGACAGGCCAGTACATCAGGAGACGTGGAGGAGGCCGTAGGAGGGCAACAACCCAGCAGCAGGACTGCTACCTCCGCCTTTGTGCAAGGAGGAGCAGGAGGAGCACTGCCAGAGCCCTGCAAAATGACCTCCAGCAGGCCACAAATGTGCATGTGTCTGCTCAAACGGTCAGAAACAGACTCCATAAGGGTGGTATGAGGGCCCGACGTCCACAGGTGGGGGTTGTGCTTACAGTCCAACACTGTGCAGGACGTTTGGCATTTGCCAGAGAACACCAAGATTGGCAAATTCGCCACTGGCGCCCTGTGCTCTTCACAGATGAAAGCAGGTTCACACTGAGCACATGTGACAGATGTGACAGAGTCTGGAGACGCCGTGGAGAACGTTCTGCTGCCTGCAACATCCTCCAGCATGACCGGTTTGGCAGTGGGTCAGTCATGGTGTGGGGTGGCATTTCTTTGGGGGGCCGCACAGCCCTCCATGTGCTCGCCAGAGGTAGCCTGACTGCCATTAGGTACCGAGATGAGATCCTCAGACCCCTTGTGAGACCATATGCTGGTGCGGTTGGCCCTGGGTTCCTCCTAATGCAAGACAATGCTAGACCTCATGTGGCTGGAGTGTGTCAGCAGTTCCTGCAAGAGGAAGGCATTGATGCTATGGACTGGCCCACCCGTTCCCCAGACCTGAATCCAATTGAGCACATCTGGGACATCATGTCTCGCTCCATCCACCAACGCCACGTATATATTCAGGACAAAAAGTAATTGCTTTACCACATGTTTTTTGCAGTATTACTTTAGTGCCTTGCTGTAAACAGGATGCATGTTTTGGAATATTTATATTCTGTACAGGCTTCCTTCTTTTCACTCTGTCAATTAGGTTAGTATTGTGGAGTAACTAAAATGTTGTTAATCCATCCTCAGTTTTCTCCTATCACAGCCATTAAACTCTGTAACTGTTTTAAAGTCACCATTGGCCTCGTGGTGAAATCCCTGAGCGGTTTCCATCCTCTCCGGCAACTGAGTTAGGAAGGACGCCTCTATCTTTGTAGTGACTTGGTGTATTGATACACCATCCAAAGTGTAATGAATAACTTCACCATGCTCAAAGGGACATTCAATGTCTGCTTATTTATTTTTACCCATCTACCAATAGGTGCCCTTCTTTGCGAGGCATTGGAAAACCTGCCTGGTCTTTGTGGACGAATCTGTTTGAAATGTACTGTTCGACTGAGGGACCTTGCAGATAATTGTATGTTTGGGGTACAAAGATTAGGTAGTCATTCAAAAATCACGTTAAACACTATTATTGCACACAGAGTCCATGCAACCTATGTGACTTGTGAAGCACATTTTTAGTCCTGAACTTATTTAGGCTTGCCATAACAAAGGGGTTGAATACTTACTGACACAACACATTTGAGCTTTCATTTTTTTTATTAATTTGTAAAAATGTAAAAAATATATAATTCCATTTTGACATTATGGGGTATTATGTGTAGGCCGGTGACAAGAAAATCTCAATTTAATCCATTTTAAATTCAGTCTGTAACACAACAAAATGTGGAATACTGTCTAATGACACTATGTTTCTGCATATGTACCAAGATGTGGGAATAAACCTAAGATAAATTAATAAAAATATCAGGAAGAAATTCTCAATGTGCTTTTAATTTTTTAAAAGTATGCCTACTAGTAGATACATCTGCACATCAGTGTATCTAGCACATCTAAATTAAACATATATTTTACTGTTTATACCCAATAAAACACAATGTTTGTGTGATCAGTTACATAAAAAACATCATAGGCATTGCATACGTTACCAGTTGCCAGATAAAAACGAATAACTTACCTTGAATCTGACCCTCTTGAACTTTAGTCTGGGTGCTGGGTGTGAGGAGAAAGCCTCCCCTCTGTCACTGCAGTATCCTGGGATACTCATCATCCCTGTCTGTGTGCCATCATCCCACTGAGAATCACAATACATCCCCAGGTGTCTCCCCTTTAGTTTTCCTTACATGTATGCAGGTTCACTCCAGGACTATCACACCCCAGCCACAATAAGAACTACAGAAGAAGAAGGCAATAGTCCAAAAGAAACAGCTTCTTCCTCAGAACTAATAACAGATAACACTTTGTTCCAGGAGAGACCTCTAAGGTTGTGGCTACCTCTCTCTCTGAGACACTGTCCGTCCCACACCAAACAGCACTGAACTGTACGTCCATTCATTTCCAAACTGCGACACACCCGCTCTCTCGTCCCACGCACTCTACCCCAAATAAGGAAGTTGCTGCCTCTCTAACCTCCTCCAGACACTAATTCCATGCATTAGTGTGTGTGGCACATGGCAAACATTCCCTAGCTATAATACGTCTGCCTTTCTCTCATTACAGTTGTAATATCCTCCTTTATGATTTAGCTATATGCATTAAACTCAACCACCCTCCAATCCTCCTGACTGTTTTCAACTCTCCACATATTCCTGATCTTATGTCTCCATCACACACGCTACGAAAGCGGGTCAGGGAAGCTGAATCATTAATCCCTTACTTTCTCTCCTCCCCACACACACACACACACTCTCTCACTCCACCCTCAAGTACAGAGCAGTAAAAAACAGATAATTCCGACATGCATTCTCTGCCACTGAAATCCCTTTATAAAATGTTCTTATGACATTAAAGGATGGAATAAAAGCAAAATAATGTTTTTTTCCCCCCAGATTCAATCAGAACTTGTTGAAGGATCATCCAGTTGCTCTAGTGACATGGCCCGAATATCCTCTATGGAGGTGGGTTGAGCTCATGGGACCACCTGTTCAGTAGGGAGAAAACGTTTAGAAATGGATTGAAACCGGGAGGTACTACCGGAACTTGCCCAATACAAATACTTTTTTGTTTGTTTTGTGCAGCGTTCTGCTACAGTGTTACCCTACTGAATAGTAGACAGGGACAGAACAGTTTTCTCAAAGCTTCACCTCAAAAAGGTTTAACACTTACATACCATGACTGGGATTATTGGAAGCATTGAGTGCATGGAAGAAATCAGAACATCAGACATTTGGATCAAACCAACAGATTATGTTAAACTCTGGTCTTGTATTCCACCTGTGACCTGTACATCCATGCCATATCAAATAATGTAAAACCTTTTTTCACACGCTGTTACTACTCTAGTAACCACAGAACATAGTACCACATCTATCAGTACTCAAACATACTTTGATTGTGGAAACCATGTTTTGCATGCCGTCACTAGACAAGACTGCTTATAGAAATGATGACACAACTGACCTTGGTAAAGCACATCATTCATTCTGAAAATATTTCATTATAGGATCATCTTCAGGGTTTATAATACACTTTAATCTTTTTAATGTTTACATTGGAATGTTAATTACCCATGATCATTATTCTATAGGGTTACAAAAGTCTGATTCACTTATTTACCTCCAATCTCCCCATCGACCAACAATCTGAATCACACACAATTCAGAATAACGAAGAAAAAAAAATCCAACAACAATACAAATATTATTTAACTTTTCCCTCTCTCAATTGTATATCATTAGCACAGTCAAGGTGAATATGGCCATTTATATAGACACACTCTGAAACAAGAGAAGAGCCCTGACATTCATTCATACATAACCATGGGGGCTTGTTGCAACAGGGCTGGTTGGCGGTTGGACTGTGGGTGGTGGTGATGGACAGGGTTCTCCTGTGGCACAGTTAGTAAGAGCATGGGTCGTGGGTTCGATTCCCGTTGGGGTTACGTACGTTATACTATGTATGCACTCACTGTACTGTAAATTGATTAAGATAAAAGCATCTGATAAATGGCATATAAAGGTTTGATGTTTGGAGCGTTAGAGGGTTATGGTTCTCGGATTGATAATTTCCATTTGATAAACAGATTTATTATAACAGTCCAAATCTCAGACAGGACTTTTTCTTTGAATGAGCTCCCTCCATTGCAAAAAATGCAAACAACTACAGTGCTTGAGTTGTACTGGTATGGTACAAAACCAACTTTTTTCAGCATTGAACTACTCCAGGCATTTGATTTGATAGCATATCACAAACAAATATGCCATTATACATCATATATTAACTAACCTGTAGACAGAGCAGTGTCATAAAAAATAAATTCTTAAATAACGAGGTCTTTCAAATGCGAGCGAAGCTAAACTATAAAACATGTAACCTCAATCATTTTAGCTAATATTTAGGTCAGTTCAGTACCAATCACAATGTGTGGTTCTTCTGGCTAAAGCAAAGAGTGGTTGTAGTGTTATACTATGGACCGCAAGCCTGTTTGTATTGGAGTATGTGTATCAAGAGTGTATTTCTGTACATGATTACGACTTATCTGTAAAACTATTAGCCGATAGTTCACAGATTCTGTCTGTCAAAGGATTTGATACATACTGGGCCAATGAGTGTCATTCACATAGCCCACCCCAGATGTCATCACCCCCCCAGGTCCACCCAACCTAACCCTGATACAGTTACCCAACCTTGTCCCGTTTGACTTTACCATTCCATCTTGCAGGTGCATTGAGCGGTTCTTTTTACATACAGCTATAGGTCGATCAGTTGATAGATTTCTGGTAAAAAGGTACAAAGACACCAAATGCTGGCAAGCCAAGCCATGGTGCGAAGGGTTTTTCTTTTTGAAAAGGGTTTCAAGTCCACTTCTCACTTTCATTTTGTTTTGTTTTTTCATATGTCAATCCACCGATCTTGTCATCGTGGTGTTGGTTGGTAGTACTGTATGTGAATATATTACAGTATTTCATACTTGTCGACCAGGAACGATGTCTCTGAGGAGAACCTCACTGGAACCTCTCCATCTACCTGGGACACTTTGGCCACCTAGAGGGGTAACAGGAGTCATTATACACCGTCACAATGGAAATATTAGGTTAATACAATAGATGTACATCTACATGGTCTCACAAACTGCTAAAGCCAGTCAGAGCGTGTAGAGACTTACAGGCCGTCATTGTAAACAAGAATTTGTTTTTAACTGACTCGCCTGGTGAAATAAAAGTGAATCATAATATAAATAAGACTGACAGTTATGTCGCAGTAGTTTCCTTTGGAGACGAAGGAGACGTTGACAGGGAAGAAATCATTGGGCTGGCCTGCCATGCTGAACTCCAGACTTCCTGTCTTGTTGTTGAAGTCCACCACGGGTAAACACCACTCAAGAACATTCCGCCGGCTGTCATGGCGATACTCTCCGTCCAGGTCACCAATCACAGGCGCACCCACACCTGACCTGCAGGGACAGATAGATATGAAATTAAACTCAGATGACAGACTGCAACAGTGTCTAAGACCATAGTATTAGAAATTAATATGGAATCCATTGTATAGAAAGGAAAGGATAAAATGAGAAATGGGATCTGAGGTGCTTCAGAGTGGTTTACTTACGGGATGGGAATAGAGATGACTACATCATTCAGTTCAAGTGCTTCTTCCTGAAGCTCATACTCTATGTTGACATCACAGCCAGTGGCACTCTCAGAGGGCCAGCAGTTTACTGGGGAGAAGTAGAAGAACACAACAGTTAGAATGCTTAAAGTGGAACTGACAGTATTTTTTGCAACATGAAATCTTATTCAAATCTGTCCATATACACCCCCAGGAAGATGTCACTTTATTTTATTTTTTTACATTCTGACAAGCAAGCACTTAGAAATTGTTATTTTCACATTTTCATAAATTCATAGAATGTTTGGGAATTACATATAGTAAGGCATTTTGGAAAATTCTATAGCAATATAGAGTGGGAAAGCAGCTGTTCATTTGGACAATTAATAGACACTGCAGTAAATAAAACCGAACAAAGACTGTTGGAAAAGCATTCCTCATGAAGCTGGTTGAGAGAATGCCAAGAGTGTGCAAAGCTGTCAAAGCAAAGGGTGGCTATTTGAAGAATCTTAAATCTAAAATATATTTTTGATTTGTTTTAACACTTTTTTGGTTACTACATGATTCCATGTGTCATTTCATAGTTTAGATGTCTTCACTATTATTCTACAATGTAGAAAATAGTAAAAATAAAGAAAAACCCTTGAATGAGTAGGTGTGTCCAAACTTGACTGGTACATAGGATGCTGTATATAGCATTTTAACATATTTAACCAAAAAATATAAATAATCTTATTTTTTTTGTCAAGCTTTAAAAACCGAAGCCAGACTGCAACATTTCAGTAGACTAGCTAGTACTGTGGCATGTGGTACACTTTCCCTCCGCTGCGCGCTGTAAACGCAACACAGGACAGCAGCGCAATTGAATTCCCCGATGCAAGCCCATCAGGCTATAATGTCATGAAGTAGATGACTCAACTGTTGACTCATTTATACTCGTTTGAGTGTACCATTTGGCCCGCAGGCCTTGTGTTTGACACGTGCGCTAGCCTATTAGTCAGGTTATGATTGACTTGTGATCATTGCCCTTACTAGTTTGATTGTATTGACATTCCCAGTCTTAGTTACAGTTGTCCGTTTCTGTTCAAATTGAGTCATTGAAACAGTGCATCGCGATAGGGTGGCGGCAGCAAACAATGTATCAGGCCAGCTGTGATTTACAACCTGATAGCAATATTTTTTTGACTACCAAGAAATGTATTGGTGAATTGTATTAATTATGTATTGAACGGCATCCATCTATTCTACCAACAATGCCTTACTGTACGTCATGGAATTTTGAGTCAAATAGAACCTATTTTTGAAACCTCTTAAAGTTGGTTTTGAAGCATAAACTGGGAATTTGATATTTGACTAATATTATGAGTGTCTGTTTGTTTCATATCTGCAAAGTAGTTAAAACGCTGTCAGTTTCACTTTAAAACATGCCACTTCTTGAAGAGCATAATCAGAACTACACATTTCCGATTATTATACATTTAGCTCCATCATCAGAGTTATACAGCAAGAACTGCATGCTTTTCATGATCAGCAAACATCAATTGATCATGTATTTTAAGGTACGTGAGGGTAGCCTATCCATTTAGCATGTAGTTAGCTAGCTAGCTAAGCAAACAGCGTGTCAGCTTGCTTCATCAGAGATTAGGCTTTTGGAAAGAGCTTTACTTCGGCAAGTCCTCCCTTTCTACCGGTAGCTTGCAAAGTACACATCATCAGCTAACAGTACGTCGGCAAATGCTCCCTTCTGCTGCTTGACAGGCAGAGCCCATAAAGGATGGTACATTTACATAAACCACTCATACTTGACAGGTATAGTTTTTTATCACTCAAATATCCAATTAATGGTGGAGAGATGTCATGAGGCTACCCTCACGTATCTGAAATTACATGATTAATTGATGTTTACTGCTCACGAAAAGCATGCAGTTACTTGCTGTATAACTCTGATAGAGCTAATTGTGCGCAATTGTTTTGCATGGAATAATCAGAAATCTGTAGTTATGACTATGCTCTTCAAGAGGTGATGATATTACAACCAAATAGTTAACATTTATTTAACAATCCCTTGAAAACGGCATGGTTTTAGCAGAGCTGGGGTTCTCCTTGCCCCCCAGCAGGCAAATCGAACACTCTGCACCTTGTGACGTTTTATTAATAACAACCTATTAGAATGCTTGGAACACTATAGTTGGAATGCTTGGAACATTGTATTCCAGCTCTCCAGAGAGAGAAACACTGAGGAAATACACTAGTATAGAAACACGTAATACTCTAGTAAAGTCTACTGACTCGTTAGTGGTATGAGGGTGTCATCTGTGGTCTGTAGCCTCCACTTGAGCACGCCCACGTCATTGTTCAGAGGGAAGGACTTGTCTGGGTTCTTCAGGCCCAGCACGGAGTCTGTGGTGAACATCTTCTTATCCACGTTGGGGTGGGTCTGGACAGAGCAGGGAGGGAGAAAAACGATAAAACACATTGTTAAAGTTCCCATGGCATAAAACGTGGAACCGTGCTCATGCTGCACCGAAAGCAAATACAACTAACTGCGGCCATTTTGAACCTTGATTTATACAGCCCAAATCCATGAATGCCTTGACATGTATAACTGTCGTGGTGATGTGGTGAACCTTTCCCCCTTTGGAACCAATGATGTATTTGTTTGGAACCTACCTGCAGCTGGACTCCCTTCTTATCTCCGTTGTTGATGGTGAGGCGAATGCGTCCGTTCTTGTCATCGGCCACTCGGAGGGTGATCATGCCCAGGACCTCCAGGTTCTGTAGCCCTCCGTCTCTCCCACAGGTCAGGCTGATTTTCTCCTCACAACGCAGGTGCACACTGGGAACCAGAGGGCAGAGGTTAGAGACAGTTGGACATATTAACCTGCAGGTGTTTGAGTCTAACTACATTGCAGTCGGGACTGTGCAGAATCACTGATCTACAATCACTTTGCATCCCAAATAACTCCTCATTATGGGATCAAGATTAGCGATTCTGCGCCTCGCCTTGCGCAAACTGATTCCTCAAACACGCTGCCTGTAATCAGTGGGATATAATATAGAACCTGGTAAACCCACCTCTCTGTGTTAACTGGTGGAGGCAGGGCTTTGGATGCCTCGGAGGGCCTCTTCCCTGAGCTGGGCATGATGACTTGTCCCTCGGACTTGAGCTTGTCCACAAAGTCATCTACCTCCTTCCCTCTGGCACTCAGCTTCAGGGCCTTACTGGGACCACTAGCCCTGTGGATGAATACATAACTCATGAGGCATAGGCCTAACTTTCTACAGTATTAAAAATACATTCTGACAAAACAAGTTTCACAAATTCCATTGAGCCTAAAAAAACCAACAAATATACTAATAAATACATCTCACAAATAAAACACAGGATACATTCACCACAACAATCAAAACATCTCAAAACCCTAATCTACCGAGGGTAGTACCTAGCAGGGACAGGTGAGGCCTTGGGTTTCTCTGGCTCCATGAGGGTGTCTGTGATGATGGTAGCGTTGCTGCTGCTGGACATGCTGCCTGTGCTGCCGAACCCTCCGGAGAACCCTGGAGACTTCTTCCCTGAGCGGTCCGCGTCCCGCCTGGCCTGCTGCAGCTCCTTAGCCTTTCTCCTCATCTCTGCCTTAGCCTCTCGCTCCTGGGTCTGAGATGGCGAGAAAACAAAGGAAAACCAAAAACCCTTTCTTTCAGACTAGTGTTGGATTTAGTAATTCAGCTATATTACAATAATAATGTAATGGTGTTCAGTTCTGCTGCTCCCCTTCATTCAGACTGCTGTTAGACTCAGTAATAATGTAATGGCAATCTGTTCATTAGTTCTGCTGCTGCTCTCCTTTCACCTCTCGGACGGCGCGGAACACCTTCTCCTCGTGAGAGTCCATCTCAGTGAATGTTCTGATCTGGGCCAGGTTGACGTTCTCCCTGTAGCCCAGCGCCACGATCTCATCAAAGGCAAAGATCAGGTCGAAACAGTGGTCTGAGATCTCCCCTTCCTCCAGCACCCGACAGTACTCTGGGATCTAAAGGAGTAATAGATTTGGTCACTTAGTCATCAATGCTCTATTCTTCACATAAATTATCCCTACTGATACTTTTACTCAGTGGCACACATTGTTTAGGCTCTGCCAAACTGAAAAATATGGTTCACGCTACTTTCAACTTGAAAACACTGTTTGAGCTACGCTTAACAAACTGTTTACATAATGGGTGTCCTCTGCCGCTCCTAGAAGTATGTGTGGGTGAGACCGTGTGAGTCTGTGGGTGGGTGACTAAGGATATTTGTGAGGGTATGTGTGTGTGAGCAGGGCATCTGTGAGGGTATGTGGAGATTTTTTTGGGGTCCCCTCGTGTCGTACCACACGTGAGAAGAGACGTAGTGTCTCCAGGTCCTCTAGGATGTTGCTGTTCTTAGTGGTGACGAGCACCATGTAGAGCTTCTCCAGGGGCTGGTACACATAGCGCACGCTCTCAGTCTCCACAAACGTGTGCTGCTTGCCCGTGTTCATCAGCTTGGGGAAGGCGGCCAGCAGGCCCTCCACGCGCGTCCGGGTCATCTCCACAAACTGCCGCGACACGATGGCCTTGCCCGCCTTGGTGCACACCGCTGCTGCCAACAGCACCTGGGACAAGAGGAGGCCGTAGTTACAGAATAGCAATGAGTGAGTCCAACATATTCAAGTGTTGCTCCTATTCAGCTAATATTACAATATACACTGAGTGTACAAAATATTAGGAACACCTTAGCTACTATGCTAGCTAGCTGGCTAGATAAACATGGTGCTAAGATATCAGATAGACAATAGCCAAAGCAGCCTGCTAACGTTAGCTGGTTATCATTATGAACATGCACCATTTTCGGCAACGAGCAATCTGACTTGGGGTCTAACGTTAGTCATTTACTGGTGTGCTGATCTGACTAGCTGCAATCGTATCCATAAATTGACAGTTGATGTCGGATTAAATGATTGTAATACCTAAATAAAAAAAGGTTGGCAATAGGTTTAGCTACCCAAGAATCTTCTTGCATGTTTATGGACCAAGGAAGCTGTAGATCAGCGAGCGCGTGCGTTCTCACTTCTCAAACTACGGACAGATGAGTCATTCAGACAGAACGTGCATCGTCATTGCAGCTTTTTTCCTACACTCGCTCTCTTTGTTCGATACTATGTCATCGCAATTGAGCTAGTGCTCATAGTGGCAGTAAACAGCACCAAGTGATGTGAGCGATGGAGAGAGATGTGAGGAGATGTGAAAGGGATCGGAGTTACAGCCTCCCTATATCCAATCGTAGTAGTAGGATCAAGTTACAATCCGTCCATTGCTTGACAGATAGCTGAACTAGCCAACTGAGTTGTTTCGAATTGTCCTGAAAGAACATTATCCCGATCACAGAAAATTACAACAAAAAAAACACTAGTTTCATAAGCATCCGTGATCACAAATCATGTTCCGTTGGACCCATTTACATTTAATAGATGTTATTTTATATTCTCAAACTAACAGCAGTGCATATATGATGTCCTTCCATACAGGCGTGACATGCTGGAGTGTTGCTTCTATCAGGATTCATACACATTTTGACAGATGGAATTTCATGACTTTTCCATGACTTCTCCCAAACTTCCATGACCAACCATTAGCGGCGTCTCTCTGTACGTATAGAAAATTAAGCGTACTGTGGTATTGACACTGGGAGGATGCTCTCTGATCCCATGTACCATCTCCTGTTGTTGTGCAAGGCACTTAACCCCCCCCAAAGTAGAATACCTGTTAGGCAACTGAATAAAACACATGGTCAACCCTACTGGGAGTGCTCAAACACATCAGAGCAAGTTTATCAAGGTCTGGTTGAGCAGCTAATTTCTAGAATGTAGTTTGTTAGAGGGGGACTGGAATAAAAGCCTGCACACCCATTAGCTTTCCTGGAGGATGGTTGACCACCCTTGATGTATAACATTGCAACATTAAAAGCAAACACGTTTTATGCCTTTTGAAATAATTCACTAATTTAATATATCAAAGATCAAATGGCAATGGTAGGCTACAAATATTTTTATTCACCTGAAGCAAGCCCACAAATTCTAGTTTAGTCTTATCTTAGAAGTGTTAACTTTGCAGGCTGACTAGCAGGGGTGTACTGGCCCATGTTTAGCCTAATGGGCCTATAATCATTATCTGACTAATAAATGGGGGCCTCAACTAAAAAAAAAAACAGGGCGGTGTCGGGACCTCAAAGAAAAAGAAATGCCAGGGCCGCATTCTGGTCCCAGTTCGCCCCTGCTGACTAGCATCTGAGTTGCAATGTCCCATACATTGGATGCCCAAATCAACTGGAAGTATAGTGCATTCGTAAAGTAATCAGACCCCTTGACTTTTTCCAAAACACTGAAATATCACATTTACATACTGTAAGTATTCAGACCCTTTACAGTACTTTGTTGAAGCACCTTTGGCAGCCATTACAGCCTCAAGTCTTCTTGGGTATGACGCTACAAGCTTGTCACAACTGTATTTGGGGAGTTTCTCCCATTCTTCTCTGCAGATCCTCTCAAGCTCTGTCAGGTTGGATGGGGAGCGTCGCAGCACAGCTATTTTCAGGTCTCTCCAGAGATGTTCGATCGGGTTCAAGTCCGGGCTCTGGCTGGGCCACTCAAGGACATTGAGACTTGCCCCGAAGCCACTCCTGCGTTGTCTTGGCTGTGTGCTTAGGGTCATTGTCCTGTTGGAAGGTGAACCTTCTCCCCAGTCTGAGGTCCTGAGTGCTCTGGAGCAGGTTTTCATCAAGGATCTCTGTACTTTGCTCCGTTCATCTTTCCCTCCAATCCTGATGCTGCCACCACCATGCTTCACCGTAGGGATGGTATTGGCCAGGTTATGAGCGGTGCCTGGTTTCCTCCAGAAGTGATGCTTGGCATTCAGGCCAAAGACTTCAATCTTGGTTTCATTAGACCAGAGAATCTTGTTTCTCATGGTCAGAGTCCTTTAGGTGCCTTTTGGCAAACTACAAGCGGGCTGTCATGTGCCTTTTACTGAGGAGTGGCTTCCGTCTGCCCACTCTACCATAAAGGCCTGATTGGTGGAGTGCTGCAGAGATGGTTGTCCTTCTGGAAGGTTCTGCCATCTCCACAGAGGAACTCTGGAGCTCTGTCAGAGTGACCATTGGGTTCTTGGTCAGCTCCCTGACCAAGGCCCTTCTCCACCGATTGCTCAGTGTGGCCGGGCGGCCAGCTCTAGGAAGAGTCTTGGTGGTTCTAAAATTCTTCCATTTAAGAATGATGGAGGCCATTGTGTTCTTCGGGACCTTCAATGCTGCAGAAATGTCTTGGTACCCTTCCCCAGATCTGTGCCTTGACACAATCATGTCTCGAAGCTCTACGGACAATTCCTTCGACCTCATGGCTTGTTGAAAATGATCAAAAGTAACTTCTATTGCCATTGCCAACCATGTAAAAATAGCCTACATAAAGCCAACAAATAAAAACATTGCAGCCTGCAGGCTTAGAAAATATACTGATAAATAAATCTAGCCTATTAATCATATTGGCTATCTGCAAGGAACTTGAAGCATTGTATCAACTATTAACTTGGGTCCAACCAGAAGCTTGCGCTAGCGAACTTGCCACATTGTATAAAATATTCTGGGCCCTCAGAGTTTCAGCGCCAGTGAGCTCGGGAAAGACACAATTGTAAGCTATTTGCGCAAGGGATAAGAAGCAGTGCTTGACTTGGGCAGGAGCCCACCGGAGCAGAGAACCAGCACCTCAAATTTTATACTGCCTGAGCTCCTGTTCAATGTTGGTTGTTCTATAGCTGATACCCTGTTTCATGGGTGCACACTCCATAGGTGCATATATGTATGCCCCCAATGCAATTATGCAGTCTAATAAATCCACAGTGGGATTTGAACAGTTTCTTTTTTACGGTTTGTCAAATTAATTAATTATTGTAATACTTTTAAAATATATAACTTTCCAACCTTCTTTAGCATTATCTATTGTTTTTGATACCTTCGGTAGCAGTACAGTTTCCATAAAGATCATTGATTTTATTTGTATTTAGATATTTTTTTGTACATACCGTGCGTAACGGCAGTAATTACTTAAGTTGCTCTGCGAAACTCCATATTTTAATAAGTACCGAACGTTTTTTGACATAACGTTTGCAGAGCTGGCTAATGTTGGGACGGACTTTGAATTGAAGGATCCTGGACGTTAGACTGAGATCTTGTCATATTCCTCCTCTCCTCAAGCCCAAGTAGTGGTTCCACCTAACCCTTACCCATTTTAAAATGTTAACTTCAACGGGGTAGGGACGTCCTAGGGTTCCCGGATAGCATGGACCATTCCACTATTGTGGGTAGCCTCACACAGGTATTACATTGGCAAGCTTGGTATAGAAGCTGGGATCCTCAATTTTAACTCGAGTCATGCTAGGCCGGGAATGACATCTAGACATTTCACTAGTCATTTATAGAGTGGCTATGTTGTAAACTTTGCCATCTAACCAATACCAGTTAAATGACTCACAATTAACTAGCTGAAAGCCAATATAGCTAACGTTAGCTAGCTAGTGAGGCCTGCTGCTACAAAACAGACGTAAACGCTAACTAGCTGACGTTAGCTGAGCTGGCATTTATCGATGAGATGGTGCATGAAAGCGCTATTGATAGCTAGCTAACGTTAGCTAATGATATACGGCCCAATATATACTTAAGGGAAGTATATTTGCCTGCATACGCAGCAAAATGATCAATGTTAACTTGCTAGCTACTGTAGCTAAATTGTTAGCTATCTGCAACTGCAATGTTCACAGTCAAGCCGAACAAGACAGCTAGCTAGCTGCTAAATACAGTAGATCAATTACATTTCATAACTCACCATTTTGTTGTTATCCCTTGTGCTACAAATCCTTGTGCAGTTTCCGTAATATAATACCACGTATTAGTGTCTAAAATATAATATTAATGCGGAGTGAAACTTGCGTCTGTTTAACTTACAGGCTCAATATGGAAGGACCTCTAGCCACGTCTCCACCGGAAAGAGCTCGTCAGCAAGGTATGTGTTATTACTAGTTACCACAGCCACAAAGTCCAAATTGGCTATGTCGTAAAGATTAATGTCGTAAAAATTCGCTTTTTAGTCTTACTTTTAAGTTTAAGTTAGCAGTGTGATTATGGTTAAGGTTAGGTTTCAAATCTGATTTTAAGTCCCGTGTAGCTCAGTTGGTAGAGCATGGCGTTTGCAACGCCAGGGTTGTGGGTTCGATTCCCACGGGGGGCCAGTATGAAAATGTATGCACTAACTGTAAGTCGCTCTGGATAAGAGCGTCTGCTAAATGACTAAAATGTAAATGTAGGAAGAGAAAGTGTATAAATGGGCGGGGTTTATGACTTTGTGGCTGTGGTAACTAGTGACGACCAGAAAGGCAGCGACGAAAAAATGAACATGTGGAAGATAGGGTCAAAGATGGTAGATAAGTGAAGATAGTCCTCTCAAGCCGTTTACCATTTTAAAAAATGGTAAGTTCCGGTCTACTTAACGGGTTGGTTCTCCCATAGACACCAATGGAGCTGGGTCTGGTCCACTGATGTATAATAGAGCTCGCCAATTTGTAGTCCTAAAACCCGGAAATGAGTTACCTCTAGTTCGTTCAGCCATGGCTATGGCGAACATGAATGGGGAAAGAATAGGGTTTTGGGATAAACGCCGAAAATAAGGTATTTTTTTCTATGAGATAATATCAGTCAGTAAACATTAACTTTATGAATTTTGTGCTTTATGTGCATTTTTTAATTACATAAATGCTTCACTATTCACAAAAAGTGATGTTAAATGATGATTATCTCATAGAATAAAATGTATAAGAACTTCATTCATTTTCCCATAGGTTTTGTCCAACGAACCATAGCGGAGTTAGTGCCTACAAAAAGACTCCATTACTATTGCTCTTTATTATAAGAACTGGAGACTGCGTCCAAGATGTCTGACCGTTGTTTTCACGGTAATCTACTCATGTTCGCATACGCTGATTCATGGACCTTCTATATCCAGGTTGCATCCGTTTTATATGGACCAACATCACATGCGCACTAGCACTCAGTGTGTACAGGGAGCAGTGTGAGCAGCGACGAAGTCATCCAAAAACATGGAAGACATTGGATGATTTAAAAAAAAAGAATATCTTCATCTGTGAGTGCTGGGGGAAAAAAATGTGTCATATTAGGAATTTTCTAATTTTACTTCTCTATGTGGCCGTCTATGGAAATTGTATTTTTCTGGGCCAGGCATCAGTTAAACTGCAGTACCGAATTAAAACTGTAGGAGCAGTAGAAACTGTGCTTCTAGACAAAAGTGGTTATAGCTTTGACTGCATGCTGACAGTGAATTCAGAGCCATTCAGTGGCTAGCTACACTTCAGACATAATTTTACCAGGTTCCTGTGAAGCAATTGTATTGACAGTCCACCACAACATACCCAAGAGTTTCCTGATTAGCAAGGAGTAGTCTGTGTTTAATTTCATTGTGTATTAGAAACACAGTTTGAGATCATTGTGAGGGGATTTCGCCAGTGGTTGAATTGGAAATTGGGCTTCCCGGGAAAATGTTATCCGAGGTTGCAAGAGTAACCAAGGGTGGCTTAGCGAAGGGTACATTTTCTTCTTCACGATTGGCTGATCCCTCCTGATTACCCAGTTGGACATGACTCCAACAGGGTCACCAGGAGGGATCAGCCAATGAAATTGGAACATTCCCACCCAGTTGACTACATTAAAATGGTGTAAGTCCTCAATGGCGCTGCCCATGCTAATATGGCCTTTTGGCCACTAAAAGCTTCTTATCATTCTCCATGGTCTGGTCTACTTACTGTAGTTCATTGGGCTCATTTGAGTGGTAAGGCTGAAGCAACCGACTGCAGACGAAAGTCGAGGAGTGAAGTCTGGGGAGGTGCATCTGCATCACTGTAACCACATTTCCCTCCACAGTTTTTATGCGAGTAAAGTCATACCTTATAAAAAAAAAATCAGGACAGCTGTGATGAAGGTAGTTTCGGTACAATTGTATAAATGCCGACAGATAATTTGTTCGTTTGACATGGTGGGATCTTTTTGTGTCAGTAAAATTAATTAGGCTATGTGAGAAATTATGGAGGAAATACCTTTATTCGCAAATATTGATATAATAACCATCATATCGAAGTAAACTGCGAGTTGCGATGGTATGGTGTGTGGTCCTCCCACTACGACTCGGTAAAGCATGCAGTTTATCTGTCTACAGATGAAATAAATGATGATGAACTTCACAGGGTGGTGAAAAAGCACTGTGATCTTGATGCCGCTTTCCAATAAATATTGAGGGTCTTATTCTGGTGATGATGATCGATGCTTGACTGCCGTTTTTTTTTACGTCGTTTTGACGTCATGAAAAATACCTCTTATATTGGTTGTGATCTGGTTTTTGGTTGAAATCGGATTGAACTGCTGACCTGTGTTCTAAATGCTACTCAATTAATAGACACCAATTTATATAAACGTGCATAGTGTTTGTGGTCACTAGAACCATTACAGTTATTAATTTTGGAGTAATGTTATTTTTCAGCAGGGTTTGTTTGCATGGTTCAGTTTAGCACACTTGGCAAACAGCTGGCCAGTGCCAGCATTATGGGCGGGCCTTAGGGGGCCTGGGCCGCCCTACCATACCTCCTTGCCCGTCCAAATAAAATATTAAAATATTGATCATTTATTTGACCGAGATGGGCGCCGACAGAAAGACGAATCAATATCAGATAAAGCATCCGATCGAGCGAAACAGCGCCCCTCTGTCTCAGTACGGGTATACCATGTATCTGATGCTGTCTGGACAAAAATACTATTGCTGCTGCCATATGTACATAGACATGGAATCACTGGTCACTTTAATAATGGAACACTGGTCACTTTAATAATGTTTACATACTGTTTTACTCATTTCATATGTATATACTGTATTCTTGTCAATACCATCCTATTCAGCTATTGCTGTATATATACTATTCTATCCTATGTATTCTACAGATATACTACATATTATATCCACATACTTTCCATAACATCTAGACATCCCATCACACACATTCACTACCGGTCAAAAGTTTTAGAACACCTACTCATTCAAGTTTTAATTTAAATGTTTTACTATTTTCTACATTGTAGAATAATAGTGAAGACATCAAAACTATGAAATAACACATATGGAATCATGTAGTAACCAAAAAAGGTGTCATTGTCCTGTTGAAAAACAAATGATAGTCCCACTAAGCCCAAACCAGATGGGATGGCGTATCGCTGCAGAATGCTGTGTCACCAGCAAAGCACCCACACACCATAACACCTCCTCCATCATGCTTTACGGTGGGGAATACACATGCGGAGATCATCTGTTCACCCACACCGCGTCTCACAAAGACGCAGAATGCTGTGGTAGCCATGCTGTTTAAGTGTGCCTTGAATTCTAAATAAATCACAGACAGTGTCACCAGCAAAGCCCCCCCACACCATCACACCTCCTCCTCCATGCTTCACGAACCACACATGCGGAGATCATCCGTTCACCTACGTCTCACAAAGACACGGCGGTTGGAACCAAAAATCTCAAATTTGGACTCCAGACCAAAGGATACATTTCCAACGGTCTAATGTCCATTGCTTGTGTTTCTTGGCCAAAGCAAGTCTCTTCTTATTGGTGTCCTTTAGTAATGGTTTCTTTGCAGCAATTCGACCATGAAGGCCTGATTCAAACAGTCTCCTCTGAACAGTTAATGTTGAGATGTGTCTCTTACTTGAACTCTGTGAAGCATTTATTTGGGCTGCAATTTCTGAGGCTGGTAACTCTAACGAACTTATCCTCTGCAGCAGAGGTACCTCTGGGTCTTCCATTCCTGCGGCAGTCCTCATGAGAGCCAGTTTCATCATAGCGCTTGATGGTTTTTGCGACTGCACTTGAAGAAACTTCCTAAGTTCTTGAAGTGTTCCGTATTGCCTGACCTTCATGTCTTAAAGTAATGATGGACTGTCGTTTCTCTTTGCTTATTTGAGCTGTTCTTGCCATAATATGGACTTGGTCATTTACCAAATAGGGCTATCTTCTGCATACAGCAGGGTTGTCACAACACAACTGATTGGCTCAAACGCATTAAGAAGGAAAGAAATTCCACAAATTAACTTTTAAGAAGGCACACCTGTTAATTGAAATGCATTCCAGGTGACTATCTCATGAAGCTGGTTGAGAGAATGCCAAGAGTGTGCAAAGCTGTCATCAAGGCAAAGGGTGGCTATTTGACGATTCTCAAATATATTATATTTGTTTAACACTCTTTTGGTTACCACATGATTCCATATGTGTTCTTTCATAGTTTTGATGTCTTCACTATTATTCTACAATGTAGAAAATAGTACAAATACAGAAAGACCCAAGAATGAGTAGGTGTTTTAAACTTTTGACCAGTAGTGTATATACAGTGCCTTTGGAAAGTATTCAGACCCCTTGACTTTTTCAACATTTTGTTACGATACAGCCTTATTCTAAAGTTGATTAAATTGTCGTCCCCCCCCCCCCCCCCCCCCCCCCCCCCCGCCACAGGTATTTAAAAAGTCTGTAATTTGGAAAGGCACACACCTGTCTATGTAAGGTCCCACAGTTGACAGTGCATGTCAGAGCAAAAACCAAGCCATGAGGTTGTTGGAATTGTCTGTATAGCTCCGAGACAGGATTGTGTCGAGGCACAGATCTGGGGAAGGGTACCAAAACATTTCTGCAGCATTGAAGGTCCCCAACAACAGTGGCCTCCATCATTCTTAAATGGAAGAAGTTTGGAACCACCAAGACTCTTCCTAGAGCTGGCTGCCCGGCCAAATTGAGCAATTGGGGGAGAAAGGCCTTGGTAGAGTGGCCAGACAGAAGCCACTCCTCAGTAAGGCAAATGACAGCCCGCTTGAAACCAAGATTGCACTCTTTGGCCTGAATGCCAAGCGTCACGTCTGGAGGAAACCTGGCACCATCCCTGCGGTGAAGCATGGTGGTGGCAGCATCATGCTGTGGGGATTTTTTTCAGCGTCAGGGACTGGGAGAATAGTCAGGATCAAGGGAAAGATGAACGGAGTAAAGTACAGAGAGATCCTTGATGAAAACCTGCTCCAGAGCACTCAGGACCTCAGACTGGGGTGAAGGTTCACCTTCCAACAGGACAACGACCCTAAGCACACAG
This sequence comes from Coregonus lavaretus, assembly GCF_964263955.1. Classification (NCBI taxonomy): domain Eukaryota; kingdom Metazoa; phylum Chordata; class Actinopteri; order Salmoniformes; family Salmonidae; genus Coregonus; species Coregonus lavaretus. The sequence continues at coordinate 47,762,074 of NC_140002.1, forward strand.
CCAAGACAACGCAGGAGTGGCTTTGGGACAAGTCTCTGAATGTCCTTGAGTGGCCCAGCCAGAGCCCAGACTTGAACCCGATCGAACATCTCTGGAGAGACCTGAAAATAGCTGTGCAGCAACGCTCCCCATCCAACCTGACAGCGCTTGAGAGGATCTGCAGAGAAGAATGGGAGAAACTCCCCAAATACAGGTGTGCCAAGCTTTTTGTAGCGTCAAACCCAAGAAGACTTGAGGCTGTAATCGCTTCCAAAGGTGCTTAAAAAAAGTACTGAGTAAAGGGTCTGAATACTTACGTAAATGTGATATTTCCATTTTGGAAATGTTTCAAAAAACCAGTTTTTGTCCTGTCCTTATGGGGCATTGTGTGTAGATTGATGAGGGGAAAAAACAATTTTATCAATTTTAGACTAAGGCTGTAACGTAACAAAATGTGAAAAAAGTCAAGGGGTCTGAATACTTTCCGAATTCACTTTATGCATGTATATATATACACTAGAATTGAGAGAATGGCAAGAGTGTGCAAAGCTGTCATCAAGGCAAAGGGTGGCTAGTTGAAGAATCTAAAATATAAAATATATTTTGATTTGTTTAACACTTGTTTGGTTACTACATGATTCCATATGTGTTATTTCATAGTTTTGATGTCTTCACTATTATTCTACAATGTAGAAATAGTAAAAATAAAGAAAAACCCTTGAATGAATAGGTGTTTTAAAACTTTTGACCGGTAGTGTATATAAACTCAGCAAAAAAAGAAACGTCCTCTCACTGTCAACTGCATTTATTTTCAGCAAACATAACATGTGTAAATATTTGTATGAACATAACAATATTTAACAACTGAGACATAAACTGAATAGGTTCCACAGACATGTGACTAACAGAAATTGAAAAATGTGTCCCTGAACAAAGGGGGGGTCAAAAGTAACTGTCCGTATCTGGTGTGGCCACCAGCTGCATTAAGTACTGCAGTGCATCTCCTCCTCATGGACTGCACCAGATTTGCCAGTTCTTGCTGTGAGATGTTACCCCACTCTTTCACCAAGGCACCTGCAGGTTCCTGGACATTTTTGGGGGAATGGCCCTAGCCCTCACCCTCCGATCCAACAGGTCCCAGACGTGCTCAACGGGATTGAGGTCCGGGCACTTCGCTGGCCATGGCAGAACACTGACATTCCTGTCTTGCAGGAAATCACGCACAGAACAAGCAGTATGGCTGGTGGCATTGTCATGCTGGAGGGTCATGTCAGGATGAGCCTGTAGGAAGGGTACCACATGAGGGAGGAGGACGTCTTCCCTGTAACGCACAGCGTTGAGATTGCCTGCAATGACAACAAGCTCAGTCCGATGATGCTGTGACACACCGCCCCCAGACCATGACGGACCCTCCACCTCCAAATCGTTCCCGCTCCACAGTACAGGCCTCGGTGTAACACACATTCCTTTGACCATAAACGCGAATCCGACCATCACCCCTGGTGAGACAAAACCGTGACTCGTCAGTGAAGAGCACTTTTTGCCAGTCCTTTCTGGTCCAGCGACGGTGGGTTTGTGCCCATAGGCGACGTTGTTGCCGGTGATGTCTGGTGAGGACCTGCCTTACAACAGGCCTACAAGCCCTCAGTCCAGCCTCTCTCAGCCTATTGCGGACAGGCTGAGCACTGATGGAGGGATTGTGCGTTCCTGGTGTAACTCGGGTAGTTGTTGTTGCCATCCTGTACCTGTCCCGCAGGTGTGATGTTCGGATGTACCGATCCTTTGCAGGTGTTGTTACACGTGGTCTGCCACTGCGAGGACGATTAGCTGTCCGTCCTGTCTCCCTGTAGCGCTGTCTTAGGTCCTCTGTAGCTCAGCTGGTAGAGCACGGCGCTTGTAACGCCAAGGTAGTGGGTTCGATCCCCGGGACCACCCATACACAAAAAAAATGTATGCACGCATGACTGTAAGTCGCTTTGGATAAAAGCGTCTGCTAAATGGCATATTATATTATTATTATATTATTAGGCGTCTCACGGTACTGACATTGCAATTTATTGCCCTGGCCACATCTACAGTCCTCATGCCTCCTTGCAGTATGCCTAAGGCATGTTTGCGCAGATGAGCAGGGACCCTGGGCATCTTTCTTTTGGTGTTTTTCAGAGTCAGTAGAAAGGACTCTTTAGTGTCCTAAGTTTTCATAACTGTGACCTTAATTGCCTACCATCTGTAAGCTGTTAGTGTCTTAACCACCGTTCCACAGGTGCATGTTCATTAATTATTTATGGTTCATTGAACAAGAATGGGAAACAGTGTTTAAACCTTTTACAATGAAGATCTGTGAAGTTATTTGGATTTTTACGAATTATATTTGAAAGACAGGGTCCTGAAAAAGGGAGTTTATATACTCCGGACTCCGACATTGCTCGTCCTAATATTTACTGTATATATTCATCCAACGCGTTTTTATGGGCATATTATGCAGACATAAGCTTGTAGCCTGCCTTCCCGCCTTTGGGACAACGACTCCCAATGTTAGGGCGAAGACATGAGCATCTCGTCATTATATAGCCTACATATCTCTGATTTCAAATCAAATTGTATTTGTCACATGCGCCGAATACAACAGGTGTAGACCTTACAGTGAAATGCTTACTTACAAGCCCTTAACCAACAATGCAGTTTTAAGAAAAATAAGTGTTAAGTAAAAAATAGATAAGTAAAAATAAAAAATAAAATAATTAAAGAGCAGCAGTAAAATAACAGTAGCGAGGCTATATACAGGTGCTACCGGTGCCTGTTGTAATTGGAAAAGAAAGTTGGCGATTGCCCAGTAAATTGAGGTTTTTCCAAAATTCTGTAATTACATTTACATTTACATTTACGTCATTTAGCAGACGCTCTTATCCAGAGCGACTACTCCTGCCTATTTGGGAATACCGCAATTTGTGAAAAGTGAAAAGCATCTCAAATATGTGTGAAGAAAATGTGTCTTGAGTATAATTTAAAATGTTGCAACAAGAAGAAGGGTAGGGGTGTGTGGCGAAAATATGGCATGACTCTCTCCAGAATACATGCACTCAGCTCTCCAGAATGCTCTCAGCTGTCTCCCGCCAATTATTGCGCACTAATTGTGTGAATTGTGTTTTATCCATTTCCCAGTAGGCCTAGTGAATGTGCCATTAATCCTCCGTCATTTGGTTACATTAATTTATGTTAATACATGTATTAATTACAGTCATTCAACCTACAGTTCTCATTATCGGAGTGGAAACTTTATTTTCAGAGTTCACAACCTGCTATGCTTGTGAGTTTTGGTTTATTTCATAACCGTCATTTACAAGTTTTGTCAATTTTTTCATTGTCTTTTGTTTGGAGTGTTCCATGTTAGCAATGAGCATGTGTCTGGTTTCTCTCTAGGAACCTAGAGGGAGCTCACGCGTCTGAGCAGGCATAGAAGTAGGCATACCTGGCCTGCTGCGTGTATATGTAGGAAAGTGCCCATTTGGTATTTCTGATTGTCTTAACTCACCACGTCGACGACTAATAAGCTCAGCATCTCATTCATGTTTTTCTTCACCTCACACAGTAGCCTAAGTAAACAAAGTATTTTTTATTTTATTTTTACATCCTTTGCGAATAATAATTGTCCTCTCCCGGCCTCGATAATCACCAAGCCTGTGAAAGAGAAACATACCATGATCTGATTATCCCATATATCCAGTGGAAGAGTCAGAAAAAAAACAGCTGTCTGTCCCGAGCTCACTGGTGCGGGAAACTCTAGGCAGACAGGCGGCGTAGAGAGATTAATGTTATTTGAAAGCACCGGAATTTTCATCAGGATATTTTTTTCTGTTTTTATTTTGTCGGCTTTAGGTCTATGTATTTTACTTAGTTGACGATGGAAGTTATAAGCCAACTGCTGCATTGGCCTATAAGCTACGTCTGACTTCCATGCGCTCATTTCTTTAGTTGGCAATGGATCACAGTGTAGGCTAGTGCACTCGTCTTAGTTAAATTGTAACTTTTAGATGTAAACAATGTTTTATTCATATTTTTATGATTAACCATGTGACAATGATTTTGAGAAACGAAAACGTTATTACTGAAATTAAACTTCCACGAAAATGTGCATATCAAAATAATCATAACTGGCACGCAGATCAGTAGAAATTGTAGGATAAATTGTAAGCTTCCCCAAATTTTAAACTCACGAGCTGTCTATGGTCTTTACCATAACACCCATACAAAAATTGTGAATGTGCAAGTGCATGCACACATAGGAGGTCCTTTGAAAAAACGTGCCTGCCTATGGAAATCAAAAGCCCTTGCAACTGATTCGTTCTGCTGCCGGCCCTGCAGCTGGCAGAGCGCACCAAAGCGGGTTAGGTTCTCATGGAATACTGTATATGCCTATATATAATGTAAAACAACATTCTAATGGTTGAATGATGAGTGTTTCCAGCTGATCCCATTCATCACTTGAACACCATGCTCTTCAATACGTTTTCTTGTTTGCCTCCATGCCAGCAGACTCTGTCTCTACACCCTCAACCTCTCTGACTCCACCTTCCACCACCGTGCGCTAGATACTCAGACAGTTCACAGAAATGTGTGTCCCACAACAGTTATCACTCATAATAAGGTATTATTCGTTTATCAACAATTACAGTCCCATCCATTCTGGTTTACAATAAATGTTTACTTTCCACTAACAATGACCATAATGTAAAACACATTAATGCTTGTGGCAATGAGGCTTCTGAGTTTGTTGACGCTTGGGCCATAAAATAAAATATAACACACAGTGCTTTGAATAAACTATTGAAAACTACAATGGATGAAAATTGGATGGATGTTAGGATGTTTTTTTAAGGTATAAAACAACAAGGAAATACATAACAGTTCTAACAATCAATAGGAAATTATATATATACAGTGAGGGAAAAAAGTATTTGATCCCCTTCTGATTTTGTACGTTTGCCCACTGACAAAGACATGATCAGTCTATAATTTTAATGGTAGGTTTATATGAACAGTGAGAGACAGAATAACAACAAAAGAATCCAGAAAAACGCATGTCAAAAATGTTGTGAATTGATTTGCATTTTAATGAGGGAAATAATTATTTGACCCCTCTGCAAAACATGACTTAGTACTTGGTGGCAAAACCCTTGTTGGCAATCACAGAGGTCAGACGTTTCTTGTAGTTGGCCACCAGGTTTGCACACATCTCAGGAGGGATTTTGTGCCACTCCTCTTTGCAGATCTTCTCCAAGTCATTAAGGTTTTGAGGCTGACGTTTGGCAACTCGAACCTTCAGCTCCCTCCACAGATGTTCTATGGGATTAAGGTCTGGAGACTGGCTAGGCCACTCCAGGACCTTAATGTGCGTCTTCTTGAACCACTACTTTGTTGCCTTGGCCATGTGTTTTGGGTCATTGTCATGCTGGAATACCCATCCACAACCCATTTTCAATGCCCTGGCTGAGGGAAGGAGGTTCTCACCCAAGATTTGACGGTACATGGCCCCGTCCATCGTCCCTTTGATGCGGTGAAGTTGTCTTGTCCCCTTAGCAGAAAAACACCCCCAAAGCATAATGTTTTCACCTCCATGTTTGACAGTGGGGATGGTGTTCTTGGGGTCATAGGCAGCATTCCTCCTCCTCCAAACACGGCGAGTTGAGTTGATGCCAAAGGGCTTGATTTTGGTCTCATCTGACCACAATACTTTCACCCAGTTCTCCTCTGAATCATTCAGATGTTCATTGGCAAACTTCAGACGGCCCTGTATATGTGCTTTCTTGAGCAGGGGGACCTTGCGGGCGCTGCAGGATTTCAGTCATTCACGGCGTAGTGTGTTACCAATTGTTTTCTTGGTGACTATGGTCCCAGCTGCCTTGAGATCATTGACAAGATCCTCCCGTGTAGTTCTGGGCTGATTCCTCACTGTTCTCATGATCATTGCAACTCCACGAGGTGAGATCTTGCATGGAGCCCCAGGCCGAGGGAGATTGACAATTCTTTTGTGTTTCTTCCATTTGCGAATAATCGCACCAACTGTTGTCACCTTCTCACCAAGCTGCTTGGCGATGGTCTTGTAGCCCATTCCAGCCTTGTGTACGTCTACAATCTTGTCCCTGACATCCTTGGAGAGCTCTTTGGTCTTGGCCATGGTGGAGAGTTTGGAATCTGATTGATTGATTGCTTCTGTGGACAGGTGTCTTTTATACAGGTAACAAACTGAGATTAGGAGCACTCCCTTTAAGAGTGTGCTCCTAATCTCAGCTCGTTACCTGTATAAAAGTCACCTGGGAGCCAGAAATCTTTCTGATTGAGAGGGGGTCAAATACTTATTTCCCTCATTAAAATGAAAATCAATATCTAACATTTTTGACATGCGTTTTTCTGGATTTTGATGTTTTTTCTGTCTCTCACTGTTCAAATAAACCTACCATTAAAATTATTGACTGATCATTTCTTTGTCAGTGGGCAAACATACAAAATCAGCAGGGGATCAAATACTTTTTCCCTCACTGTATATATATATATACAGTACCAGTCAAAAGTTTGGACACACCTACTCATTCTAGGGTTTAACTTTATTTTTTTACTATTTTCTTGCAGGCAATCTCAACGCTGTGCGTTACAGGGAAGACGTCCTCCTCCCTCATGTGGTACCCTTCCTGCAGGCTCATCCTGACATGACCCTCCAGCATGACAATGCCACCAGCCATACTGCTTGTTCTGTGCGTGATTTCCTGCAAGACAGGAATGTCAGTGTTCTGCCATGGCCATTGAAGTGCCCGGATCTCAATCCCCTTGAGCACGTCTGGGACCTGTTGGATCGGAGGGTGAGGGCTAGGGCCATTCCCCCCAGAAATGTCTGGGAACTTGCAGGTGCCTTGGTGGAAGAGTGGGTTAACATCTCACAGCAAGAACTGGCAAATCTGGTGCAGTCCATGAGGAGGAGATGCACTGCAGTACTTAATGCAGCTGGTGGCCACACCAGATACGGACTGTTACTTTTTATTTTGACCCCCCTTTGTTCAGGGACACATTTTTCTATTTCTGTTAGTCACATGTCTGTGGAACTTGTTCAGTTTATGTCTCAGTTGTTAAATATTGTTATGTTCATACAAATATTTACACATGTTATGTTTGCTGAAAATAAATGCAGTTGACAGTGAGAGGACGTTTCTTTTTTTGCTGAGTTTATATACAGTACCGGTCAAAAGTTTTAAAACACCTACTCATTCAAGGGTTTTTCTTTATTTTTACTATTTTCTACATTGTAGAATAATAGTGAAGACATCAAAACTATGAAATAACACATATGGAATCATGTAGTAACCAAAAAAGTGTTAAAAAAATCAAAATATGTTTTATATTTGAGATTCTTCAAAGTAGCCACCCTTTGCCTTGATGACAGCTTTGAGCACTCTTGGCATTCTCTCAACCAGATTCATGAGGTAGTCACCTGGAATGCATTTCAATTAACAGGTGTGCCTTCTTAAAAGTTAATTTGTGGAATTTCTTTCCTTCTTAATGCGTTTGAGCCAATCAGTTGTGTTGTGACATGGTGGGGTTGGTATATAGAAGATAGCCCTATTTGGTAAAAGACCATTTATGACAAGAACAGCTCAAATAAGCAAAGAGAAACGACAGTCCATCATTACTTTAAGACATGAAGGTCAGTCAATCCGGAAAATGTCAAGAACTTTGAGCGTTTCTTCAAGTGCAGTCGCTAAAAACATCAAATGCTATGATGAAACTGGCTCTCATGAGGACCGCCACAGGAAAGGAAGACCCAGAGTTACCTCTGCTGCAGAGGATAAGTTCATTAGTGTTAACTACACCTTAGAAATTGCAGCCCAAATAAATGTTTCACAGAGTTCAAGTAACAGACACATCTCAACATCAACTGTTCAGAGGAGACTGCGTGAATCAGGCCTTCATGGTCGAATTGCTGAAAAGAAACCATTACTAAAGGACACCAATAAGAAGAAGAGACTTGCTTGGGCCAAGAAACACGAGAAATGGACATTAGACCGGTGGAAATCTGTCCTTTGGTCTGATGAGTCCAAATGTGAGATCTTCGGTTCCAACCGCCGTGTCTTTGTGAGACGCAGAGTAGGTGAACTGATGATCTCCGCATGTGTGGTTCCCATCGTGAAGCATGGAGGAGGAGGTGTGATGGTGTGGGGGGGCTTTGCTGGTGACACTGTCTGTGATTTATTTAGAATTCAAGGCACACTTAAACAGCATGGCTACCACAGCATTCTGCAGCGATACGCCATACCATCTGGTTCACGCTTAGTGGGACTATCATTTGTTTTTCAACAGGAAACAACAACCCAACACACCCCCAGGCTGTGTAAGAGCTATTTGACCAAGAAGGAGAGTGATGGAGTGCTGCAGCAGATGACCTGGCCTCCACAATCACCCGACCTCAACCCAATTGAGATGGTTTGGGATGAGTTGGACCGCAGAGTGAAGGAACAGCAGCCAACAAGTGCTCAGCATATGTGGGAAGTCCTTCAAGACTGTTGGAAAAGCATTCCAGGTGAACCTGGTTGAGAGAATGCCATTATGGGGTATTGTGTGTAGATTGATGATGAAAAACATGTATTTAATCAATTTTAGAACAAGGCTGTAACGTAACAAAATGCGGAAAAAGTCAAGGGGTCTGAAAACTTTCCGAATGCACTGTATGTCACTGTTTCTCATATACATTTTCCCACAGGGCGCCTTTCCTTCGCCGGGAGGGCCATTTTTTATTTTGTTTTGCAATATTAGAGTATACCCAATTCTCCCAGCACCACTACACCGCTGGACCTGATTATGTGTTTCTGTGCATGAGCTTAGCTAGCCAAAGTCGCCATGACATCGCCTACAAATATAATCAGGGATTTTGATTGGAGAAGCAGTTTCTACCCATCTTCATACTGTACTGTCTTTGATAAGACTTCCTCAAAATATTCTGAATTCATGTAAGATAAATCATGAAATCTGTAATTAATGTTAATGTTTTTGCAAAAGAGGTCTTAGTCGCTCAATTTTACATTAAGATGTTTGGTGCAGTACTTCTCAATTGAAAAACAATTCATGAAAACTGCACTGAACAAAAATATAAACCCAACATATAAAGTGTTGGTCCCATGTTTCATGAGCTGAAATAAAAGTTCCCCGAATTCTTCCATACGCACAAAAATTATTTCTCTCAAATTTTGCGCACAAATGTGTTTACATCCCTGTTAGTGAGCATTTCTCCTTTGCCAAGATAATCCATCCACCTGACAGGTGTGGCATATCAGGAAGCTGATTAAACAGCATGATCATTACACAGGTGCACCTTGTCCTGGGGACAATAAAATGCCACTCTAAAATGTGCAGTTTGGTCACACAACACAATGCCACAGATGTCTCAAGTATTGAGGGAGCGTGAAATTGGCATGCTGACTGCAGGAATGTCCACCAGAGCTGTTGCCAGATAATTTAATGTTAATTTCTCTACCATAAGCCGCCTTTATTGTTTTAGAGAATTTGGCAGTACATCCATCCGGCCTCACAACCGCAGACCACGTGTAACCACACCAGCCCAGGACCTCCACATCCGGCCTCTTCACCTGCGGGATCGTCTGAGACCAGCCACCCGGACAGCTGATGAAACTGTGGGTTTGCACAACCGAAGATTTTCTGAACAAACTGTCAGAAACCGTCTCAAGGAAGCTCATCTGCGTGCTCATCGTCCTCACCAGGGTCTTGACCTGACTGCAGTTTGGTGTCGTAACCGACTTCAGTGGGCAAATGCTCACCTTCGATGGCCACTGGCACGCTGGAGAAGTGTGCTCTTCACAGAGGAATCTCAGTTCCAACTGTACTGGGCAGATTGCAGACAGCGTGTGTAGGCGAGTGGTTTGCTGATGTCAACGTTGTGAACAGAGTGCCCCATGGTGGTGATGGGGTTATGGTATGGCAGGCATAAGCTATTGACAATGAACACAATTGCATTTTATCAATGGCAATTTGAATGCACAGAGATACCGTGACGAGATCCTGAGGTCCAATGTCGTGCCATTCATCCTCCGCCATCACCTCATGTTTCAGCATGATAATGCACGGCCCCATGCACGGCCCCAAGGATCTGTACACAATTCCTGGAAGCTTAAAATGTCCCAGTTCTTCCAAGGCCTGCATACTCACTAGACATGTCACCCATTGAGCATGTTTGGGATGCTCTGGATCAACTTGTACGACAGCGTGTTCCAGTTCCCGCCAATATCCAGTAACTTCGAAAAGCTATTGAAGAGAAGTGGGACAACATTCCACAGGCCACATTCAACAGCCTGATCAACTCTATGCAAAGGAGATGTGTCGCTCTACATGAGGCAAATGGTGGTCACACCAGACACTGACTGGTTTTCTGATCCACACCCCTACCTTTATTTCTAAGGTATCTGTGACCAACAGATGCATATCTGTATTCCCAGTCACGTGAAATCCATAGATTAGGGCCTAATGAATTTATTTAAATGGACTTATTTCCTTAAATGAACTGTAACTTAGTAAAATCTTTGTAATTGTTGCATGTTGCCGTTTATATTTTTGTTCAGTGTAGTTGTCTCTGAATGACAACAAACACTTCATTAAAGATTCCCATCCATAGTTCCCACTCCTACTAGGAGAAGTGCTGTTGACCAATCAACGACAAAGGGGTGTAGACTTCGGCTACCGAACTTCAATTTGCCTCAAGAAAAAAGGTTGTGTGCACGAACAGCCGGAAAAAAACCTGCCGAACACCAAAACAAACATCACAAACTGTTACAACTGGCAAGTATGTGACAGGCTTTAGCCTTACCACTCAAACGTGCCAAATATCAGGGTGACAGTCACAGTAAGCACATGCATACAATGTATACAAGCAACAGTACTTTTAATAAAAAATAAACAATTGTCAGTTTAATTAACTGAAAATGTAAATCTATTTGTGTAAAACTAACAGTGAAATACAACTCAGTCTCATCCTCTGGCTTCAAAACATAACTCCAAACTCTGGCGGTAGTTCCATGGTAACTTGTTGGTCACGTGAGAATGGTTAGAACAGTCCCAAGGTCAGTTTCTCAGGCGGCAGAAATGGGCTTATTGTTAGTGTCGTTTATGGTGCTCTTTGATACCAGAAACTAACCGTATAAAACACGACTTCTCAACACAGAGGTCGAAACGTTCATAACTGATGGGCACTACCACTACATTAACATGCAAATTGTTTTTGCAATCTCGGAAGAAGATAGAATGTCTACGTTGCACAGTAATATGCTATCGCTAATATTTGAAATCACCACCGGTAACGAGGTTCGAGAATCCACTTCCGGAACCCCTCGTTGGAGCCCTATTTACCATCAGCAGCAAGCAGAACTCATTCAAAAGAGTGCATTGAATTAAATATATTTATAACTAACCCAAGATGGTTAATCTGTGTCGTGTACAGTGGGAGCAAATGAAACATAGTGGGCAGAACAAGCAAGGAGGTGGGCAAAGCCCAGCACGAGCTAGCGAGATCCTATTGGCTCATTGTAGCATGTATTTGCATATTTCCATTAGGGAATGCCTCCTCTGTGAATTCTGTGTGCACAAACTCAATTCGACCTTGCACTCCTTCTTTGGCAAAGCGTCAGGTCTATAACACTTAGTGCAGTGTTTTCGTAACATATTCTAGTTTTGGGAACAGAAAAATGTATTGAGATCAGATGTTTCATCGCTGAGTAAATGTGCAGGATGTCGGCCCAGTTTTACCTAGTTCCATCCTTTCCCACAACCCACGACTGGACTTCCTCTCACTACCATATTTGGTGGTAAGAAAACATTATTCTTCTTCGGTGGGCTTTAATGGCGGTTGGCATCCAATATGTTGCATTACCGTCCCCAACTGGACTATAGTATACATCCATTACACTTTGTGATACAAAATGGAAGAACAACCTTCCAAGTAACCCTACAGTCATTAAAAAACACACTACTCCATCCCATTACTTTTACCCTATCTGCTCCTGAACCACGCCAACGGCCTCGGAGGACAGGACACCACCACTCAACACACTCTGTAACTCTTGTGAACTCAATCTCGTACACCCAAGTACAGAAGCATATATCACTTGTTGGCCTTTCCCTCTGTGCTGGCACAGATCTACTACTCACAGGGATCCTCTCAGGATCCCTAACCCTTGAGCCATCCTCCTCTACTTTCTTGATTGCCTCAGCATAAGACACCTTCTTCACTTCTGACCATGGCCACCTCAACCTGCCTCTCTTGCATCGGACACTTCCGAGCCCCAGCAACATGGTTACCCCTACAGTTGACACAACTTTTCCCACCGAAACTACACAATCCTCTGTCCCATGCCCTCCTGCACACTTCCCACATTTTGGAATCTTCCTCCTACACACTGCTGCCACATGACCATAATCTTGGCACCTGAAACACCGCAGTGGATTCGGCACAAAAGCTCTAACAGCGTAACTTATACATGCTAACATGACTTTGTTAGATAAAGAATAAAAACTCAAAAGGACAGACTGACACCTCTGTTTCACTACACTCCCCGCTGGGTCTGCGTCGCACCAAATGATGGGCATTACAAATACCAGGAATCTTAAACTTCAACTGCTCCGCCTTCACACAACACTATCCCAGAAATCACTCCTTTCAATGATCTTGACCCGAGTTGCGTGGCACAGAGTGCCCGCCCCCACTGGGTGGAAGAAACAGAAACAAACATCACAAGTCCACTTCGGGTTACCTTCACACATTTAACAGTACCCAACATCTTTTCCACCCAACCTGATACCACATATGGATCAGCCAAAAGGCCTGGATCCACTTTCTCCAAGAATCTCACTCCCACTGGGCCAAACTTTGTCATAACCATGTCCATTGATGCAAGGCTTGGGCTCCGAGCTCCTCACCACACCTTCCACCGCACTTAAATCTCCCTCATTCACTTCCATTTCACCTCCAGAACTCGGTCTGGCGGACATCTTACTCTTTTTGTACTTGACCCAGTCTTTTTCGACACACCATCTCCCTTTTTATCACCATTTTCATCAAATTCAGATTCAACCTGTTTTCCTCATTCTCTTTGACCTCTTCTTCCTCTTTTTCCTCCTCCATTCCTCCTCCGAAATCCACCTTTCCATGTCCCTGTTCCAATATTCCTCTTCTCCCGGCTTTGCTAGCAGTGGCATCCCAACGTAACTCCATCTCCAGCTCTGTGCCGAGAAAACGTTCTAAACAGACGCATAAGCTTTATAGTCCATGTGACGTGTCTAGGTTTCCCCTTCTGTCTTTGATTGAATCTTCTTCTTCGTTGGGGTTTTACAGCGGACTACATCCAAAAAGTTGTATTGCCGTCGCCTACTGTGCAGGAGGATTTTTTTTAAAATGACAAATATATAATGTGAAAAAAAACTACAACTCATATTAACTACCAAAAAATCATTCATCAAAATGCTCCCTCCTTCATCTGTTAAAATCAATTATCCAGGAGCCTGGGAGGGCATCACATCTTCTGAAATCTGATGTACCGCCCTAACTTTTGCCACATCAACCTCTTACCTTCTTAAGCCTGTCGCATGCTTCCCAGTCGAAACAGTTTGCGCATATATTATGCTGACATTTTTTAAAGTTATTGTTCACACCCACGAAACTGCGCCACGCCACTGCAACGGGCGCTAACCACACCTGGGATTCTTGTCGCAAGGATATCCAATGACACCCCAGAGATGACTCCCTTAACAGGTGCCCTACTCCGGAGTTCGAAGCACTACATAACTCTCGTGATGCCCACACAGTGGTTGAATCAACATTGTTTCCACGTCATTTCAATGAAATGATGTTGAACTAATGTGGAATAGATGTTGAATTGATGTCTGTGCCCAGTAGGCACTGCCATCTTCCTCTGTTCGTCAGATACACTATTAATCAGGACAAGCCCACTCCTGGTCACGCTGATGGATCCCATTTTTACCAGCACAAGATTCACCTTCCTTGAAACCCCCAAACGGATCTCCCAGATAAACATCATTATCCAAAAATCACATCCAAACAAGAAACAAATCCTTGTCTGACATACACTTATCATCCCCTTCAGTTTTCAACACTTTATTATTTTCATTCCATTCTTCAACACTACTATTTTCCATTCATCTTCTCCAACTCCACTCAACTCGCTTCTCGTTTCACTCTCCACATCCACTTCCGCCATGATTCCCCCAAAGTGCATTGAATCCAAATAACACAGACTTATTAGCTAAGTGCACTGCAACCCATCAGCCATCATTTTATTTCCCAGGTTTGGCCATTACAATAAACAAAACGTTCATTCTACAAATAAATGTGTTTACACAAGACTGTCAATTGAAATAAGTAGTTAATGTTCAATACAGTATATTACTATTAGCAGAGAAACCATTGTCCATGTGTAAATATTATGGGGCAATATGCCTTTTATATAGCTGCACTAGTTATGAACTATATTCCATGCTATCAGTAAGAAAAGTAGGCCTATGCCTTGGGTCTCTCAACTATGGCGAGGCAAAGAAACAAACGGACGGACAGACGGACAGACAGACTGAGCAGCGCTGCCTGCATAGTCAGACTCCCTTGAACGCGCCACATAACTACACTCGCCCCGCCTCATTTTTACTCTGACGGAAGTGACATTGTCGTCGAGGTCACTGATCCAAGGTGGACTGGAACTTTACATTAATTTACTATTTCGTTATGATAACAGCATATATATTTGAATGATTTTGAAGACCATTTTGATAACATCGCTGGGCAGTTTATGTTTGCGGGGAGATGTCTGGTGAAGTTCTAAACGAACAGGTAAGAACCTGAGAGTACTGTGCACGAGGAGTTGAGTTTTTTGTTTTTGGGACCGCCTTCATTGAACATTGATTGGTGAAAAATTACATATCACGCGCTGCTATTGGCTAAACAAATGAATGGGCATTTGGTATTTGCTACTCGAGGAGGAAACTTTCAAGAAATAATCCAGCACGCGATCACGTAATGCTGAAAGATATCAGTTATAAGAACATGTATTACTCTGAAGTGGTTAATTGGCTTTCAATGAATCACTCCAGATATATATTTCACATTGACTTGTTTCTGTGTAGCTAGCTAGTTAATAGCCCTATAAAGGACGCCGCACATGGGCGTCCTGGGTGATTATAATGCAGAGGCCGAAAAATAACTGGCAAAATGTATTTTTTGGGGGGGAGGTACTTGTTTACGAAAATCTTGTTATTGAAAGCTAATCTATAATCCGTAACTCCTTGTCCGTCGGTCAGGATAGTATAATGTGTGGATATCTGTATAGAAACCGTCTGATCCGACTTTTTCTCCAAACCGGCACCTATAACTCTGCTGTGGTAGAATACGCGTTTTGCGCTCTGTCTACCACAGCAGCTAGCTTGGAGAAGGGTGCAATTGCGACCCGTAATTCGGGGCGTTCCTGTATGTGGGCATTACCGCATCTGCAGGAACCCCTCTTTATACTTATATTAGTACATTTTTAGGTTAGCGGGAGGCGGGGATGCTCCAGTACATTAGGTGGCGTTAATGCACAATAATGTTGGATTCCAGCTGCAGATAAACTCTACAGAAGAAGGGGTGGGGCGACAACGGTAGTAGGCTGGACACATCACATTTTTAACAATGCCTTTTTCTGATAAAACTAGTTCATTGCATCCGCCATGGAGCCCAGTTTCATAATATTACCATATGTCCCAGCTGCTTGCCGTAGTTGTGAAGTGTTCTTGAAAAAAAATAGACCTTATTTTAGGGCGTTTTTCACCCTGCCAGCTCCTATTAGTTCTGTTGAGCACCGTGGCACTAACTCAGCATTCAAACGTTCTATTCCCAGCCCATTGTTCTGCATCACAATGTCAGCTTCGCTATTGTTGGCAATGAGACCTGCTGGCGTTAACCCTGTATACTTACCTCAGGTAACTTATTATTAAGAGCTCCTGAGTGGCGCAGTGGTCTAAGGCACTGCATCGCAGTGCTAAATGTGCCACTAGAGATCCTGGTTCGAATCCAGGCTCTGTCGCAGCCGGCCGCGACCGGGAGACTCATGGGCGGCGCACAATTGGCCCAGCGTCGTCTAGGGTAGGGGAGGGAATGGCCGGCAGGGATGTAGCTCAGTTGATAGAGCATGGCGTTTGCAACGCCAGGGTTGTGGGTTCGATTCCCACGGGGGGCCAGTATAAAAAAAAAATATATATATATATATATATATATATATATATCTAATCACTAACTGTAAGTCGCTCTGGATAAGAGCGTCTGCTAAATGACTAAAATGTAAAATGTAATTAACAAGGTTACGGCAAGCTCACTGTTCGCCTGGGTACACGTTGTGGTGACCCACAGTGCTAGCGATGTCTGGCGCATAGCCATCAAACGTTAAACATTTTCTGGTCAAGGTTAACCATATTTATTTTCAGAAAAAGGTGTAAAACCTAAACAAAATGCATGTCCCTGTCCTCTTTTTCAAGATGTGGCCAATTTAAACAGCCGGAAGACATTTTGTAGTGAAAAGAGAACTTTTTTTTTTTTGACGATTTGTTTCTAAATGGCTGCTGGGTCATTTGATATGCGTCGAAATCTGTTCGTTCGTGGGCATGGAATTGATCGAATGCTGCGCAGGTTCACTGAGTTGCAAACTAAATGGATAGGTCTAGCTGATTGATTTGTAGATCTGACGCAGTTGTTACCTCAGATTATGAGCCTAGCAAGTGTCGCGAATGAGGTATGTAGTACCCGCAGAAGGCCACAGGGAGGAGCAAGAGAGCTATAAACGCATACCGTTTTTTGCCTTAAAAACCCTAAACCTACGCATAACCTATTTTAGCCCAAACCCTAATTTTAGGGTAGGGTAGCCTAAAACTTGTAGAAACTATTTTAGTAATAATATTATGTTACTAAATACCATTTATAGTGCTAAATAGCATTTTGATTATTTCTTTACATCAAAACCTATGTAAGCATTTTGCAGTTTTTTTCTTATTTTTATTAGTTATTTTATGATATTTATTATGGAAAGGCAGAACACTTGATAAATAAGCCACATTATTAATATTATTTTTTAATGTGGTTTGAACTGGGTTTGACCTAGTAACCTCTATTTAAAAGTCCAGCAATTGGCGTGGGATAGGTGCGACAGGTTTGAGACTGATCTCAGGAATTAATAAGAAAAATACACTTTATTTCTCAGCTGCCTCACCAATGTCTTTATGTGAATTAATAACTTTTAATTGCTAAATATTTATAATAGATGGCAACATAAGACCATGAAGCATCAGTTATAGGCTATAGCAGCAATATGATTGACATAAAATAACATGCAACCAAAGACTATGTCCCATGAGTTTCTAAAATGGTTACTCATTACTTTACAGCTATATATATATATATATATATATAGTTATTATTAGGCCTGTGTTGCTTTTGGGAGAGCCAAAAAATCACTAGTCAGGGGCCTCTCGAGTGGCGCAGCGGTCTAAGGCACTGCATTGCAGTGCTAGAGGCGTCACTACAGACCCGGGTTCAATCCCGGGCTGTGTCGCAGCCGGCCGCGACCGGGAGACCCATGAGGCGGCGCACAATTGGCCTAGCATCGTCCGGGTTAGGGGAGGGTTTGGCCGGCATGTCCTTGTCCCATCGCGATCTAACGACTCCTTGTGGCGGGCCGGTCGCCAGCTGTACAGTGTTTCCTCTGACACATTGGTGGGCTGGCTTCCCGGGTTAAGCGAGCAGCGTGTCTCTCGACCTTCGCCTCTCCCGAGTCTGTAACTACCAATTGGATATCACAAAATTGGGGAGAAAAAACAAATAATCACTAGTCAGATGCGCTAACCTCAACCCTAGTATACAGTGCCTTTGGAAAGTATTCAGATCCCTTGACTTTTTCCACATTTTGTTAGGTTACAGCCTTATTCTAAAATTGATTAGTTTTTTTCCCTCATCAATCTACACACAATGACAAAGCAAAAACAGGTTTTTATAAATGTTTGCTAATTTATTAAGAATAAAAAAGAAAAAACGGAAATGTCACATTTACCTAAGTATTCAGACCCTTCACTTAGTACTTTGTTGAAGCACCTTTGGCAGCGATTACAGCCTCAAGTCTTCTTGCGTATGACGCTACAAGCTTGGCACGTCTGTATTTGGGGAGTTTCTCCCATTTCTTCTCTGCAGATCCTCTCAAGCTCAGGTTGGATGGGGAGCATTGCTGCACAGCTATTTTCAGGTCTCTCCAGAGATTGGGTTCAAGTCCGGGCTCTGGCTGGGCCACTCAAGGACATTCAGAGACTTGTCCCGAAGCCACTCCTGCGTTGTCTTGGCTGTGTGGTTATGGTCGTTGTTCTGTTGGAAGGTGAACCTTCGCCACAGTCTGAGGTCCTGAGTGCTCTGGAGCCGGTTTTCATCAAGGATCTCTCTGTACTTTGCTCCGTTCATCTTTGCCTCGATTCTGACTAATCATGTCCAATCAATTGTAGAAACATCTCAAGGATGATCAATGGAAATCGGATGCACTTAAGCTCAATTTCGAGTCTCATAGCAAAGGGTCTGAATACTAATGTAAATAAGGTATTTCTGTTTTTATTTTTAATAAATATGCAAACATTTCTAAAAACCTGTTTTCACTTTGTCATTATGGGGTATTGTGTGTAGATTGATGAGGAAAACAAATAATTTTATCAATTTTAGAATAAAGCTGTAACGTAACAAAATGTGGAAAAAGGGAATGGGTTTGAATACTTTCTGTATTAGATAAGTGATGATCAATGATCATAGGCTATAGAAATAATCACTGATCTGACAAAACTTGGTTGGTAGTCTATGATGGAAAATCTCCTTTCACCTATCCATCTATCGGTGATGTCTTCAAGGATGGGAGGAATGAAGGATGCATAGGTTATCCCAAAACAGGGGTATCATCTCCATTATAGGCTATGCATTTCTCTCTGCTATACCGCTATTTTAGGCTACCACTTGTTCATCGTATAGAGAGGCTAGTGTCTAGACCTGTAGTAGGTTATAACAATGGACTGTAAAATTGCTGTCTCAGATGGGTCTTTACCCATGCCCCCTGCCCCGTGGCTATGCAAGGTGTCCATCACTGGAGTTTGGGGTCAGCCTGTGAGCCGGCAGGGTAGCGCAATCCTTCTTTATGCAATCCATGCATTAGGCTAAATTCACAAGATAAGCCTAGTCCTACGAGGCTACTTCATAGGATTTGTACATAAAACACCATGCCATTATGCACAGATTTGTAAATTAACCTTCCGTTTGGACATATAGGTTTGGCCTAGCTTTTAGACTCTCTGCAAACGAATAAAATGTCTACTAGAGAATTGGAAAAACGATATCAAAATCTCTCTATTTATCTCTGTTTTTGCCATTAAAATAATATTCTGTTATTCAATTTGTACGATTGTATTATATTATTGGATTGATAAGTGTTACAATCACAGAACATGCACTGGCAATGATTGGAAGAAATGTGAAAAGAATAGCCGAAACTCTTAATTCAGCCCTAAATACAGCATGAAGTCAATGTGTAGGCTTACCACACACACCCACCCACACAACAACTGACACAATTTCTCAGCATATGCCAGGAGACAGAGAGTGGAGGCACTATACAGTAGTCTTAAGACACTACAGGGCAAAGACACTCATAGCAGTGCTCATCACATACTCCTCACAGATACTTCATTGTAGAGCCTGAGGAAGAGCTCTAGTCTTCTTTCGCCCTTACCAGGAAGATCCACCTTTAAGTCAGCCGAAATAATGGAGGAAGGACCTTATAAGTGTGTTAGAGTGAGTGATTAAGGTTTAACCTGGTACTTGCCTAACAAGCTGGAGTTATGAGGAAGATCGCTTATAAGGAAGTTTGTGTTTTTATTATCTTTTTTAACAGGATGGAAACGGAACAGTGAATCGGGTCATTAGGATGGGGACCAGGAAGAGCCAGGTAAATTCATTTATTCAGTCATTCATTTAGTTGTAAATGTATATTATTATTATTATTATTTTTATTCACACCTGCGCTGTTGGCGCTCCGAGCTTAAGAATTTCACTGTACACAGCAACTACATCTGTGCATGTGACTAAATTAAAATCAAATAATTAATTAATTCACAAGCTTGTTCAGATGATCTACTGTAGGATATTTGATAACTTCATGTCATTAATGTTACTGTTCACTAATTCAGGTCATCAAACGTTGACTTAAAATCATTTAGTCATCATAGTAAAATATATTCTCAAAAAGCCTCTGTATTCAACCTCTATATTAGTAAGGATTTTTCAGTTGGGAAGTTAGGGAGGGAGGTCATCTTGAAAAGGGTGGGTCTGTGTGTACTCATCTGATAAGAGCTTATCCCTGATCTGTCACCATTGTGATAGTCACACAAGTGTCTGTGGCCATGTGTCACAGATACTGCACAGGCTATTTAACTTATGACAATGCATACATTTGTGGTTAACTTGACGTTTATTAGTATCCCCATTAGCTGTTGCACATGCAGCAGTTACGCTTCCTGGGGTCCACATAAAATACATGAAAGGGTAAAGAACAATTATAGACAAGAACAGCATAAGATATTATTACATTACAATTAAAAGTAATATATTGTCAAGGCACCAAGAGACCATTTTTAAAAACTATTTACACACTATTCATATATACATATTCACATACTTACAGTGGGGAGAACAAGTATTTGATACACTGCCGATTTTGCAGGTTTTCCTACTTACAAAGCATGTAGAGGTCTGTCATTTCTATCATAGGTACACAAAAATCCAGAAAATCACATTGTATGATTTTTAAGTAATGAATTTGCATTTTATTGCATGACATAAGTATTTGATACATCAGAAAAGCAGAGCTTAATATTTGGTACAGAAACCTTTGTTTGCAATTACAGAGATCATACGTTTCCTGTAGGTCTTGACCAGGTTTGCACACACTGCAGCAGGGATTTTGGCCCACTCTCCATACAGACCTTCTCCAGATCCTTCAGGTTTCGGGGCTGTCGCTGGGCAATACGGACTTTCAGCTCCCTCCAAAGATTTTCTATTGGGTTCAGGTCTGGAGACTGGCTAGGCCACTCCAGGACCTTGAGATGCTTCTTACGGTGCCACTCCTTAGTTGCCCTGGCTGAGTGTTTCGGGTCGTTGTCATGCTGGAAGACCCAGCCACGACCCATCTTCAATGCTCTTACTGAGGGAAGGAGGTTGTTGGCCAAGATCTCGCGATACATGGCCCCATCCATCCTCCCCTCAATACGGTGCAGTCGTCCTGTCCCCTTTGCAGAAAAGTATCCCCAAAGAATGATGTTTCCACCTCCATGCCTCACGGTTGGGATGGTGTTCTTGGGGTTGTACTCATCCTTCTTCTGCCTCCAAACACGGCGAGTGGAGTTTAGACCAAAAAGCTCTATTTTTGTCTCATCAGACCACATGACCTTCTCCCATTCCTCCTCTGGATCATCCAGATGGTCATTGGCAAACTTCAGACGGGCCTGGACATGCGCTGGCTTGAGCAGGGGGACCTTGCATGCGCTGCAGGATTTTTAATCCATGATGGCGTAGTGTGTTACTAATGGTTTTCTTTGAGACTGTGGTCCCAGCTCTCTTCAGGTCATTGACCAGGTCCTGCCGTGTAGTTCTGGGCTGATCCCTCACCTTCCTCATGATCGTTGATGCTCCACGAGGTGAGATCTTGCATGGAGCCCCAGACCGAGGGTGATTGACCATCATCTTGAACTTCTTCAATTTTCTAATAATTGCGCCAACAGTTGTTGCTTTCTCACCAAGCTGCTTGCCTATTGTCCTGTAGCCCATCCCAGCCTTGTGCAGGTCTACAATTTTTATCCCTGATGTCCTTACACAGCTCTCTGGTCTTGGCCATTGTGGAGAGGTTGGAGTCTGTTTGATTGAGTGTGTGGACAGGTGGCTTTTATACAGGTAACGAGTTCAAACAGGTGCAGTTAATACAGGTAATGAGTGGAGAACAGGAGGGCTTCTTAAAGAAAAACTAACAGGTCTGTGAGAGCCGGAATTCTTACTGGTTGGTAGGTGATCAAATACTTATGTCATGCAATAACATGCAAATTCATTACTTAAAAATCATACAATGTGATTTTCTGGATTTTTGTTTTAGATTCCGTGTCTCACAGTTGAAGTGTACCTATGATAAAAAATTACAGACCTCTACATGCTTTGTAAGTAGGATAACCTGCAAAATCGGCAGTGTATCAAATACTTGTTCTCCCCACTGTATATACAGTACAGTTAAATTAGATCTTTAGAAAGAGGAGAGGTGCAAGTTTTTACTAA
The DNA here is from genome assembly GCF_964263955.1 of Coregonus lavaretus. Taxonomy (NCBI): domain Eukaryota; kingdom Metazoa; phylum Chordata; class Actinopteri; order Salmoniformes; family Salmonidae; genus Coregonus; species Coregonus lavaretus. Next base: position 47,784,473 of record NC_140002.1, read on the forward strand.
ACTTGCTTTTTGCCTGAGTAACCTCTAGTGGCAGAGCATTCCATGATGACATTGCTCTACATAACTGATCGACACATTTAAATCAGTTTTTTGTTTGGGTACCGTGAAGAAACACATAGTGGCATGTCTAGTGGGATATGTATGTCTATCTGAAGTGTATGCAAGTAGATCATACAAGTGGTTAGGAATTTTCAGCACACAAATGTTTCCTAAGAAGAGAAGTAGTCAATCTCTCTTCAACCAGGAAAGACTATCATGCATGTTGTTGATATTAGTTCTGTGTGTGCAGTTAAGGGCAAGGCGTGCTGCTCTGTTTTGAGCCAGCTGCAGCTTTGCAAGGTCATTCTTTGATGCACCTGACCAAATTACCGGACAGTAATCAAGATCGGACAAAACTAGCGCCTGAACAACTAGTACAGTCGAGTTTTGTCAAAAACACAGAAACTTTTTATAACAGTCATCTTTAATACAGCTTTGTCAATATGACTTACTTGACCATGATAACTGACCATCCAATGTTACTCCTAGGAGTTCAGCTTCCTCAACTTGCTCAATGGTCACACCCTTGACCCATTTACTGTGTTGGTGTTGCTCATATAATTCATCATAACTTCAGAATTAGCAGAGAGCCCACTCCGGAAATGTGACATATTTGAAGAGCATATTGATCCAAATAATGTCTAAAAAGCAAAAGCAAAAAGTGTACAGTTGAGATATTCATATGAATATTTTTTATGTTGAATGAATGAATGAATGTGAACATTTTTATTTCAGAATCTAGATATACTCCATATGTTAAAGCTATAGATTATAAGGAGGCTAATGAGACCAAGATGTTGTCTGTCTAATGTACGGTTCAAAGATCATAACATCTTACAGGAGGCATGTATAGGTCTAAAAAGGGCCTGAAATGGCCACTTTCATCATGATTTTAAAAAATTAATATCTTTGTGATACAAATGTAAAAAGCCTTCCTCCCAATGACGTTTATATGTGAGACTTGCCAGAACAATCTGAGATACCAAAAATATTTTCTGCCTACTCCGGTGTGGAATCTCACCCTTGTATTGTATTGACTCAGATGACTGATGATTGGCTAAAATATATTGATAAGATGATAGTTGGAGCTGTATTGTTAGATTTCAGTGCAGCCTTTGATGTTATTGATCTTCATTTGTTATTGAAAAAACTCAGTTTACATCACCTACCATCACATGGTTGGAGAGTTACAGGTAGCTGCCAAAATAATGCAAACATTTGAGTAAATTAGGGATGCAAAGTATATTGAAAGCAGGTGCTTCCACACAGGCGTGGTTCCTGAGTTAATTAAGCAATTAACATTGCATCATGCTTAGGGTCATGTATAAAAATGTTGGGCAGGCCATTATTTTGGCTGCCATGGCTATGCCCCCATAGGATGACAATGCCCCTATCCACAGGACACGAGTGGTCACTGAATGGTCAGTAGTTAACTTGTTATTTTGAAAAATAGCATTTACTAAGAATAGTCAGCAAACTGATTGGATGGCTGTTAGAGCCAGCAAATGGTGCTTTATTATTTTTAGGTGGTGGAATTACTTTAACTTCCTTCCACGCCTGTGGACACGCACTCCTTTTAGGCTGTAGTTAAAGATATGACAAATAGGGGTGGCAATGCAGTCTGCTACCATTCTCAATAGTTTCCCATCTAGGTTGTCTATACCTATACCTGGTGGTTTATCATTATTGATGGATAACGATAGTTCTTCCACCTCTCCCACACTAACTTAACCAAATGCTAAACCGCTATTCTTTCTCTCATTATTAGATATTTTATACAAAATTATGTTGGTTCACTGTTCAATGTTGTAATTTCACTTTATTTTTCACTTTAATGTCCATGTCATAGCCTTTTCAAGGCAAGTTCATTCTGCCAAGTGCCCACATCTGCACAAAGCAATGATAAATCAGTTGCACCTGGCACATCATTCCTTACATATCTACATAATGCATGTAATAATATAAAATAATGTATTTTTATATTTCAGTTGGCTCGCATCCAGACTGACTATGTGGCAGAGAAACTGAAGGCACTTTATCCAGATGTCCATCTGGAAATAGGTGAGAAAAGTAGAGATGCGTAATACAAGAACGCTCATACAGCCATACACGCTCTCTCCCCTTCCCACTCTCTCTTTCTCTCTCTCTTCCTCCCGCTCTCTCTCTCTTTCCCTCCCGTTTCTCTCTTTCACTCTCTGACTCTCTCTCTCTTTCATTCCTGCTTTCTCTCTTTCACTCCCAGACTCTCTCTGTATTTCTCTCCTCTGTCAGCCTTTTCAGTTTCTGAACAAATAGTAGATTGTGTTTGGGAGAAGATGGTGTAAAGCATACAACTGTACTGACACACAGTTTACTGTCTTTCGGCTTTGTTACTCTGACTGTCTTTAAAGAGAATCTGCTGAAATGGAACTGATGACCTCACTACCACTGTCATTCATAGTCATGATTGTAATGCACTACTTTTACATTCATTCCAGTTGCCATGTCCACGATTGGCGACAAAATCTTGGACACTGCATTATCAAAGGTTTGTTCTGAATAAATAATGCTTGAAATGTATTTGTAGGTTTGAGATCATTGCCAAACCATTGCTATTTTTATTAACTTTATCAGTGCTGGTGGAATGGCAACGTGGCTGGTATGTCTGTCTACTTCAGCGTCTCAAAGTGTCTTGGTTGTTTCAGATTGGTGAGAAAAGTCTTTTCACAAAGGAGCTGGAGAATGCTCTGGAGAGGAATGAGTAAGTATGGACAATGTTAATGAAAGTAGTTACAGTATCGATTTGAGTGACACTCTCCTGGTGACAAGTAGCAAGTCTGATAAACAGCGCCCTCTGTTGACAGAACTCCGAACTGTATCAAATTTCATTGCATAAGAACGCATACAGGTAACTGCCAAAATAAAGGAAACACTTGAGTAAATGAGGAATACAAAGTATATTGAAAGCAGGTGCTTCCACACAGGTGTGGTTCCTGAGTTAATTAAGCAAAACATCCCATCATGCTTAGGGTCATGTATAAAAATGCCCATTATTTTGACTACCATGGCTAGACCACCAGATCTCAACCCAATTGAACACTTATGGGTGATTCTGGAGCGGCGCCTGAGACAGCGTTTTCCACCACCATCAACAAAACACCAAATGATGTAATTTCTCGTGGAAGAATTGTGTCGCATCCCTCCAATAGAGTTCAAGACACTTGTAGAATCTATGCCAAGGTGCATTGAAGCTGTTCTGGCGGGTCGTGGTGGCCCAACGCCCTATTAAGACACTATGTTGGTGTTTAATTTATTTTGTCAGTTACTTGTATATGAGTGCATTAGAGGTTGGAAAATAAAACGCAGTTCTTTATTATAGTAATAACTATATTGTGAAATGGGGGTTTATTTTGGTGTTTTGAAATGACAAGGCTGCGGAGCTAATGCAAAAACTTGGGAGTGTACTACTCCTCTATAACCAGCATCTCTCTTTCTAACAGGGTAGACCTAGTAGTGCACTCTCTCAAAGACCTCCCTACAACTCTGCCCAATGGCTTCACTATAGGAGCAGTGCTTCAGTGAGTACAAACCCTACTTACTACATCATCAGCACTGTCCATTGTCATCCACACTCTTCTTATAGTTGGACAGTGTTGTGGGATGAATAGCACCAACAACAACAGCCGGAAGCTGATGTCTTCCAATGAATGTCCATTCATACAAATCAATTTTGAACTGATCTATGGAAATGAGTTTTAGTTTTCACATTCATTGAGTCTTTTCTGCAAAAAAGGTATCCCTTTTGAATACTAAGATTCTCTGCGTATACGCTTTCTCTTCCTTTCCAATGTTTCTCTAAGGCGTGAAAGCCCACATGATGCAGTGGTGCTACATCCAAGGAACAGTGGGCTCACCCTGGACACTTTGCCAGATGGCAGGTAGGTGTGCCACTGTGCCAGGGAGAATAGTGAATGATGGAGTCCAATTCTCAGTGTTCTGTGGTAAACTTGGCACATCACACAGCCTATAAAATCTTCATCCATCTTTAAGACGAGGACATGGCATGACTGTTACAATGGTCAATGTGTATATCTATATTTGATCCTTTTGAGAGAATACTTCAATGGATGATTTTCAAACCAAACTCCACTGATGCCTGTGTCTGTTCTGTTCTCACAGTGTGATCGGTACTAGCTCTCTGCGTCGGGCTGCTCAGCTGAAGAAGAGGTTTCCTCACCTGGAGTTTAAAGACATTGTATCGTTTTCTAATGCAGAACTGCTATGATTTACTGTCTGTCTCGTTGCTGTCAGTATTCATGCATGTAGCTATTGTAGGAGAGACTGGAGGCAATTGTAACAGTTTTTGTCCTACTCTATTGCTCAGAGAACACTTGAACTAGGCCAGGCATTCAGGTTTCTTATATATCTGTCACCTAATCATTCATACCTGTACCTTATGTCTGTACATAAGACAGTCGGAACACAATATTGATTTTAATCCGAAAAGTCGCCCATGCCAGGGGCAATTGTAACAGTAGCTGGGGTCAAATGTAACACCTACAAAATCAACCAAATAAATGTACCTTAATTTAAAAAAGTTATGTTTATGAATAGTCATATCATAGACGTATGTAATGATTTTGCAAGAAATATGACTATTTCTATGTACGTAACCAATAATTACATGGCCATTCGGTTCCTCTCAAAACATCTGAATAGTCGATGGTGCCGAGATTATATCCGTTTACAATTTATTTGGCACTTTACAGGACCCCAAGGCTATTTACAGTTATTATTTGTACAATTAATGTATAATTCATACAATCTTAAAGTTAAAATAACTTGTTTTCATAATTTGGCTGCTTGGCTCAGGGTCATTTTAACTGTGTTACAATTGCCCCCAACCCAGCAGCCATGACACAACCTCATGTGCCTAGCAAGAGACAACAAATCACATTTTATTGGTCACATACACATATTTAGCAGGTGTTATTGCGGGTGTAGCGAAATGCTTGTGAAAATGTTTATGTAAGAAATAAGACACAAAAAAACGAAATACTGCAAAGTTGCTTAGAAGCTAGAAGCAGAGCTGCCATGTCTGTCAGCGCCATCTTGAATAGTGACACACGTCATTCATGTCAATGTTTAGCAAACATATAGTGCATAAATTATGGTAGTTGGATTTATTGGACATTATTGCTCAGGGCAGTGTAAGAAAAATACAGCCAATTTTTAAAAATACTACTTTCACCCCTAAAAAAAAGAAATTGCCCATAAAACGTGAGATATTTGGCTTTAACTTTTCGAGCAGGGAGGAAACCTAATTGGGCATGTACTGTGTGTTTAATCACTCTAGCTAGTTTCTGTTTGGCGAAATTCAAGGTGTTACAATTGCCCTGTCTCCCCTAGTAATTGTTCCTTATCCTGAGCACTATAGCGAGGTAACCTCAACACTCGTCTGAAGAAGCTGGATGAGAAGGAGGACTATGCTGCCATCATCCTGGCGGCAGCAGGGCTGAAGAGGATGGGGTGGGAGGCACGAGTCAGCCAGGTACAGTACACCCAGCTACCAGCCTCCCCAAACATCTCTGGTGTGCCTGGCCCACAAGACAAAACTTTTCACAAAACAATACAATTGCACAGTGCATACCTATAAATTGACTAGGTATCCCCCTTTCCTTAAGTTGATCAATATGCTAGGAAAAATTATTTGATAATTTTGTTGTGTCGTATGTCTCTTGGTAGCTATTGTAGCTGCTGTAGAAATTAAATGTTTGTTGGGTTTGTCTCTACAGGTTCTTGGCCCTGAGGACTGTATGTATGCTGTTGGCCAGGTGGGTACATGTTTTGTGCTATTGTGTATATTTACAGGAAGCACCTGGGCTGCCAGCCGCTATAACCGTTACGCCATAAGTGCCACACCGTGCACATCCGTTCTGCATGTTGGTGTAGATTCACTGTAAAATATTTAATCTTGGATGACCAAAGGCATATGAATCCTTTGATGATAGTTAAAGGTCCAAAACAGCTGTTTTTATCTCTATATTAAATTATTTGTAGGTAACAATAAAGTAACTTACTGTGATTTGTTTTCAATAAAAATAAATAAAAATAGCTTCTTAGCAGAGACATTTCTCAAGCAAGAATTTTGCCAGGACTGTCTGGGAGTGGTCTGAGTGGGGAGGGGAAAACTGAAAACTAGCTGTTATTGGCAGAGAGCTTTGGAACTCTTTCTTATTGGTTTATTAACTAATTTACTGAAAGGGCATTTTTACAATTTCACAGTATTCCAACCTCAATGTGGAAATATACACTCAGTGGCCAGTTTATTAGGCACACCCATCTAGTACCGGGTCGGAACCCCATTTGCCTCCAGATCAGCCTGAATTCTTCAGGGCATGTGCCAGGAAAACATTCCCCACACCATTACACCACCGCCACCAACCTGTACTGTTGACACCAGGCAGGATGGGGCCATGCAATAGCCCATCTGTGACAAGGACTGACGAGTTGTGCCGTTCTGCACACCACTTGTACTGCGCCATTATTTGCCTGTTTGTGACCCGCCTGTTAGCTTGCACAATTCTTGCCATTCTCCTTCGACCTGCCGCTGACTGGATGTTTTTTGTTTGTCGCACCATTCTCGGGAAAACCCTAGACACTCGTGTGTGTGAAAAGCCCAGGAGGCTGGCCGTTTCTGAGATACTGGAACCGGCGCGCCTGGCACCGACAATCATACCACACTCAAAGTCGCGTAGGGCACTCATTTTGTCCATTCTAACCTTCAATCAAACAGTAGCTGAATGCCTCTGCCTGTCTGCCTGCTTTATATAGCAAGTCAAGGCCACGTGACTCAATGTCTGTAGGAGCGAACCATTTTCGCACCTAATAAAGTGGCCACTGAGTGTGTGCGTGTGTCTTCATATATATATATATACATACATACATACATACATACAGTGAGGGGGGAAAAGTATATGTGTGTGTGTGTATGTGTATATATATATATATATATATATATACACACACACACAGTTGAAGTCGGTAGTTTACATACACTTAGGTTGGAGTCATTAAAACTTGTTTTTCAACCACTCCACAAATTTGTTGTTAATAAACTATAGTTTTGGCAAGTCGGTTAGTTCATCTACTTTGTGCATGACACAAGTAATTTTTCCAACAATTATTTACAGACAGATTATTTCACTTATAATTCACTGTATCACAATTCCAGTGGGTCAGAAGTTTACATACACTAAGTTGACTGTGCCTTTAAACAGCTTGGAAAATTCCAGAAAATGATGTCATGGCTTTAGAAGCTTCTGATAGGCTAATTGACATAATTTGAGTCAATTGGAGGTGTACCTGTGGATGTATTTCAAGGCCTACCTTCAAACTCAGTGCCTCTTTGCTTGACATCATAGGAAAATCAAAAGAAATCAGCCAAGACCTCAGAAAAATAATTGTAGACCTCCAGAAGTCTGGTTCATCCTTGGGAGCAATTTCCAAACGGCTGAAGGTACCACGTTCAACTGTACAAACAATAGTACGCAAGTATAAACACCATGGGACCACGCAGCCGTCATACCGCTCAGGAAGGAGACTCGTTCTGTCTCCTAGAGATGAACGTACTTTGGTGCGAAAAGTGCAAATCAAACCTAGAACAACAGCAAAGGACCTTGTGAAGATGCTGGAGGAAACAGGTACAAAAGTATCTATATCCACCGTAAAAACAAGTCCTATATCGACATAACCTGAAAGGCCGCTCAGCAAGGAAGAAGTCACTGCTCCAAAACCGCCATTAAAAAAGACAGACTACGGTTTGCAACTGCACATGGGGACAAATATCGTACTTTTTGGAGAAATGTCATCTGGCACGTTTTGCCATATTGGAGATTAGTTTTGTTTTGGTTGGGCTCGTCCCAGGGGGATGAGCGTTAGAAAGGTAAAAAGATAAAAAATGTACCTCTGTTTTTCAAAACTTCTCAGTTTTAGACAGCTTTATACAGTACCAGTCAAAAGTTTGGACACACCTACTCATTCAAGGGTTTTTCTTTATTTTTACTATTTTCTACATTGTAGAATAATAGTGAAGACATCACAACTATGAAATAACACATTTGGAATCATGTAGTAACCAAAAAAGTGTTAAACAAATCAAAATATATTTTATATTCTTCAAAGTAGCCACCCTTTGCCTTGATGACAGCTTTGCACACTCTTGGCATTCTCTCAACCAGTTTCTCTTGGAATGCTTTTCCAACAGTCTTGAAGGAGTTCACACATATGCTGAGCACTTGTTGGCTGCTTTTCCTTCACTCTGTGGTCCAACTCATCCCAAACAATTCAATTGGGTTGAGGTCGGGTAATTGTGCCTTGAATTCTAAATAAATCACTGACAATGTCACCAGCAAAGTACCCCCACACCAGCACTCCCCCTCCTCCATTCTTCACAGTGGGAACCACACATGCAGAGATCATCCGTTCACCTACTCTGCGTCTCACAAAGACACGGCGGTTGGAACCAAAAATGTCAAATTTGGACTCATCAGACAAAAGGATAGATTTTCACCGGTCTAATGACCATTGCTTGTGTTTCTTGGCCCAAGCAAGTCTCTTCTTATTATTGGTGTCCTTTAGTAGTGGTTTCTTTGCAGCAATTCGACCATGAAGGCCTGATTCACCCAGTCCCCTCTGAACAGTTTATGTTGAGATGTGTCTGTTACTTGAACTCTGAAGCATTTATTTGGGCTGCAATTTCTGAGGCTGGTAACTCTAATGAACTTATCCTCTGCAGCAGAGGTAACTCTGGGTCTTCCTTTCCTTGGTTACTACATGATTCCATATGTGTTATTTCATAGTTTTGATGTCTTCACTAATATTCTACAATGTAGAAAATAGTAAAAATAAAGAAATACCCTTGAATGAGTAGGTTTGTCCAAACTTTTGACGGGTGCTGTATATATATATATATATAAACACACACACACACACACACACACACACACACACACACACACACACACAGTGCATTCGGAAAGTGTTCAGACCCTTTGACTTTTTCCACATTTTGTTACATTACAGCCTTGTTCTAAAATTGATTAAATTGTTTTTCCCCCCCTCATCAATCTACTCACAATACCCCATAATGACAAAGCAAAAACAGTTTTTAGTTTTAATACATTTGCTAACATTTCTAAAAACCTGTTTTCGCTTTGTCATTATGGGGTGTTGTGTGTAGGTTGATGAGAAAAATGTTTTATTTAATCCATTTTAGAATAAGTCTGTAACGTAAACAAATGTGGAAAAAGGGAAGGGGTATGAATACTTTCCGAATGCACTATGTGTGTGTATGTATGTATGTGTGTGTGTGTGTGTGTGTGTGTGTGTGTGTATATACAAACATAGGAAAATCACGTTTTTGATTGCCCTGAGCCTTTAAGAGTCTGTATCCCCCAGGGTGCCCTTGCCGTGGAGGTGCGGGCGCGAGACTGTGACATCCTACAGATGGTGTCTACCCTGCACCACTCAGAGACTGTGCTGCGCTGCATCGCAGAGAGGGCCTTCCTCAGACGCCTGGCAAGTTAACCATGCGTTTCCCCATACACACGCCTGACAAAAACATACAGGACACCAGCTGGCAGCTGCAGAATAGTTACGGTTTAAAAGCTGCTGCTTATAGAAATAATGTCTTTCTAGCCTCACACAATCAATTTCTTTGGTGTATGGATCATAATTTGTGTGCATCAGTATTACAAACCCTTCTCCTATACTATCACTCTGACCCTTGCTGCTTGGTCCTTTGTGTACACAGGAGGGAGGTTGCAGTGTACCAGTTGCTGTGAACACAGAAGTGAAGGACTCTGTGGTAAGGAAATAGTTAGACATCTAATCAGAATCGGGAATAGATGCAGAAACCACCAACCATAGAGCTGAGCAGAGGAACCTCTAAGCAGTTTGCTGTACTGATTTTATTCAGTCACTTCCAATGGCTTCCTGGTTATTTCAAGTAACCAGGAAGCCTAAACTGTAGAAATTACGTTTTCTGTAATTGATGAGAGTGAGTGTGCTCATGTGTTTTAATGCTCTTCTCTTCTCTTCCAGCTCTCTCTGACAGGTGCTGTGTACAGTCTGGATGGAGCTGACAGCTTGAAGGAGACCATGGAGACCAGTGTAGACCCAGGCAATAAGGTTGGGGACAGGGCCTGTTTTTATATGGCCGTCATGCCGTATTCACTGCCATATTCCGAATGTATTATTTACTGTATGTGATATTTTCTGTTTTTGTATGGTCGTCATGCTTACGATTGTCCTGGAATCTAAACTGATATGCTCAGTTTCAACATTGTGGTGAAAGTTTGGATTCCCGGCTAGTTTAATTGTATTCCTAGAAAGTGAATGTGATATTTTATCTAATTGGTTGTCTCCACTTTCCTCTTCTCAGGTAGAGGAGTCAGCAGACATCCAGCATGTTGGGGTAACAGCCCACAATGTGCCTCAGTGTGCCCAGGTAGCAGCTGAGAAGCTGGGGGTGGACCTGGCCGATCTCCTGCTCAGCAAAGGAGCCATGGAGATCCTGACCACTGCTCGGAAACTCAACGACGCCCGCTAAGGCCCTCTCTCCACTCCTACAGCGGGTCACAATTTGCTCCCTACCCCTTCCTTTGGCTCTCTAACCTTTCGGCCAAGGGGAACGAGTAGGGAGCAAATTGTGACCGGCTGCCAGACACTGTGCAAGCCATCAGCATCCAAGACCAGCAGAAGTCGGGCAGGGCCTTGAATAATGTTTACTCTGCATATGTATGGATTCACCTCAGTTGTATTATTGTATAAGCTAAATGTATATGATCCTATTAATGTATGACCTACTACTCTTGAGAATGGGTAAATACTAGGTGAAGATTTGTATAGATGCTGAGGGTTAGGAATGTACCAAACCAACACCACACACAGATTTATGTGAGTAGGACTGACCAACTCCACATGCACTATTACAACTTAACCATATGACACATCTCAGGCAAGGCCCTTGGCCTTTTTTAAATATATTGACAGCAAGAGAATGTTGTCACAAATGACTATATAATTATCAACTCTTACTGGAAAATGTCTCATACCGATAGTGCCATGTTTGTATACATTGAGTTATGAATGCCTCATAGAAAGCACATATCTGCTTCAGCTCTTTAAATACCGACCAGTAGTACTGAGCGATTAGTGGTTTTTGAGGTCATTTCGATTATTTAAAAAATGATCGCAGGGGCTGATTTTTTAAAAACATTAAATGCGGGTTGAATGCTGTTACAGACTAAAACAATAAAAGTCCCATGATGGTAGTGACTGCTCATCAGTTAACTATTTATTCACGTTACTTTACCAAATATTTCATGTTTAACATTTCATTCAGTGAGCTGCTGCCTATGTTGTGACAATCGCTATTTTAGTTCTTGAAAGTAAATACGGCAGTTTTGACTATCACTTAGATCGTTTATTTTCAGGTAGAGATATCCTTCTCGATTGCGAATTATGTCTGTAGCATGTGTAAAAGAGAAACAGACCGTGTATTCTTGCAATGGATTACGGTCATAGTTTACCGCAGAAAACGTAACTACAATGTAGAAAACTACAACTCCCTACATCGCACAGTTCGGGTTTGACCTGATTTATCGCTAGAGAAACTGCGCAATGAGCGTACAGGAAGAAATACGAAATGGAATTAAATTGAACCTATGTCGGTCAGTAATCCGTTTAAAAGCAAGTGTCGGGTAATCGCGCCGCACTACCGACGAGGTTGTTACTAGTTGATAATTCAGCTACAGGAGTGTTGCTCCTGACCACTTTCATGGATACAACCTCACATCGCCTTTGTTTCACCAGATTAGTGTTTGTTTAGTTGTGACTACACGCGAACCTTTTACATCCAGGGTTAGCGACATTTCCCAAGGAGCGATGAGATGTATACGCACAGTACATAAATACTTTAACATCTAGTTGGTTTGTGGTCCGGACAAGCTAAAGGTATTCGCCACGGCATGTCCTTTTGGAGATCTACGGTTGCTATATTGGTTAGCCATGTCCCAACAGTAGCGTAGTTGCTATTAGCATGTTCAACCCTGTCGCAAATACTTGGGTTAGCCCTCTCAAACAGTGATGTTAGTCAACACTTGTTTAGCCTTCGATTGCATACAAAACAGGAGAACACAATATGTATCAAAAGAATTTATTGCAACATAAGAATTTTAAGCGCGAAAAAAACAGCACATTTTCAACAAAGGAAAATAGGAATGGAAATGTAACCCTTTTCAGAATGTATGGGTGGCCCTTAAAAGGGCCTTTGGGTGTAAGAGTTCGTTGGCGGTTTAGTTACATAGTTATCTAATATTCTTGGGACTGTGAGGAAGCCTTCTTTCCCGCCTTCCCGCTTGGTGCAGCGGCCGCCCCGGTCTTCTTTGGTAGCAAAACCGCCTGGATGTTGGGCAACACACCTCCCTGGGCGATGGTTACGCCGCCGAGTAGTTTGTTCAACTCCTCGTCGTTACGAACAGCCAGTTGCAGATGGCGGGGAATGATACGGGACTTCTTGTTGTCCCTAGCGGCGTTGCCAGCCAACTCCAGGATCTCAGCAGTCAGGTACTCGAGGACAGCAGCCATGTACACGGGAGCACCCGCGCCTACTCTATGAGCGTAGTTGCCCTTCCTCAGCAGACGGTGAACACGACCGACGGGGAATTGAAGACCAGCGCGGGAGCTACGGGACTTCGCCTTAGCGCGGGCCTTTCCTCCGGTTTTGCCTCTTCCAGACATGATGTAGATTCTCAAGACTCAGGTGTACAGAAGAAACTAACAAGCTGTGGTTCAAAGAATTAATGGATGGCAAAGGAACTACTGCGGAATATAAACACTACAATTTAATCCCGCCTTCAAATCCTATTGGAGATTGAAATGTGAGGGCGCATATAATTGGCGTTGAGAAGTGACTGCTTGAAAGAGATGAACCCTCATTGGCCTTGCATTTCTGTGCATAATTAGGGTATGATAGTAAACCAATCAGAGTAGTCCATACTAAGGACCGCGTTTGATTGGGTTTGTTGTGCTTGTCTCTGTTGTCATTGCATCATATTGCTGTCGATCAAATTCGGGGGGGAAATGTCACGCCAATCAAATACCCTCCCACCCAATTTAAATTTTTGAGGAAAGCCAAACAATTATTTGTAACATTAATCAGCGAGTTCATAGCTAGGCGTTTTTTTCAAAGTATATCACAGATGAGTAGGGCAAAGTATATTTTGGTAAACAACGAATTGTTGGGGAGCGGGGGTAGTGCTACTGCTACAAACAATAGAGAGAAATAGTAATGACGTCTTTTTGTAGGTCATGGTTCGTTGGACAAAGCCTATGAGGAAAATGAATGGCGTTTTTGGATAAACGCCGAAAAAAGGTCTGTGGTCATTTTTTGTGAATTTGAAGAATTTAGCCTATGTAATAATAAAAACACTTAAATCACAAAGGCTTCATAATTCATAAAGGTCATGTTAACTGACTGCTATTATAGCATGGAACAAAACGTATAAGATCTCCTAAGCAGGGTGGGAAATTGATTTTTTTTTGGTCGAACAGCCAATGTGGCAGGGAGAAAAAAATAATAATGTAGCAGTCACTCAGAGATGTATTACTAGTAAGTAATGGGGTCTATTGTTTAATTAAATTAAATTGTTGTTACCTGCGTCAATGTGTGTTAAAATAAATCATTTAGATCCAATAATAAACAGATAAACAGTTCTACAACTGAACATCAATAATCAACGAAGTGCCTGACCTTCCACAAAATGCTGAGTGATACGGCTTATTTATTTGTATGGTTCAGGGCTCTACGATGATTTTTTTTTTTTTTTACAAGGAGTAGGGCCTACACGATGTGCTCCTAATTAGAAATGTAGAAGCACACATCTAGGAGAACAATGACTAAAACATGAATAAACGTTTTGGGGATTGATCCATACTCAGTCAAGCACAATCATTAGGTGAGCCAAAATCATTTCAGATGGCTGGTGGTAACGATAGTACTAAAGTGCTGCAACACAAGGAGTCGCCCTACACTGTGCCTCCAGTAATCTGCCTCCCCTAGTCTAAGGAAACCGAAGACTAGTGGGCAGAAAAGTAAATACAAGAGCCCAACTGAACTGAACAAGCAGACAGTTACCGCTCCAATATCCCTTCAATAATTGACACTCAACAGTGATGCGACACCAGGTGTCGTCCTTCACCGTGTCATCAGTAAATCCGCCTCACCCAGTATGAGGAATAATCCAAAAACTAGCGGGCAGAGAAAAGGACATGAACCAACACTGACCTGAACCATCAGGCAGTTTGTGTTCCAATATTCCCACACAGTGATCTGAAATATTGTACACAGCCCATCTGAAATTAGCCCGCCCAACTACCTCATCCCTATATTGTTATTTATTTTGCTCATTTGTACCCCAGTATCTCTATTTGCACATCATCTCTTGCACATCTATCATTCCAGTGTTAATACTAATTGTAATTATTTTGCACTATAGCCTATTTTATTGCCTTACCTCCATAACGTGCTAAATTTGCACACACTGTATATATATGTATTTCTGTTGTATTTTTTTAAACTTTGTTTTGTTTTACCCCATATGTAACTCTGTGTTGTTGTTTTTAATCGCACTGCTTTGCTTTATCTTGGCCAGGTCGCAGTTGTAAATGAGAACTTGTTCTCAACTGGTTTACCTGGTTAAATAAAGGTGAATAAAATAAAAATAAAAAACAACTGATATTACAGTGAAGTGACACAAGGTGTCGCCCTAGACCGTTTTATCAGTCAATCCGCCTCACTCAGTCTAAGGAGAACCAGATAGTAGCGGGCAGAGGGAACAAAAAACATCAACCCAGAATGTGCACACATGGGCGGTGTGTTCAATAGGGCGATATGGGCGACGCACTGCCAAACGGGAAAAGGAAGGGATTTTTTTTCTAATCAATTATATCATGGCAACAGTAGTTCAGTGTTCACGTCTGATCTGCCAGCCACTAAATGTCCAATCAGGCTAAAGTCGTGCTTCAAATGTCCCCGCCCGTTTTGGGGCGATTTCAGTCAGGATGAAAATCGCCCAGAAGTCTCTCATAGCCTCTAATGTAAAATATATTTTTTTCAAATTTCTGAGCTTTCAATACATTCTCTATGGGTGTCTGAGGGCTTGCACTTACGCGCTTTCGTCATACGTAACGTAACGTAACCATGAACGGCAGACAGCAACGCTTGGACAGCGACTGGTGTAACCGACATGCACCATCTTTCAGAAAAGATTAAGAAAAATGAGCTGTCAAAGACCCACATTGATAGCTGTTTGAGATTGTCTGCTTTGGTGAGAGTGAATATTGCCACTCAACTGGATGAGGGATACAGGCTAGCTGTCCGCCGCCACAACGATGAGGTTAGCAACAGCAGAGTCGTGAACACTGTCTACGAGAATCGAGACGACCTCATAGAATGTTTTGAAGCCATCCGGACGGGTTCATTGGGTTCATTTGACCAGCCCACCGTACCAGAAGCTACAGAATAAGGACATCGATGCTGTCTTTATCAAACGTGCCCTCGACAGCTTCGCAAGCAGTGTGCAGGCCATAAGGTAAGATAAAGATTAAACAATATCATTCGATCTTTCTCAAAGCAGAGCTTTATTTGAAAATGTATGCATGAAAGGAGACTGCATTTGTGTTTGAAATTACATTATTGTCATTATATATGGCCAGTGGTGTAATCTATCTTATTTTATATACTATGTGTACTGTACAGTGGTGCTCATAAGTGTATGAACACATTCTAAAGCTGACTAAAAAGAGGAATAAAAAAATAAAAAAATCATCTTTTGGAAATTGATCTTAATGACTTAATTAAAAAAGTTGGAAAATCCAACCTTTAAGGACACCAATTTTCTTTTCTTTTTTATTCCTCTTTTTAGTCAACTTTAGCATGGGATCATAAGCTTATGAGCACCACTGTATACTGTGCTGAACATCCAGGCTATGTGAGACACAAAGGCTAACTTAAACACTAAAGACTTTATGCATCCCTGCCCATTTTAAGTGGAACTGAAGTATTTGTACTATACATGGATACATTGCATATACCTGTGCATCACATAGACAACAATACTGTACAAAGCCAACAAACACATTGGTCTGTTTGCCTTCAGGGACTCCTCTCAACAGCAGCTGCAAGAAGCAACAGGAGCCAAAAGACCCAGAACAGCTTTGAGAGAAGAGGAGAAGCAGAGGCTGTCTGAAGAGGTCTGCAACACCATCCTGGATCACACCAAAGAAAGGTTCTCTTTCTCTGGCCACCTTGTGAGTGCTACCTTACTGCAAGCAGACATGTTTGAAAGGTACTGCCATTCAAAAAAATAAAAAATCTGTTCATGTTCATTTTTACAAATCTATACAATTGGCCAGAATATGGTTGTTCATATTTACAAATCTATACAATTGGCCAGAATATGGTTGTTCATTTTTACAAAGCCATACATATTGTTTATGCAGTGTTGAGGAATGTGAAAGAACACCCTTGATTATTTTTACTGTGATAACTTATTTTGCTTTTGTAAGCCAACACTTTTGAGATCAGTCAATAAATGCTTCTGGTATTGACTTATATGCTGCCCCTGTCTTCATGCCGGGGCGGCAGGTAGCTTAGTGGTTAAGAGCGTTGTGCCAGTAACCGAAAGGTCGCTGGTTCTAATCCCCGAGCCGACTAGGTGAAAAATCTGTCGATGTGCCCTTGAGCAAGGCACTTAACCCTAATTGCTCCTGTAAGTCGCTCTGGATAAGAGCGTCTGCTAAATGACAATAAATAAATAAAAATAAATAAATAAATAAATGTTGTTGCTGGACATATCTTTTTAAAAATGTGTGTAGGTCACCTAAATCATCAGAAAAATTGCCCCTCCTGAGAATTTTTTCAGGAGCCGCCACTGTGTGCACATGCACAGTTAATATATGATGTGCTCTCAATCACGGACACAACAGTTATATAACACAAGGTGTTATCATATACTGTGTATTCAGTAATCCACCACATTCAATCTGAGGTATGATGGGTAAAAAACGAGTATATAAAACAGGGGCAAATACTGAACTGAACCCTCCGACAGCAATAATGCTGTATAATAGTAATGTAATACAAGGTTACAAATACTATTTCCCTCATCATTCCGCCCCAACACTGTCTTAAACTGGTGGGCAGCTAAGAAATATATTAACTCTACTGCACTGAACATCAGTCAGGAGTCATGTCTCATATGTCACTCTAATAGAGAAAAAGCGGGCCTCTTGGGAACGTGCCCATTGACCCAGCATCTTTCTCCTTTAGTTCAAGTCCTCCCATCAGCAACGCTGAGTACGGACTGAGCCAGAGAGTTGGAAGATGTATCTAAAGGGATAAAAGGGACGACCAGGACACCACCACGCAAATATCCTCTACCCCTGTTTCTCTGAAAAGGGCAGCAGAAGCCGCAACTCCATGCGTGGAGTGGGCTCTTATACCCAGAGGCAATGGACGCCCTGCAACCTCATAAGCCGTCTCAATGCCATCACAAAGCCAATGAGACAGACGCTGTTTAGAGTCTACCGAGAGCCGCAGCACCGTGACACATGACCTAATCGCCACTGTGCGCTCCACTTAGCGTGCCAAGGCGTGCAATGGGCACAGGCGATGGAGCTGTTCTTCTCTCCTCTCAGCGTGTGGAGGGGGAGACGATCTGTGATCTGTACTCTACAATCTGTGATCTGTATGAACTCTTAATAACCCTAGGCATAAATGCTGGGTTAGGACATAACACTGCCCTGCTCAGATCGACATGAATGGCAAGGCAGTCGGTTCTCCTCTAAAGAGCGCACAAATCACTGACACACTTAGCAATGGTCAGAGCGAGTAACTGTGCCATCTTCAAAGATAACATTTTGAGGGGGATTTGGTTCAATGGCTCGAATGGAGGCTTACAACGCGCTTCGAGTACCAAAGCAAAGTCCAGCTGAGGGAGCGTGGCTATAGGCATTGGCCTAAGCCGCCAAGTTCCCAATAGGAAGCGTTTCACTAGTGGGTGGCTGAAGACGGTGTCTCTGCCAAAACCCTCATGACAAGCAGAAATCGCCGCCGCGAACACTTTAATGATAAGCGCTGCTTATCAAATAGAAACTGTAGGAATGAGAGGACGCTCTCGACCTGACAGCACACGGGGTCAACATTCTCTGTGACACACCACTGTGAAAACACGTTCCATTTACTGGCATAAGTCCTGGATGTGGAACTGGCACGTGAGCCCTGTATGGTTCTGATCACTGCATCAGATAACCCACAGCGCTTTAACCTGTTCCTCTCAGGAACCAGACCATCAGGGGTTGGCCTCTTGCCTGAGACAACGCGTCCCATCGATGTGGATGGGCCAAGGTGGCAAATCCAGCATCTGAATCATCTCTGCAAACCATGGAGCCCCTGGGCGATCGGGAGCTATCAATATGATTGACAGCCCGCCTGACCTTACCCAAGCTAGTAGTGGGAGAATGCAGGACAGCGGTGGAAATGCGTACAGGAGAACTTTCAGCCACGGTCGGTGTGCAAAGTCGAGCAAACAACACATAGGCTCCGCTATCCCCTTAACAATGGGGTGGGGGTGGGGGTGGGGAACAGTGGGCACAGTTAAACATGGTACTGTGGCGTCCTCCATTCTCTCCCCCGCGTCCAGTCAAACGCGGCGTCGCTTCTAGCCGCCCTTCGGGTGATGCCAGGTGGATGCGCTGACGACCTCTCTTCTCGGCGGGACGGCTGGTATCTCCGGCGCTGCAGGGGGGACGTGGCCCGCTCCCGTGCTGCTGGAGGCTGCCGTCTGGCGCCGGGCACGACGCCGAGCAATAGAGCCGGGTCTGCTGAAGGCGGTAGGTTTGTATGGTGGTCTGGGCAGGGAACTGCAGGTTCTAGAGAGCTGCTTCTTTTCTTCATCCAACTTGCCAAAACGCTCCGTCGGTTCCTTGACGGCGACCCCAAAAAGACCGCCGTCAGAAATGGGGGTGTTCTAAAGCGCGGTTTTGTCGGTTTCCTTCATGGCCGTCAAGGACACCCGGAGGTGTCGCTCCGCGACCACCGAAGTGGCCATGGACCTCCCCGCACATTTAGCCAACGCCTGTGTGAGATGAAGTATGGCGCCGGAAATTCTCGACGCCTCTTCGATCTCCTTTCCTGTGAGCGCTGACCTACCCATGATGAGACGGTACAAAGAGGCTGCGAGGAGGGCAATATTGTTTGCTGCTGCTACAGCCTGGGCTCCCAACACAAAGGACTTCTCTACCAGCTGTGCTCTGAATCGGTCCTTGAGTGTTGGCAGAGTGGCCTTCTTAAAGGAGGGCCAGGA
Source organism: Coregonus lavaretus (assembly GCF_964263955.1). NCBI lineage: Eukaryota > Metazoa > Chordata > Actinopteri > Salmoniformes > Salmonidae > Coregonus > Coregonus lavaretus. Next base: position 47,803,921 of record NC_140002.1, read on the forward strand.
ACTCGAACCCGGAACGAGATACGCAGCCATGGCCCTCTCAAGTCTGGGGATTCCCTGGGAAATACCCTGCTGTCTACCGTCCACTCTGGTAAACGGGAGATATGCTCTAACCGGCGAACGCGCCATTAGAGGTGACTCCCATGAGCCTTCCACATACACTACCGTTCAAAAGTTTTGGGTCACATAGAAATGCCCTTGTTTTTGAAAGAAAAGCAATTTTTTTGACCATTAAAATAACATCAAATTGATCAGAAATACAGTGTAGACATTGTTAATGTTGTAAATGGCTATTGTAGCTGGAAATGGCTGATTTTTTATGGAATATCTACATAGGCGTACAGAGGCCCATTATCAGCAACCATCAGTCCTGTGTTCCAATGGCACGTTGTGTTTGCTAATCAAAGTTTATCATTTTAAAAGGCCATATCTTTTTCTTTGCAATTCTGCCTATGTAGATATTCCATTAAAAATCCACCTGGCATCACCCGAAGGGCGGCTAGAAGCGTTGCCACGTTTGACTGGACGCGGGGGAGAGAATGGAGGACGCCACAGTACCATGTTTAACTGTGCCCACTGTTCTAGAGGGATATCCTCCCAAAAAAAGCCCACCGCTGCTTCCTCTCTTTCAAAGGAGGGAGGGCGCAGCTGGCACATTGCAAGGGATCCGTGAGGCCACTCCTGGCGTGCTGTGGTCCCAAACACACAAAACATAGGTGGTGTGAGTCCACAGACGCCGCCATGGAAGAACTTCCTGGTGTGCTCATTTTAGGATGACGTCAAGAGCTTGGAAATCGACGGCGAAATTCGGCCCGAGCTTTGTCCTCTTCTTCTCGTGGCTTCTTCAGTCTTGTCCAAGTCGCTGAAGATAATGGGAGGCTGATTGTGGGGGCGCGTCCCCTTATATAGGGACACCTGTACTCCCATTGGCTGCAGGGTGTGCATAATTAATTTCTCAGGCTATTCGCTGCCTAGGCTGCGGGGTAAACCAATACAGTGAGGGGAAAAAGTATTTGATCCCCTGCTGATTTTGTACGTTTGCCCACTGACAAAGACATGATCAGTCTATAATTTTAATGGTAGGTTTATTTGAACAGTGAGAGACAGAATAACAACAACAAAAATCCAGAAAAACGCATGTCAAAAATGTTATAAATGTATTTGCATTTTAATGAGGGAAATAATTATTTGACCCCTCTGCAAAACATGACTTAGTACTTGGTGGCAAAACCCTTGTTGGCAATCACAGAGGTCAGACTTTTCTTGTAGTTGGCCACCAGGTTTGCACACATCTCAGGGGGGATTTTGTCCCACTCCTCTTTGCAGATCTTCTCCAATTAAGGTTTCGAGGCTGACGTTTGGCAACTCGAACCTTTAGCGCCCTCCACAGATTTTCTATGGGATTAAGGTCTGGAGACTGGCTAGGCCACTCCAGGACCTTAATGTGCTTCTTCTTGAGCCACTCCTTTGTTGCCTTGGCCGTGTGTTTTGGGTCATTGTCATGCTGGAATACCGATCCACGACCGATTTTCAATGCCCTGGCTGAGGGAAGGAGGTTCTCACCCAAGATTTGACGGTACATGGCCACGTCCATCGTCCCTTTGATGCGGTGAAGTTGTCCTGTCCCCTTAGCAGAAAAACACCCCCAAAGCATAATGTTTCCACCTCCATGTTTGACGGTGGGGATGGTGTTCTTGGGGTCATAGGCAGCATTCCTCATCCTCCAAACACGGCGAGTTGCGTTGATGCCAAAGAGCTCGATTTTGGTCTCATCTGACCACAACACTTTCACCCAGTTCTCCTCTGAATCATTCAGATGTTCATTGGCAAACTTCAGACGGGCCTGTATATGTGCTTTCTTGAGCAGGGGGACCTTGCGGGCGCTGCAGGATTTCAGTCCTTCACGGTGTAGTGTGTTACCAATTGTTTTCTTGGTGACTATGGTCCCAGCTGCCTTGAGATCATTGACAAGATCCTCCCGTGTAGTTCTGAGCTGATTCCTCACCGTTCTCATGATCATTGCAACTCCACGAGGTGAGATCTTGCATGGAGCCCCAAGCCGAGGGAGATTGACAGCTCTTTTGTGTTTCTTTCATTTGCAAATAATTGCACCAACTGTTGTCACCTTCTCACCAAGCTGTTGGCGATGGTCTTGTAGCCCATTCCAGCCTCGTGTAGGTCTAAAATCTTGTCCCTGACATCCTTGGAGAGCTCTTTGGTCTTGGCCATGGTGGAGCGTTTGGAATCTGATTGATTGATTGCTTCTGTGGACAGGTGTATTTTATACAGGTAACAAGCTGAGATTAGGAGCACTCCCTTTAAGAGTGTGCTCCTAATCTCAGCTCGTTACCTGTATAAAAGACACCTGGGAGCCAGAAATCTTTCTGATTGAGAGGGGGTCAAATACTTATTTCCCTCATTAAAATGCAAATCAATTTCTAACATTTTTGACATGCGTTTTTCTGGATTTTTTTGTTGTTATTCTGTCTCTCACTGTTCAAATAAACCTACCATTAAAATTATAGACTGATCATTTCTTTGTCAGTGGGCAAAATCAGCAGGGGATCAAATAATTTTTTCCCTCACTGTAGGAGCAGAGCCCTCTAATGGGGCGGAGCGCCACGATATAGAATTTGGTCAATCACTTGTCTGATAAAAAAAAATTCAACAGCAGCAAACTAAAACTAACTATTGAAAAACAATCTAGCATGTCAACAAAACAATGTAGCCTAACTGGCCAAGAAACACAAGGACAAAGTCATACTTTAGTAGCCTTTCTTGTCAATTCGACCAACTTCTACATGTGGGCTTTGGATAAGAAAAATAGTTCCCAAATGCTGTGTGACCAACCGCCAACGTGGCTGGTGAAATATACATTCTTACCCGCCAATGACAAAATCTACCCGCATTTGGGGGGTGGCGGCGTTCATTTCCAACCCTGCTTCTAAACTTGTGTTAACCTCAGACATTATTTTCAGCGTTTATTCCAAAACATTATTCTTTCACCATTTATTTTTCCCAAAGGGATGCCTGAATGAACTAGAAATAACTTATTTCCGGGTTTTAGGAATACAAACTGGCGAGCACTATGCCGTGTTCAAAACAACTGGGAACTTGGAAATCTCCGACTTCAGTGTGTTCAAGATATCTGGGAACTCTGAAAAAAACGAGCTCTGACTGGGGGAAAATCGTTTTGAATGGTCATCCAACTCAGAATTCCATGTTGGACACTCGGTCACCTTTCGAGTGCCAATCACCAACATCATGATTTGACCTCGTTTTTTTCCAGAGGCCCCATGGTGCTTTCAAGACAACTGGGAACTCTGAAAAATATGAGGTCGAATCATGACGTCAGTGATCTTCAGGTCAGAAGTCGGAGCTCTAGAAAGAGGCCCGAGTTTCCGAGTTGGATGACCTTTCTTTCAAAACTATTTTTCCCAGTCGGATCTCGTTTTTTCCCTAGATTTCCGAGTTCCCATTTACATTTACGTCATTTAGCAGACGCTCTTATCCAGAGCGACTTACAGTTAGTGAGTGCATACATTATTTATTTTATTTATTATTATTAATTTTTTTCATACTGGCCCCCCGTGGGAATCGAACCCACAACCCTGGTGTTGCAAACGCCATGCTCTACCAACTGAGCTACATCCCTGCCGGCCATTCCCTCCCATACCCTGGACGGCGCTGGGCCAATTGTGCGCCACCCCAATTGTGCGCAGTTCCCAGTTGTTTTGAATGCGGCACCAGTTGTCTTGAGAGCAGGCTACTCCTGAGGTAGCTGGGTAGATAGGGTAGGTCAGATCTGGTTTTGAAAAATAAAATGCATTATTTATTTTCCATAAAAAATATTAGTATGTCTGCACAGCCGTGTTGCTAGTTTGGAATCTGTTCTGGAACATAATCTGCTCATCCCTCCTGCAAAAAAACGATCCCTCATTAAATATTTTTTTTACTGTGTCCCTTGATTAGATGACTAAATGGGCTAGATATGTGCCATCGCCTGCCACAATCAGTTATGGAAATTGTAGTCTCTCGCAAATGTAGAAATTCACAGGAGACGGCATCACAGGAGGTTGGTGGCACCTTAATTGGGGATGACTGCCTCGTGTTAATGGCTGGAGCAGAATCAGTGGAATGGAATCAAATACATCAAACACATGGTTTCCATGTGTTTGATGCCATTCCGTTTGCGCCGTTCCAGTCATTATTATGAGCCATCCTCCCCTCAGCAGCCTCCACTGGTCGACATATTCACTGGGCAATCTACACCGTCTGTCACTCTACCCCCACACCAAAGTGAATCTTTGGGGTTCCTTTCTCACTCACACGTTTAGCCTAGTGTGGTAGTGGTACACATTACTATGAGGTTATTAACAGGGCACCAGTCCAGTATTGGACAAAAATAGTATTGGTTTATGAGATATTTTAGGAATAACTCTATAAGACTACAATTAGAACAATAGTAATATTGACTTATCTGAAGGTGTGAATTATTTTGAGAATCAATTGGGAGTTCTTTACCAGAATAACAAGACAAACACAATTTCTTTATACGATCAATATTTAATAACACTAATCAAAATATTTACAAACATAATGAAAATTATCATGAAAAGTTAGGAAATAGAATGAAAGACAAGAATTGAAGAACTTGAGATCCTGAACATAAAATTATGTTATTCTCAGTCTGCGATCAAAGTCTGTTGTGGCTTCTTGATTGTTCAGGCTGCATGGAGGAGAACAAAGGAAGATGGCTGTGTGTCCTTTCTTGTTGAGTTGGGTGGTTCCTCCTTCAGGTTGCTCCTTTGGTCCGGAGTTGGTGTCCTTATGCTTGTTGCTCTTCTCCGTTGGCTCCTTGCTTGAGTTGCAGAGGCTGTGCTCTAATAGTCTTCTCCTTCTTTCCTTGAAGAAGGTTAGCTTAAGTGTAACGTTCAGGCTACACAAGCTCTTTTAAGTCTTATGTCTTTTTCGGAGCCTGTTTAGTGCGTGGGCACTTCCGTCCCAATTTATGTGCTGGATTACAAGTACTATTCCCTAAAAAGGTACTTTCCCCCTAATTTATCAGTTACCAGTTCAGGCCATTAAAGGCAAAGTCCAGGGCTGTCGTCGGCCTACTGTAGCTGGAGCTACTTCTCCCTCCTTTGGGTCCAGAGTTGAGAAAAGGGAGCAGCCATTTTTACGACCCATTGCCTTGGAGGTAGAGAAAGTATTTTGGGGAGGAAACCTAAAGTTGGTTAAGGTCAATTCAACATAATGTTCAGCATTGTTCAACATACAGTATGACATTCAAACGACACATCGCTACACTAGAGATGTGACAAATGATGGGTAGCAGTGTGTTTAAAAAAATAATTTATTTCAAATAAATTAAACATTTAAATGATCACATCATACTTTAGACTTCAAATAGAAAGGATCTCTTAAGAATCAAAAGTTAAAATAGTTTTCCTGTTTTTCGCATGATATTCAAACCTGTACCTGTACAACACAGGACGGACCAAGTTGGCTGCCTGGAAAATCTCCAAAAAACATATAGCTGCAAGCAGCAATGCGGCGATCAAGCTGTGGGCCCATTGTGCCACCATCAGGACAAATTGGTCAAGAGATATAAACGTGCCCATTATAGCGCCACCATGCGGTCGATCGGAATGTGCTTGCATATGTTGAGTCTTGACAATGTTTGGAACATGTGTACTAAGTGTTTTTACGATATGAATAACAGTGTCTGATTTACATGCATTTATGTGCCTTACCACACCCACCTGTATGTTTATTGGTCAGTAGCGGCCATGTTGTTTAACATACTAGTCTGTAAAATGTTACGTTGAGAAATCTTGGTCCATAGATGCCATATTCAAGTTTCGTGCAGATCGGTCATTCTAAGTAGCATTTTAAGTGTTTTTTTATAAATTCTAAATGGCAGAAAATATTTAACCGAATGTATAAGTGTGAAGCATCCGACTGGCGTTTCTACTCACTACCAAATATGGTGATGAGAGGAAGCCCAGTGGCCAGCAATGGAGATGGATTTTGGCAGACATGCAAATTTTCTCATAAATGAAACATTTGACCTTAATACAGTTTTCTGTTACGAACAGAGTGGACAAAGTTTGTAGATTTTACCCTTTGTCAAAGTTAGTAAAAAATTGTTTAGAAGGAGTGCAAGGGCAAATTAAATTATTGCACTCGCACACTTCACAGAATTGGCATTCCCTAACCAAAAAATGTGAATACATGCTAGAAGCTGCCAATAGGATCTCGCTAACTTGTGCTTGGCTCTGCCCCCCTTCTTGCTGGTTCTGCCCACTATGACTAATTTGTTCCCATTGGAAACGACAGGCTGTGGTCTAGCTTGGGTTAGTTATAAAAATCTTTGTTATGGGTCCTTAACGCAAATTTGTTCCTTGTGAGGAGAGGGACCTATGTACCGAATTTTACAACGCTACGTCACACGGGGTGAGGGGCGTGAGCGTTCAAAGTTTCAATTGTTTATTATAGCGCCACCATGTGGGCAATTGGCATGGCATCGCATGAGAAGTTGTGGCCCATGGCCCTTTAACGTCATGCAATGTTGCACCCCTATGGCTTACCATCTCATGGGAATTTGAATTTTTTCACCAAATTGCTTGAACCCCTAAAAAACATACAGTTCCTTCAGAAAGTATTCACACCCCTTGACGTTTTCCAAATTCTGTTGTGTTACAGCCTCAATTTAAAATGGATTATATTGAGATTGTGTGACACTGACCTACACACAATACCCTACAATGTCAAAGTGGAATTTTGTTTTTAGAAATGTTTACAAAAAATATATATCTAAAGCTGAAATGTCTTGAGTCAATAAGTATTCAACCCCTTTGTTATGGCAAGCCTAAATACGTTCAGGAGTAAAAATTTACCCCACACACAGAATTATCTGTAAGGTCCCTCAGTCGAGTAGTAAATTTCAAGCACAGATTCAACCACAAAGACCAGGGAGGTTTTCCAATGCCTCGCACGAAGGGCACCTATTGGTAGATGGGTACAAATAAAAAAAGCAGACGCTGAATATCCCTTTAAGCATGGTGAAGTTATTAATTACGCTTTGGATGGTGTATCAATACATCCAGTCACTACAAAGATACAGGCGTCCTTTTTAACTCAGTTGCTGGAGAGGAAGGAAACCGCTCAGGGATTTCACCATGAGGCAAATCGTGATTTTAAAACAGTTACAGAGTTTAATGGCTGTGATAGGAGAAAACTGAGGATGGATCAACAACGTTGTAGTTACTCCACAATACTAACCGAAATGACAGAGTGAAAAGAAGGAAGTCTGTACAGAATACAAATATTCCAAAACCTGCATCCTGTTTGCAATAAGGCACTAAAGTAATACTCCAACAAAATGTGGCAAAGAAGTTAACTTTTTGTCCTGAATACAAAGCATTATGTTTGGGGTAAATCAAACACAACACATCACTGAGTACCACTCTTCATATTTTCAAGCATGGTGGTGGCTGCATCATGTTATGGATATGCTCGTCATCGGCAAGGACTACGGATTTTATTTTATTTTTTACAAGCTAAGCACAGGCAAAATCCTAGAGGAAAACCTGGTTCAGTCTGCTTTCCAACAGACACTGGGAGACAAATTCACCTTTCAGCAGGACAATAACCTAAAACTGAAGGCCAAATATACACTGGAGTTGCTTAACAAGACGACATTGAATGTTCCTGAGTGGCCTAGTTACAGTTTTGATTTACTGTAAAATGGCTTGAAAATCTATGGCAAGACTTGAAAATGGCTGTCTAGCAATGATCAACAACCAACTTGACAGAGCTTGAAGAGTTTAAAAAAGAATAGATGGGCAAATATTGTACAATCCAGGTGTGCGAAGCTCTTAAGAGACTTAACCTAAAAGACTCACAGCTGTAATCGCTGCCAAAGGTGATTCTAACATGTATTGACTCAGGGGGTTGAATACTTATCTAATCAATATATATTAGCGTTTTATTTTTCATTAATATTTGAACATTTTAGATTTTTTTTCCCACTTTGACAGAGTAATTTGTTTAGATTGTTGGAAAAAATAAAACAATTAAATCAATTTTAATCCCAATTTGTAGGGGCGTGAATACTTTCTGAAGGCACTGTATGCTGTTATACATTGTTTTCAGATAAGATGTAACTTCAAGTAGTATTGTTTATGGATTTCAACCAACAAAAAGTAATGTTACCTAAGTGACCATTTCATAAAGAAAACTTAATTATGTGTGTGACTAAACTTGGCGAACAGTACTATGTGATGACGATTATGGGAGTCTGTCTGAAAGAGTAGAGGTGGGGCAGAAGTAACAATAATTCCTTGTCTACTACTACTGAACCACATTTCCTTACTATAACATCAAATATACTTTAGGGTTACACAATACAAATTCTGAGAGGATGGCAAAATAATTATCTTACAAAACACATATGCCAATACTGTACAAGATAATGACTTTTATGTACATCTTTACACTTTTGATTACCCTATGTTCTGTGCGTGACAACGCATGTTCTGGAGGACTGTGACATCTTAAAAGCTCAACTTGAATTAAGGAGCAACAATCTTGCATTACAGGGGGGAAAGTCATAATAACCATCTTATGTGAAATTCGGATTTTGTATTACCTCAACCATAATAATTCCTTGATATTAATATTAAGAGGACTCAATCTGTACATCAGCTACCATTAAACTATTAAATATATGTATGGCATATCCTCCATCAATAATTCTGACCCAGAGGATGTGTAGTACTCAGGCGAGTGAGGTATTTCAACTTGCCTAGTAGATACAAATTAAAAAGGGTCTGAGCTGATCATTTAAAATAGTTTGCCTTTTTTTATAACAGTTTGCCTTTTAAGATTTCCCTTTCTGAAAAACAAAATAAAAACACAGACATTGGTTTTTGTACAACTTACAATTATGAACAACATTGTTAAAACATAATGCATAAGCCACTATGAAAGTCAACATTACCACCAATTTAAGACCAAGGCGAGGGGTTGATATTTGTTCTTCAACTAAGTTTGTTATTTAAGATTACCTTTACAACTAAGCAGGAAAGAAAGCTAACAAAGTAATGTCTCTACTAGGCCTACATAATGCAAACTACTAACAATGACTAATATTTTTTGGGGAGACAGAAGGATAATCATGTGAATCAGAGAGCAAACAATACAAATACCAATAAAATTAACACCAGAATAAGCTTTCAAGTGCTGTAAACAATCAGATAAAGTGCAACCAAAAAAATCATATTTTTAAATAAATTGATTTGGAGGAGGCCACACTCACACTACCTACTGCCCCTTTAGCGTTGAATTCCAACAACTTCAAGTTTATTCCTACTTTCATTATCTCCCTTTAAATCCACCAGAGCAGCAGGGGCTACTTCTGAAAATAAATGGCTTTGATAATAAGCAAACAGTCCCTGGATCCATCCATCTGTCCCTGGCGTGTGTGTTTCTCATCCAGAGGAAAAGGAGTCCTCTCAGAGGAATCCAGGAATGCAGGAAAGGTGACCACCAACCTGGGGTGTACGTGTACTGCCTGCAAAAACTGGATGAAAGTGTCAAATTTTGGTTCCTCATCTGATGGTGAACACAGAGGAAGAAAGTGTGGGGCATGATGACCAATACTAACCATCCTCCAACCATTTCAAGCAGTCCTACGATCCTACCCAACCCAATACCATTGACCCAGAAAAGCCAGGGCGATTTCTGGGTCCAGGGCAACAGTAGCCTACTTCTAGGTCTCAGCAAGGCAGTAGCAATGCGCTTAGCCATACACTACACCATTCAGTCGTCTGTCAGTTGTCTGCTGTGCTCGCCCCTCCATTGGTGGCACTGGCTTTGTCCTTCGACTTCGACTTGAAGGAGAAGCGTTTGATGAGTCGTCGGGAGAAGCTGCCGGACTTCTTACGCACGATGGGGCCAGAGGCAGAGGAGGGAGAGACACTGGTCAGGTTGGAGAGGTCCTCGTGGGATTGGCTGAAGGTTGGGTCCTTTTTTCGGTGTCTTGTACGGAATAGTAGCTTGGTTCCGCTGCGGAGGAAGCCCACTAGAAGAGAGTAATTGAGACAGGAGTTACGTCATGGTGTATTATGGTGATTTGGAAAATACAATATCGATATTGCAGTTTACATCAATACCGTCAATTTATATCAAAACATTTACATATTAATTTACATCCATATGCAATTATCCTCATAAGATGATGCAAACCACAACACAATTTCCTCTTATCGTATTTTCTTGATTCTATAAAATGCTATACATTTCCAGAGAGAAGTACTCGGGACAGCCAGAGTATCTCTCCATAGAGATAGATGGAGTAGAATTGGTCTAAAGCAGGGCTCTGGCTGTCTGTACCTTTATGGTCTTTGAGGCTGCGTGTCTCCATGGCCCCAGTGGAGCCCGTTTCTGACTCCACGTCATCGACAGACGGCCGCTCAGACACATCCGAGGGCGTGGTCTCGTCTGCTTCCTGATGTTGCCCCGCCCCATAGTGGTTGGAGGCTCCCCCTCCCTGCAGGGCAGCATCCATGGCTGCAGCATAGCCACAAGACAGGCCATAGTCGTCCTCCGAGATTGGGACCTGAGGTATTCAATTCATTTCAATTCACACACAGGAGACAGACACTGAGGCCCAAATTACAGTACTTCTATTTGAGCCTAATGAAACTAATGTCCTACATGATTACAAAACCTAAATGTAACAATATGTATATACAGTATGTACACAATATATGTATTCCTAGCTACTCCAGCACCAAACCCTTCAGCGCAGTGTGTTGTGAGATTGGCAGAGAACAGCTAGCTGCTCTAGATTCTATTTCTATGGGTTGGACACCACTGTTAGGTTCTAACCTTTGACACGCCAGAGATGATGAGGGTGCTCCGTTTAGTGGGAGTCTTCTTGGACACCTTGCTGGCGTTCTCTGTCAGCTGTCTTATGGCCGTGTCAGCCACCGGGTCCAGCCCATTGGAAAGGGGACTGTCAGCTAGACACAAACACAGTCACAAAACAGTAGTCATATACAGTGGTTCCTCAATTAAAAGTTGAGGTTATACCGTGGCACATTTGTGGTAGACTGTGGCAGATCGTGGTAGACTGCGTCATTGCGCCACACCATCGCAAGGGGGAGTTAGAATGCTGATTTGCTTTTGGTTTCGCTCCTCTCTCTTCTAAACAAACAAACAAATTAAATAGTGCAGTCAGATTTAACATGTTAAATTAATAAGCACGAATAATAATTTTTTTTTAATGGAGAAAGTTTCTATTGTGACGATAAGATGTGGGCAGTAGACAAAAGAAAAACAGAAATAATTTTAAAATAACAAACTGGCTTTATTTACCACAGTGTGGAAAGAGTGATAGCCCCTAGTCTATATAAAGTGAGTTTCTGAAACACTAGTCATTCTTTGCTGATGTGAAGAAGAAACTGAATGAAAGAGTACAGGGAGGAAAAACTGACAGGCAAGTCGTCTGTATGGGCCTCATTTACTAGTTTATTTAGGCTATTACACTGAACAAAAATATAAACACAACATGTAAAGTGTTGGTCACATGTTTTTAATGAGCTCAAATAAGAAGATCCCAGACATTTTCCATACGCACAAAAAGCTTATTTCTCTCTATTTTTATGAACAAATTTGTTTACATCCCTGTTAGTGAGCATTTCTACTTTGCCAAGATAATCCATCCACCTGACAGGTGTGGCATATCAAGAAGCTGATTAAACAGCATTACACAGGTGCACCTTGTGATGGGGACAATAAAAAGTTTTGTCACACAACACAATGCCATAGATGTCTCAAGGTTTGAGGGAGAGTGCAGGAATGTCCACCACAGCTGTTACCAGAGAATTTAATGTTAATTGCTCTACCATAAGCCGCCTCCAACGCCATTTTAGAGAATTTGGCAGTACGTCCACTCGGCCTCACAACCGCTGACCACGTGTAACCACGCCAGCCCAGGACCTCCACATACGGCTTCTTCACCTGCGGGATCGTCTGAGACCAGCCACCCGGACAGCTGATGAAACTGTGGGTTTGCACAACTGAAGAAGTTCTGCAAAACTGTCAGAAACCATCTCAGGGAAGCTCATCAGCGTGCTCGTCATCCTCACCATGGTCTAGAGCTGACTGCAGTTTTGCGTCGTAATCGACTTCAGCGGGCAAATGCTCACCTTCGATGGCCTCATATTTCAGTATGATAATGCACGGCTCCATGTCTCAAGGATTTATTATTATTGTTTTTCACACTCCACATTTGTGTGACAAAGGATAAATACGGGTAATCATTTAGCCGCATTAGCCTGGCCTATGTGTGAAAAATCCTTTGACACATGACATTCAGGGCTGCCCGCTTGCCCAGCAACATCTACCAAGCTTACTGGGCCAGTTAATCAAGCTTTCATATGGCCTGCTTGGCCCAGTACATTTTCAAACTCCAAAACAGAAAGAAAAAACATACATATTTGTATTAAATCCTTGACAATCTTCCCGATGTCTGACCAGTTTTTTATGAGCATGACCTTATTTCACCATATTAACGTCATAGTCAACATAGCTACATTTTACATTTTAGTCATTTAGCAGACACTCTTATCCAGAGCGACTTACAGTTAGTGAGTGCATACATTATTTGTTATTTTATTTTTTATACTGGCCCCCCATGGGAATCGAACCCACAACCCTGGCGTTGCAAACGCCATGCTCTACCAACTGAGCTACATCCCTGCCGGCCATTCCCTCCCCTACCCTGGGCCAATTGTGCGCCACCTAATGGGTCTCCCGGTCGCGGCCGGCTACGACAGAGCCTGGATTTGAACCAGGATCTCTAGTGGCACAGCGATGCAGTGCCTTAGACCACTGCGCCTCCCAGAAGTAATGCATTAGTAAACCCGCTACAATCATGCAGTACAGTCAGCAGCAAGCACTGGCAATAAATTAATAAAACCAAAAGCTTACCTTGATTTGGAAGAGTTCCAGTGTTGGATAGCCATAGCCAGCTAACTAGCTAACATAGCATCCCTCTCTGTTTGAGCCGGGTGTTTGAGTAGGCTAAACTAGCTAGCTGAAAGTGAAAAAATGACAACTAAATATAGCTCTCTCTCCTCTCTCTTTCTTGCTTCTCCTTCATTTTTAAAGAAATTAATTTGTTAAAAACTGTTCAACTATTGTCTTTCTCTCTCTTTGAGTCAACTACTCACCACATTTTATGCACTGCAGTGCTAGCTAGCTGTAGCTTATGCTTCAGTCCTAGATTAATTCTCTGATCCTTTGATTGGGTGGACAACATGTCAGTTCATGTTGCAAGAGCTCTGAAAGGTTGGAGGACATCCTACGGAAGTTGTCACAATTACTGTGTAAGTCTATGGAAGGGGGTGAGAACCATGAGCCTCCTAGGTTTTGTATTGAAGTCAATGTACCCAGAGGAGGACGGAAACTAGCTGTCCTCCGGCTACACCATGGTGCTACCCTACAGAGTGCTGTTGAGGCTACACTGTAGACCTTCATTGCAAAACAGTGTGTTTTAATCAATTATTTGGTGACGTGAATATATTTGGTATAGTTTTATAAAAAAAGTATAACTTTTTTAATGTTTCACTGTTCAGATTTGTCTGAAATTCACTGAGGAGAATGGTCCTCCCCTTCCTCCTCTGAGGAGCCTCCACTGCGTCTGACGCTTCACACTTGTTATCAACCAGCATTCCCTCTCCGTCTCGAGTGAGCCCCGCCTCAGTAGGCTACGTCCTGGATACTCGCACCAGACCAGTCTCAGCAGAAAAAAAAACAGATTAGGTCCAAAAGCTGTTCAAGCTGTTTATTTATCAGCTGAATATCAACTGTCAGGTGGCAAGAGCGCACAACTCCTCACACAGCTGATTGCTGCGCAGAAAGAAATATGATCTAATAAGCAGACCCGGCACCAGGATAAAGTGACTAAGGGGGCGAGGGGTCTACATTTTTGGGGGTTCTTGCATTGGAATTATATTGAATTCTGCTTATATAATCACGCTATACTACAATAAACACAATTTAAATGCAGAGACTCCGAGATCATTGAGTGCTTTTGATCTCTGCTGCGCTGTATCAGCACAATGGATAGTACCCTACAGCTAGGCCGTTTTGGTGGTGAATATAAGCTAAAAGATAGGTCAATTCACCTATTACAAAGCCTATGTGAATGCAGCCGTACACACAGCTGTCTTACCAAAAGAATGCAAACTAAATGCTGAAAGTAGTAGCCTAGTTATTCATGCCTGCAAACAAAAATACTGAATAGCAGTTAGGCTTAGAATACCAACACAACTGCGAATGCGAACAGAACAAAACAGCGGTACCAAGTAGTTGTATTTATTATGGATCCCCAGCAGCAGCTACTCTTCCTGGTGTCCAGCACAATTAAGGCAGTTATACATTTTAAAAACATTACAATACATTCATAACAGATTTCATAACATATTAAGTGTGCCCCCTCAGGCCTCTACTCTACTACCACATATCTATAACACAAAATCCATGTGTATGTGTGTGTATAGTGTGTATGTTATCGTGTGTTTGTATGCATGCGTCTATGACTGTGTTGCTTCACAGTAGTAGGCCTTGTAAATAAAATATCAGCACCCTGCAGCTTCCTCAGCACCCCTACTTCCCGCAGCTATGCTGAGGGGGCTAAGCCCCGTTTAGCCCCCTCATCGAGCCGTGCCTCTAATAAGCCCAGTCATTGCGCAACATTCCTAAATGCAATCTCGGGAAAATACATCAGTGTTGATGGCAATTATTGAAAAGAGCTGGATCCCATCTTTTCAATTCTGTATTATTTATTTCTCAACTACAATTATTGCGCAACTGGCAGCGTTTTACAATCTTGAGTGTCTGGCATGACAATAAAAAAAGCAATATGTTACTGGGCTAATTTCTGGAGGGGAATATTACATTTGAAACAGTTTAAAATAGGCTATATGTTATCATTGACAGGGGAGATGGTTTTATTTTTAGTTTTCTGAACAATCAGTATAAATATCTGATCTTATGGTTGGTTATAATATAAGGTTCTTGCCCAGACCGCAAATGAACCATGAAATCACCCACGATTTATATTCTGTGTGCATAACTTGCTTTCCTGTGATCTTGGCCCGGGCCAGTCATTTTCTCAATCGGGACAGTAGTTTTCACTTGATACTGGCCGTGTCCCGGTGCGTCACTGGCAAATGTACCTGGATGTCAAGCCCTGGACTGGTACCCAGGCTAACTACCTTCCATTTTTGAAGACATTTATTTTCATTGTTAGAGCGGCCACTTGAGATCTTATGAGTTGAAATTAAGCAAATAAAACGTATAATAGGTCATGATTTATATATATCAAATAGATAGAAGCATCTACAGTATTTTTTCATCATCATCTTAGCAAAGAGCAATTTCTCAAGCAATAATTTTGCTAGGACTGTCTGAGAGTGGTCTTTGGGGAGGGGGAAACTGAAAACTAGCTGTTATTGTTATTGGCAGAGAGGTTGGGAACTCTCTTTCTTATTGGTCTCTCAACTAATTTACCGCCTGGTGATGTCACTGGGCCTTTAATAAAATAATTATACAAAATATTCTGTTTCAAAATGCAGATGTTTATTTAAACTAGCTGTCCTCCGGCTACACCATGGTGCTACCCTACAGAGTGCTGTTGAGGCTACACTGTAGACCTTCATTGCTGTTCAAGCTGTTTATTTATCAGCTGAATATCAAAAATCTGAGTAATTTACAGTACTGTATGTACATTGTCCCACAGTCCTACATTTTAGTTGCATTTCCCCCCAGCTCCACGACCACGGGTGAAACTTTGCTGAGATGATCAATGTATTTGTTACGACTGCATCGTCAGTTTCTCGAGCCAAAATGTCTTGATGGCCTTCACAAGTCCATCTTAGCTTGTAAGTTTGGCAGCTGTACGGATGTAATATTATTATTATTATTTATATATATTTTATGCCAAACAAGTTCTATTAGGTTCAAATCAGGAGACCTAAAGTAAAAAAAACAAAAAAACACTTAGATATACTGTAGGCCTACAGTCGATTTTATTACACAGTAGGCCTACCCATTGATGGTGTATGTATTTCTTTGTTGAAAATGCAACGAAACCCAAATAATATAATATGCCATTTAGCAGACGCTTTTATCCAAAGCGACTTACAATCATGTGTGCATACATTTTTACGTATGGGTGGTCCCGGGGATCGAACCCACTACCCTGGCGTTACAAGGTTCTGGTTCATTTTCAAGTCCTCTGATGGTTAGAGTCCTAACCCTGGAATGGGTAGCAATGTAGAAAGAAGCTGGTTTGCTGAAAACTATGACCATTCTGTGTTTTGGGCAGGGTGAGGAGGACTGGAAAGGTGTGACTCCAGGTTACAATAGGCCATAAGTATACAGCACTCCCACTGTCCTCACTTTGATTATACTGTAGCACTTAGCACCATGACCAGGATCTCTTTAATTGAGCAGATTAGGGCATTCAGGAGGATCGGAAAATCTACTGGAGACATTTAAAAAATACTGTTAGACTTGGGGATTACGGTCACAGACAGTGCTATTTGAAAACACTATCGTCAGATGCCTGTGTTACGCCAAACAGGAAAGCCCAGGAAAATCTACTGACCCAGTCTGTAATACATACATGTTTCAAGCAGACCACCATAGTCCCTGTGCCCAAGAACACCCAAAGTCACCTGTCTAAATGACTATCGCCCTGTAGCACTCACATCTGTAGCCATGAAATTATTTTTAAAAGGCTGGTCATGTCTCACATCAACACTATTATCCCAGACACCCTTGACCCACACCAATTCGCATACCGCCCCAAGAGATCCGCAGATTACGTAATCTCTATTGCACTCCACACTGCCCTCTCCCACCTGGACAAGAGGAACACCTATGTTAAAATTCTGTTCATTGAATATAGCTCAGAGTTCAACACCATAGTGCCCTCCAAGCTCATCACTACGCTAAGGACCCTGGGACTAAACACCTCCCTCTGCAACTGGATCCTTGACTTCCTGACGGGCCACCACCCAGGTGGTGAGGGTAGGCAACAACACATCCAACGGTGGTAGGCTGATCACAGACGATGATGAGACAGCCTATAGGGTGGTGCCAGGACAACAACCTCTCTCTCAACGTCAGCAAGACAAAGGACCTAATCGTGGACAACAGGAAATGGAGGGACAAGCACGCCCCCATTCACATCAACAGGGCTGTAGTGGAGCGGGTCGCGAGCTTCAAGTTCCTCGTTGTCCACATCTCTAAGGATCTATCATGGTCCAAACACACCAACATGGTCGTAAAGAGGGCACGACAACGCCTCTTCCCCCCTCAGGAGGCTGAAAAGATTTGGAATAGGCCCTCAGATCCTCAAATAGCTTTACAGCTGCACCATTGCGAGCATCTTGACTGGCTGCATCACCACTTGGTATGGCAACTGATTGGCATCCGACCGCAATTCGCTACAGAGGGCAGTGCGTACGGCCCAGTATATCACTGGGGCCGAGCTCTCTGCCATCCAGGACCTCTATACCAGGCGGTGTCAGAGGAAGGCCCTAAAATTGTCAAAGACTCCAGCCACCCTACTCATAGACTGTTCTCTCTACTACTGCACGGCAAGCGGTACCAATGCACCAAATCTGGAAGCAACAGGACCCTGAACAGCTTCTACCCCCAAGCCATAAGACTGCTAAATAGTTAACCAAATAGCTACCGGGACTAACTATTTAACAATCTGCATTGACCCTTTTTGCACAAACTTTGTTTGACTCATCACATACAGCTAGTGTTTATTATCTATCCTGTTGCCTAGTCACTTTATTCCTAGTTATCTGTACATATCTATCTCAAATACCTCGTACCCCTGCACATTGAGCGCCGTGCTCTACCTCTGTAGCTCAGCTGGTAGAGCACGGCGCTTGTAACGCCAAGGTAGTGGGTTCGATCCCCGGGACCACCCATACACAAAAATGTATGCACGCACGACTGTAAGTCGCTTTGGATAAAAGCGTCTGCTAAATGGCATATTATTATTATTATTATTGACTCGGTACTGGTACCCTGTGTACACGTCCCTCCGTGTAGCTCAGTTGGTAGAGCATGGCGCTTGCAACGCCAGGGTTGTGGGTTCGATTCTCACGGGGGGCCAGTATGAAAATGTATGCACTCACTAACTGTAAGTCGCTCTGGATAAGAGCGTCTGCTAAATGACTCAAATGTAAAATGTATATAGCTAAGTTATCGTTACTCATTGTGTATTTATATATTACTTTTATTATTTCTCTATAATCTCTCGCTCTGCATTGTTGGGAAGGGCACGTAAGTAAGCATTTCACTATTAGTCTACACCTGTAGTTTACAAAGCATGTGACGAATACATTTTGATTTGATTTGATGAACAGGTACAGTAGGCCTAATAATGCAAAGAAAAATGTTTAAAGAAATCTACTGCTATCTTTACTGTATGCTGCACATTTCTATATTGCGTTTGCAGCGAGACTATTCAAGCCCTCGACTCACTGATGGATGAAGATGATGAGCGATCAGTGAAGGTGATCAGGAATCTACTGGCATCATGGCACAACGTCAACATCGCTTTAATCACAGTGAGAAGACAGTTGAAGAAACTTGAGTGGAAAGGCTTGGTAAGAAAAATTATGTTTTTGTGAAGGCCATGTAGGCTAATAGAATATATTATATAACGCTACCTATTATTTATATATATATTTATATATATAAATATATATATATTTATTTTTTTACAGAACATGAAATGTGTATTCTCTTGTTGTGTACTGTAATTTCATTCTGGGCTCTGGGCAGTATCATTCCGCTCATCTGATGAAGTTGCACATGGAGCAGATTCAAACTTTGAAGACCGAGATCGAGTCATTAAAGGGAGACCAGCAGAAAGAGAAACATTCTATGAGGGCAGAGATACGGGCGACAGCTGATGCATTGGTCCAGAGCCAGGCGGCATTGACTGAACGCAAGGCTGTATTGGTGGAGAGTTAGGTGGAGAATGACTCGCTGAAGAGGGCGAGGGACGAGATGGAGTCACAATCCATGCCAGGCACACCTGTGCTAGAACTCCACCTCCAACAGGCAGAGGCAACTACCATGGCTGGTTTGTCAGATCGTCGGTTCACCCTGATATTTCCATTCCTCTTCTGACACCAGAACTTGACGAACTGCTGACCAAGCACAGCAAGGGCCGTCCGGACCGTTATGCTATTCCAAGAATGTGTAACTGAAGAAAGATACCATGAGTGGCCTCAGAATACCAACTGGGATAGATCCAGAGGGAAATATGGCTCAGAGTGTTCATCAGGAATACTGTTTTAGAAGTTTCTCTCCATGAGTGATGCAACCCGAAAAAATTAATGAGTACGTGAGGTCGCAGAGGAAGTCTGGACGTGGCCTGCTCTCCCTTATGTAAGGAATTAAGTAGTATGTGGGCAACAGTAAAAATATCATTGCCCTGTTGTTTTTTTGTCACACAATAGCCTAATAAACATCTGCATTTTAAAACAGATAAAAAATAATAATAATACAGTACTGGGATTACAGTAGTGATGGACATTGGTCAATATTTGTAGATACTTTTTAAGATGAAGCTTACCATAGTTCCCCAGAACAGCAGCCAGTCACGTGTTTGTTGTAAACCGCACAACGGGAGCTTCACCTGGAATGCTTTTCCAACAGTCTTGAAGGAGTTCCCACATATGCTGAGCACTCGTTGGCTGCTTTTCCTTCACTCTGCCGTCCGACTCATCCCAAACCATCTCAATTGGGTTGAGGTTGGGGGATTGTGGAGGCCAGGTCATCTGATGCAGCACTCCATCACTCTCCTTCTTGGTCAAATAGCCCTTACACAGCCTGGAGGTGTGTTGGGTCATTGTCCTGTTGAAAAATAAATGATAGTCCCACAAAGCCCAAACCAGATGGGATGGCATATCGCTGCAGAATGTTGTGGTAGCCATGCTGGTTAAGTGTGCTTGAATTCTAAATAAATCACAGACAGTGTCACCAGCAAAGCATCCCCACACCATAACACCTCCTCCTCCATGCTTTACGGTGGGAACTACACATGTGGAGATCATCCGGGATGTAGCTCAGTTGGTAGAGCGTGGCATTTGCAACGCCAGGGTTGTGGGTTCGATTCCAGTATGAAAAATTTAATAAAAATGTATGCACTCACTAACTGTAAGTCGCTCTGGATAAGAGCGTCTGCTAAAAATGACAAATGTAAAAAAATCAGTTCACCCACACCGCATCTCACAAAGACACGGCGGTTGGAACCAAAAATCTCAAATTTGGACTCCAGACCAAAAGGACAGATTTCCACCGGTCTAATGTCCATTGCTCGTGTTTCTTGGCCCAAGCAGGTCTCTTCTTATTATTGGTGTCCTTTAGTAGTGGTTTCTTTGCAGCAATTCGACCATGAAGGCCTGATTCAAACAGTCCCCTCTGAACAGTTGATGTTGAGATGTGTCTGTGACTTGAACTCTGTGAAGCATTTATTTGGGCTGCAATTTCTGAGGCTGGTAACTCTAATTATATTATCCTCTGCAGCAGAGGTAACTCTGGGTCTTCCATTCCTGTGGTGGTCCTCATGAGAGCCAGTTTCATCATAGCGCTTGATGGTTTTTACGACTGCACTTGAAGAAACTTGAAATCTATCGGGTAAACGGTAGGCATCTTCTCTGCTATCCACTTTATGTTTTAATTATTATTTTGGGTTTAGGGGAGGGTCACTTGTTTTTTTTAAAAAGTGTTCAGGGAGGATCCGGTAAAAATATATTTTACTGAAGGGAGGGCCATCCATTTTCATTTTCAGAGAGATCCGATTTTCTCCAGGTATCCCTCATTATAAATAACGAACAGTCCCGAAGAGAAAAGCTGTGACATGGAGAGTTGAAAATAAAGATAAAGGAGGGCCAGAAAAGTAATGTTTGGGAATGATTTGAAGTGGTAAAAGAGGATGATAGCAGTGCCAGCTATGTTATGTGTGATGATTGTGAGGCGCTATACAAATTAGACAGTCACAAGACGGGGACTTCAAATAGGCCTATGGCACATCAAGGGAACTGTAGCCTAATGTTCAGATGGGTTAAATGGAAACTGAAATCTGGACACTGATTGTAGGTCTATAACCTCTCACATTCTTAATATTAACTCCTGCAGAATTAAGCATTTGTTGCAGTAAAATAATACACCAAATGTACGTTTTGACTCGGAAACAGTGGAGAAATATGATTTATTTCTTTCAGCATCTTGAGAGAATGCGAATGCACAGTTAGGGACCGTCTGTGCTATCTTTATCAGCATCATAAAAGCTGATAGTATTTCAACCACATAAAATATGCAAACTGAAATCTCATCAGAAACATGTTGGGTCGTTTTAACAGCTTTCTATTTCCTTAAAACCGGTCAAACTGATGTAATTTGGAAATATTGCACAAGAAATCGTTCAATTTTTGGGGGGGTTGAGTTATTGCATTCTCCCCGGTCCCTAAACATCTTTGTGCCACGAAAGAAGCAGAGATGACAGAGGAAACTTTACTGATGTCAACTAGATTGAATTATTCATTTGATAATTTATTACATTATTCTGGTGATTAAGGGTTTATTAAGTATTCTTGGGCAACATATAATGACAGAAGAGAAGCTGCATGTATCTAATTATCGGGTTTGTTGACTAATAAATAGCCTACCAATATGACGGAAATTATAAGCAGAAACATATCTAAATTAGGCAACAAAAAAAATCCTGCACCCCCTGTCAAAACATCTTTCTGCCGTCTCTAACTGTTGCCTACAGCACATTTTCTATATTTGCGGGTTAGCGTCGGGTGCGGCCTCAGATTTTCACATTATCACATATAGTTGGGCAGTTGCGGATGGCTTATTAGATCATTGCGGGCGGGTGAACAAACAGCTGACCCACGCACCGCTAGTGCGCACCTCAGTATTTATTTCAGGCTGAAGTAGATGTGCTCAGAGATGCCCTCTGGTGCTTCAAACGAGCATTAACGGCAAGCGCTGTAATGCACTATAACGTGACGCAACTACTAAATGTGGACCCACTGTACGTATCATGTTGAAAAAATGTTAATAAATATCTGTGGAAATAAGTGTTGAGGAGTGTGGAGCCATTAGCCTGGCCCCAGATCTGTTTGTGATAATAATGACTATGGCTGTAACAATGACCATAGGAGTTGGCAAGACAGCACAAACAGATCTGAGACCAGGCTATGAAGCGATGGAGGAACATAACTCACTGCTGAGAGTAGGGCTGGAGCTGGTCCTGCTATGGCAGCCATCGGTGAGGAACATGGTCCCTTTCTCTGTCACCTCCACTTTGGACGGGGACCGCGAGGGAGAGTCGCCTGAGTAAACGCAGAGACAGAGGATGTGAGGGTCAATAGAAGCAACAGAGCAGTGGTCACCAACTGGTCGATCTCCAACGCATTCCTAGTCGATCACCAAACATTTTTATAAAAACCCCAATGATAAAGCCTTGCGTTCCTATTTTTTATTTATTTGTTTCACGCTGTTGGCGGTAGGTGCACTTGATTCAGCAGCCCTAGCGCCGGGAAGGCAAAGTGTTCCCATTTTGAACCATTTCATGTGTCTGAAGGTAGAACTCCGCCTACCGGGCAGGCCCAGAGAGCAAATCAAGTGCACCTATAGGCCTACCGCTGGCCAATCAGATAGCTCAGATAACCGTGTCTGCACAGTTTTCTTGAGCCATAGACTAAAAAGAAGCCTCGAACACACAGCAAAGTTGATACTGTGAGATTTAAAAATAAATAAAACCATTACTAGAGAGAAACTCAACGAATACAAGCAAAGAGCTGCTGTTTTTATGAGTAAGTTCATGATTTTGTTTATTCAGCACTGTCAACACTTTGTTCAACACTTTCATAAGTCATAAAATGCGTTCTCCCTACTTCCACTCACACTACAACCAGCACTGCAGCTGCAATGAATGAGTATAGCAAAGTATTCCGATAACGTTGTTATTATTAGCAGCTTGTGTTTTTTTAAATATCGAGGAATATTTCACTTTCTCTGGACATAAGAGTAACAACATGAATTGGTCCAAGAGGCAGAAATAATGCAGTGCGACTTGAGTTTTGCAATGAGCTGGAAGACTGTGTCCCCATTTCTCAGTGGAGGGAGAGCAGATGGACGGTGAGTCGGGTAAGAGGCAGCCTCACCGCTGCTCCCTCCCCTCAGACTGACCATCAGTCCAGTAAAAAATTAATAAAAATAAAATATTATGCTCACTCAGCTGTGCCTCACAAGTAATACAACAAATTATCTATTACCAGTGTGATCATATACCTACGTTTTTTAACTATAATTTCAAAATTGTCTGAGAAGAACAACATTGGCAGGCCAATTCAAGCAAAGCCATAATGTATAGCCTATTGCAGAAACCTCATTACTACAGAACTGTTTTTAATTGGTTAATCCTTAAGAGTCTATTGACGCACCCGTGCGTCCATCTAAGTAGCATAATAAAAAAATCCCCATCAAAATCTGTCAGTTTAAGCTAGAGATATGTAGATACAGTTGAAGTCGGAAGTTTACATACACCTTAGCCAAATACATTTAAACTCAGTTTTTCACAATTCCTGACATTTATCCCTGTCTTAGGTCAGTTAGGATCACCACTTTATTTTAAGAATGTGAAATGTCAGAATAATAGTAGAGAGAATGATTTATTTCAGCTTTTATTTCTTTCATCACATTCCCAGTGGGTCAGAAGTTTACATACACTCAATTAGTATTTGGTAGCATTGCCTTTAAATTGTTTAACTTGGGTCAAACGTTTCGGGTAGCCTTCCACAAGCTTCCCACAATAAGTTGGGTGAATTTTGGCCCATTCCTGTCTGACAGAGCTGGTGTAACTGAGTCAGGTTTGTAGGCCTCCTTGCTCGCACACGCTTTTTCAGTTCTGCCCACATATTTTCTATAGGATTGAGGTCAGGGCTTTGTGATGGTCACTCCAATACCTTTACTTTGTTGTCCTTAAGCCATTTTGCCACAACTCTGGAAGTATGCTTGGGGTCATTGTCCATTTGGAAGACCCATTTGCGACCAAGCTTTAACTTCCTGACTGATGTCTTGAGATGCTGCTTCAATATATCCACATAATTTTCCTTCCTCATGATGCCATCTTTTTGTGAAGTGAACTAGTCCCTCCTGCAGCAAAGCACCCCCACAGCATGATGCTGCCACCCCCATGCTTCACGGTTGGGATGGTGTTCTTCGGCTTGCAAGCAACCCCCTTTATCCTTCAAACATAACGATGGTCATTATGGCCAAACAGTTCTATTTTTGTTTCATCAGACCAGAGGACATTTCTCAAAAAAGTACGATCATTGTCCCCATGTGCAGTTGAAAACCGTAGTCTGGCTTTTTTATGGCGGTTTAGGAGCAGTGGCTTCTTCCTTTCTGAGCGGCCTTTCAGGTTATGTCGATATAGGACTCGTTTTACTGTGGATATATATACTTTTGTACCTGTTTCCTCCAGCATCTTCACAAGGTCCTTAGCTGTTGTTCTGGGATTGATTTTCACTTTTCGCACCAAAGTACGTTCATCTCTAGGAGACAGAACGCGTCTCCTTCCTGAGCGGTATGACAGCTGCGTGGTCCCATGGTGTTTATACTTGTGTACTATTGTTTGTACAGATGAACGTGGTACCTTCAGGCATTTGGAAATTGCTCCAAAGGATGAACCAGACTTGTAGTGGTTTACAATTTTCTTTCTGAGGTTTTGGCTGATTTCTTTTGATTTTCCCATGATGTCAAGCAAAGAGGCACTGAGTTTGAAGGTAGGCCTTGAAATACATCCACAGGTACACCACCAATGGACTCAAATGATGTCAATTAGCCTATCAGAA
Source organism: Coregonus lavaretus (assembly GCF_964263955.1). NCBI lineage: Eukaryota > Metazoa > Chordata > Actinopteri > Salmoniformes > Salmonidae > Coregonus > Coregonus lavaretus. Next base: position 47,828,907 of record NC_140002.1, read on the forward strand.
GCTTCTAAAGCCATGACATCATTTTCTGGAATTTTCCAAGCTGTTTAAAGGCACAGTCAACTTAGTGTATGTAAACCTCTGACCCACTGGAATTGTGATACAGTTAATTATAAGTGAAATAATCTGTCTGTAAACAATTGTTGAAAAAATTAATTGTGTCATGCACAAAGTAGATGTCCTAACCAACTTGCCAAAACTATAGTTTGTTAACAAGACATTTGTGGTGGTTGAAAAACGAGTTTTAATGACTCCAACCTAAGTGTATGTAAACTTCCGACTTCAACTGTATGTGGTAGTGGTGGAGTAGGGGCCTGAGGGCACACAGTGTGTTGTGAAATCTGTGAATGTATTGTAATGTTTTTAAAATGGTATGAACTGCCTTAATTTTGCTGGACCCCAGGAAGAGTAGCTGCTGCCTTGGCAGCAGCTAATGGGGCTCCATAATAAATACAAAAAATATGCATGGGCTGCGTCTCAATCCACCACATCTGCCTATGTCGGCCTTCCTCATCTGCGGTGGAAGGTGGCTGAGGTACAGCTATGAGACATCCTGAAAATTGGTCTTCTCACGAAAACATCTGTAGCTTTCGAACGGTTTGGCCTACAAAACTATAATGACCACTCTATGGAAAGGGGAGACTCTCACGAATAAGATGATCCATTTGTCATGGGAATTGTCTGAAGGTAACCCATACAAACAAATGGAAGTATGGAGGTAGTTTTGTGCCAACAAAAATAAGCCGTTATATATGTGTCCAAAAAAACACAAATATTTATATCTCCTAGACATAGAACAGACACTTCAAAACATTAAAATATTGTTTGGGGATACCTAAAGGGGCCCTAAAATTAAAAATAATCCATGGTATGACCATCTTAAAACAATTCCATATGTTTAGAGGTTAATGTTAAGGCAGGGGTCTAAGGCACTGCATCTCAGCGCACTACAGACCCTGGTTCAGTCCCGGGCTGTATCACATCCGGCCGTGATTGGGAGTCCCATAGGGCGGCGCACAATTGGCCCAGTGTCGTCCGGGTTAGGGGAGGGTTTGGCCGGGGTAGGTCGTCATTGTAAATAAGAATTTGTTCTTAACCGACTTGCCTTGTTAAATAAAGGTTAAATAAATGTTGCATAGGCTTACATTCTGAGCGGTAGATCTCAGCTTGCATTTTGACTCAGAAAGTGATCATGACTCAGAAAAGATTGGTGACCACTGCAGTAGAGTATAGTAAAATGAAGGATTGGCGTGCAGGGTTGCAATTCTCTTTTATCATAGAGTCAGTACTATCACATAATTATCAAGAAATCAATATCATATTTGTCATTATCATTAGCTACAGCCCACTCTCCTGCCCCTCCATATGCTAACTCACCCAGACCTACTGTACCTAGTTTGCCCAGTCTGGGTCGTGACTGTATGGTGGTAACGGTGGTGACGATGGTGCCGTCTGGCATGATGGTTCGGTCCACATCCACCTTCTTGGTCGGGGTGATGGAGGTGCGGAGGGGCGTGGCGTTGTGAGCTCCAAGGGGGTCCACTACCTCCAGGTACACCAGCTACAGTTGGAGGGGGACCAAGATTACCATAAATGTTATGGACTGTGTATGAAGTATTGTTATGTATTATGTTTTACCCTCTAGGATTATCATGTGGAGTGCGCCACAATACATTGAATAATACATTGATATGATAAGAGAGAGCACTCAGTGTGATTCAGTCATAGAAATATAATTACTGGAAGTGACGTTCCCATTCAAGTCAATGTTCCGTAATTGTATTTCTATGTCATCTATGTTGTAACACTGACAGCTAATTATCTACACACTATGGAACAGCATTCCACCTATCGCATGACATTCACCTCAAAGGTGACCGTAGCATTGGGTGCCAGGCCGTGCCCTGGGCTGACTGACAGCACATGCTGACCAGTAGGAGCTCTGCGGGTGAGGTCCAAGGGTAGGCAGGCAAAGCCAGACAAGAATTCTGCCAAAAGAGAAAGACTAAGCATAGAAATACAGAGGAGACAACATCACTGTGTTTTGCTTACACAGAGTATAACATGACATTTGAAAAATGGTTTGAATATAGTCTTTATAGTATTGGAAATCCCAACCTAGGGCAACAGCCCTAGGTCTGGGAATCATGACGGATTCTCTTGGTAACTTTGAAAATATAAGAAATATATATATTGGGCGAGTCCTCTTCAGACAGACAAATCTCCCAACAAATCACAAGTTTGGGCTTATAATGCGGGCAGGAATTGTGCTCATGAAAAACTCTTACCATAACCTGTAGGCAGACATGTCAGAATGTCGCGATTTCAAAACCAAAGTTTGCAGGCAAAACATTTGCAGTGGTTTTAGTGAAGGTAGTTGATGCAAACTAGCCACTCATTAAAAAGGAACCTCAGTGATCTCCATCTTGCTAACTACTATTTTGTGTCTGGAAGATTGTTTACCCTAGAGCAACAAGCGGATAAGGCAGTGATGGAAGAAAACCGGATGTCCCAACTCCCGCACTTTCCTCTATGCCAAACTGACGTTGTCTAAGTACAGACGTGTATGCTGGAACATTGGTACATTGTGGGAGGCAGCCCGTCTGTCTAGAGGGACTATAGTCTTTACGAAAGTAGATAACATAGATAGACTGATATGCAATTTCTCCTTAATCTATGACCGTTTATAATAAGTATCTAATTGAGAGGTGCCTTACGTTCCCCTTTGGTGGTCTTCTCCAGCATTCTGACTCTCAGCTCTTTGGTTTCTGGAGCCAGATCCCTGCAGAACACAATCACAGATAATCACAGATTGTATGTTAAATTCACAGTAGGCATAACAGTGTCAAACAATATGAGTGCATGCTATTTAGAGTTTTCACTTGATGGCAATATCATTGTTGAACTATTATTGTAGAAATATTGTTGTTGTATAATATCAATAATTCATATCTATAATCGGGTTGTATGTGTGTGACTGCCAGTGGCTGGCTGGGCTCTGGGCTATAGCTGGCTGTCTTACAGTGAGATGTCCTCACTCCAGTCGAGTAAGTTGTCAGGGCTGGGGGTTGCAGGCAGGAAGCGGGTCCTCCTTTCTGTTAATGGCTGGTCCAGGCTCATTGTACAGCACAGCTCCCCTGAACTGCATGACTTGGCTACACACACACACACACACACACACACACACACACACACACGGTAATCAGTATCGACTCTGGTTTTTGGAAGAAGATGATGGTGGGTCGTGGCTGATGTGATATAGCTGACCTGCTCTGAGGCAGGTTCCTCTGAGCTGGCGAAGCAGGAGCCTTCGTATGGGGGGTAAACTCTGGGACGGGGGGGTCAGACCTGTCGGGGTTAGACCTGTTCCCCTGGGGAACTGGAAGTAATGAAGAGAGAAATGGAATTAAAGACCAGAGAGTCAAATCACTAGAACATAAAACATTTAGTCATAGCTCTTGGTTCATCCTATCAGGAAGGTTTTGCCAATGGTAATTATATTGCAAGTGTCGCATGCTGGTTTTTCCCATGCCTATTAGCCACAGTTGATTACAGTGGGGTGCGTTTCAATGAGACATGCTCCTCCGGATGCAGAAGCAGCAATCAGTGAAGCGAGCTCTCGCTGCTTTTGATTTCTGCCTCAGTTTTTCTGCTTCTAGTCTGATGTAGCAGGGCTAAAAACAACACTAATGGAAGGAAAACACAACGCTTGCAGTGTAGTTTTAGTGTCATGGTCTTACCGTAGTGCTGGACACACAGGCCCTGAGGTTGAGGATCATGGCTGGCTGTGTGCTGAACAGAGTATCCTTCACCAGCTCCCGAATCATGTCCAGGTCTATCTCCGCATCAATCTCCTGAGCACAAAACACCACTAAAGTAAGCACTGACTGCCGCCAAGAACTACACCAAACAGACAAAAATCTATTAGATAGTTCATAGTAAATAGATTAGGTGTATGGTGACCTGGAATGAAAAAACTCTGGGCCCTACACTGAAATGAAGTGCTGTCTAGAACCTAAAAGGGTTCTTTGGCTGTCCCCATAGGAGAACCCTTTTTGGTTCCAGGAAGAACCCTTTTGCTTTTGGGTTCCATGTAGAACCCTTTCCATAGAGGGTTCCAATCAAATCAAAGTTTATTGGTCGCATACATGGATTTGCAGATGTCATCGCAGGTGCAGCGAAATGCTTGTGTTTCTAGCTCCAACAGTGCAGTAATAATACCTAGCAATACTAAACAATACGCACATAATCCAAAAAGTTAAAATAAATAAATCAAAGCTGAAATATGTAATCTTTTGGGCGACCGGATAAAATTCACATAGAAATGCTGTTATAGATCTGTCATTCTCATTGAAAGCAAGTCTAAGAAGCGGTAGATCTGTTCTATGTGTGCTATTTCTATGCTTTCCGTTTTTTAAGTTTTGTTTTTGCATCTTTTAGTTTCGTTTTGTACACCACCTTCAAACCGTTGAAAATACAATATCTTTGGTTATGGAAAATATATTTCATAGCGATTTAGATGGTACAATGATTTTCTATACTATACAGTATTTAATATAGGGCTCAGTTTGGGCTCGGGCCTCATCTCATCGGGCTCAGGTACGGTCAGGCTTGAATTTTCAGGCCCAATCAAAGCCCTAATCCAGACACATTTCTCCCATAACCTAACCAAGTAAAAAGTGTGACACAGCCCAGTGTACCCTAATCTGATGTAGTGCGCTGTTACCCACAACATCGCCTGCATTTCATTAAATTCAGCACTGCATGCGCCTTCTGTCTACGTGGGCACTGACAATATGCTTTGGGAACGCCCCGCTTCTGTGGTGATTGGCTCGTCATTTGCTAGTGTCATAGGAGGTTGAACCGACGAGACCATCATATTCTCCATATCTGAGAAAATGTCAACCAACGGCCTCCAACATACTCCCGACATGGTCCCGACATGCTCCGAATTGAATTCACATACAAGCGACGGCCAGATATAAATTGACCTTTAGTATGACTGTTTCTCACCTCTCTCTGGATCCTGCGTGGGGCCACGGTGAGGGAGATCGGCTGCTGGGAGAAAGTCCAGGACACCAGCAGACCCTCTTCTTCTACTTCCTCAAGACGCACCACCAACTGATAGTGGGGAGAGGGGGACATGCATGTTACAAGGGGCAGTCGCAAGCTGGTTTAAAGGGATAGTTCACCCAAATTACAAAATAAAAAATTGCTTTCGTTACCCTGAAAGCAGTCTATGGACAAGGTATGACAGCAATCCATGCTTTGGTTTTGTTTACCTGGCCACTGTTTCAAATGCTAACTTTTTAGCATTTGTGGCACAACTCCAATGCAAGTCAATAGTATCTATATTCGCATTTTGTCACTTCATGTCCAAACCAGATTGCTTTCATACCTTGTCCATAGACTGCTTACAGTGTAAGGAAACCAATGTCATTTTGTAATTTGAGCAAACTATCCTTACTTAGTATAGCTCAACTCAATGGAATACTCATGAAGCTTGGGAGAGATGATGATAATGAAAGTGGTGTTAAATATGCATAGGTAGGCCTATGAGGTTTCATCCAACACAGCTACACCATTCCACTTGAGGGCAATTCAATGAAGTGAAAGCTCAACAGGGTTAACCTTTTTTGAGAGGCACACACATGCAAACTTACAAATGCAAAACCATAATGGTGATGTGTCATACCTGGGCCAGCATCGGCTTTATGGTGATCTGGTAGGTATCCATGGAAACAGCTGCAGGTGACTGCTGGGTGACAGTCACTGGGAACGTTACCGTGTCAACTGCACACTTACACCGTAAGACCTGGGGACAGGGAGAGGGAAAAGACAACTGTTAGAATCTATAATGTTCTAGAAGAAATGGGTCTATGAGAAGTCTGTCTTGATAAAGATAACAAATCATGGGTTCTATATCATGTTAACCTCTAGACAAGGCATGCATGTTTGGTTGATACTCACCATAGTGCTAGCTGATTGGTCTGTGCAGGTCACACTATCTACAATAGCAGAGGCAGGGAGCTGGAGACTGTTGTCAAAGGTGATCTGGATGGAGCTCTGAGGAAGAGAGAGCAAAAAGCATAAACATCAGACATTGTACATCAGTCTAATCTAGAGAGCTTAAACACGCAAGGAGGAAGTAATTAAGCATATTTTAGTAGCAATGATACAGATTATAAAAGAGTTGGCCTTGCGTGGCCTTGCTTGCTCAGGCTTAAACTCCAATAGCTGCTAAGAGACTTCACTACGACTTGACTTCATTGAAATGCAAATACATCTGATTCTGAGCTTTTCCTGCAGTGAAAAGTACCTCTAGTAACACTCCTCTTGAAACAAATTGCATATGCTTCCCGTCAATTAAACAATTCCCAGCACTTTGTAGCACCTGATACAGATGGATACAATGCCTATGCAAAGCATGTGGCTGACAAATCCATTGCTTGTGTGTGAAAAATGCAAACGCTTCCTCGCAAATACCAACAGAATATATTTATTGTAAGGACAGGGACACATTCTCTGTCAGAGTACAGTAGTTCAAGACCCATTACTTCATGTGACATAATACCACACAGGTGCTCTCATATGCTGTCTGTCCGTCCGCTACCACCATCTGTGCCCTGTGAGCATGACAACGCAAAGACTGCAGTCACTTCACTACAAGGGAAAATATGGTTCGATTCTCTGTGCTGCTGGCAAGTGCAGAGGAATTGGCAAGTAGATGAAACATATGCTCTGAATGCTCCAGTAGCCTGGCTCGGCTGCCATTTTGCACGCTCATTGAAAAGGCTTATTTTAATGAACTGCCATGATACATTCACATGTTCATTTCCCTGTTGTGTTGTGGGCAGGGCCAGGGCCATCATCACAGACCAGGTGCATTTGGTTGACAGCAGCAATCGCATTCTAGTCTCTGGTCTCCATGATGAAAACAGAATCCCACACAGTTGGAGAGATGTCAGTTCGTGTTGATCAAATTCTGCTAGATATTTTGGCAATTTGTAATACATACCCCAGAAAACACTCACTCTCTCTCACTCACTCACTCAATCACTCACTCAATCACTCACTCACTCACACACTCACACACTCACACACTCACACACTCACACTGTCTGTGTACCTGTGCCAGAGGATTAGCAGTTCTGTTTCACTGGGTAGCTTTAACTGGCTCAGGAGGAGAGGGCTGGGAGGGGGAAACAAATCCCTTATTGTCAGAACATATGTTGCTCATCGTCTTACTGAAATCTCCATCAAACGGAACTGCAGGGAAGCAAGAGGTGGCTGGGGTGACGGGGCCAGGTTGTGTGTGTGTGTGTGTGTGTGTGTGTGCGCACATGTGCTTGTGTGCATGCTTGTGCATGTGTAGTGAGCGAGGTTGGGAAGGAGAAATTGTGCCAACAAAAGGACTAGAGCCAAAAATAGATCCAGCATGAGTACATGCAAGGGAGAAACAAAGTACTGTAGGCTAAATCATTCTAACCTACTGTGTACTTCAGTTTTTGTCTGGCCACATTGCTCCTGCCAAACGCCCAGCCATGCCCCCCAAATGTTTCTTCTCCGCAATGAGTCTGGATCTGACTCCCTTCCCGACCCCTTCTATAATGCGAACACATTCTAGACCGTCTGACTGGTCCCAGAAACCGATGGGTTGGGCCAGAGCCGGCCTGCATGATGATGTTATCAACATGCGTGGAAGTTTGGTGGAAGTTAAGCAAACAACAATGGCGGCGGCTACTGAAGAAAAAAGATGTGTTGCTATCGAAGCAGTTTTTCAAAGAGTGGAGGGGATACATGCTCTGAAAGAAGAACAGTTTTCATCGTTGAAGGCCTTCCTTCGAGGGGAAGACGTTTTCGCGATTCTTCCCTCAGGGTTTGGGAAGAGTTTAATTTACCAGCTGCCCCCACTGGTACTCAAAGTAATGGGTCGTCAAAGGCCCATAATCATTGTCATATCCCAATTGATCGCGCTGATGGAGGACCAGGTACATTTGGAAAGTAGGCCCAAGGTACATGTCGTAGCCCTTTCCTGCAGTCGAATGACATAGTGGCCACATGGGTGGAATGTTATTAATATTTTTCATAATTAATAATTATTTCAAAAAGCCCTATAATTAATAATTTCATAATTAATAAACATTACTTCTAAAAGCCCACCGAAAATCCGGTGTTTCTTTGTCAAATGGTTTTGTTATTTCAGTCTTCTGTGATGTATATAAAGTGTAATATTGGGATGTAATACATTTCTATATCTGACATGGTACAGGGGTCTTCCTTTGTGTGTGAGGTGTATCAAATCAAAAATAAAATAACATTGTGAAATGCTTCCTTACAAGCCCTTAACCAACAATGCAATTTTAAGAAAAAATAAGTGTTAAGAAAGTGTTTACTAAAAAAAATTGAAGTAAACAATAAATAAATAAAAATTGAAAAAATAAGAAAATTGAAAAATAACAAATTATTAAAGAGCAACAATAAATTAACAGTAACTAAGCTATATACAGGGGGTACCGGTACAGAGTAAATGTGCGGGGGCACAGGTTAGTCAAGGTAGTTGAGGTAATATGTACATGTAGGTAGAGGTAAATTACTATGCATAGATAATAAACAGAGAGTAGCAGCAGCGTAATAATGTGTGTGTGTGCAAATAGTCCGGGTAGCCATTTGGTTAGCTGTTCAGGAGTCTTACAGCTTGGGGGTAGAAGCTGTTAAGAAGCCTTTTGGACCTAGACTTGGCCCTTCGGTACCGCTTGCCGTGCGGTAGCAGAGAGAACAGTCTATGACTAGGGTGGCTGGAGTCTTTGGCAATTTTTAGGGCCTTCCTCTGACACCGCCTGGTATAGAGGTCCTGGATGGCAGGAAGCTTGGCCCCAGTGATGTACTGGGCCATACGGTCGGAAGGCCGAGCAGTTGCCATACCAGGCAGTGATGCAACCAGTCAGGATGCTCTTGATGGTGCAGCTGTATAACTTTTTGAGGATCTGAGGACCCATGCCAAATCCTTTCATTCTCCTGAGGGGGAATAGGCGTTGTCATGCCCTCTTCACGACTGTCTTGGTGTGTTTGGACCATGACAGTTTGTTGGTGATGTGGACACCAAGGAACTTGAAGCCCTCAACCTGCTCCACTACAGCCCCGTCCATGAGAATGGGGCCGTGCTCAGACCTCCTTTTCCTGTAGTCCACGATCATCTCCTGGGATAATGGTGTTGATGTGAGCCATGACCAGCCTTTCAAAGCACTTCATGGTTACAGACGTGACTGCTACGGGTCGGTAGTCATTTAGGCAGGTTACCTTGGTGTTCTTGGGCACAGGGACTATGGTGGTCTGCTTGAAACATGTTGGTATTACAGACTCGGTCAGGGACAGGTTAAAAATGTCAGTGAAGACACTTGCCAGTTGGTGAGCGCATGCTTGGAGTACACATCCTGGTAATCAGTCTGGCCCTGCGGCCTTGTGAATGTTGACCTCATAAAGGTCTTACTCACATCGGCTACGGAGAGCGTGATCACACAGTCGTCCGGAACAGCTGGTGCTCTCATGCATGCTTCAGTGTTGCTTGCCTTGAAGTGCACATAGAAGTAATTTAGCTCGTCTGGTAGGCTTGTGTCGCTGGGCAGCTCGCGGCTGTGCTTTCCTTTGTAGTCCATAATATTTTGCAAGCCCTGCCACTTCTGACGAGTGTCGGAGCCGGTGTAGTACGATTCAATCTTAGTCCTGTATTGACGCTTTGCCTGTTTGATGGTTCGTCGGAGGGCATAGCGGGATTACTTATAAGTGTCCAGGTTAGAGTCCCGTTCCTTGAAAGCGACAGCTCTACCCTTTAGCTCAGTGCGGATGTTGCCTGTAATCCATGGCTTCTGGTTGGGGTATGTACGTATGATCACTGTGGGGATGACGTCATCGATGCATTTATTGATGAAGCCAGTAACTGATGTGATGTACTCCTCAATGCCATCGGAAGAATCCCGGAACATATTCCAGTCTGTGCTAGCAAAACAGTCCTGTAGCTTAGCATCTGCGTCATCTGACCACTTCCATATTGAGCGAGTCACTGGTACTTCCTGCTTTAGTTGTTGCTTGTAAGCAGGAATCAGGAGGATAGAGTTACTGTCAGATTTGCAAAATGGAGTGCGAGGGAGAGCTTTGTACGCGTCTCTGTGTTTTTTCCCATCTGGTTGCACATGTAACATGCTGGTAGAAATGAGGTAAAACGGATTTCAAGTCCCCAGCCACTAGGAGCGCCGCCTCTGGGTGAGCATTTTCTTGTTTGCGACTAACCTGTGCCCCTGCACATTGACTCTGTACCGGTACCCCCTGTATATAGCCTTGCGACTGTTATTTTACTGCTGCTCTTTAATTATTTGTTATTTTAATTTTTTACTTAACACTTGTTTTTCTTAAAACTGCATTGTTGGTTAAGGGCTTGTAAGTAAGCATTTCACTATTTTATTCGGCGCATGTGACAAATAACATTTGATTTTATTATGGCCTTACACAGCTTGCTGAGTGCGGTCTTAGTGCCAGTATCTGTTTGTGGTGGTAAATAGACAGCCACGAAAAATATACAGTGGGGAGAACAAGTATTTGATACACTGCCGATTTTGCAGGTTTTCCTACTTACAAAGCATGTAGAGGTCTGTAATTGTTATCATAGGTACACTTCAACTGTGAGAGACGGAATCTAAAAAAAAAAAATCCAGAAAATCACATTGTATGATTTGTAAGTAATACATTTGCATTTTATTGCATGACATACAGTGGGGAAAAAAAGTATTTAGTCAGCCACCAATTGTGCAAGTTCTCCCACTTAAAAAGATGAGAGAGGCATGTAATTTTCATCATAGGTACACGTCAACTATGACAGACAAATTGAGGAAAAAAAATCCAGAAAATCACATTGTAGGATTTTTTATGAATTGATTTGCAAATTATGGTGGAAAATAAGTATTTGGTCACCTACAAACAAGCAAGATTTCTGGCTCTCACAGACCTGTAACTTCTTCTTTAAGAGGCTCCTCTGTCCTCCACTCGTTACCTGTATTAATGGCACCTGTTTGAACTTGTTATCAGTATAAAAGACACCTGTCCACAACCTCAAACAGTCACACTCCAAACTCCACTATGGCCAAGACCAAAGAGCTGTCAAAGGACACCAGAAACAAAATTGTAGACCTGCACCAGGCTGGGAAGACTGAATCTGCAATAGGTAAGCAGCTTGGTTTGAAGAAATCAACTGTGGGAGAAATTATTAGGAAATGGAAGACATACAAGACCACTGATAATCTCCCTCGATCTGGGGCTCCACGCAAGATCTCACCCCGTGGGGTCAAAATGATCACAAGAACAGTGAGCAAAAATCCCAGAACCACACGGGGGGACCTAGTGAATGACCTGCAGAGAGCTGGGACCAAAGTAACAAAGCCTACCATCAGTAGCACACTACGCCGCCAGGGACTCAAATCCTGCAGTGCCAGACGTGTCCCCCTGCTTAAGCCAGTACATGTCCAGGCCCGTCTGAAGTTTGCTAGAGTGCATTTGGATGATCCAGAAGAGGATTGGGAGAATGTCAGATGAAACCAAAATATAACTTTTTGGTAAAAACTCAACTCGTCGTGTTTGGAGGACAAAGAATGCTGAGTTGCATCCAAAGAACACCATACCTACTGTGAAGCTTGGGGGTGGAAACATCATGCTTTGGGGCTGTTTTTCTGCAAAGGGACCAGGACGACTGATCCGTGTAAAGGAAAGAATGAATGGGGCCATGTATCGTGAGATTTTGAGTGAAAACCTCCTTCCATCAGCAAGGGAATTGAAGATGAAACGTGGCTGGGTCTTTCAGCATGACAATGATCCCAAACACACCGCCCGGGCAACGAAGGAGTGGCTTCGTAAGAAGCATTTCAAGGTCCTGGAGTCGCCTAGCCAGTCTCCAGATCTCAACCCCATAGAAAATCTTTGGAGGGAGTTGAAAGTCCGTGTTGCCCAGCGACAGCCCCAAAACATCACTGCTCTAGAGGAGATCTGCATGGAGGAATGGGCCAAAATACCAGCAACAGTGTGTGAAAACCTTGTGAAGACTTACAGAAAACGTTTGACCTGTGTCATTGCCAACAAAGGGTATATAACAAAGTATTGAGAAAGTTTTGTTATTGACCAAATACTTATTTTCCACCATAATTTGCAAATACATTCATAAAAAATCCTACAATGTGATTTTCTGGATTTTTTCTCCTCATTTTATCTGTCATAGTTGACGTGTACCTATGATGAAAATTACAGGCCTCTCTCATCTTTTTAAGTGGGAGAACTTGCACAATTGGTGGCTGACTAAATACTTTTTTTCCCCACTGTAAGTATTTGATCACCTACCAACCAGTAAGAATTCCGGCTCTCACAGACCTGTTAGTTTTTCTTTAAGAAGCCCTCCTGTTCTCCACTCATTACCTGTATTAACTGCACCTGTTTGAACTCGTTACCTGTATAAAAGACACCTGTCCACACACTCAATCAAACAGACTCCAACCTCTCCACAATGGCCAAGACCAGAGAGCTGTGTAAGGACATCAGGGATAAAATTGTAGACCTGCACAAGGCTGGGATGGGCTACAGGACAATAGGCAAGCAGCTTGGTGAGAAGGCAACAACTGTTGGCGCAATTATTAGAAAATGGAAGAAGTTCAAGATGACGGTCAATCACCCTCGGTCTGGGGCTCCATGCAAGATCTCACCTCGTGGGGCATCAATGATCATGAGGAAGGTGAGGGATCAGCCCAGACCTACACGGCAGGACCTGGTCAATGACCTGAAGAGAGCTGGGACCACAGTCTCAAAGAAAACCATTAGTAACACACTACGCCGTCATGGATTAAAATCCTGCAGCGCACGCAAGGTCCCCCTGCTCAAGCCAGTGCATGTCCAGGCCCGTTTGAAGTTTGCCAATGACCATCTGGATGATCCAGAGGAGGAATGGGAGAAGGCCATGTGGTCTGATGAGACAAAAATAGAGCTTTTTGGTCTAAACTCCACTCGCCGTGTTTGGAGGAAGAAGAAGGATGAGTATAACCCCAAGAACACCATCCCAACCGTGAAGCATGGAGGTGGAAACATCATTCTTTGGGGATGCTTTTCTGCAAAGGGGACAGGACGACTGCACCGTATTGAGGGGAGGATGGATGGGGCCATGTATCGCGAGATCTTGACCAACAACCTCCTTCCCTCAGTAAGAGCATTGAAGATGGGTCGTGGCTGGGTCTTCCAGCATGACAACGACCCGAAACACACAGCCAGGGCAACTAAGGAGTGGCTCCGTAAGAAGCATCTCAAGATCCTGGAGTGGCCTAGCCAGTCTCCAGACCTGAACCCAATAGAAAATCTTAGGAGGGAGCTGAAAGTCCGTATTGCCCCGTGACATCCCCGAAACCTGAAGGATCTGGAGAAGGTCTGTATGGAGGAGTGGGCCAAAATCCCTGCTGCAGTGTGTGCAAACCTGGTCAAGACCTACAGGAAACGTTTTATCTCTGTAATTGCAAACAAAGCTTTCTGTACCAAATATTAAGTTCTACTTTTCTGATGTATCAAATACTTATGTCATGCAATAAAATGCAAATTAATTACTTAAAAATCATACAATGTGATTTTCTGGATTTTGGTTTTAGATTCCGTCTCTCACAGTTGAAGTGTACCTATGATAAAAATTACAGACCTCTACATGCTTTGTAGTAGGAAAACCTGCAAAATCGGCAGTGTATCAAATACTTGTTCTCCCCACTGTAGATGAAAACTCTCTTGGTAAATAGTGTGGTCTACAGCTTATCATGAGATACTCTACCTCAGGCGAGCAAAACCTTGAGACTTCATTAATATTAGATTTCATGCACCAGCTGTTATTGACAAATAGACACAGACCACCACCCCTTGTTTACCGGAGGCAGCTGTTCTATCTTACCGATGCACGGAAAACCCCGCCAGCTGTATGTTATCCATGTCGTCGTTCAGCCACGACTCGGTGAAACATAAGATATTACCGTTTTTAATGGCCCGTTGGTAGGATAGTCTTGATCAGAGCTCATCAAGTTTATCATCCAATGATTGCGCGTTGGCTAATAGGACAGATGGTAGAGGCGGATTACCCACTCGCCGTCTGATTCTTACAAGGCACCCCGACCTTCGATCCCTATATCTCCGTCTCTTCTTCATTCGAATGACGGGGATTTGGGCCTTGTCCGGTGTCTGAAGTAAATCCTTTGCGTCCGACTCGTTAAAATAAAAGATCTTCAGAACGAGGTGAGTAATCTCTGTTCTGATATCCAGAAGCTCTTTTAAGTCATAAGAGACGGTAGCAAAACATTATGTACAAAATAAGTTACAAATAATGCAAAAAAACACACACAATAGCACAATTGGTTAGTAGCCTGTAAAACAGCAGCCATCTCCTCCGGCGCTTTTGTTTCAAAGTAGTTTTGTTTAAGACTACCAAGAAACACTCTGTGACCCCGATTTAGCCCACTGCAGTAAAATGTTAACTTAGTTTGAGAAAAGCTAAGGGATTGGTCAAAAGATGGCTGAGTAACAAACAAAAAAAATCAGATTTTACATGTCCATTTAAGCTACTGTAAATCCACTCCACAGTGGCCTGTCAACTTTGTCATCGCTATCATGGACGTCCCTAAGATGAACCACACTGAATTTGGTATTGATATTTAAAAAACCAAGGAAAATATTAACTAATTATTTGCATATGTAACACTAATGCTCACAATCATCTGCAATCATCTTCTCCTCATGAATCATACGTCAGATTCACTCCAGATTTTGTATTTAGACTCATTACGTCAGTTTTTAATGTCTTGAATCGATGCTGCATTCAAATATGGTCGCACTGGACCTATAGATGCACGTTAGCACATATGCTAATGCAAAAAATACTTTTAAACGTTCTCATGAACCATAAGTCAGATTGACTCCAGATGTGGTATTCGGAAAGTATTCAGACCCCTTGACCTTTTCTACATTTTGTTACGTCACAGCCTTATTCTAAAATGGATTAAATAAAAAAAAATCCTCATCAATCTACACACAATACTCCATAATGACAAAGTGAAAACAAGTTTAGACATTTTTGCAAATGTATTAAAAATAAAAGTATTCAGACCCTTTGCTATGAAACTCGAAATTGAGCTCAGGTGCATCATGTTTCCATTGATGATCCTTGAGATGTTTCTACAACTTGATTGGACATGATTTGGAAAGGCACACACCTGTCTATATAAGGTCCCACAGTTGATAGTGCATGTCAGAGCAAAAACCAAGCCATGAGGTCGAAGGAATTGTCCGTAGAGCTCCGAGACAGGATTGTGTCGAGGCACAGATCTGGGGAAGGGTACCAAAACATTTCTGCAGCATTGAAGGTCCACAAGAACACAGTGGCCTCCATCATTCTTAAATGGAAGAGGTTTGGATATTGGCGGGAACTGGAACACGCTGTTGTACACGTCGATCAAGAGCATCCCAAACATGCTCAATGGGTGACATGTCTTGTGAGTATGAAGGCCATGAAAGAACTGGGACATTTTCAGCTTTCAATAATTCTTAGGACACTCTGCAACCCAGCCTTGAGGTATTCCAAAAACCACCCATTATTTTTTCGAAATTATCACATAAATATGTTTATGAATTCTGTCCGAAAGTAAAGTGCTCAGCCTTGTTTGAGAGCAAATATCAACACTTACAGATGAGTGCCATCAACACCAACACTTCAGATGCTTAGGTGAGGACATCCATAGCATGAAGCTCTGCCTTGGATGACATAGCATCTGACATTCTTCCTCAATGATGCCACATAACTAACATAATCTGAAGGGTACAAAGTTCATGTTATTGCTTACCTTACCGCTGTGGTACTCCATTGTGATGGCATTTCTTTGGTGTTCGCTGCCTGAGCTGGGCTGGGAGGGTTGGGGAACCTCTTTTTCACTGCCCTGGGGTTCTTAGGTCGGCTCCCTCATCCTCTTCTCATTCGTCCCCGGTGTTTGATGCTCTGATTGCCATTTCTTTAAAATGCTAACAGACTCTTCTACCCTGACAAATAGGCGATGGCACTTCCCACTGGGTCAGTTCAACGTCTAGTTTTGATTGACGTTTGGTTCAGTTGTCAACTAATGTGAATTCAACATGAAATCATTAAAAACAATTCACCATATCATTGGATTTAGTTAAAAAGTTGGTTGAAAAAACGATGAAATTATGACTTTTTGCAAATACAATCAGTTTTCCACGTTGATTCAACGTCAGATTATTCAGGGTTGAAATGACATCGAAACAACGTTGATTCAACCAGTTTTTGCCCAGTGGGTTAGCAGAAATTCTGCATGAGTTCACCCCTGGCTGATTAGTTAGCGCTAAACCAGTGGCAAAGCATCTGTCGCATAACCTTTTTTAATTTGCTGCTTTGGGCTTGTCAAATATTTTTGGGTTGCCTGTAATGTCCCCTTGATAAGCAGATTTTGACCGCAGAGCCGACTGGTGTTCTCTATTGATGAAAACTAGCTATGTAGAACTAACTGAGATTGGCTCTCCTCTGACATCCAAACGGATTATAACCAGCGTGTTTTACAGTTCGTTGAGCGGATAGAAAGCGTGCTCTCTCTGGCCAGGTGGTGTCTACTTCATGACCAATAACAAGTGGTGCGATGGAGGAAACTTACAGGAGCTTGCGAGCTTCTGCTCCCCAGACTTGGAATACTTGGTCATTAAATGTCACCCTTTTTACTTTCGAAGAGTGTCCTCAGGGATTATCGCCACAGCTGTGTACATCCCGCCCCAAGCCGAACAAACTGGAGACCGCATACCCGGAGGCAGCGTTTATTGTTGCGGGGGACTTTAACAAAAGTAATTTAACGTCCATGCTCCCGACTTACTATCAACACAGACTGTCCAACTCGCGGATATTCCACTCTTGACCACTGATACACGCCTTTTCGCCAAGGGTATAAGGCCCCTCCCGTCTTCCTTTCGGCAAATCTGACCACGACTCCATTTTGCTCCTCCCCGCCCACAAACAAAGACTCAAGAGGGAAGTTCCGGTGATCAGGTCTGTACAACGCTGGTCTGACAAATCAGAATCCATGCTCCAAGACTGTTTTGATCACGTGGACTGGAATATGTTCCGGGGCGCCTCTGGGGATAAAATGAATGAATACGCCGACTGAGCCACCGGATTCATCAAAATATGCATAGATGATGTGATACCGATGGTGTCTTTCAAAACTTACCGAATCAAAAACCATGGATTGATGGCAGCCTTGTCGGGAAACTGAAGGAGAGAGATACTGCTTATAAACACGAAAAGGTGATCAGGGACAATTGTATGGTTAAACAGAACGAATACGACCTACGCAGATCGATCAAGATGGCGAGACACAAGTATAGGGTTAAAGTGGAAGAGGAACTCAGTGGGTCGGACACGAGACATATGTGGCAGGGGCTTCTAACGATCACGGATTACAAAAAGAAAGCCAGTCACGTCGCAGACACCAACGCTGCCTTACTGGACGAGCTAAACACCTTTTGCTCACGCTTCGAGCGTAACGACTCTGAGCTGCAGAGGAGAGCACCTGAGGACAACACCTGAGGACAACAAGGGCTATGTGCTTATGGTCTCCACAGAGGACATATGTAAGTCATTCAAGCGTGTTAACCCTCGCAAAGCTGCCGGCCCAGATGGCATCCCTAGCCGCACCCTCAGAGCATGTGCAGACCAGCTGGCTGTTGTGTTTTCTGACATTTCAATCTCTCTCTAGCTCAGGCCGTTATCCTCACCTAATTCATGATGTCCACTATCATCCCCGTGCCCAAGAAAGGGAAAGATACTGAGCTGAATGACTACCGACCCGTAGCACTCACTTCCGTCATCATGAAGTGCTTAAAGAGGTTAGTCAAAGACCACATCACCTCCTCCCTCCCCGACACACTCGACCCTCTCCAATTCGCTTACCGCGCCAACAGATCCACGGACGATGCAATCGCCATTGCACTGCCCTCACCCACCTGGACAAAATGAATGCATATGTGAGTACGTTGTTTGGTTACAGCTCGGCCATCAATACCATAGTGCTCTCTAAGCTAACCACAAAGTTCACGGCCCTAGGACTGAACTCTTCCCGATGCCACTGGGTCCTGGACTTCCTGACGGGCCATCCCCAGGTAGTAAAGGTAGGCAACATTACCTCCTCCACACTGATCCTCAACACGGGGACCCCACAAGGGTGCGTCCTCAGTCCCCTCCTGTACTCCCTGTATACCCACGACTGCGTGGCCTCACACAGTTCCAACTCCATCAAAAAGTTTGCTGACGACACGACAGTAGTAGGCCTGATTACCAACAACAATGAGACAATGAGGCAATCTGACTGCGTGATGCCAGGTAAACAATCTCTCCCTCAACGTCAGCAAAACAAAGGAGCTGATTGTGGACTTCAGGAGGAACCAGGCTGGGCACGCCCCCATCCTTATCAACGGGGCAGCCGTGGAGACGGTCAAAAACGTCAAGTTCCTAGGCGTACACATCTCTGAGAAGCTGAAATGGTCAAATCACACGGACACCGTGGTGTAGAAGGCACGACAGCAACTCTTCAATCTCAGGAGGCTGAATAAATTTAGCCTGTCCCCGAGAGCCCTCAGTGTTCTACAGGAGCACCATCGAGAGCATACTGTCGGGCTGTATCACAACCTGGTACAGCAACTCCACCGCTGATGACCGCAAGGGTCTACAGAGGGTGGTACGCTCAGCCGAACGCACCATTGGGTGCACACCGCCTGCCCTCCAGGACACCTACAATACCAGTGTCATAGGAAGGCCAAAAAGAGCATCAAGTACCTCAGCCACCGAGCCACGGCCTGTTCTCCCCGCTTCCATCACTCAGACGTGTGCAGTATAGGAGCATCATGGCAAAAACTGTCAGACTGGCCAATAGCTTCTACCCCCAGACCGCTGAATAGCCATCACTAGTCAGCTACCTACTTCCTCCCCCTCCCCCCAGCCCCCTCCTGCTGCACCTCCTATGGACATTTACCCTGCCCCCACCCCCCAGTGGACATTTATCATTGTTACAGTTGTAAATATGTATATATATTATTATTATTGTTATTTCTCTGATTGGTTAGAGACGATCCAATCGCTGATTACTTTGTTTTGTACAACGCCCCTCATTTTGACGTCACCACAAACGACTTCAATGATGGCAGTCTCAGACTGAAGTATGTAGCGATCATAGAGCAGCAGAATAATTCAGTTTGAGTCATCAGGCAACATCAGTTTGCCCTGGCATATGGAGTGCTTACTCAACCACCCATAGCTCCGCTGTGTGCAGTGAGGGATTTTGATTAGACAGTGACTTGACCCTCCTGTTTATATAACTTTGCATAGCTCTCGGATATCACTTTGCCTTCAATAAGAGCTATGACCATATCATTTCAATAAATCAAAACATGGCATGACAAACATTTACCCTCACCATGAGGTCAAGCTAGTGTAGAGCAGCATCTACTGTACTCTCCCCCACTATTATCATTCACTTTGAATCCCAACCCTGTGCAAAACAAAACACTGAATGGTCGATACTATCATCCTCAGTCATTTGTGTAATGCAATTAGAGACTACATTCATATATCCTGAGTCATTACAATTAAACTTTTCTTATTTAAATCCTCTTAAATCTATTATTTACTGCACCTGATGCTATATGGTTTAACGACAGAGTCTGAGAGGAAGAGATTTGAGATTGGCTTACTCCTCATGTGGGAGAAGTGACAGTCACAGTTAC
This sequence comes from Coregonus lavaretus, assembly GCF_964263955.1. Classification (NCBI taxonomy): domain Eukaryota; kingdom Metazoa; phylum Chordata; class Actinopteri; order Salmoniformes; family Salmonidae; genus Coregonus; species Coregonus lavaretus. Next base: position 47,848,734 of record NC_140002.1, read on the forward strand.
AGCTTTGTCCCTGTGAGCTGCCACTGAGAGAGTGGGAGTCTCTACAGAGGGCATTTCTAGAGTGAGATCCTTCCTGAGGACATCCAGGGTGTCACTTTGTGTTTGTGTCACTGTCCTGAAGCCCACGGGTTTCTGGGTAACTACAGTGCCTTCAGAAAGTTTTCACACCCTGTGACGGTTCTCATTCCCGTCACCATCTATTAGAAATGTTCACGTATTACAAGTTACTATTGAATTGTTTATTGAGCACAGGTGCAGCAGAGCGCCATATGCGCGAGGTGTTGGGAGCCGGGGGAAGACACACAGTGGGCACACAGCAAGCTGTAACAGAACAAACAAACACCACATTTTAGCGATCTCTGGTCCATTGTTAGACTGATCACCTAATATTGTTAAGAGTCGTTATGTTGTGCTCTCTCTGTATGTGAATGTCTGTTCGCTAACTGCATTTGTATTTCAGAAGCTGAGCCGTGTACTGCATGATGTGCATTCCATTCGCTTCGTCTCATCCTGGGTTTTTTAAAGGAAGTGACGGCGCATTCACTATTATCCTTAAAAAAAAAATCTAATCTAAGATTGTTTTAAAACACCTCACTTCTTATCGTTGTTACCTTTTAGTTTGTTAACGTTTGTTTAAATTAAAATCTTGTTGGGAAATAAGTTAGCCGATTGTGTTTTGATCCGAGACTCAACCCCCCCCCCCCCCCCCCCGGTCCTTGAGTCAACCACGATCTCCCTCCTTTCCCCCTGCCTGCCTTGCCTCCTCCTCTCAGTCAATGAGATGAAACGGATAGAAAAGAGCAGAAAACTCTGAACTATCTAATCAGGCTCCAGTTCTACCTACCTACATACCTGCCTACCTACCTACCAGGGCCAGTCAGAGCTGGAGTGCCAAGTTCAGGTAATGGCTCTGGGATGTATAGCGTCCGTTTTAAGTGCTCCTGACCAATTATGCAATTTTTTAAATACTTTTTTTGCTGGTCGTAACTTCCTATTACTGAAAAGAGCTTCTGGACATAAGAACAGCGATCACTAACCTTGATTGAAGAATTCTACTTCAATGACTCGGCCGCGCAGGATATACTGCTCACCCGGGACCAGGCCCTAATCCCCGACACTCGGAAGAGGAAAAGACGATGATATAGAGGCCGGCGTGGGGGCAGCCTGATGAAACTAAGGTGGCGAGTGAATAAACCACCTCTACCCTCTGTTCTATTGGCGAATGTACAATCACTGGAGAACAAACTAGATTGATTTAGCCCACTGCACCCTGGAACTATTCCAATTTGCATACCGCCCCAATTGATCCACAGATGATGCAATCTCTATTGTGCTCCACACTTCCCTTTCCCACTTGGACAAAAGGAACACCTACGTGAGAATGCTGGTCATTGACTACAGTTTAGCGTTCAACGCCATAGTGCCCTCAAAGCTCATCACTAAGCTAAGGTCCCTGGGACTGAACACCTCCCTCTGAAACTGGATCCTGGACTTCCTGACGGCCCGCCCCCAGGTGGTGAGGGTCGGCAACAACACATCCGCCACACTGACCCTCAACACGAGGGCCCCTCAGGGGTGCGTGCTTAGTCCCATCCTGTACTCCCTGTTCACGGCACGACTCCAACACCATCATTAACATTGCCGACGACACGACGGTGGTAGGACTGATCACAGACGCCGATGAGACAGCCTATAAGGAGGAGGTCAGAGACCTGGCAGTGTGGTGCCAGGACAACAACCTCTCCCTCAAAGTCAGTAAGACAAAGAAGCTGTTCGTGGACTACAGGAAACGGAGGGCCCAGCATGCCCCCATTCACATCGACGGGGCTGTAGTGGAGCGTGTCGAGAGCTTCAAGTTCCTCAGTTTCCACATCACCAAGGATCTATCATGGTCCAAACACACCAATACAGTCGTGAAGAGGGCACGACAACGCCTCATCCCCCTCAGGAGGCTGAAAAATGTGGCATGGGTCCGCAGATTCTCAAAAAGTTCTACAGCTGCACCATCGAGGGCATCTTGAATGGCTGCATCACCGCTTGGTATGGCAACTGCTTGGCATCCGACCGCAAGGCGCTACAGAAGGTAGTGCGTACGGCCCAGTACATCACGGGGGCCGGGCTCCCTGCCATCCATTACCTCTATACCAGGCGGTGTCAGAGGAAGAGTCCAGCCATGCAAGCCACAAACTGTTCTCTCTGCTACTGCACGGCAAGCGGTACCAATGCACCAAGTCTGGTACCAATACACCAAGTCTGGTACCAACAGGAACCTTAATAGCTTCTACCCCCAAGCCATAAGACTTCTAAACAAGACTGCTAAATAGCTATTGGCTACCCGGACTACCTGCATTTACCCCTTTTTTGCACTAACTCTCTTGCACTGACTCTATGCACACACACTGGACTCTACCCACATACTTACACTGACAGCCCAACACGCACACACATAACATGAACATACATGCATACTGATGCCACACACACACATTTACACTCACCACATATGCTGCTGCTAGTCACTTTACCCCTATCTACAGTGAGGGGAAAAGGTATTTGATCCCCTGCTGATTTTGTATGTTTGCCCACTGACAAAGACATGATCAGTCTATAATTGTAATGGTAGGTTTATTTGAACAGTGAGACAGAATAACAACAAAAAAATCCAGAAAAACGCATGTCAAAAATGTTAGAAATTGATTTGCATTTTAATGAGGGACATAAGTATTTGACCCCTCTGCAAAACATGACTTAGTACTTGGTGGCAAAACCCTTGTTGGCAATCACAGAGGTCAGACGTTTCTTGTAGTTGGCCACCAGGTTTGCACACATCTCAGGAGGGATTTTGTCCCACTCCTCTTTGCAGATCTTCTCCAAGTCATTAAGGTTTCGAGGCTGACGTTTGGCAACTTGAACCTTCAGCTCCCTCCACAGATTTTCTATGGGATTAAGGTCTGGAGACTGGCTAGGCCACTCCAGGACCTTAATGTGCTTCTTCTTGAGCCACTCCTTTGTTGCCTTGGCCGTGTGTTTTGGGTCATTGTCATGCTGGAATACACACCCATGACCCATTTTCAATGCCCTGGCTGAGGGAAGGAGGTTCTCACCCAAGATTTGACGGTACATGGCCCTGTCCATCGTCCCTTTGATGCGGTGAAGTTGTCCTGTCCCCTTAGCAGAAAAACACCCCCAAAGCATAATGTTTCAGTTTACATTTACATTTTAGTCATTTAGCAGACGCTCTTATCCAGAGCGATTTACAGGAGCAATTAGGGTTAAGTGCCTTGCTCAAGGGCACTGCGACAGCATTTTCACCTAGTCGGCTCGGGGATTAGAACCAGCGACCTTTCGGTTACTGGCACAACGCTCTTAACCTGCCGCCACCTCCATGTTTGACGGTGGGGATGGTGTTCTTGGGGTCATAGGCAGCATTCCTCCTCCTCCAAACACGGCGAGTTGAGTTGATGCCAAAGAGCTCGATTTTGGTCTCATCTGACCACAGCACTTTCACCCAGTTCTCCTCTGAATCATTCAGATGTTCATTGGCAGACTTCAGACGGCCCTGTATATGTGCTTTCTTGAGCAGGGGTCACTCACGGCGTAGTGTGTTACCAATTGTTTTATTGGTGACTATGGTCCCAGCTGCCTAGAGATCATTGACAAGATCCTCCCGTGTAGTTCTGGGCCGTTCTCATGATCATTGCAACTCCACGAGGTGAGATCTTGCATGGAGCCCCGGGCCGAGGGAGATTGACAGTTATTTTGTGTTTCTTCCATTTGCGAATAATCGCACCAATTGTTGTCACCTTCTCACCAAGCTGCTTGGCGATGGTCTTGTAGCCCATTCCAGCCTTGTGTACGTCTACAATCTTGTCTTGACCATGGTGGAGAGTTAGGAATCTGATTGATTGATTGCTTCTGTGGACAGGTGTATTTTATACAGGTAACAAACTGAGATTAGGAGCACTCCCTTTAGGAGTGTGCCTCTAATCTCAGCTCGTTACCTGTATAAAAGACACCTGAGAGCCAGAAATCTTTCTGATTGAGAGGGGGTCAAATACTTATTTCCCTCATTAAAATGCAAATCAATTTATAACATTTTTGACATGCGTTTTTCTGGATTTTTTTTTTGTTATTCTGTCTCTCACTGTTCAAATAAACCTACCATTAAAATTATAGACTGATCATTTCTTTGTCAGTGGGCAAACGTACAAAATCAGCAGGGGATCAAATACTTTTTTTCCCCTCACTGTATATGTACAGTACATAGCTACCTCAATTAGTGGTCCTCTGTAGCTCAGCTGGTAGAGCACGGCGCTTGTAACGCCAAGGTAGTGGGTCCGAACCCCGGGACCACCCATAAAAACATTTTTATGCACGCATGACTGTAAGTCGCTTTGGATAAAAGCGTCTGCTAAATGGCATATTATTATTATTATAATTACCTCGTACCCCTGCACATCGATATATATATATATATACAGTGGGGAAAAAAAGTATTTAGTCAGCCACCAATTGTGCAAGTTCTCCCACTTAAAAAGATGAGAGAGGCCTGTAATTTTCATCATAGGTACACGTCAACTATGACAGACAAAATGAGGAAAAGAAATCCAGAAAATCACATTGTAGGATTTTTAATGAATTTATTTGCAAATTATGGTGGAAAATAAGTATTTGGTCAATAACAAAAGTTTCTCAATACTTTGTTATATACCCTTTGTTGGCAATGACACAGGTCAAATGTTTTCTGTAAGTCTTCACAAGGTTTTCACACACTGTTGCTGGTATTTTGGCCCATTCCTCCATGCAGATCTCCTCTAGAGCAGTGATGTTTTGGGGCTGTCGCTGGGCAACACAGACTTTCAACTCCCTCCAAAGATTTTCTATGGGGTTGAGATCTGGAGACTGGCTAGGCCACTCCAGGACCTTGAAATGCTTCTTACGAAGCCACTCCTTCGTTGCCCGGGCGGTGTGTTTGGGATCATTGTCATGCTGAAAGACCCAGCCACGTTTCATCTTCAATGCCCTTGCTGATGGAAGGAGGTTTTCACTCAAAATCTCACGATACATGGCCCCATTCATTCTTTCCTTTACACGGATCAGTCGTCCTGGTCCCTTTGCAGAAAAACAGCCCCAAAGCATGATGTTTCCACCCCCATGCTTCACAGTAGGTATGGTGTTCTTTGGATGCAACTCAGCATTCTTTGTCCTCCAAACACGACGAGTTGAATTTTTACCAAAAAGTTATATTTTGGTTTCACCTGACCATATGACATTCTCCCAATACTCTTCTGGATCATCCAAATGCACTCTAGCAAACTTCAGACGGGCCTGGACATGTACTGGCGGCGTAGTGTGTTACTGATGTGTGTTACTGATGGTACATTTGTTACTTTGGTCCCAGCTCTCTGCAGGTCATTCACTAGGTCCCCCCGTGTGGTTCTGGGATTTTTGCTCACCGTTCTTGTGATCATTTTGACCCCACGGGGTGAGATCTTGCGTGGAGCCCCAGATCGAGGGAGATTATCAGTGGTCTTGTATGTCTTCCATTTCTTAATAATTGCTCCCACAGTTGATTTCTTCAAACCAAGCTGCTTACCTATTGCAGATTCAGTCTTCCCAGCCTGGTGCAGGTCTACAATTTTGTTTCTGGTGTCCTTTGACAGCTCTTTGGTCTTGGCCATAGTGGAGTTTGGAGTGTGACTGTTTGAGGTTGTGGACAGGTGTCTTTTATACTGATAACAAGTTCAAACAGGTGCCATTAATACAGGTAACGAGTGGAGGACAGAGGAGCCTCTTAGAGAAGAAGTTACAGGTCTGTGAGAGCCAGAAATCTTGCTTGTTTGTAGGTGACCAAATACTTATTTTCCACCATAATTTGCAAATAAATTCATTAAAAATCCTACGATGTGATTTTCTGGATTTTTTTTCCTCAATTTGTCTGTCATAGTTGACGTGTACCTATGATGAAAATTACAGGCCTCTCTCATCTTTTTAAGTGGGAGAACTTGCACAATTGGTGGATGACTAAATACTTTTTTTCCCCACTGTATATTTAACCAATTTTGATTTCAAGCTGTGATACAACAAAATATGGAATATGTCAAGGGGTATGAATACTTTCTGAAGGCACTGTAAACTATTCTACTATGGGGTTGTCTGATTTTTCTATTCATTACTCGTTTTGTTTGCAGAGTAAATTTAAATATGGACTGTTCTAGCATCTTTAAAATACGCCTAGGCAGAAATATTGCTTCGTGTTCTATATTTTTTGGTCATGTACAATGATTTTGCCGAGGTGCAGCGCCACAGCTAAATGACTGCAACGGAAACACAATCTGAGATACAAAAAATATTTCCCGCTCCCGCTGGCGTAGAATCGCCCACATGGCATACTGCAGTCGGCAAATCACGTTTCAATGGATATGCTACTACCCATGACTCATAATGTGTATTTTACATGTTAAATGAAATTCTATTTTTGTGCAGCATTAAATCAGAAAGGATGCCCACACAAAACCAACTACTGGTGTTAGAAAATGAAGAGAAATGTTTTCGAAGGAAGCGTTTTGAAGGAAACTATTTGTAGTCCAACAAAGCCCCGGTCACAGAGAGAGAGAACCTTAGTCTTGAGCTAATCATCAGGCTCTTTAGAATTGCAGATCCCCCAGCCACCCGTCAACAGACAGTCTTCTTTCCTTTCCTCCAGATGCACAGTGATGCTGCAACCTGCTCCTCCCACACTGACCCACTGCCTGTAGTGTAGAGACCTCACTGATGATGCAGATTCCAACCAAGCAAGCCTTCTTCTACAACATTATCACACCAGCTTGCTCTGAGTACCTTCTTGTTCTGCATACAGCCTTGCTGTATAAAACTCAAGTCTTTCTTCAAATAGGCCTACCATTTTATACTCGTTCTTACAATCCAAATGACTTCACAATTCTGCATGTTGACACTAAACATTTGGAACCCGGCACTAACACTTCTGCTCCGGCCTTCCCTCTGGCTGAGGAACATCATCACACATCACACAGATAACGCCACAGCTCCTCACTCTCTCATTAAAGGACTTCCAAAATCCTCTCCCAAGGTGGAAGCCGGGATGCTGTTGCATCACACACTAGTAAACAACTCCATCAGAAAAGAGAGCACCCTTATGTGCATCCATCAGAGGAGTGTACTGTATACGTGCATTTCCTATGTACGCAGTATCGAAGAGCTCAGTGTGGGTGTGCTTAATTGTTCACGCTTTAGCGTTCTCATGTGTAAGAGAAGCCGGAGCCACTATGTAAGTGTTTGAAAGCATCTGCTCTACTCTCTCTGTGTGCATTAGTCTGGAGCATTATGCTGTGGAATGAGTCAGCTGGTCAGAGCTGTGTCTGTCTGATGTGTTCATCTGCACCATGTGTTAAATGAAAACCTATATGATCCGCCATCATATGGGCTACCCATCACGTGGATAGGAGCATGTGTTGGTACATTAGCCAGAGGTGTGCACTTATGTTTTTGTACAGTATTAGTCAATAGAGGTGATTGCAATTGTAATTACACAGCACCATATGTAATTGCGTGTGTGTGTGTGTGTGTGTGTGTGTGCTCTCAGAGGACGTCCTTCTGTTGACATCCGCGTCACACGTAACCAGCTGTGCTGAGGCCTTATGCCAAATCTCTGGATTACAGAGAGAGAGAGAGATGGGAAAGCTTCTTAGTTTACCCTGTAGATCATCATTGAACCGGAAGTGGACACACACCCACACATCCACCCACACACTTTTGCAATCCTCCTCTCCAGTCTTTCTCCCATTCACAATGGCATATGCACTTCTGTGATCCCTGTCTCCCTCTCTATCAGCAGCACACCGGCAGTAATCTGACTAAAACGGCACTGTGGAATTGTGTTTGCAGAACCGATTAACACGCATTACAATTTCCTGGTCCAGCATCTTCAGGAGAGTGGGGGTACAAGGGGGACACCAGTGTCCGTCACACCCAATTATGTGTGTGTATCCACACCAAAGCATGTGTGTGGACATGGAGTACATCCGTCACATAGTATCAGACACTTGGATGTCAGACCAGCCCAGACTGCGGAATCACACACACACACACAGCACACGCACGCACACACACACACACACTCCTGTGTGTCCCTGACTTCGTCACCTACAGTGCATTTGGAAAGTATTCAGACCCCTAGACTTTTTCCACATTGTTACATTACAGCCTTATTCTAAAATGAATTAAATGAATTGTTTTCCTCATCAATCAACACACAATACTCCATAATGATAAAGCCAAAACAGGTTTTTAGAAATTATTGCACATTTATTCAAAATAAAAAACAGAAATACCTTATTTACATAAGTATTCAGACCCTTTGCTATGAGACTCGAAATTGAGCTCAGGTGCATCCTGTTTCCATTGATCATCCTTGAGATGTTTCTACAACTTGAATGGAGTCCACCTGTGGTAAATTCAATTGATTGGACATGATTTGGAAAGGCACACACCTGTCTATATAAGGTCCAACAGTTGACAGTACATGTCAAATAAAAAACCAAGCCATGAGGTCGAAGGAATTGTCCGTAGAGCTCCGAGACAGGATTGTGTTGAGGCACAGATCTGGGGAAGGATACCAAAATATTTCTGCAGCATTGAAGGTCCCCAAGAACACAGTGGTTTCCATCATTCTTAAATGGAAGAAGTTTGGAACCACCAAGTCTCTTCCTAGAGCTGGCTGCCCGGCCAAACTGAGCAATCGGGGGTGAAGGCCCTTGGTCAGGGAGGTGACCAAGAACCCGATGGTCACTCTGACAGCACTCCAGAGTTCCTCTGTGGACATGGAAGAACCTTCCAGAAGGACAACAATCTCTGCAGCACTCCACCAATCAGGCTTTTATGATAGAGTGGCCAGACGGAAGCCACTCCTCAGTAAAAGGCACATGACAGCCCGCTTGGAATTTGCCAAAAGGCACCTAAAGGTAAAGGGTCTGGAGTAAACCTGGCACCATCCCTACGGTGAAGCATGGCGGTGGCAGCATCATGCTGTGGGGATGTTTTTCAGCGGCAGGGACTGGGAGACTTTAGTTTAGTTTAATAATTCAACCATTTTCAAAAACAAGCACACATAAAATTTGAAAAAGCCATACATGCACATGAGTAAAATCATCAAGGATAACACACAATAAAGTCTGGGACTTATTTCCATTGTGGTCGAGGGAAAGATGAACGGAGCAAAGTACAGAGAGATCCTTGATGAAAACCTGCTCCAGAGCGCACAGGACCTCAGACTGGGGCGAAGGTTCACCTTCCAATAGGACAACGACCCTAAGCACACAGCCAAGACAACGCAGGAGTGGCTTCGGGACAAGTCTCTGAATGTCTCAAGTGGCCCAGCCAGAGTCCGTACTTGAACCCGATCGAACATCTCTGGAGAGACCTGAAAATAGCTGTGCAGCGACGCTCCCCATCCAATCTGACAGAGCTTGAGAGCATCTGCAGAGAATAATGAGAGAAACTCCCCAAATACAGGTGTGCCAAGCTTGTAGCGTCATACCCAAGAAGACTCAAGGTTGTAATCGCTGCCAAAGGTGCTTCAACAAAGTACTGAGTAAGGGGTCTGAATACTTATGTAAATGTTATATTTCAGTGTTTTATTTTTAATAAATGTGCAAATATTTCTAAAAACCTGTTTTTGTTTTGTCATTATGGGGTATTGCGTGTAGATTAATGAGAGAAAACATTTTTTAAATCCTTTTTAGAATAAGAATGTAACGTAACAAAATGTGGAAAAAGTCAAGGGTTATGAATACTTTCCGAATGCACTGTATGTGCTCATAGCCTCCTCACCACTGCTCATAGCCTCAAAGTGGCTGCGTGTCTGGGCCATGGTTTACAGCAGGACACAGCCTAGCACCAAGCAGAGACAGACTAGGGTGTACTCTCAGGTCAAGGCCGTGGTAACCTCAACTGATACCACGCTCCGTGCAAGACACGTGGGAATGACACCTGGGAGTTTGGTAATGCAAGACTAAGGCCATGGGACTCTACCGTGTGATGTCAGGTGGTGACATACTGTATGCATAGAGTGTAAGGATGTAAGTTTATCGGAAGACACAAATACAGACATGACATAGTGTGTTTACTTATTTATGACTAAGATACAACTTTCCTAATTTCTATTATGAAAAATAGCCTTTAGTGGACTATCACATATCTGATGATGCTGTGTAGCTAAATGACTAAAATGTAAATGTAAAAATGTGTAGGATATGGTAATGGTAATCTTGGTGGTAATCTTAAACTTGAATAGCCATGTCTTCATAGCACAACAAGTATTCTATGACAACATCAGTGGATGATGCCAGAGAAGCACTTTAGGATAATGTAATAAAATTACTCAGGTTTCTCCAACCCGACGTAACGACCATGTAATGACACTGATGCCTCTTTTCCTCCGGCATATTTTGCCAGCTGCAGAAACATAATCGTGACAGTACACAGGTCAGTGTGAACGTGAGTCACAGTTGCAGACACCACGGTTTGGGACTGTTGCCGAGGTGTCCGTTACCGAGTGTCCACGGCAACATGCCTGTCAGGTGACAGGTGCTTGTGTGTGAGGAGCGGAGAGCATGACGACAGTGACATGGCTCGCCCCTTGGTCAGGGCTGTTACGGTGACCGTATTACCGCCACACCAGCTGTAACGAGTCATGATGGCAATCAAATTCCATGTGAGTGAGAGGTGCTTCGGCACGCAGCGCGGAGAAGGGAATTATAATTATTATATCCAGCGCAAGGGCATAACGGCTACTGGCCGCAAAAGGCATGGATATTTTTAGGGGGATTATGGCTACACAAAGGGGATGCAGCCTGGAAATTCGAGGCATTATCAAGTGCTTGTCAAATTGTGAATGAGAGACTGATGAAGTGTGTACAGCCTTCGCAAAAAACAAAGCAGAGCTCATGCCTTTCATGCAACTGTTGATGCTGTGTAGCTAAATGACTAAAATCATCATTAGAGTCGCATCATGCAGCCTTAGAATGTATTAAAAATCAAAACATATAGCCCAAGATTTGTATCACAACTAAAGTTACATAAATAACTCTAAATTAAGCATATAGGAGTACCTGTGCGCATTGCCTCAAATCGTTTGGAGAAAATATCCTTTCTATTTCATTCAGCTTTGTTCAATTGTATTCTTCATACTATAAAATAATGCTATGGAATCCTAAGCAAATATTATCTGCTAAATGAACTAGTGTAGCCCACAGCCATATGGCATAGCCAGATCAGGGCCTAGAGTATGCTATTCTGTTCTTCTGAAATAGACTACATTTTCTTCATATCATGTTTCTTTAGACCTGTCTAAAATAAATAATGGATTTATTGTGATGGTGTAGGCTATATTACATGGATTTATTAGACTTTTTTTAATGTAGATGTTCTGCATCAGTGGCTTGTAGGCTATGCGTGGAAGACAAGAGATGCTAAATGTGTTTATGTTAATTAACAGTCAATTACCGTGAGACCGGCAGTTATTTGCATGACAATCACCAGCTGACAAAATGTCATGACCGCCACAGCCCTACCCTTGGTTACCTAACACTCGCCAAACTGTAGCAGCACACCGCAGCAGAACCCTTCCGGCTGGTTTTTCAGGTCAGGTGTATTTGAATATGAGGGGAGCTACTAAGGAGGAACAAGATACCTCTTCCTGAGACACAGGCATGTGACCACCTCATGCTAAAGACCACAGGTTCATGGTGGAGCTGTGTTTTGCCTTCAAATACAGTAGGTTATAGGTTAAAATGTAGGTCAATATATGTACAGTCCATTGTAAGAGTCAGTTGTTGGGCCTTGCAAAATGAGGGGTGAATGTACAGTCAAGTGTTATTGGATGATTGAGTGAGGTCAACATGTAAGGCTTTAGTCGTTGAATGATACAATGACATTCATTCTACAACCAACCTACTCAAGAGATTTAAAATTAACCAGAGACTTTGATGTGCTTGGGATGCCCAGTTGCCCACACAAAATACTTGTAGGCCTATTCCAAGTTACCACACAGATTGCACCAATGAGAGCTGATTGCAGGTTTTTTCATAACGCAGAGGAAATAGCAACATTAGGTGCCTCTACTAGCTTTGGCACTTGGCCAGAGTACAAATTAAACACCACATGGGTAAACAGCTTTTTTCTGACTCGGTCTTGTCCTCGTCCTCTCCTGGCGCATTTATTTGCAGACTGGCTGTGAAATTTAAGCAAAAAATGATGTAACCATGTTCTTAACCTCCTGACAACGGGGAGGCTATATCTGGGTTGCTGAACAGGCACTAGTATTTAATTTGCCAGGCAGAGACTGTGGCTGACGGATGGAAATGGTGTGCAAAGCATTTAACTTAACAAGCCTTTTGTTCTCTATAAAACACCCATTTGACCCTCTTTGATTAGAAAGAGACTTCTGTTGCAGAGCTAATATGTTGAAGGAATAAAGCAGTGTGGAATGTATGAAGTGACACATTCTAGAAGAATTCTGCTGGACCATGCCTCAACATTCTCATTGCATCTGATCAATTGCAACAGGATGTTTCTGTTGGCCGCAGTGACGTAAGACACAAATGTACAACGTTTGTCAAAATAATTTAGAAACTGGATTTTCCTCTGTCTTCCTGGAATAGACTAAGAGGGTTATGTTGACGCTCTGGTCTTTTTACAGTACCATCTTTGGATCAACAATAGCCTTTGTAGGTCAGAACAAGAGGAGAGCTCTGAGCAGTGTCCCATTTCACCCTAGGGAGTTGCAGTCTGACTACTTTTAAACTAACACACATACACACACAAATGAGCGCATGCATGCACGCACACACGTACGTACATACGCGAATGCACACGGCACACACTTTTCGAGCTGACTGGTGGTAGTCTGACCCCCTTTAAACTTTAGTACCCACACGTCCTTGCACACACACTCACCCACACACATACGGATCGCAATGGTTGAAGGTAGAGGATCGGTTCCGTCTCTCAGTGCCCACAGGGCAGTAGTCGGAGCGGTGGGATTTGATACAGACACATCAAACGTAGAGTTTGAATAAAGTATGAGGACATTAACAGTCTGGTGTCCACCTCAAACACAGGACTTACAGTGAGGGAAAAAAAGTATTTGATCCCCTGTTGATTTTGTATGTTTGCCCACTGACAAAGAAATGATCAGTCTATAATTTTAATGGCAGGTTTATTTGAACAGTGAGAGACAGAATAACAACAACAAAATCCAGAAAAACGCATGTCAAAAATGTTATAAATTGATTTGCATTTTAATGAGGGAAATAAGTATTTGACCCCCTCTCAATCAGAAAGATTTCTCGCTCCCAGGTGTCTTTTATACAGGTAACGAGCTGAGATTAGGAGCACACTCTTAAAGGGAGTGCTCCTAATCTCAGTTTGTAACCTGTATAAAAGACACCTGTCCACAGAAGCAATCAATCAATCAGATTCCAAACTCTCCACCATGGCCAAGACCAAAGAGCTCTTCAAGGATGTCAGGGACAAGATTGTAGACCTACACAAGGCTGGAATGGGCTACAAGACCATCGCCAAGCAGCTTGGTGAGAAGGTGACAACAGTTGGTGCGATTATTCGCAAATGGAAGAAACAAATGAACTGTCAAACTACCTTGGCCTGGGGCTCCATGCAGAGTGGTCCTCTGTAGCTCAGCTGGTAGAGCACGGCGCTTGTAACGCCAAGGTAGTGGGTTCGATCCCCGGGACCACCCATACACAAAAAAATAAAAATAATGTATGCACGCATGACTGTAAGTCGCTTTGGATAAAAGCGTCTGCTAAATGGCATATTATAAGATCTCACCTCGTGGAGTTGCAATGATCATGAGAACGGTGAGGAATCAGCCCAGAACTACACGGGAGGATCTTGTCAATGATCTCAAGGCAGCTGGGACCATAGTCACCAAGAAAACAATTGGTAACACACTACGCCGTGAAGGACAGAAATCCCGGTCCCCCTGCTCAAGAAAGCACATATACATGCCCGTCTGAAGTTTGCCAATGAACATCTGAATGATTCAGAGGAGAACTGGGTGAAAGTGTTGTGGTCAGATGAGACCAAAATTTAGCTCTTTGGCATCAACTCAACTCGCCGTGTTTGGAGGAGGAGGAATGCTGCCTATGACCCCAAGAACACCATCACCACCGTCAAACATGGAGCTTTGGGAGTGTTTTTCTGCTAAGGGGACAGGACAACTTCACTGCATGAAAGGGACGATGGACGGGGCCATGTACCGTCAAATCTTGGGTGAGAACCTCCTTCCCTAAGCCAGGGCATTGAAAATGGGTCGTGGATGGGTATTTCAGCATGACAATGACCCAAAACACATGGCCAAGGCAACAAAGGAGTGGCTCAAGAAGAAGCACATTAAGGTCCTGGAGTGGCCTAGCCAGTCTCCAGACCTTAATCCCATAGAAAATCTGTGGAGGGAGCTGAAGGTTCGAGTTGCCAAACGTCAGCCTCGAAACCTTAATGACTTGGAGAAGATCTGCAAAGAGGAGTGGGACAAAATCCCTCCTGAGATGTGTGCAAACCTGGTGGCCAACTACAAGAAACGTCTGACCTCTGTGATTGCCAACAAGGGTTTTGCCACCAAGTACTAAGTCATGTTTTGCAGAGGGGTCAAATACTTATGTCCCTCATTAAAATGCAAATCAATTTATAATATTTTTGACATGCGTTTTTCTGGATTTTTTTGTTGTTATTCTGTCTCTCACTGTTCAAATAAACCTACCATTAAAATTATAGACTGATCATTTCTTTGTCAGTGGGCAAACGTACAAAATCAGCAGGGGATCAAATACTTTTTTCCCTCACGGTACAACAGTAGGGGGTAGACTGTCTCTTCGTGACTCGCAGCATGACAGGGAGAAATCAAACGGTTTTCTAGGCTAGGACGTTGTACTGAAAGTGGATGTGCATTCCCCAGTAATAGAGAAGATCGAGAAATTGTGCTGTATAGGCATTCATTTGAGTGCATACATTCATCAGAGAGAGTGGCTGCCTATTTCAGCCATTTCCTTGATACCACTATCTCTGTGTTGCCATGCCATACAGGTGAACAGGGGATAGATATATAATCAATAACACATGGTCAGCATCCCAAATGGCACCCTATTCCCTACATAGTGCACTACTTTTGACCTGAGCTCTATGGGCCCCGGTCAAAAATAGTGCACTATTTGGGATGGGACCCATATATGAATGTTCATACTTTGGGCTTTGTGGGATTGTCTCACACCCACAGAAATAAGTAAAACACATTATAATACATCTCTATGGTCTCACCACTCACGTGGATCGATTCAGTGCTGTTACACAAGAACCTGTCTCTCTCGCCTGCTTATCGTGACACTCCAACTCCCACACACACCTCCAACGATGAGAAGCACTGCCTGCCTCCCTCCCTGCCTGCTGCCTGGAATTATGGAGATACCACTGCCTACACATACTTACAGCACACATGCACACATTATGGCACAATATTTTCAGATTTCAACATTGCAACTGCTGCTGTGTTGCTTGACAGTGAATGTCAAAACAAGCAATCTGTAACAGGCTAATTATATATTGGGTTTTGATGCTCAATGCTCTTATCGGCATGATTTCTTCCATGTCTAATTAATTAGTCATGCTTGCCATAGAACGGCCTGGAGCAACAACAAAAACAACTTACCCCATGTCTGCAGGCTTGTTCATTGAGCACTTTGACCCAAGCCCTCTGCCAATGTTCCCGGAAAGACTTGAAGGAGAACAGCGAAGTGAGCAGACCCTTCACCCCGGCCTCGGATGCTGCTCCTCCTCCATCCCGTCCAAGCCGGAGCTTGAACAGGGTGCCCCACACACCCCCATCCTGAATCCTGTGGGAGAGGGTGATAGGAGGGAGTAGCCTGGCTGTGGCTCCCTGGCCCTGGGTGAGTGACTTGGGGCTCCTGGGGCGTAGTACGGCCAGGGAGTACTGGACCAGCCAGGCCAACACGATGAGTAGGGAGGCCAGGAAAAGACCCACCAGGCACAGCCAGCTTATGTACTGGAGCATCTCCATCATCATGCAGACCTTCTAGGGCTTCTCATATCATCAGACTGGAGGATTCAGTTTGGGTCTTCTTGGACTGTTGTATGCCTATAAGTGTGGAGGGCCAGAGAACAGTCATTCATGAGTCATTTAGGCCTACATATTTCAAGAGCATATTTATTAATAATCTATTACTAAATATTCAAGAAAGATTGGATGAGTTAGGTTGGTCATTTGAAATTAACTTCGCCTGAATAGATCTAGCCATGATAAGAATCACAAGTTACATTTGTAATGCATGAAAACTGTAATTACAACTGTGTGTTAGTACATTGCTGTGCGCTTATGCCAGTATAGGCTGTAGTGACATGCAAAACGATGCATGTGCGTTTGCAGGCACATTGCGTCGTCGTATCAAAATGTTGCCCTATTTAGTAACACAACATGCATTACGTAACTCTACAGTAGAATAAACCATGCATAAATCAAACAAATGCCTGTGCTGTATTGTTGCTCTTGATTGTAGATTTTCTTGTAGTGTGTGTGTATCCTATTGCAATAGCTTTAAAATAATAATAAACTGAATTAGCCTACAGTGTAATTCACGAAAGGTCCGATCTGAAAGTGCCACCATTTAAGTCAGTGGAGGCATCGACAGCAAGAAATCGGAAACAGCGGGATACATTGTGTCCGTCATCCGAATGTACTTCTGTTGTCATCATCAGCGGTTGTGCCGTATCCCGATCAATGTGCAACTGCTATTTATATCCTCAATAAGTTGCATGATCGGATATCAACTGTTTTATAGCCTGCATGTGCATGCCCCCTCCCACCTCCGATCATCCGATCCAGTACAAATTCGTCAATGGCACGCTATTGCGCAGGAACCGATTAACTGTCAAGTCGCACAAACAGCGCGTGCACAACCCCTCTGACCCATACATTTAAAGGGCCACGCAACATTTCTTTTTTCGGCACGTCCTCCCACCAATGATGTATATCAACCCTGGATTGGTTTTGCTATGTATTGGCCATTTCGAGGCTTTGAAGCCATCGGTCGCCATATTGGCACTTCCCAGAAGGCGCGGTCTTGCATAGGGAATGAATGGAATTCTACAGTATTTCAATTAAATGTTTCAAGGACAAACTGACAAGTATTTTTTGTGGTTGTAGTGAGGACAGTAACATTAGTCATCTCAAAAAAGTATACTGTAAGGAAAATGTTTTTATATATTTTTTGTGTGTTTAGCTCAAAAGTAGGCTATGCATTAAGGTGTCTGTAATAGAATAAATGTGGCAAAAACGAATGTAGACATTAATAAATGCATTTATATAGCTTACAAAATATTTTTTACAATGGGGGAGTGCCAAGATGGAGGCACGGTGGCTTCAACACAGCGCCCCCTAATGTCATCTAGAGTGTATATATAAACAATTGGCGAGCACGCATCTCTTCATCACCTCTGTGCAGGTGGACAGTGGTCAAGAAGCGAAGTACTGTAAAAATTCTGAATAAAATGAAACCTGGCCTGGGACAACATAAAGGCTACAAAATAAACTTTTTATTGGACCATTGTTATGTCCATATAACTAGAATGCTTCATCTTCAGATCAGTTTGCACCTGAACCTGCACTGTTTTGCGGTAGTCCTGGCAACCACAGTCAGACGCACCAACACTCAGAGACAATGAGGAAATATGATAGCCTACTGACATGGTTACTGGCACATGACATGAAACATTATCACCTTTTCTTCCTTGTGGACAGTGGCGTGTATTCATGGATGACAAGGGAAGCCAGGCTTCCCCCCAAAATGTGTCTCTGTGTTTCATAATTCTCCTTCAATTCGCAAGAGCCTGAATGTATCTCACCGGAGAAAGCATCCGAGCGAGCGAAACAGCGCCCCTCTGTCTCTGTATGTGTAGGTCATTTATCTGATGCTGTCTGGTCCAAAAGAGTATGACATTGTTGACGCCGTGGCATTAAATGCAAGGGAAGCCAGCGAGAATTTGGCCTCCCTTGATAAAAAAAAGTATAAAATAATAGCCAATCACGTTGAGCTAAACTGAGTGAGCTCAACTGTGAATGGTCTTGGCCCATAATTTTCAAAGTGTCAAGGGAAGCCAGTTTGGATTTGGATTCACTCTTATCAAATCGCATCCAGAGCATACATCATTGACAGAAACAACTTGAATTGTTGCATCTCATTGTGTTGTTGTCCTCCAGTGGCTAGTTAGTTGGCTAAAATTGTCCCTTTCCTAAATTAGCCATTGTAATGAATACATACTCATGGAGAAAAAGTTGTAGATTCACGTGCGGCAGGTGTTTATTATGCCTTCGTAGAAGGCAGGAATCATGGTCACAGGAAGGCAATGGTCATACACAGGTAGGCAAACAGGCAGGTGAAACAAAACTAGGACTGAAGGCTAAAACTGGTTCTCACAAACGAGCTAGGAAAAGGCTTAGTAGAGTCAAAATGAACAATACCTCACAAGGCACAAACAGAAAGAACTGAACTAAATAAGGAGCTGATGAGACCAGGTGAGTAACTAACACAGGTGAAATCAATGAACAAAAATGAAAGACAGGACTATGTTCAAGAACACAAAGAAACAGGGCTACGTTCAAGAACACAAGGTGAACTAAGAAAATAAATACAGAACCTTACAGCCATTGATGGAGATAGGGATTTGGACTTAATTCTCCGTACTGGCCAATGATTATAACTGCGATTCTGATCCAACCATCAATTCATACATTGTGCCCCTGGCCTGAGAGGATGGAAGTTCAATATGTAGCTAGGATGTAGAAGGCTAATGTTAACTAGCTAATGTTGCCCATGAAAGGAAGTTAGTCTAGCAAGCAAGCATTTTAGCCAAGTAGCCTGGGACAACAAAAAATAAAACCATATACTGTATGACAGTGATATATTGTTTTGTCTACATCAAAGAGAGGAGGATGGTATTGACGTTTCTCTACAAGTAGGGTGAGTCAACATGTTTTTTTTCCGACTTGCACAAACATGCGCACACACACACACACACACACACAAACATATACACAGAAATCAGAACCATGGACAGTCACATCATATTTAGCTTATGTTGATTGGACTAAATCGTTTTTTTTTTGGTATCTTTTAGTTGTCACTGTATTAGACCAAACATAGGTGATTTGATGATGTTGAAATGTTGCTGGAATAGTGGAGGCAGCTCCTGTTTTCTTTGCGACTTGTGGTAAACGCTCCGTGGTTCTAAATCAATAGTTGTTTAGTGGTCTGAAAATGTCGGAAACATTAACTTGCTTGACCATGCTGTAGGTCATGTAACTGTTTGTTACATGCAATATGCTTTGTGGACTTCACCGGACAGAGGTTGCTCTCCGGTTTTGTGATGAAACAAAGGTGTGGTTGAATTTATTCTGCCATTGTCTTATTGTCTCGGCCTTTAGGCCTATATATCACGGTCGCAAGGCATATGAACTAACATGTTATAGAGCAAACAATGCAATTATCACAACACATAGGTTGTAATATGGCATTTTCTTCTGGCTTCCTCATTGATTTTACCCACGTACCTCTACTGCTGGTGGAAGGACTGTAACATTTCATAGCATTCAGCCATTGTCAGGCATATGCACACATTTTATAGAAATGAAGGCTTGTACAAGAATATGTGGAACATGTTTTAATAGAGGAGAATATAGAGATCCTGTTGTGCTGTCATAAATTGGCAACACAACAGCCTGGTAATAATGTAAACTAACTAAAGTATTACCAGAGGAGAGGAAAAAGTCGCGCCTACCGCTGCACATACAGTCAAACAGTAAGAGGCATTGTATTCCAATGACATTGGATTTACGATAAATTCAATAACAAAGAAGAAGAGTTAAAGCAAACTTCCTTGTTACCCTGTAATGCGTCCGTCTGAAACCGATTAAACCCCATTTTCGATATAAATGAAGAGGTTTAATTTTGATGGATACTGAAAGCAGTTTCGTGAGAAATAATTGTGAAGAGAGTTGTCACATTAATAACTACCCTACCAGGGTTTTTGTTTTGCAAGAGAAAAAACAGTTCACATAACCGGAAGTAGACGTGGAACTTCGGTTGTCCCCATAGAGAATAATAGAGGCCTCTAGTGGCTTAAAAGCAATTTCCACCATTTTAATGTGGTCAACTGGGTGGTATTTCCAACTTCATTGGCTGATCCCTCCTGATGACCATGTTGGTGTCATGTCCAACCGGGTCATCAGGAGGGATCAGCCAATCGTGAAGAAGAAAATGGACTACTTCAAAATGGAGATTGCCTCAGCGCTGCACGTGCGCCCACAGACACCATAATGGAAAGTATATAGCGATGCACTCTCTATCATTCTCTATGGTTGTCCCACGGCTCGACTAGGAATCATTGAGCTATAAAGTAGGAAAGGACAACAACTGACAGTATAGGGATTGTCGTTTTAGCTAGCCGTATTTTTCGGACAATATGCATGTAATTTCGCGATTTCTATTATTTGAAAAATGATTAGACACATGCTTCGGTAGAGGATTCTGCGAATGCTGGTGCAAAGAAAGAGAGACAGTAACGTTATGTACAAGCTAGCTACCTGTCAGATCATTTAGTTTGCTAGTTAAGGTTAACTAGCTTGCCAGATAAACACAACTGTAGTTTCTAGCTACAATTGTTAAAGCTCATTCGTTCAATATGAAGACACATTATGTGGGGTTGTTGACAGTGTAAGCTAGCTTGCTCAAAGTTTGAGGGTAGGCTTCCTTAGATAACGTCAGCTAGCTAGTTAGCTAGAGATATATGATAGCAAGTTATCTAACACTGGTAGTTAGATAGGTATCAGATATAACCTCATCCAGGCAAGTCTTAAGAATATCCAGAAAACATGTCGCCAATTCCTGTCCTACCCCTTGTTATCAACGGGTGCATGTCTGCACTTGGGTCCTTGGCCACATTAAAGCTAATTCCAGCCTTCAAAGACCACTTCATCTCAGCCAGGCTCTATGGGATGGATCTGAACAAAACTAACAAGAAGGAAGTGTACGTTTATCAATATCAATTGTTTACCAATTATCTACTATCCAGTAGCCTATGTTAATCTATTTTACATTGGCTCGTTTTTTTGTGGTTTGTTGTGGTTTTGTCCTGACTTATTTTAATTTCTCCTCTCTGCAGTCCAGAGTCTCAGGGCGTCATCAGTGGGACCGTGTTCCTCATTATCATGTTCTGCTTCATCCCAGTGCCTTTCCTCAGCTGCTTTGTAGAAGAGCAGTGCACTGGCTTCCCACACAATGAGGTGGGTGAGGGAACTGGGGCAGTTACCTATTCTGTACCTATAATTCTGCCTGTTATTTCTTTATTTGTATCCCCATTTGCTTTTGCAATAGACGGTTAGGTTGTTTAGCAACAAAACGTTGGGTTACAGATGTAACCTTGGTTCTCTAAGTAGAATAACGGGTCACCAAACGACCTATGGGAACTTCCCTTAATATCAAAGATGTTTAAAGTTATGCCACATCCTTTCTGTACCCACGTGACCTTTAAAAGGCGGTGTGGCGTGACATTCTGTCTATTACCTCACTTGAACCCCACGGAGGTGTAGGAATGACATGAAAGTTTGGCGACCCGTTACTCTACTAAGAGAACCAAGGTTATATCCATAACCCAACGTTCTCTTTCGTTTTCGTAATGGGTCGCCAAACGACCTATGGGAGATGCTGTTCCAAAGAGTGGGATAACTCACCATTTAACTTAGTCCAGATGAGTCCCTGGGATGTCCTTGTATCCACCACAGGATGCAATAGAATATAATTACCCAACAGGGTAACACAGACTTTCAACTGTGGTATACAAGTGTATAAGCAAGCTGAAAGTTAGAACTTACAACATGAGGCTTCATTTGGGTGCAACAGCACCAAGCGGTTCAAGGTTCACGGTATTCTCACTTATCTGGGTTGAGAGAGCGTGCCGTGTCCAGAACCACAGACCCCACTGATGGTGTGGACATAACATTGATTCTGTAGTACCTCATGAAAGTCATGGGTGTTGCCCAACTTGCAGCAGCACAGATGGAGTCCAGGGAGGCCCCTCTGAACAGGGCCCATGAAGTGGCCATACCCCTGGTGTGCTACCACACCGTCTGGAAGTTGGTCTACTTGCTGCAGCGTAACCCAATGTGCCAATCTCTTCTTCGAGACAGTGCACCCTTTGGTGTTCTCCTCATAATACACAAAAAGCTGTTCTGTTTGAACAGTTCTTTTTGCAGCAAGATAGGCACTCAATGCCCTTACCAAAGTGTATGCAACTCACGACTCTCCTGTGGGGAGGCGGGTGAAATGTCGCTATGATTAAGGGCTGATTAGGATGTGATAATGAAAGCACCTTAGGTAAGAATGCTGGATTTGGCCGAAGCACTGCCTCAGATCCATCTTCTGCTAAAGTGAGGCATGAAGGATGGGTATAAAACACATGTTATTCTCTAACACGCTTGGCTGAAACAATAGCCAATAGAAAGGCATTCTTGACTGAGAGCTCACATAGCTCAAGTGAAGACCGGGGCTCAAATGGTGGTCTCATAAGTCTAACTCCCAAATAAATGTTATTGGTGCGTACATCTATTTTGCAGATGTTATTCCAGGTGCAGCGAAATGCTTATGTTTCTAGCTCCAACGGTGCAGTAATACCTAACAAAACAAAACAATAGAGGACATCAGTTCTGTGTGTGAATCCATGATAGGATAAATCAGACATCTCGAGGGACAATCAAGGTGTAACAACATGGTTGTGGACGGAATTGCAGAATCTCCACATGAGACCTGGACGGAGTCTGAGGACAAAGTGAGGGAAATGATATCTGAGAAATTGAAGATGGACCACAGGTAGATTGAGGTGGAGCGTGCCCAAAGAACTGGAAAACCCACCACCAGCCCAGGTTACAGGCCCAGGCCGATAGTGGTCAAGTTCCTGAGGTTCAAGGTCAAGGTAGCTGTTCTCCAAAGAGCCAAGAACTTGAGAGGAACGTATATCTTTCTCAACAAGGACTATCCTGAAGCTGTGCGCCAGAAGAGGAAAGAACTTATCCCAGCCATGAAAGCTGCCAGAGCGCGTGGGGACATTGCTTACATCCACTATGACAGGCTCATTGTCCACCCTCCCTCCCAAAAGCCTGGAAGGGATGAGAGAGCCAAGCCAATGGGTTCGTAGCTTCAACCCCGCAGCACACACACACACCCCAATTGATTAATGGACTGCTGAATGTATATTTTTTTCTCTTGCTTTGTTTGCTCAATTCAGTATTATGTCTATCTCTGATAAGCTACCCAGGAAAGGGCTGAAAATAGCCCATATTAATATATGTAGCCTTAGAAATAAGGTTCATGAAATCAATAACTTGCTAACATCAGATAACATTCATATATTAGCCATTTCTGAAACTCACTTAGATCATTCATTTGATGATAAAGCAGTAGCAATACAAGAGTATAACATCTATAGAAGAGACAGAAATGCTTATGGGGGAGGTGTTGCTGTATATATTCAGAGGCATATCCCTGTAATGCTTAGAGAATATCTTATGTCAAGTGTTATTTAAGTGTTGTGGTTGCAGGTTGATTTGCCACATCTAAAGCCTTTTCTTTTGGGGTGTTGCTATAGGCCACCAAGTGCGAAGAGTCAGTATCTAAATAATATGTGTGAAATGCTTGATAGTGTATGTGATGTAAACAGAGAGGTCTACTTTCTTGGGGACCTGAATATTGACTGGTTTTCATCAAGCTGTCTGCTCAAGAGGAAGCTTCTTACTGTAACCAGTGCCTGTAATCTGGTTCAGGTTATTAATCAACCTACCTGGGTGTTTAAAAACGCTACAGGAACAAGATCACCCACATGTATCGATCACATTTTTACTAATACTGTAGAACTTTGTTCTAAAGCTGTGTTAAAGTTTGCAGAAAATAAACGCAGTTGACAGTGAGAGGACGTTTCTTTTTTTGCAGAGTTTATGTATATGATGGTGTGTATAGACATGGACAGTATATGAATAGAAAAGGTGTGTACAGCATTAGTTATATAGGATGAGCCTTGACTAGAATAGAGGATATACAGTGCATTCGGAAGGTATTCAGACCCCTTACATTTACATTTACATTTACATTTTAGTCATTTAGCAGACGCTCTTATCCAGAGCGACTTACAGTTAGTGAATACATATATATATATATTTTTTTTTTATTTTTTTTTTATTTTTTTTATTTTTTTTTTATTTTTATACTGCCCCCCCCCCGTGGGAATCGAACCCACAACCCTGGCGTTGCAAACGCCATGCTCTATCAACTGAGCTACATCCCTACCGGCCATTCCCTCCCCCTACCCTGGACGACGCTGGGCCAATTGTGCGCCGCCCATGAGTCTCCCGGTCGCGGCCGGCTGCGACAGAGCCTGGATTCGAACCAGGATCTCTAGTAGCACAGTTAGCACTGCGATGCAGTGCCTTAGACCACTGCGCCACTCAGGAGACCCTTCACTTTTTCCACATTTTGTTACGTTACAGCCTTATTCTGAAATTGATAAAATTGTTTTTTTCCCCCCTCATCAATCTACACACAATACCCCATTATGACTGGGGCAGGTAGCGTTCTCCTGGCATCCGCCAAACCCAGATTCGTCCATCGGAATGCCAGATGGTGTGAAGCGTGATTCATCACTCCAAAACATTTCCACTGCTCCTGAATCCAATGGTGGCGAGCTTTACACCACTCCAGCCGATGCTTGGCATTGGGCATGGTGATGTTAGGCTTGTGTGCCTTGGAAACCCATTTCATGAAGCTCCCGTCGAACAGTTCTTGTGCTGACGTTGCTTCCAGAGGCAGTGAGTGTTGCAACCGAGGACAGACGTTTTTTACGCGCTTCAGCACTCGGCAGTCCCATTCTGAGAGCTTGTGTGGCCTACCACTTAGCGGCTGAGCCGTTGTTGCTCCTAGATGTTTCCACTTCACAATAACAGCACTTATAGTTGACCGGGGCAGCTCTAGCAGGGCAGAAATTTGATGACATGACTTGTTGGAAAGGTGGCATCCTATGACGGTGAAAGTCACTGAGCTCTTCAGCAAGGCCATTCTACTGCCAATGTTTGTCTATGGAGATTGCATGGCTGTGTACTCGATTTTATACACCTGTCAGCAACGGGTGTGGCTGAAATAGCCAAATCCACTAATTTGAAGGAGTGTCCACATACTTTTGTATATATATATATATATATATATATATATATATATATATATATATATATATATATATATATATTGTAAACGTGAGCGTGAACAAAAGGCAGTACGTCACGCCACACCGCCTTTTATAGTGACAGGTCATGTGGGTACAGTAAGGGTGTGGTGTGACTTTAAACATCTTTTGATATTAAGCATCTCAATCACATCACGTGAAGGGAAAGGAGTTCTCATAGGTCGTTTGGCGACCCGTTACGAAAACAAAAAAGAACTGACGAGTGCGCTAAAACAGAGGGGATTGGCTTAGATCGTTGACAACATGTAAACTATTTTGTCTCCAATAATAAATAAATGTGCACAATGAACACTTGTTTTCTCTCAAATACATCAGTACAGTTGTTGGTTAGCTAGCTAATATTTAGCCATATTAGTCAAAACACCTCAAAACAAGACATGGTACCAAGAACAAGATAAAACTAGTTAATACAAGCCACCTACGATACCGACATGGCAGCTTCTTGTCATTGTTGCTAGCTATCTGACCATCCAGAATCACAACAACACATGGACTTCTGCCCCATTTGAAGCGTGCAAATCGTTTTTCGTGACGTTGTCAGCAAACCCATCTATAGCAACAGGTACTCTTCCTGCGGTCCACACAAAACACGATACACAAAAATCATAGACAAAAACACCTCAGAGACTGCAAGACAAAAAAATCCCAGACACAGTATCTGGCCTGTTTTCAGGATCATTTATAACATGACAGGCTGCCATTGCTCAACATTTCTGCCTGCTTGTTCTGTCCTGACCAGTTTGTCCAGCTAATCGGTGCTCTACTCGCCATCTGCTGTATGATCTTCCTGGGTTTCGCTGATGACGTGTTGAACCTGCGCTGGAGACACAAGCTCCTGCTGCCCACCATGGCCTCCCTGCCGCTGCTCATGGTCTACTTCACCAACTTCGGCAACACTGTCATTGTGGTGCCCAAACCCTTCAGGCTCTTACTGGGGATGCACTTGGATCTGGGTGAGTGAGTGTCACAATAAAAATGAGAGACTGGAGAGGCAAACAAAACGTCATCTGTATCACATTCCGTTTATCCACAATGGCCACAATGCAAATTTCTCTTTAAGGTCCACTTAGTTTACCTACAGCCACAGGAGAGCTGGATTAGAAAGATCCATAGTGTTGCTTCAGGCAAAGCTGGTTGAAATTATGTACATTCCAACTAGTTTACAAACAGTATGTCTATTTGTTATCTGGTTGTAATGACGTCATTTCAACCAGTTTTGCCCGCTGGCAGTGTTGTATCAATTTCAGTATTGCAAGTCATCCTCCATGCTTTGTTGTACGTCTTATGCTGACTGATGTTATTGTCTCTTCTCTGTAGGTATTCTCTACTATGTCTACATGGGCATGCTGGCAGTGTTCTGTACTAATGCCATCAACATCCTGGCGGGCATCAACGGCATCGAGTCAGGACAGGCACTCTTCATCTCCGGCTCCATCATCATCTTCAACTTGCTTGAGCTTGGCGGTAAGTGGCGTTTTTTCTATCTTTCATCAACATCCCCTGTTCTCAGTGCTCCAATCATGTGTGTACACATCCTACCAAATGTAGCTACATTTCCATGTAAAATCAAGTAACCTTTCCTGGTCTGATATATAGAAATGTGGATGTAATTGTGCACACTCTTTTTGACTTTTGCAGGAGACTACAGAGACGACCACATTTTCTCCCTATACTTCATGCTCCCGTTCTTCTTCACAACTTTAGCACTTTTCTACCACAACTGGTGAGTTGGAGACACTGGCCGTGTCCGAAATCAGTCTTTCCTACTACTTACTAAAACGACATACTGTGTACTAATTGTGCTACATACTATTTAGAATGCGCTGTTTAATAAAAATGAATGCAGTAAGCAACAAATATCAACATACAGTGCCTTCAGAACCCCTTGACGTATTCCACATTTTGTTGTGTTACAGCCTGAATTCAAAAAGGATTTAAAAAAGTTTTTTCCATCCATACTCCATAATGACAAATTGAAAAAATGGTTTTAGAAATGTTTGCAAATTTATTGAAGATGAAATAAAGAAATATCTAATTTACATAAGGATTCACACCCCTGAGTCAATACATGTTAGAATCACCTTTGGCAGCGATTACAGTTGTGAGCATTTCTGGGTAAGTCTCTAAGAGCTTTGCGCACCTGGATTGTACAATATTTCACATTAGTCTTCAAATTCTTTAAGCTGTCAAAACAAATATTTAAGAAAATGTTTTGATCAAATATTGAATTTGGCTTTTACTACTATAGCCCATAGAAACACATTGAATAACACATTCATAAATGGCAAAAAAGAAAGTCACAAATAAGTAATAAGGAATAAAGTGTCTGTCCTATATCTATGAGAAATATTTTAGATTTTTTTTTTGACACATTTAACCCCTTATTTTTTGGGGCACAAAACTACCTTCATTTGTATTAGTTACGTTCAGACGAGTCCACTGAGACTTGTTGGGGTAGTAGAGCAAAACGTAGAACACCATGGTATTCGTGAGAGTCTCCTCTTATTTTAGGCCAAACCTTTCGGACGCTACAGACGTTTTTGTGAGAAGACCGATTTTCGATATCTCTCATGGTCTGATGAACACCGCTGTAACTCGGCCACCTTCCACTGCAGATGAGGAAGGCCGACATAGGCAGATGTGGTGGATTGAGACGCAGCCCATACAATAAAAAAACATACAGTGGGGAAAAAAAGTATTTAGTCAGCCACCAATTGTGCAAGTTCTCCCACTTAAAAAGATGAGAGAGGCCTGTAATTTTCATCATAGGTACACGTCAACCATGACAGACAAAATGAGGGAAGAAAAACCAGAAAATCACATTGTAGGATTTTTTATGAATTTATTAGCAAATTATGGTGAAAAATAAGTATTTGGTCACCTACAAACAAGCAAGATTTCAGGCTCTCACAGACCTGTAACTTCTTCTTTAAGAGGCTCCTCTGTCCTCCACTCGTTACCTGTATTAATGGCACCTGTTTGAACTTGTTATCAGTATAAAAGACACCTGTCCACAACCTCAAACAGTCACACTCCAAACTCCACTATGGCCAAGACCAAAGAGCTGTCAAAGGACACCAGAAACAAAATTGCAGACCTGCACCAGGCTGGGAAGACTGAATCTGCAATAGGTAAGCAGCTTGGTTTGAAGAAATCAACTGTGGGAGCAATTATTAGGAAATGGAAGACATACAAGACCACTGATAATCTCCCTCGATCTGGGGCTCCACGCAAGATCTCACCCCGTGGGTTCAAAATGATCACAAGAACGGTGAGCAAAAATCCCAGAACCACACGGGGGGACCTAGTGAATGACCTGCAGAGAGCTGGGACCAAAGTAACAAAGCCTACCATCAATAACACACTACGCCGCCAGGAACTCAAATCCTGCTTAAGCCAGTACATGTCCAGGCCCGTCTGAAGTTTGCTAGAGTGCATTTGGATGACCCAGAAGAGGATTGGGAGAATGTCATATGGTCAGATGAAACCAAAATATAACTTTTTGGTAAAAACTCAACTCGTCGTGTTTGGAGGACAAAGAATGCTGAGTTGCATCCAAAGAACACCATACCTACTGTGAAGCATGGGGGTGGAAAAATCATGCTTTTGGGGCTGTTTTTCTGCAAAGGGACCAGGACGACTGTTCCGTGTAAAGGAAAGAATGAATGGGGCCATGTATCGTGAGATTTTTAGTGAAAACCTCCTTCCATCAGCAAGGGCATTGAAGATGAAACGTGGCTGGGTCTTTCAGCATGACAATGATCCCAAACACACCGCCCGGGCAACGAAGGAGTGGCTTCGTAAGAAGCATTTCAAGGTCCTGGAGTGGCCTAGCCAGTCTCCAGATCTCAACCCCATAGAAAATCTTTGGAGGGAGTTGAAAGTCCGTGTTGCCCAGCGACAGCCCCAAAACATCACTGCTCTAGAGGAGATCTGCATGGAGGAATGGGCCAAAATACCAGCAACAGTGTGTGAAAACCTTGTGAAGACTTACAGAAAACGTTTGACCTGTGTCATTGCCAACAAAGGGTATATAACAAAGTATTGAGAAACTTTTGTTATTGACCAAATACTTATTTTCCACCATAATTTGCAAATAAATTCATTAAAAATCCTACAATGTGATTTTCTGGAGAAAAAAAATCTAATTTGGTCTGTCATAGTTGACGTGTACCTATGATGAAAATTACAGGCCTCTCTCATATTTTTAAGTGGGAGAACTTGCACAATTGGTGGCTGACTAAATACTTTTTTTCCCCACAGTATCTCTAGCTTAAACTGACGGATTTTGATGGGGATTTTTTTATTTGGTTAATTAGATTTATACACGGGTGCATCAATAGACTCTTAAGGATTAAACACATTGCACACAGTGTGTCCATGCAACTTATTATGTGACTTGTTAAGCACATTTGTACTCTGAATTTATTTAGGCTTGCTATAACAAAGGGGTTGAATGCCTACTTATTGACTCAAGACATTTCAGCTTTTCATTTTAAATTAATTTGTAAACATTTCTAAACAAAATCTCAATTAATCAATTGCGTTGATTACCGCCATTCGTTCATTTGGGTACAGTGTGTCCCCTTATCTCATTATCAGCTGATTATCAGCTGTTGTCAAAAGAAAATTATCTTCCTCAAAAGTGTGCAGCGAATTCTGCTAAATGAAAAACCAAAATGAGTATAACATTCTGGCATTTAAAGCATACTCGATTTTTTTTAAATTTCACGTACTGTAAAAAGTTCTATTTTTGCATACCTAAAATGCCTACTATTTAGAATGCATGTATAGGGATTCAGACACGGCTATTGTAAAATGGTGTTGCTGTTAAAAAGCATGTTGTAAATGATTGCCAACATACACTACATCATGTGTTGCCTTTACTACAGGTACCCTTCATCCGTGTTTGTGGGAGACACCTTTTGCTACTTTGCGGGGATGACCTTTGCAGTGGTAGGAATCCTGGGGCACTTCAGCAAAACCATGCTGCTCTTCTTCATTCCTCAAGTGGTCAACTTTGTCTACTCACTACCCCAGCTATTCCATGTAGTACCCTGTCCCAGGCACCGCCTCCCCAGGTAACATTACAGCTCTTTCTCCCTTACTCCTATGATAGCATTGATATAGTATACGTATCGTATAGTGTATAGTACTTTTATGATACAATTCCATGATGAATCCCTTGTTATAAAAGTGATCCTCATTGTTGTTTTTTCTTCTCCTAAATTTGCCTGATGGATGAAGACTGAACCCAGACACAGGAAAACTAGGAATGAGTTGGTCTAAATTTAAAAGGAGGGACCTCTCCAAATTGGGAAATCTTATTTTACAGGTAAACCAATATGTACACATGTTGTAGTATGAATTTTACTTTTGTATTTGTTTGTCCAAAAAGGTGGAATCAGTGCAAATGTTTGACTTTGGTCAGGTAGATTGATATGAGTGAAAGAAAGCTTTGACTTGGGTGGATAATGAATATAATTTGTGCTGTTGTGTATTTTCCACCCATCAGGTGGCAGAGATGCTGCGGGTGCTGGAAGTGAAGCGTGGACAGGAGGGTGATGATGAGTTTGTGGAGTGCAACAACATGACCTTAATAAACCTGGTGCTGAAGATACTGGGACCCACACACGAGAGAAACCTCACCACCATCATGCTGCTCATACAGGTAGCTACAACAGGTCTCATTTCTGAGTAAAATGTTATTATGTACGCTACCAGTCAAAAGTTTGGACTCATTCAAGGGTTTTTCTTTATTTTAATAATTTTTTACATTGTAGAATAATAGTGAAGACATCAAAACTATGAAATAACACATATGGAATCATGTAGTAACCAAAAAAGTGTTAACCAAATCAAAATATATTTTATATTTGAGATTCTTCTAATAGCCACCCTTTGCCTTGATGACAGCTTTGCACACTCTTGGCATTCTCTCAACCAGCTTCATGAGGTTTTCACCTGGAATATATTTCAATTAACAGGTGTGCTTTGTTAAAAGTTAATTTGTGTAATTTATTTCCTTCTTAATGCGTTTGAGCCAATCAGTTGTTTTGTGACAAGGTAGGGAGGTAGGGTAGGGAGCTAGGGGGGGGGTTTATACAGAAGATAGCCCTATTTGGTAAAAGACCAAGTCCATATTAAGGCAAGAACAGCTCAAATAAGCAAAGAGAAACGACAGTCCATCATTACTTTAAGACATGAAGGTCAGTCAATCCGGAAAATTTCAAGAACATTTGAGTGCAGTCTCAAAAACAATCAAGCGCTATGATGAAACTGGCTCTCATGAGGACCGCCACAGGAATGGAAGACCCAGAGTTACCTCTGCTGCAGAAGATAAGTTCATTACAGTTACCAGTCTCAGAAATTGCAGCCCAAATAAATGCTTCACAGAGTTCAAGAAACAGACACATCTCAACATAAACTGTTCAGAGGAGACTGTGTGAATCAGGCCTTCATGGTCGAATTGCTGCAAATAAACCACTACTAAAGGACACCAATAAGAAGAAGAGACTTGCTTGGGCCGAGAAACATGAGCAATGGAAATTAGACCAGTGGAAATGTGACCTTTGGTCTGGAGTCCAAATTGGAGATTTTTGGTTCCAACCGCCGTGTCTTTGTGAGACGCGGTGTGGGTGAACGGATGATCTCCGCATGTGTATTTCCCACCGTAAAGCATGGAGGAGGAGGAGTTATGATGTGGGGGTGCTTTGCTGGTGACACTGTCTGTGATTTATTTAGAACACACTTAACCAGCATGGCTACCACAGCATTCTGCAGCGATATGCCATCCCATCTGGTTTGGGCTTAGTGGGACTATCATTTGTTTTTCAACACGACAATGACCCAACACACCTCCAGGCTGTGTAGGGGCTATTTTACCAAGAAGGAGAGCGATGGAGTGCTGCATCAGATGACCTGGCCTCCACAATCCCCCGACCTCAACCGAATTGAGATGGTTCGGGATGAGTCAGACCGCAGAGTGAAGGAAAAGCAGCCAACAAGTGCTCAGCATATGTGGGAACTCCTTCAAGACTGTTGGAAAAGCATTCCAAGTGAAGCTGGTTGAGAGAATACCAAGAGTGTGCAAAGCTGTCATCAAGGCAAAGGGTGGCTATTTGAAGAATCTCAAATATAAAATATACTTTGATTTGTTTAACACTTTTTTGGTTACTACATTATTCCATATGTGTGATTTCATAGTTTTGATCTCTTGACTATTATTCTACAATGTAATAAAGAAAATCCCTGGAATGAGTAGGTGTTTCCAAACTTTTGACTGGTACTGTATGTGACATATGTATCACTGTCAATGTTGACAGTTCTGTAAGTCGCTTAGTCTGCTAAAATGGCCATATTGTTACAATATTATGAATAAGTTAAGGTACATTATATATACAAAAGTATGTGGACACCCCTTTAGATTAGTGGATTCGGCTATTTCAGCCACACCCGTTGCTGACAGGGTATATAAAATCAAGCACACAGCCATGCAATCTTCATTGTTTGCAGTAGAATGGCCTTTATCTCAGTGACTTTCAACGTGGCACCATCATAGGATGCCACCTTTCCAACAAGTCAGTTTGTCAAATTTCTGCCCTGCTAGAGCTGCCCCGTTCAATTGTAAATGCTATTTTTGTGTAGTGGAAATGTCTAGGAGCAACAACGGCTCAGCCGGGAAGTGGTAGGTCACACAAGCTCACAGAACGGAACCACTGAATGCTGAAGTGGGTAGCGTGTAAAAAATGGTCTGTCCTCGGTTGCAACACTCACTACCGAGTTCCAAACTGCCTCTGGAAGCAATGTCAGCACAAGAACTGTTCGTCGGGAGCTTCATGAAATGGGTTTCCATGGCCGAGCAACCACACACAAGCCTAAGATCACCATGCGCAATGCCAAGCGTCGGCTGGAGTGGTGTAAAGCTCGCCACCATTGGACTCTGGAGCAGTGGAAACGCGTTTCCTGGATTGATGAATCACGCTTCACCATCTGGCAGTCCGAAGGACGAATCTGGGTTTGGCGGATGCCAGGAGAACGCTACCTGCCCCAATGCATAGTGCCAACTGTAAAGTTTTATGGAGGAGGAATAATGGTCTGGGGCTGTTTTTCATGGTTCGGGCTAGGCCCCTTAGTTCCAGAGAAGGGAAGTCTTAACGCTACAGCATACAATGACATTCTAGACGATTCTTTGCTTCCGACTTTGTGACAACAGTTTGGGGAAGGCCCTTTCCTGTTTCAGCATGACAATGCACAAAGCGAGGTCCGTTCAGGAATGGTTTGTCGAATCGCCCAACATCAGTGCCCGACATCACTAATGCTCTTGTGGCTGAATGGAAGAAAGTCCCTGCAGGAAGGTTCCAACATCCAGTGGAAAGCCTTCCCAGTAGAGCTGTTATAGCAGCAAAGGGGTGACCAACTCCATAATAATGACCATGAATTTGCAATTATATGTTTGGCAAGCAGGTGTCCACATACTTTTGGTCATGTAGTGTATATGAAGCCCTTTTTGTGAGCATTTCTAAGATATCTTCGAATACCCTTTAACACGTAATTCATATTTGTCTCTGTCTCAGGTACTGGGGAGTGCATTGGCTTTCGGGATCCGCTATCACTTGGTTCGCCTCTTCTACGACGTCTAGAGACGCCACAGCTACAGAGAGAAAGCTGAGGGACTACAGAGAGGGATGTCCAGCTATGCTGGACCAACCACGTCTGATCCATGATGATCATTCTGCTTATTGACTATTGATTCCTTGATTATTGCTTCACCTATCCCTATCTGATTTAAAATGGGTCTGTTTACAACAAGACTGACAGCTGAGGATGACCTCAGTTCTTCAAAGAAAAATAACCAGTGAAAAATCATGCCCCTCAAAGGCATCACGATTGATAGAATTCTGCTAAATTAACTATTTCAGGATGAACAATTAAGCACTAAATGAATGGCAATCATACTGTTGTGAAAAGAAAGGCAAGATGTCCAGGTCAAAACCCAGTCTATATTGAGGATGGCTACTCTTTGTGACAGACAGATTGCATATGGAGCGATTAGGAGGATATTTTTTAGTTATTCTCTGAGGATTTGAGGGTGGATGGAACTCAGAGCAATAGGGGTGAGATTACAAGGGCTAGATGAAGATGTTACTTTTCTTGGTATTATCAGTTAGGTGTATTTTTATGAACATACTAAAGAAGGACATGTGAAAACTTTTCTCAATCTATGTATTTGTAAGCTTTGCCTTCTTAATGCTAATTTGTTTTGACACTGGACAATTCTGCTTTGTAGGAATGTAAATACAAGTGTAAAATACTTGAGTGATGTTTTACTCTTGTAATGGAATGCTCCAACCAGGAAATAAATAAGTGCTCAGAACAATTAATTTCCAACCAGGAAATAAATAAGTGCTCAGAACAATTACATTTCCTTTATGAAATAGTTATTTAATAATTTTGAGACACTGAAATAATGCTGAATACAGTCACTACTGATATTTCTAACCAGAACGTTTTAATCGTTCCCGTTTTTTGAGGACAATATTCCAGTTGTACAGAACCGCCTTATGTGATTGGCCAAGACAGAACTGGGGCTGACTCAATGATAATAAGTACAGTATGAACAAAGACTGTACAGCAGAGTGGAAGAGGCGAAGCGAGAGGTTTTAGTCTGGCCAAAATATATCCACGAAAATAAGCCAATGAAGTCAAGAATTTATGTGAAGAATTTTGTGAGCGTGCTGAATTTGGTCCACAATTGTATTTATTTATTGCCAATTTGCTACCTGAAGTTTATAGATGGGTAAGCTGACAACGTCACGAAAACGATGCGCACGATTCAAAGGGGCAGAAGTCCGTGGGCTTGTTTGAGTGGTAAGCCTGAAGCAACCGACTGCAGATGAAAGTCAAGGAGTGAAGTTTGTGGAGGTGCATCAACTACAGCCAAAAGTCATACACTGATGTGGTTTTCCAACAGCAAGGCTCAGTGCAACATGGCAGTTTTGTCATTGTTTATAAATGTTTTTCTTTGTAATGTCTAAATAAACAAGTCTCCAACCCCCATATCACACCGTCACAAACTGTAAATATACTGTGCATTCGGAAAGTATTCAGACCCCATGACATTTACCACGTTTTGTTACGTTACAGCCTTATTCTAAAATGGAGGAAATCGTTTTTTCCCCCCTCATCAATCTACACACAATACCCCATAATGACAAAGCAAAAACTGGTTTTTAGAAATGTTTGCACATATATAAAAAATTTAATATCACATTTACATAAGTATTCAGACCCTTTACTCAGTACTTTGTTGAAGCACCTTTGGCAGCGATTACAGCCTCAAGTCTTCATGGGTATGACGCTACAAGCTTGTCACAACTGTATTTGGGGAGTTTCTCCCATTCTTCTCTGCAGATTCTCTCAAGCTCTGTCAGGTTGGATGGGGAGCGTTGCTGCACAGCTATTTCCAGAGATGTTCGATCGGGTTCAAGTCCGGGCTCTGGCTGGGCCACTCAAGGACGTTCAGAGACTTGTCCCGGAGCCACTTCTGCGTTGTCTTGGCTGTATGCTTAGGGTCGTTGTCCTGTTGGAAGGTGAACCTTCGCCACAGTCTGAGGTCCTGAGCGCTCTGGCGCAGGTTTTCATCAAGGATCTCTCTGTACTTTGCTCCGTTCATCTTTCCCTCGATCCTGACTAGTCTCCCAGTCCCTGCCGCTGAAAAACATCCCCACAGTATGATGCTGCCACCACCATGTTTCACTGTAGGGATGGTGCCAGGTTTCCTCCAGATTTGACGCTTGGCATTCAGGCCAAAGAGTTCAATCTTCATCAGACCAGATAATCTTGTTTCTCATGGTCTGTGAGTCCTTTAGGTGCCTTTTGGCAAACTCCAAGCGGGCTGTCATGTGCCTTTTACTGAGGAGTGGCTTCCGTCTGGCCACTCTACCATAAAGGCCTGATTGGTGGAGTGCTGCAGAGATTGTTGTCCTTCTGGAACGTTCTCTCATCTCCACAGAGGAACTCTGGAGCTCTTATAGGTATTTTCAATTACATATATTATAAAATCATTTAACAATAAGCATAATCATTATGGGTTTAACATAGGCTAATCAATGTGTAAAATGACGTATTGAGTTATAGGAATCGGATAGCAGACTTTTTTCCTACAGATTGCTGATTATTTTAGCCCTACTTGAACAAAGTGTTCCGTGTGGAATGAAATCACGTATCGAAGTGACTACACCTGTCTATGATGTATGAAACATATCTTGAAACATACAGTTGAAGTCGGAAGTTTACATACACCTTAGCCAAATACATTTAAACTCAGTTTTTCACTATTCCTGACATTTAATCCTAGTAAATATTCCCTGTTTTAGGTCAGTTAGGATCACCACTTTATTTTAAGAATGTGAAATGTCAGAATAATAGTAGAGAGTTATGTATTTAAGCTTTTATTTCTTTCATCACATTCCCAGTGGGTCAGAAGTTTACATACACTCAATTAATATTTGGTAGCATTCCCTTTAAATTGTTTAAACGTTTCTGGTAGCCTTCCACAAGCTACCCACAATAAGTTGGGTGAATTTTGGCCCATTCCTCCTGACAGAGATGGTGTAACTGAGTCAGGTTTGTAGGCCTCCTTGCTCGCACACGCTTTTTCAGTTCTGCCCACAGATTTTCTATAGGATTGAGGTCAAGGCTCTGTCATGGCCACTCCAATACCATGACTTTGTTGTCCTTAAGCCATTTTGCCATGACTTTGGAAGTATGCTTGGGGTCATTGTCCATTTGGAAGACCCATTTGCGACCAAGCTTTAACTTCCTGACTAATGTCTTGAGATGTTGCTTCAATATATCCACATCATTTTCCTTCCTCATGATGCCATCTATTTTGTGAAGTGCACCAGTCCCTCCTGCAGCAAAGCACCCCCACAGCATGATGCTGCCATCCCTGTGCTTCACGGTTGGGATGGTGTTCTTCGGCTTGCAAGCAACCCCCTTTTTCCTCCAAACATAACGATAGTCATTATGGCCAAACAGCTCTATTTTTGTTTAATCAGACCAGAGGACATTTCTCCATAAAGTACGATCTTTGTCCCCATGTGCAGTTGCAAACCGTAGTCTGTCTTTTCTATGGCGGTTTTGGAGCAGTGGCTTCTTCCTTGCTGAGTGGCCTTTCAGGTTATGTCAATATTGGACTCGTTTTACTGTGGATATAGATAATTTTGTACCTGCAGCATCTTCACAAGGTCCTTTGCTGTTGTTCTGGGATTGATTTGCACTTTTCGCACCAAATTACGTTCATCTCTAGGAGACAGAACGCGTCTCCTTCCTGAGCGGTATGACGGCTGCGTGGTCCCATGGTGTTTATACTTGCGTGCTATTGTTTGTACAAATCCTGGGGGATATAGATACCCTGTATGCAGAGAAGAATTGATAAAAATGTCCAAAAAATCGGAGCAACGCACTAAGAAAATGAATACAGTATGGCCGAAAGGAGGAACGTTTGATGTCTCAGTATGTGAAGAAATGGACACAGTGATAAAGAACTATAAAGCAGGTGACAAAGGGGAAAAAAAACTGAAAAAAAGAGAAAGGGAAGTGCTAAATAATTTCCAGGCACAAGGAGAAGGGTTACTAAAAAGTATGTGAAAGGCTAGGAGCATGTTGAGAAAGGATGATGAAAAGACAAACAGAAAGAAAGTGGACTGGTCCATAGGACCCCCACCATACACCAGCGGACAGTACCCACTAGTGTCTGGAGTGGTAGAAATAAAAGGAGAAATAGAACTGGAAGAGGAGAGAAGGACTCCATCTGCACCTTCTCCAGCAAAAGAAAGGGGTGTAGAAAGGGTAAGAAAGACTGAGCAGATTACAGAAATGAACCCAGAAAGGTTTGATTGTTATGAAGGGGTAAGAGAAGCCCTGGAGAGAATGCAGGTAAATGAGGAAGATGGTGAGGAATCCCTGGATGGAGATATGATAACTGAAATTAATGTGACCAGTAAGCTTGTGGACAGATAAATAAAAAGACTGAAAAGAGGGCTGGAAAAAGAAACAGAGAAAAAGGAAAAAGAACGGTGTATGTCCAGAGAACGGGACCTCAGAGAGCTAGAAAGGGAAGAAGAAGGGGCAGCAGCTAATTTAAGGGAAACGCCATATGATAAAGAAAGAGAAGAGGGAAGGTTGCGGAATAGGAGAACGCTGAAAAAAACTGAAAAGTATAGGGCCAATGTCCAACCTTGATAAGAGGCACACAAGGGCATTATGTCCCGTGGGGATCGCAGGACCTGGAAGGATTGGTCGCCCGCTTGCCGATATACATGATGGGGCGGGTAAGTGGATAAGAACCTTTGAGGAAGAAACTATGGGGAAACTACTGGCTGTGGGGGATCTGAAGGCACTGTTGGCAAGAGTAGTGGGAACAAAGATGGAGGATGTACTGTGTGCCAGCGGCCTGAGAATGGCGGTGGGAGATCCGCTGAGGGATGGAGTGGACTTTGACACCTACCGCCCTGGATTTTGGCGGGCCCTGAGAGCGGAATATCTGGCAAGGATTGACCCCAAGTCCCTGAATGGGGAAGCGATGGGAGAAACAGAGAGCCCATCTGTCTACCTACATGGACAGCTGAAACGATGGAGGCTGGAGACAAAACGGGATCCAGAAGTGGACCCATTGATGATGACCCTGTTTCGAAATTCTGTGGTAGAGGCCATGCCCCAGCCGGTGAGAAGCAACCAAGGGTACTAGGGGTGCCCAGAGAATCTTACAGGAGAGGGTCAGTTTCCAGTACTAACCACTCGAGCTGATCAGGAACCTATGCTGCAGGTTCAAATAGAAGACAGAGGCACACCCATGATGATAGACACTGGAGCCACTTACACTTGTGTAAGTCCAAATTGTGCCTCTCACCTCCCCATGTCAGGCAAATATGCCAAAACTGTAGGATTCTCGGGACAAACATAGTTAATTCCAATGACAGCTCCAGTTCGGTTAACAGCTGACAACAATTCCGCAACCCTCCCCATATTAGTATCAGAACACACCCCTGTCAACCTATTAGGAAGAGACGCTTTGTGTAAAATCAGCATAAAAATTTGTTGTACTCCAGAAGGGGTGATCATAGATAAAGCAGGGTTAAACTTGCAAATGATGAGGACAGGAGACCTAGCAAATGTGTACAGGCTAGGAGGCATTAAACGAGAAGTAGATAAAACAATGGAAAAATGGGGTAGGTTTATTAGAGCAGAGATACCTAAAGCAGAAAGAACAAAATCAGAATACCACTGCACAATGCAGTACGACCCCCAATGTGATCCCCTCCTGGAACAACTGTGGTTGCTGGACACACACAGAAAATCAGCCCCTATCATATCCCAACATAAAATCATTGGGAAACAAGGGGCGGCTATAGAAGTAACAGACGTGGAAGGCTCAGACTTCATAGCAAGATGGCATAACATTCCTTGTGCTGTCCCCCATATTACCTTATTTGTAAATAAAGGAGCTGTAGTGAAAGATCCCATGATGAAGTGAGCAAAAGCAAGCCGATGGGACAAGACAGACAACCCCTTGATTTACCACTCAGTGGATAAATCATTTATTAAAATACTGTGTACCACAGTAATGACCAGTGACCCACAGGAGGTAGAGATTACAGCTAGACAACAAGTTCAGCTAGGGGAGGCAATAACGCCAGTGGAGAGTCTTAGACAAGAAATGGAAAAGAACATACCTAGCAAGGTATGGTCACAGCATGACACAGATGTGGGACTGTCGAATCAGCTAGTCCCATATACATCAGAACAAAACCAGACGCAAAGCCTCCTTGGAAAGCCCAGTATCACATAAAACCTGAGGCAGAAGAAGGCATAAGCAAGACAATTGAAGGATTAATAAAAACAGGGTTGCTAATAGAGACGCAGAGTTGCTGTAACACACCTCTGTTGCCAGTCCTTAAAGCAGACAAACAGAAATGGAGGTTGGTACATGACTTGAGGGCAGTAAATGACATAGTGCAAGACTGGCCTGCTGAAGTCCCAAATCCCCACACGCTGCTGACCAATGTTCCTCCAGAAGCCAAGTATTTTACAGTAATAGATCTATGTGGAGCGTTTTTTTGTGTGCCCCTGGCAGAGGAGTGTAGACATCTGTTTTTCATTTACATACAAAGGCAAGCAGTACACATACACACGCATGCCACAGGGGTTTAAACACTCACCCCATGTATTTAATCAGGTCCTGAGAACAGACCGTGAGGAATTGATACTCGAGGGAATATTGATTCAATATGTGGATGATGTCCTAATCTGTGCTCCCTCCTTGGAACAATGTCATACCGATTCCATGAAAGTCTTGACAAAACTAGCGGAAGGGGGACACAAGGTATCGAAAATAAAGCTCCAATACTGCCAGCCTCAAGATTAATATCTGTGACGGACAGTAGCTCATGGTACAAAGGCAATAGCACCAGGACAATTAGAAGGCATCAGCAAACCACCGCTAGCCCAAACAGTTGCCCAAATGCTGACGTATTTAGGGATGACAGGATTCAGCTCTGACTGGATAGTCGAATATGCTGTCAAAACAGCACCTCTACGAGAACTTATGAAAAATGCTGGGCAACTAAACCTTAGGGCTAACCTTGATCGGAAGAATGATGCCTTA
This sequence comes from Coregonus lavaretus, assembly GCF_964263955.1. NCBI lineage: Eukaryota > Metazoa > Chordata > Actinopteri > Salmoniformes > Salmonidae > Coregonus > Coregonus lavaretus. The sequence continues at coordinate 47,889,793 of NC_140002.1, forward strand.
ACTGCATTTGAAACGTTAAAACAAGAAATGCAGTCTGCCCTGGCTCTAGCAGCCCCGGACTACACAAAGCCGCTTCTGTTATATGCAGCAAATCAGTGTGACGGTTATGCAGCAGCAGTTCTTATGCAGGAGTCCTGCAGTGGGCGACGGAAGCAGCCTATTGCATACTATAGCACCAGACTGGATTCTGTGGCGCAGGGATATCCACCCTGCTATCAGGGTCTAGCTGCTCTGCAGTATGTATACGACAAAGCATCCACAATTACTATGGGCTACCCTATAGTTATATACACACATCATAAAATAGTGGAGCTAATAGAACAGGGAAAATGTGTGCTTACCAATGCAAGAACCTTGGAATACATGACCCTATTAACAATCCCAGATGTCTCCATTAAACGCTGTAGTACAGTGAACCCGGCAGAAAGAATTCCGTTAGAATTCGAGGGTTTAGCACACAATTGTGTGGCAGAATCATTGACATTCACCCGGCTTAGACCAGACTTAGAGTCAACACCATTGCCCGATCTGGGAAATGGCATGTGGAGGACTATTTTGTAGACGGGTCTTGTTACAAAGACCACACTGGAAATCAGGCTCGATTTGCAGTAGTGAAGAAACAAGGAAGGGAATTTAGAGAAGTAATGACAGAACATTGCCCACTGGCTGAACTTAAAGCACTTACTGCGGCCTGTATGCTGGGGAAAGGGAAGGCAGTTAACATATACACTGATTCAGCCTATGCACATGGTGTGTGTCACCTGTTTGGGGCAGTCTGGAAACAACGGGGGTTCAGGAAAAGTGATGGCACGCCTATACAATATCACAAGCAAATTGTGAAACTTATGACAGCGCTAATGTACACGACACGGCTGGCTATAGTTAAGTGTCAGGCTCACAAGAAAGGCAATGACTTTATTATCAGTGGCAATAATGCAGCAGATGAAGCTGCTAAACAGGCCTCCAAATGCATCATCCCGGTGCTAGCACCAATGGTCATTGTAGAATCTGCACCTCAGTTAGATGACATCATTAGAATGCAGGAAAGGGCAGGACCCTACGAACAGACAAAGTGGCACCAAAGAGTATCTACGAAAGATGTGACAGGGTTATGGAGATCCCATGAGGGTACTATTGTAGCACCCACCATATTACTTAACCTGTTAATAACAGATGCGCATGGTTTTGACCATTGCGCAAGGGGGGAAGTGATAAGGAAGATCAAACAGCAAGGATATTGGTCACCATATCTACAGGCAATGGTAGATGATACATTGGCAAAATGTGAAGTTTGTGCACAAAACAATGTGTGCAAGGGCATAACCACGCCTATAGGTCACATACCGGTCACAGAGGGACCATTTCAACACCTGGTCATAGACTACGTGGATATGATTAACAAAGTGAATGGAAAAAGATACATGCTTGTAATTATAGATAGGTTCAGTAGATGGGTAGAAGCAGTACCATCAGTAGACCTAGGATCAGGAACAGTAATCAAATTCCTAACCAGAGAAGTGATACCCAGGTTTGGAATACCGACAGAAATCAGTTCAGACAATGGGTCAGCATTTATTCAGAAAACAGTAAAACAAGTATTACAACAGCTAAGGATAAAGCAAAGACTGGGATGTGTGTATTCTCCACAGTCGCAAGGGATGGTTGAAAGAATAAATGGAACCCTCAAGGCTAAGCTGAATAAAATCTGTGCTCGTGCAAAGCTTAACTGGGTGGATGCATTACCGCTTTCCTTAATGAGCTATCGCATGCAAACTAACAGAAACACGCACCTAGCCCCGCATGAAATGCTTACGGGTCGACCCATGCCAGTGCCAGTTCTGAGAGGACCCTATAAGGTCCCTCACTTGAACAATTAGAAATGGAACTCAAAGCATATGTGAGACAACTAACAGCTATACATAAGGCTTTTTATCTCCAGGAAAAAAAAGATGAGAACCAGAGCCAGGACCAGAGGTGTCCAGTCCGGTGGTGCCAGGGGACCAAGTGTACATCAGGGTCTTCCGAAGGAAGTGGAACCAGCCCAGGCTAGAAGGTCCATACAAGGTGATTCGAGCTACGCCTACGGCCATACAGGTGGAAGGAAGCATTACGTGGTACCATCTGAATCACTGCACTTGAGTCCCGAAAGGAGTCGGTGCACTACCAGCGAGAGATGAGGAAACTGAGGATGCTGAAACACCCGATAGGGAAGAAGAGGAAACAGGAAAAGAAGAAGAAGGAGAAGACTCACCAGATCTCCCCACCATTGATTTCTCTGCCTTTAACTGGTCCCCCTAACAGAAATTGTAAACCAAACAGCTGAATAAGGAAAATTGCATGCTGGCAATAGTGAAAAGCACAGAAACAAGACAAAGACGAGAAACAGACAGGATTAGAATGTCCATTCCTGCACAAACAAGAACCACGACGGAAATACAGAAAGCATTCGCTATTAAGTGGTCCTCTGTAGCTCAGCTGGTAGAGCACGGTGCTTGTAACGCCAAGGTAGTGGGTTCGATCCCCGGGACCACCCATACACAAAAAAAAATGTATGCACGCATGACTGTAAGTCGCTTTGGATAAAAGCGTCTGCTAAATGGCATATTATTATTATTATTATTAAGGAGCAAGGGTCAGATGATGGATTATGTGGGTGGGCCCATCACCGGGATTATGGGGAAACCACATGGGACAACAGTGACTGTGATATCAAGATAATAAAAGAAGGAGACAGGTGGACCATAGACATAAGAGTGACAGCCCAAGACCCAGATAAACAATATTATGTAGTAATTACAAGCACGGCATTCCCAGGGGGCAATGCTGAAGTAATTATTCCTTGGGAACGTACACCAGCCCCCTTACCTACTAGGGCCCCAACAGACGTGGAAGAAAGGGTATGGAAGGAGGCACTGGGCAATGACTGGTATAAGTGGACACAATATACTACATTAAAACTGAAGAAAGAAAATTGTCTAGTATGCACCCCCTCCCCATTAAAGGAATTGATAGTAGTACCAAATCCCCACAGCTACCAGGACTGTGCTGATTTTAACCACAACTTCTGTCATCTAAGAGACTGGGAGAGACCGTACTGTCCAGCAGAATGTTTGTTTATATTCCGGGTTTCCTAAATATGACAATTTTATAGTCGAACAGGGTGGGGGGAGTGGTGTAAGCAACTAGATGTTAGAAACCAGGAAAATGGAAGCACCGGAGAAATATCAAATAGATTACAGGCAGAAGTATGTGATTTGGGAAAATTCAAGGGAAAATGTGAAACTACATGGCACCTGGATAAAAATATCTATTGGAATGCGGATACCCCCAAAAGGAAAATCTATCATGCAGGAGGGTCAAGTACTGAAGTGATAGTTACCCCTGAAGTATGCGAGAATCAGACACTGGCACTACCGTTGATCGCTCCTTATGAGGATCAGTCGTTGGCCGTGGCAGATTTCTTCTGGATCTGCCAAGAGCAACTGAGGGTAACATTACCAAAAGGATGGAAAGGGCTCTGTGCCAGAGTACAGCTAATACAGCAAGTTGTAATAGCTGACTGGGAGGCCCTAAAGGTTGATGGGCAGGATACCCAATTAAAAAGATCAAAGAGGACATATCAAACCGATCCCAATGTAGAGCTAGATTCTATAGGCCAACCCCGGGGAATTCCTAACGAATTGAAAGCTAGAAGTGAAATTACATCAGGATTTGAATCAATATTTGTTTGGATAACTCCCAATAAAAACTTAGAATGGATCAATTACATTTATTACAATCAGCAAAGGTTCATAAATTATACTGACTCAGCATTGACAGCTCTGTGAGAACAAGTACAGGCAACAAGTAGGATGACCTGGCAGAATAGGCAGGCTTTAGATTGGCTCCTAGCAGAGAAAGGTGGAGTCTGTGTTATGTTTGGGAGCGAGTGCTGCACCTTTATTCCCAACAATACTGCCCCAGGTGGAGCATTCACTGAGGCAATGATCAAGCTTAAAGGACTAAGACAAGAAGTCAACAACAATGCTGGGAATGACGCACATGCCTGGGACTGGCTGGACTTAACTCTGGGAAAATGGGCAGTAATGTTTTCAAAAATGCCAATCATGATAGGCATAGCACTGGTGGTAATGGGAGTAGTCTTTTGCTGTGTATTGCCTTTGCTGAAATCCCTCCTGATCCAAACCACAGTAAAACAGATCACTGTACGAAGCACAACTGTAAAAACCAGAACAGACTGGGGAATGGAATTAACTCCAGGAGAAGTGTTCCCAGTCCAAGGACAACCAGGACACTACATAAACGCAAATGGGAAGCCCTGCAATATTAAAGGAGGACCACTGAACTGCCCATACGGCAACCCGGAATGTCTGTATGGGGTAACTCCAGGAGGTGGATGGGCTTGCCATGACTACGAAACTAAAAAGCACAGATTGGGAGCAAACCTTAAGAATGATTTTCCGGACATACAGTTGGGGAAAAAAGTATTTAGTCAGCCACCAATTGTGCAAGTTCTCCCACTTAAAAAGATGAGAGAGGCCTGTAATTTTCATCATAGGTACACGTCAACTATGACAGACAAAATGAGGAAAGAAAATCCAGAAAATCACATTGTAGGATTTTTAATGAATTTATTTGCAAATTATGGTGGAAAATAAGTATTTGGTCAATAACAAAAGTTTCTCAATACTTTGTTATATACCCTTTGTTGGCAATGACGCAGGTCAAACGTTTTCTGTAAGTCTTCACAAGGTTTTCACACACTGTTGCTGGTATTTTGGCCCATTCCTCCATGCAGATCTCCTTTAGAGCAGTGATGTTTTGGGGCTGTCGCTGGGCAACACGGACATTCAACTCCCTCCAAAGATTTTCTATGGGGTTGAGATCTAGAGACTGGCTAGGCCACTCCAGGACCTTGAAATGCTTCTTACGAAGCCACTCCTTCGTTGACCGGGCGGTGTGTTTGGGATCATTGTCATGCTGAAAGACCCAGCCACGTTTCATCTTCAATGCCCTTGCTGATGGAAGGAGGTTTTCACTCAAAATCTCACGATACATGGCCCCATTAATTATTTCCTTTACACGGATCAGTCGTCCTGGTCCCTTTGCAGAAAAACAGTCCCAAAGCATGATGTTTCCACCCCCATGCTTCACAGTAGGTATGGTGTTCTTTGGATGCAACTCAGCATTCTTTGTCCTCCAAACACGACGAGTTGAGTTTTTACCAAAAAGTTCTATTTTGGTTTCATCTGACCATATGACATTCTCCCAATCCTCTTCTGGATCATCCAAATGCACTCTAGCAAACTTCAGACGGGCCTGGACATGTACTGGCTTAAGCAGGGGGACACGTCTGGTACTGCAGGATTTGAGTCCCTGGCGGCGTAGTGTGTTACTGATGGTAGGCTTTGTTACTTTGGTCCCAGCTCTCTGCAGGTCATTCACTAGGTCCCCCCGTGTGGTTCTGGGATTTTTGCTCACCGTTCTTGTGATCATTTTGACCCCACGGGGTGAGATCTTGCGTGGAGCCCCAGATCGAAGGAGATTATCAGTGATCTTGTCTTCCATTTCCTAATAATTGCTCCCACAGTTGATTTCTTCAAACCAAGCTGCTTACCTATTGCAGATTCAGTCTTCCCAGCCTGGTGCAGGTCTATAATTTTGTTTCTGGTGTCCTTTGACAACTCTTTGGTCTTGGCCATAGTGGAGTTTGGAGTGTGACTGTTTGAGGTTGTGGACAGGTGTCTTTTATACTGATAACAATTTCAAACAGGTGCCATTAATACAGGTAACGAGTGGAGGACAGAGGAGCCTCTTAAAGAAGAAGTTACAGGTCTGTGAGAGCCAGAAATCTTGCTTGTTTGTAGGTGACCAAATACTTATTTTCCACCATAATTTGCAAATAAATTCATTAAAAATCCTACAATGTGATTTTCTGGATTTTTTTTCTCATTTTGTCTGTCATAGTTGACGTGCACCTATGATGAAAATGACAGGCCTCTCTCATCTTTTTAAGTGGGAGAACTTGCACAATTGGTGGCTGACTAAATACTTTTTTCCCCCACTGTATGTATATTATTTTTAAAGGAACTGTCTTTATCACGCCATCAATAGAGTCAGGCAAGAGGACGGGAAACCAAGCAGACATGGGCATAGACAGGAAAGAGGCTAGACAAAGAAACCATAGTGGCTCAAGGTCAAGGGAGGGTGGCTGTTTGGATAAAGAGGGGGCTCCGATATGATATGAAAAGATAAAGCTGTATTAAAAGAGCTCTAACTCTGGGACTGGCAGTTGCTCCGCAGACCAGCTCGGCTTGTCACTTTGTAATAAAGTATATTCTGAGCTCACAAGCTCCAGTGTCTGAGAGATATCTTTGAGAAGTATTTCCACTACACTTTGTCAGAGGGACCATCGGGTTCTTGGTCACCTCCCTGACCAAGGCCCTTCTCCCCCGATTGCTCAGTTTGGCCGAGCGGCCAGTCATGGTGGTTCCAAACTTCTTCCATTTAAGAATGATGGAGGCCACTGTGTTCTTGTGGACCTTCAATGCTGCAGACATTTTTTGGTACCCTTCCCCAGATCTGTGCCTCGACACAATCCTGTCTCGGAGCTCTACGGACAATTCCTTCGACCTCATGGCTTGGTTTTTGCTCTGACATGCACTGTCAACTGTGGGACCTTGTATAAACAGGTGTGTGCCTTTCCAAATCATGTCCAATCAATTGAATTGACCACAGGTGGACTCCAATCAAGGATGATCAATGGAAACAGGATGCACCTGAGCTCAATTTCGAGTCTCATAGCAAAGGGTCTGAATACTTATGTAAATAAGGTATTTCTGTTTTTTATTTGTACTAAATTTGCAAAAATGTCTAAACCTGTTTTTGCTTTGTCATTATGGGGTATTGTGTGTAGATTGATGAGGAAAACAATTAATTTAATAAATTTTAGAATAAGGCTGTAACGTAACAAAATGTGGAAAAAGTGAATACTTTCCGAATGCACTGTATGTGTGTGCATTGTACTATCAATTGAGGAGAGAGAGCCTCAAATATCACATTCATTTTTATCACAGGAGGTTGGTGGCACCTTAATTGGGGAGGACGCGCACGTGGTAATGGCTGGAGCGGAATAAGCCATTATTCTGAGCCGTCCTCCCCTCAGCAGCCTCTACTGATTTGTACATGTCCACTATATACATATGAATCGCTACAAAGCTCCTTCCTGTTTCAATCAAGTCTTTGCTCCCATTCCTGTGAGATTGTTTGACAAATAGCGCCTCCCACTATAGAGTACCACAGTATGAGTCATAATACCCATAAAACCTAGCGATCAAAGAGGGAAATTGTTCCAATTGTTTTTCCACCATTCATGTTTCCCACAGGGGATTTGAGAAACATTTAAAATAAAAGCTGTGTTTCGTGTAGGCTTACCCTGGCGTGACGTTTTGATAACTGTGTAAATCTCTCTAGGACAAGGTGACCTTTATCAATATATTTGGCTCGATTAACTCCCCCCAGAAGGAAATTCTAATTAGCTGCTAATGTGGCTATCATAAAGAACTACAAATGCCATGATGATCTGGACGAGACTGACGAATCGAGGCAAAGGTAAGAATCTCTGGATTAACTACCTAATGTTAGTTAAATGTAGTAATGAATAAATTGGCTAAGTTTCTTTGAATGGACAATTCTGTGAACTTTCTTGTGCAAGTTTTAAATTGACACAATACCCGTTAGCAAAGGTGTTAGCTAGATACGACGTGCAGGAGCTTGCAGGGATTTGTAGTTTTGCATGATGTCTACTTTGATGCTAATTAGCATTTTCGAATCTGAGCGTAAATAGAGCTGAATATATTGATAAAAGTCACGTTGTCCGAGAGAGATTTACATGGTTATCAAAATGTCAAGCCAGGGTAAGCCTACACGAAACACAGCCCTTATTTTAAGTGTTTCTAAAATCCCTAAGGGAAAAATTAATGGCGGAAAACGATTGAAACCATTTCCCTGTTTGACTGCTAGGTTTTATGTGTATTATGACACTTCCACTGTGGGGCTCTATGCAGGCGATGGCTGAAAGTTGGCGATGGCTGAAATATGGCCAGATAACTAGCAACAATGACAAAGAAGCTGGCATTAGGGAATCGTAGGTGGCTCAATTCAGCTTATCTTGTTCTTGATACCATGTCTTGTTTTGAGGTGTTTTGACTGAAGTCAAGTCTATGATAATATGACTAAAATTTGCTCGCTAGCTAACCAACAACTGTAACAATGTGTTTGAGAGACAACAAGTGGTCATTGTGCAAATGTATTTATGTTTTCAATAAACATTAGAAATGAAATATCCCAGCCAACATGTCCACACCTGGGTTTTATATGTGCTTCATGGCTCTAAATGCAAGGGCTCTAAATGGTTAACTGGTACCCAGTTGGGTTAACATTTTGGGCCAGACATTGACAAACCCATGTGGAATATAGTGTGGGTCCCTGAATCATTTTTTAACGGGCTGTAAGTCGGCAATCTGGCGTTATTTTTTCATTAATAATGATTGGGACCCAATCAGGTTAATCATTTGGGTCACAAACAGACAAACCCATGTGGTACCTTGGTACCAAATTGGCCCTGAATCAATTTTAAATTGGTTGTAAGAGGGCTATCTGCTGTGAATATGGTCAGAGACTGTCTATGGGACCCAGTTGGGCATAGCAACTGGGTCACACATGGGAAAACTCATGTGGACTATAACAATTGTCCCTTTACCATTTTTTTTATGGGCTGTAAGTGGGCTATTGTTCGTGAATAAAATAAAATGTTATTGGTCGCGTATACTTATTTTGCAAATGTTATCGCAGGTGAAGGGAAATGCTTATGTTTGTAGCTCCAACAGTGCAGTAATATCTAACTATACAAAACAACAACACACAAATCCAACAAATAAAAATAAAGGAATTAAGAAATATTAGAACGAGCAATGTCAGAGTCCAGAATATAAATATGTATCTTTATGATGCTGTGTCTAGACATTATGGACAGTATTTGAATAGAACAGGTGTGTACAGCAGTAGTTATATAGGATGAGCATTGACTAGAATACAGTATATACATATGAAAATGGTCAGGGACTGTCTCTGTGACCCAGTTGGGCATACCACCTGGGTCACACATGCACAAACCCATGTGGGTGATAGTGTGGATCCCAAATGGGCCCTGGATATTTGTTTTTATAGGCTGTTTTTTTTTCTCAGGAATTATTATTGGGATCCACTCGGGTTAACCAGGCAAACCCATGTGGGCAATAACATAGGTCCCAAATGGGCCATTTACCATTTATAAATGGGTTGTAAGTGGGCTATATGGTGTGAATATGGCCAAGGATAGTCTCTGGGACCCAGTTGGGCATACCACCTGGGGCACAAGCGCATTCAATATTTTGAGGAGCACATGACTGAATTTGAAATTCAGGCGTTAAATGTTGGGAGTCCAGCCAGGCAAGACAACGGGAACTGGAAATCTACAGAGTGATTCGACCGTTAAGTGGAACTGACTAAATGTAATGTTTGCTTGTGTTAGCTAATCGGTTTAGTTTTTTCTGCTGCTGCTTGGCTGCAGCCTTGTTATAGCTAACGTTAGCTAGCTAGCTAATGTTTGGCATGGTTGCTAGTAAGCTAGCTAACGCCATGTTGCTAATGTTAGCTAACTCAAGACTGGCTGAAATACAATGACAAGCTAGCTACTTTGCTCAAAGTGTCTCCTTTATGGGGGTGATAAGTGTCAGAATTAAGCCTAGGAAACAGTACCAACGTGTGGCTGTCGCCTACCATTGAACGTCTGACTGACATGACATTATACTAACGTCTCTGTGACGCCTGCATGTTAATAAAACTAGGCAACAGTACCACCGTGTGGCTGTCGCCAACCATTGAACGTGTAACTAACATGTCATACCAACGCCTTACTAACATCTGCGTGACGCCTGCGTGTTAATGAAAGTCATAAGGTGCATAGTTTATATTTATGTTAATTAAATCTCAACCATACATGTTATTAATGTACCGTTTTCCCCGTGCAAGCCGACATTCCAAAGTAGCCACCTTGAGCTATAGTGTAGCCTACCGCTTGTGTATTTCCTGTTACCGCTAATAGCCAAGAAAAGATTATGTCCAATCTATAGGTAATCTGTTTTTCCCTCAACACCTCATGGGATGGGATGTTAATTTATCTCGCTGTATACAGATCTAAATGTTGTTAGCCAATCACAGACTGTGTTGTTACCAGTTCCCAGTAGTCTACATCAGACAACCAATAAGAGTTATGTCGGTGGCTTTCGTCGAATAGAGGAATTAAAAGGCTTTCCCAGAGTGTCCGTGCTATTCGGGACCCGTGGTATGTCCCTACCTCATTCAAGTAGAAATGTAAAATGTTTAAGTTTAGTGTTAGTTAAGGGTTATAGTTCAGGGGTAGGGACGTCCCAAGGAATCCGGATAGCAGTGACCGTTCATAGAGTGAGACACGGGCACGGTATTTGAGAGCTCGGCGGCGACACAGACATTAATTTGTTACGGCTAGTGTACACTAGCACGAGGTAAATTGCCGCTTAGGCCGCCCAGATTGGCTGGCTTGTGGGAGTGCTGGCAACTATGGAAAGCCAAAAGGTTCAAATCGTCTTACCCGGAAGACGTTTTAACACTTGTAATGATAATTTTTCACTTGCTTTTTTCAATTGTCAAAAGTCATTTTTACACCTGTTCATTACACCTGTCCAGTGTGCATTTACAGGTGATTAGAACGCTTGTTATGGTCATTTTTACACGTATTCATTACACCTGTCCAGTATGCATTTACAGGTGATTAGAACGCTTGTTATGGTCATTTTTACACATGTTCTTTACACCTGTCCAGTGTGCATTTACAGGTGATGTTAATGCTCTAACCCATAGACTTCCCCAGCGATATGGGGGAGAGGGCCAGAGAGGGCTGAGGCTGACCCAGGGAGGGGGGCCCGACCCCTGGAGAGGTGTGCCTACCCCCGCCCATGGCCACCAGGTGGCACCAGTACATCCAGCCAGCTCCCTGCACCAGGGAGGTTGCCTGACTCCCGCCAGCGGCCACCAGGGGGCACCACTACATCCAGCCAGCTCCCTGTCCCAGCTAACTCCGCCATTGTTCCTTTCGACAGCCTATGTGGTAATGAATGGCGTTTTTGTAGGTTTTTTTGATTATCGCCGAAAATTACATATTTGATAAATACAGGCTTAGGGAAATGTTATACGTTTTGTTCTATGAGAATCTTCATCAGCTAACGTCACATTTTGTGATTTTGTAAGCATTTATGTATTGAATAAAAGTACATAAAGGCTTCATAATTGATAAAGGTCATGTTAAATGACTGATATTATCTCATAGAAAAAACGTATACGATCTCCTAAGCCCGTCTTAACCTGATCTTATTTTCGGCGTTTTGTCATATTTCTACCATTATTACATTTACATTTTAGTATGTAAGCAGGCGCTCTTGTAATATTTTGCTAAATACATATACTGTAACTCACAGCATTTTCCTCACAGTAACACATATTTTCAGTCTTTATTGGTCTTGTTACAGCAATTATTAATTAATTTATGGCTTTGAAAAATCTATTCAGTTCCTCCACATTTAAATAAATGGCGCCCAACTTGAAAATAGGCTGCTGTGACTGATTTTACACTAAATCTATGATGATTCTATGAAGCTTTTCCAATGGGTCTCCTTGTTCTGTGGGAAGTTCGGTGTAGTTATCATCTAGGGTACCATGTGATAATAAAGCACATCTCAATAATGCCCATTCTGTCTCATCAATATGCCCCAAAATGCATACAGGTACTGTATGACCTTTGACCCCCCCAAGGTGGACCCATGGAGATGTCATTAACATTCCAATTATTTCATCCCTTATTCCATACCTCAAGTTAATAACATATCAATTGCCTTATTTTGCAAAGATTGTAACCTGATAATACATTAATTTATTTGTCTTGAATAGTGATTTCCTACTCATTCTGACACTATACATCCACTAGATGGGGTGTTTTGACTAAAGTACCTACTTTTCCAAAACCCCATCTGTTTGACTTTTAGATTAATGTATTAATAGTCACTACCCTTTACAAGCCACACAATAACAATTTAAGACTAAAAAGGTGTGTTTTAAGATCCCTTTTAAATACACTACCAGTCAAAAGTTTGGACACACCTACTCATTCAAGGGTTTTTCTTTATTTTTACTATTTTTTACATTGTAGAATAATAGTGAAGACATCAAAACTATGAAATAACACATATGGGATCATGTAGTAACCAAAAAAAAGTCTAACAAATCAAAATATATTTTATATTTGAGATTCTTCAAATAGCCACCCTTTGCCTTGATGACAGCTTTGCACACTTACTTTAAATGGATCAGGCCTTTGCTGACAAGCATCTGAAATACCATAACCTTGTATCACGCTCGGACAGCCTTGGATATAAGTGCAAGTTGATAGCATTGATATTTTGCCATCTCGGCCACGTACATAGGCTTACGGTATGTGGCCTTCAGATTGCAGGCCTGTCTAAGAGTAGAGCAAAGCAACTGGTGAAGTACTGCTCTGATTTAGCTGTTATGGGCAGCCTAGCTGTATGGAGAAAGGGGATTTTTGTATCCTTGTCCTTTTCTCTTTTTATCCAAGACCTTTGAAATGTTGTAATGATACTGTAGTGATTGAGGGAGAGAAGTTGGACGAGGGCTGCTTACCCTGGACCAGTGTAGGGTAAGCACACTTGCCAATAGTTATACCACCTGTATCTTTGTTTAGACCTAACCTGTTCTTTCTGTGCCATGAAGGTCCAGACCTCTTGGTAGATGTCGAGCAAGCATACAGGGATGCTACACAGGGTTACTACTGTATGTGTCTCTGACATACATCCAGTGTCTCATTCCTGCTTTTGAACAATAAATAACTAGCTGGGTTAGCACACAAATTAGCTAACATTGTAGCTAGCATTAAAAATATATAAAAGTCAGTTTCAGTAACATAACAATGATGCCATGCATTTCTATCACAAGTTGCTGGGCTCAGTTGGCATGAAATGGGGCGACATCTTTACTATGAAATGTGTAAACAAACTAGGTACAACACCCTCTTGGCTAGTCAGTATAAAATAAAGTTAACCAGCTAGTTAGCTAACATACAATAGAAAGGTATGGGAAGCTTGTTAGCACAACATGCTAGTGGACTTTCAGAAGAGAAATGCAGATTCATAAAAGCTATACAGTACTAGTTGTAAACCGTGATGGAATGTATAAAATCATATCTAAAATAGCACACTTACATTTTAGTCATTTAGCAGACGCTCTTATCCAGAGCGACTTACAGTTAGCACATACATTATTTTATCGAACCCACAACCCTGGCGTTGCAAACGCCATGCTCTACCAACTGAGCTACATCCCCTGCCAGCCATTCCCTCCCCTACCCTGGGCCAATTGTGCGCCGCCCCATGGGTCTCCCGGTCACAGCCTGGATTCGAACCAGGATCTCTAGTGGCACAGCTAGCACTGCGATGCAGTGCCTTAGACCACTGCGCCACTCGGGAGAGATAGGTTGGCAATGTTAGTGAAGGAGCTCCTCCATCCATGTTTTTTGATCTTAAGCTTGCTTGAAGGAATCAGTGAGCTTCTATATTTATATATACTGTATATAAAAACATTTGTTTTTCTAAATATAAAGACTTTATGAAAAGCTTTATGTTTTTTGGAAAAAAGAACATCAACCATATATTTTGTTTAAAAAACATTTTATTTAACCTTTATTGAACTAGGCAAGTCAGTTAAGAACAAATTATTATTTACAATGACGGCCTACCCGGCCAAACCCGGACGACGCTGGGCCAATTGTGCGCCGCCGTATGGGACTCCCAATCATGGCCGGATTGTGATACAGCCTGGAATCGAGCCAGGGTCTGTAGTGATGCCTCTAGCACTGAGATGCATTGCCTTAGACCGCTGCGCTACTCAGGAGCCCCATATAATTGTCTATTAACATTTAAACAGGGAAAATCCTACTTTGAAAAGCAACTTCACAGAAGACACGCGTTTTCTACACTTGTAAATGCAAACACAACAGGTGAAAAAAATCAAGCATAAAAATGCGTTACATGTGCTCACAATGTGATATTAAGAAGACAGGCGCTTTATTCACCTGTTCATGCAAAAGGACATGCGGAAGAATCACGTGTAAAAATGTAGACCAAGCGATTAGAACGCTTGAATATTGTACAGACGCATTAAATTGTGCCACCGCACACGTTTTGAACACCTGTGTAGTAACTGGCACAATTTCATGCGTCTGAAAGTACCACTTAGTAGCCCCTCCCACATCAATTTCCGGGAGTTTGACTTTGTTTGACTTCCGGCATGTCGTGATGGCTTGCTTAATCAGGGAGGGAGGAGGTGTTGCTAAATATGGATAAAATTGATAAAATTAGTAATTTACATTTACAGAATATAAACGCTGCAGCAAGGAGAAATTAAAACAAGTGTTTCCACATAGCATTACAACTACAAAGCTGACGCTGTGTGGTGAATGATGGATGGAGTCAGGCGCAGGAGTAAAATAACCGGATGCAGAATTATTCCTTCCAGACATACAATGCGCCTACAACGGCAATCGAAACAGGTTCAGGGGAAACAATCCTCCTTGACCAAACACAGTCTCAGAAAATACAATAAATGTAATGACACAGGGGAAAATCAACCCTGGCAAAAATAAATGAGAGCGTATCTCAACCGAGCTACTCTCCTCCCACATAGAACAATCACTCACAAAGACAAGGGGGCAGAGGGAACACTTATACACAGACTAATTAGGGGATGAGCACCAGGTGTGTGTGATTGACAAGACAAGACAAGTGGAGTGATGAGAATGGGAGCGGCAGTAGCTAGTATGCCGGTGACGACGAACGCCGAAACTTGCCCGAACAAGGAGGGGAGGCAGCCTCGGCGGAAGTCGTGACAGTACCCCCCCCCCTTGACGTGCGTTGACCCCGGCCTCGGGGACGGCCAGGAGGACACGGAGCAGGGCGTGCCGGATGGCGACGGTGGAAATCCCGAAACAGGGAGGGATCGAGGATGTCCCTCTCTGGGACCCAGCACCGTTCCTCCGGACCGTACCCCTCCCACTCCACGAGGTACTGAAGGCCCCCCACCCGACGCCTCGACTCCAGGATGGAACGGACCGAGTACCCCGGGGCCCCCTCAATGTCCAGAGGAGGTGGAGGGACCTCCCGTACCTCAGACTCCTGGAGCGGACCAACCACCACCGGCCTGAGGAGAGACACATGAAACGAGGGGTTAATACGGTAATCAGGGGGAAGTAATAACCTGTAGGTGACCTCGTTTATCCTCCTCAGGACTTTAAACGGCCCCACAAACCGCCGGCTCAGCTTCCGGCAGGGCAGGCGGAGGGGCAGATTCCGGGTCGAGAGCCAGACCCGATCCCCCGGTACGAAGACCGGGGCCTCCCTGCGGTGGCGGTCAGCGTTGGCCTTCTGATGACGCACGGCGCGCTGGAGGTGAACGTGGGCAGCGTCCCAAGTCTCCTCCACGCTCTGAAACCAGTCATCCACCGCAGGAGCCTCGGTCTGGCTCTGGTGCCATGGTGCCAGAACCGGTTGGTAACCTAAAACACATTGGAAGGGCGTTAGGTTAGTGGAGGAGTGGCGGAGAGAGTTCTGGGCATATTCTGCCCATGGCAAGAACCGCTCCCCCGGCCGGTCCTGGCAGTAGGTCCATAGGAACCTACCGACATCTTGATTAACCCTTTCCACCTGCCCATTACTCTCGGGGTGGAATCCAGAGGTCAGGCTGACCGAGACCACCAGACGTTCCATGAACGCCTTCCAGACCCTAGACGTGAACTGGGGACCTCAGTCGGACACTATACCCCGTAGTGCCGGAAGACGTGAGTAAACAGGGCCTCTGCAGTTTGTAGGGCCGTGGGGAGACCGGGCAGAGGAAGGAGGCGGCAGGACTTTGAAAAGCGGTCCACAACGACCAGGATGGTGGTGTTACCTTGGGAGAGGGGAAGATCAGTAAGAAAATCAATACTTAGATGAGACCATGGTCGTTGTGGAACTGGTAATGGTTGCAACTTACTCGCTGGGAGGTGCCTCGGTGCCTTACTCTGGGCGCACACCGAGCAGGAGGAGAAGCACACCCTCACATCCTTAGCCAAGGTAGGCCACCAGTACTTTCCGGTCAGTCAGCGCACTGTACGACCGATACCTGGGTGACCAGAGGAGGGTGACGTGTGTGCCCAGTAGATCAAACGATCACGGATAGGAGCAGGCAAGTACCGCAGCCTAGCTGGACACTGAGGTGGAGATGGATCTGTGCGTAATGCCCGCTCTATATCCGCATCCATCGCCCACACTACCGGCGCCACGATGCAGGAGGCCGGGAATATGGGGGTGTTGTCTCTGGGCCTCTCCTCTGTGTCATACAGCTGGGGCAGTGTGTCTGCCTTCACGTTCTTCGTACCCGGAATGTATGTACAGTAATAATGGTAGACCACACCTTCACCAAGTCATACAATGATTGCTTCATGAACAATTGTTACATTTTCTGAAATAAATACAGAATTATTTTAGTTAATTCTGTTTCTAAAGTGTTTTATGCTGGATGTGAGTAATTTGGCAAGTCTATAGTATAATGTATTGTTTTGGAATGTTTATTAAATATCTATTCCGTCAAAACTCACTTTTATTATTTTATGTTGCCTTTTTTAATGTTTGATAAAACGATGTGTGTTTTGTACTGTTACTTTTTACATGCTGAAACAGTCTCATTAGTTTTGGGCTAGACTATGATCTGTAAATGTCTACTACCCTTTTTTTAAAGTTGTTGAATGAAATTAGCACAGGTTTCAGAATGGTGGGAATAAGCAGGTAGATGTACAGCCTATCAATAACAAAAGAAACGGTGCAGAGGAAGCCTTAAGATAACATTAGATATTTGCATTTTATGTACTAGACAGAGGGCAAGCCAGCTATTCTCAAAACATTGGATTACCAACTTGAGCGATGACGTCTCAGTTTGCAGCACGTTTTCACATGGATGTATATACACTGAACAAAACCCTAGATGATAACTACACCAAACTTCCCACAGAACAAGGAGACCCATTTGAAAGGTTTCATAGAGTCATCATAGATTTAGTGTAAAATCTGTCACAGCAGCCTATTTTCAAGTTGGCCACCATTCATTTCAATGTGGAGGAACTTAATTGATTTTTCAATGCCATAAAGGAATATATATATTGGTGTAAGACCAACAAAGGCTGAAAATGTCTGTTACTGTGAGGAAAATGCTAAAAGATAGCCCAGAGATGTGAGTTACAGAATATGTATTTAGCAAAATATTACCAGAGTGTCTGCTAAATTACTAAAATGTAAATGTACAGTAATAATGGTAGAAAAATAACATGACAAAACGCTGAAAATAAGGTCTGAGATTAAGACGGATTTAGGAGATCTTTTACATT
This sequence comes from Coregonus lavaretus, assembly GCF_964263955.1. NCBI lineage: Eukaryota > Metazoa > Chordata > Actinopteri > Salmoniformes > Salmonidae > Coregonus > Coregonus lavaretus. The sequence continues at coordinate 47,907,353 of NC_140002.1, forward strand.
TTCTTCTATGAGATAATATCAGTCATTTAACATGACCTTTATGAATTATGAAGCCTTTATGTGCTTTTTCTTCAATACATAAAGGCTTAAAAAATCACAAGATATGACATTAGCTGATGAAGATTCTCTCATAGAGGAAAACGTATAACATTTTCTAAGCCTATATTTCCCAAATAAGTTGTTTTCGTTGATTATTTAAAAAAAACTACAAAAATGCCGCTCATTACCCCATAGGCTGTCGAACGAACCATGGCGGAGTTAGTGCCGACAAAACAGATGCCATTACAATTTCTCTCTATAGCTGGGGAAGGGAGCTGGCTGGATGTAGTGGTGCCCCCTGGTGGCCTTGACTTTGGGCGGGGGTCGGCCCCCCAGGGTTTCCCCAGCCTGTGCAGGGAGCTGGCTGAATGTAGTGGTGCTCCCTGGTGGCCATAGGCGAGGGGTTAGGACCCCTCCAGGGATTGGCCCCCCCTCACTGGGCCCTCTCCCCCCATCTCCTTGGAGCAGGGAGCTGGCTGGATGAAGTGGCCGCGGGCGGGGGTCGACCCTCCCATTCCGGAGGTCAGCTCCTGCTCTCTGGGCCGGCCCCAGCCCTCTCTGGGTGTATTTCGTGGCGCCCCCTGGTGGCCACGGGCAGGGGTCGGGCCCTCTCCGGTGGTCGGCCCCCCTCGCCCTGGGTAGGCCCCATCCCTCTCTGGCAGTCTCCCCCCTCTTCCTGGTGCAGAGAGCAGCGTGGCTGGATGGAGTGGCGCCCCCCTGGCAGCGGGCGGAGATTGGCCACCCTCTCAGGGGGTTGGCCCCCCTTCCCTGAGTCGGCCCCAGCCCTCTCTGGCCGTCTCCCCCCCTTTCCCTGGTGCAGGGAGCTGGCTGGATGTACTGTTGCCCCCTGGTGGCCATGGGCGGGGGTAGGCACTTCTCTCCGGGGGTCTGGCCCCCCTCCCTGAGTCAGCCTCAGCCCTCTCTGGCCCTCTCCCCGCTGGGGAAGGGTGCTGGCTGGATGTAGTGGCGCCCCCTGGTGGCCTTGGCCAGCGGCGAGGTAACTAGGGCCATCTGGGACTGCCTCCTGGGGGAATTCAGGCGTGTGAAGGGTACCTGTGTCCTGCATAACTTCATGAGGATGGACACGAGGACCAAAAGGGGATCTACAGATCGCCACCGTGTGCCAGAGGAGAGGTCTGCTGCTCTGCAGGATGTTTCAAGGATGGGGGCCAACAACGAGCACCGGAGACAATCCATGTGCGGGAGATCTTCACCTCCTACTTCTTCGAATAGGGAGCTGTTCCCTGACTATACCATAGACTACACTATGCACAACCAAATGCTCTTTTAAGAGCCATCCACATTGCAATAAGAGTATTCTTCCATTTACTTAGCTATGTCAACTGCCGTTATTAAATTCAGAGTTTCTCTCCTTTTGATTTCTACTTCTCAGGTGAGGGTGCTGTTCAGGTAAGGGTGATGTCTGTACAAAAACAAAACAGGCTCTTAAGAGTCACCCATATTGAAAACATTTAGAATAGTTAGACACCCTATAACCCACACCTACACACAGCATGATCAGAGGTGAGAGGTCACTTGGTCGGGTCAACAGGAAGTATTATTAAAGAGATGCTTTACATTGAAATACAGAGAGATGTAGCAGTCCCAGAGTTAATGATACAAGGTCAGTTTTGCATTTAATCTCCTGATGAATATGATGACTGACAGTGTTAGAATAAAAAAACAAACACAAGGCTTAATCATGCCATCTCTCTCTCCATCTGTCTCTCGTCTGCAGGTATGTTTTGATGTGAGAGAGGGTGCCAACCCCCAGACCCGTCATCACCATCTCACCCGCTCTTAAGATAACCTTCGGGCCAACTGGGGACCCAAGGCTGTTACGAAACATCGCTAGAGACACTATTATGTAATTGTGATGAACTGAGAGAATATTAGGGTAGCACTGTAATTCATTAATCATATGCTGTCTTCCCTGCTCATCTGTTCTTCCCTCTTTCCCTTTCTGTCTTTTACACTCTTTCTTACACCTCTCTACCCGCCTCCTCTTTCTTCCTCTGTTTTTACAATGCACACCAGATGTGCATTGAAGTACAGATTGAACTTTTATTTAGAATATAATATTACAATTATAATATTTATAATGCATGTATTATGTATTTATAACACTTGGATAATTAACTTCTTTCAATAAAGCGTTTCACATTATCTACTGGTTGAAATGAAGTCTCTCATTTGATGAAATACTACACCTATCCTGTGTCCTCAGATCAATGCAGATGAAGGAAATTAGATGGTGAGATGAACCGGTTTTAGAGTAGGAAGTGTAGTGTAGTGTTTTTAAATTGTTTCTGTATATATGAATTACAAATCAGCCTATAACTAGTTAAATCATGTTTGTAGTCTATTGCATAGTTATAATGTGTAACCACTGATGTCCCAGGACCAGGATTGCTAAACACTGTTGAAGTGTATAATTGTAATACATACATGCAGACAAAGAGTTTGATACTCCTGGTATTGGATATGACTGAAAAATAATGTCTCACAGACATTCATACCTGAACTGCACCTTTATTTGCCAAAGTAGAGTACATGATCCGTCAATATATTCAATGTACAGGCTTCAATGTGGGGATCTCATGCATGGTAATAACTACATGTATATAGGACTTGCATCCTTGGCACAAAGTTATATTATATTCTACTCAATCCATAGGCTTCATTAATGTCATTCAGACTGTCTTGAAGTTGATACAACATTTTTACATTTTAGTCATTTAGCAGACGCTCTTATCCAGAGCGACTTACAGTAGTGAGTTCATACATTTTCATACTGGCCCCCCATGGGAATCGAACCCACAACCCTGCCGTTGCAAGCGCCATGCTCTACCAACTGAGCCACACGTATTAGACACATGGGTGAATGGACCAAACAAAGCCTCTGAAGCCAGATGGTGCAGTGCTGAGTTAATAGGGTAATTCCTTTAGCAACCGGCTATGATAGCTGAGGTTCATAGATAGGTTCTGAACTAATATTTATACCAAACGTTTTAGGGTCCATACAAAGATCGGCTACATAGCTAGCTACACATCCATAGGCATACAGATATTTTTATCCTCCACTACACAATATGCAAGAAAATAGTTAGCTAGCTACGTTACTTCAGCTGCATTGCATAGCAAATATCAGCAAGGCAAGCTTACAAAATTGTACATTCAATTTGCAGTAAATGCTTTAGCTAGCTAGATTATTTACATCCACTGTTTCACAAGACGACAGCCTGGTTTGCTGGTTGTTTCAGGAGTCCCTAAAACATTAAACAACCAGAATTACAATTTCATACTCTAGCTGGCTAATGTTAGCTAGTCAGCTAGCTTGCTAAATATAGATTTTCGTAAATTAACTTTATGACAAAAAAATATGCATAATCGTTTGTCTCTACATTAACTAACATATTCCTCTCCACAGTACATTCTTTGCATGATTAGTTATGACGTTATCGTTACATTTGCTTCCATCCTAGTATTTCTGTCAGCCATCTTTGCTGAAGAAAGTCTCAAATGTTGGGTCGCATAGCGTCAAATTCGTCATGGGAACCACTCGATATGATTGGTCATCGCCCAGCGGTCGCCGCTGGTGATTTGCATAAAGTTGGGGAAAGTTTTAACTTTTTCACCGCCTCCTACGCCACCTTCGCGCCGTCAAAAGGTCCCCCACGCTAACCGCTTCTCTTCCACTGAAAATGAATGGGAAGCGGTGTTTCACCGCGCGGCACCGCGTACACGGGGCATACAAGCGGCAGACGCGAGTGTCTGCCCCAGATGGTTTCCCGAGACGATGAAAATAATTACCAAGATGTCCTTGATCCGATTGAGTAGTAAGTAGACTATATTTAATTTGTGATATGGTTAGGAAATGTTTAGGCCTACTGTGTTGATTAGGCAAATTTGGTTTATTTGAAAATAATAAATTTTTGTTGATAAGGAGTTGATAACGTGTTGTTGAAAGCACGTAGGCAATATTATTTACTGTGTCGATAGGGGAGTAGGCTAGCGGACAATAATAATGTAATTTGATGTGCTAGTATTATTTATTTCATGGGTGAATGAAATTGTAAATGAAAATATACACACGTGCCGGAAAGTATTCAGACCCCTTGATCTTTTCCACATTTTGTTAAGTTACAGCCTTATTCTAAAATTGATTAAATAACATAAAATCCTCAGCAATCTAAACACAATAACCCATAATGACAAAGTGAAAACAGGTTTGTAGAAATGTTTGCAAATGTATTAAAAATAAAAAACAGAAATACCTTATTTACATACGTGTTCAGATACTTTGCTATGAGACTCGAAATTGAGCTCAGGTGCATCCTGTTTCCATTGATCATCCTTGATATTTCTAAAACTTGATTGGAGTCCACCTGTGGTAAATTCAATTGATTGGACATGATTTGGAAAGGCACACACCTGTCTATATAATGTCCCACAGTTGACAGTGCATGTCAGAGTAAAAACCAAGCCAAGAGGTCGAAGGAATTGTCCGTAGAGCTCTGAGACAGAGACTTTGTCATTATGGGGTATTGTGTGTAGATTGATGAGGGGAAAAAAATATTTAATACATGTTAGAATAAGGCTGTAATGTAACAAAATGTAGAAAAAGTCAAGGGGTCTGAATACCTTCCGAAGGCACTGTACATATTTTACATTGTAATACACTACCCCAACATGCCATTGTGTGGTGGAGCTATGGGTTAATTTATCCACTGTCACTAGGCCTACACATTCACACTCAAACTGAATGGGGGACGCATAACTACTTTTCAATGAAGAAGGGAAACGAGGTACAACACAACTTCAATCGAAGACCTAAAATCATGCCTGACAAGACCAATTAAATCATAATAGTATCCTAATATCGTGTGGATACAGGAGTAGCCTATTCTACAATAATGTAACTATGTGCTAGTATTATTTATCTAATTGATAAATGAAATTGTAAACGTGGATGGTTACGCTACTTCATTCAATGATTATGGTATTATACAAGGTAGATACAGGAGTGTAGAGGACGCATCGTAGAGCGTCGTCGTCGGGTGAGGTTGTGTCTCTCTCTGGCGGGAGGTAAGCTTTGCTTATATGGCTTATATGCATAGTTTGGGCTTTGTCGAGTAAAGCTTAAACTATGTATTTAGATTGTAGTTAGGTATTGTAGGTAGTTATCGTGGGTTGTTGTATGTAATTATTGTAGGTCAGTATTGTATTCGGCTGAGCCCGGTGAAGCACGAAGCTAGCGGGTGGCTACTGGTACCTATTAGCAACTGTGGATAGTTGTTTCACGCCTGAGAGTGCCTGTAATTACGCCAGCTAGCTGCCTACAATAATTACATACAATAATGCCTACCATTCAGCTGTTTTTCTAACCTCATTGTCTGAAGCGTTAACGTTAGGTGGTAAGTGGCTACTGTGCTTGAAATTTAGCTAGCTTGTTGCTACCTGGATAGCTACTAAACAATGACTGGAACGACCTAGCGAACAGATGCGAACTGGCTGAGTCAATTCAGTGGCTAGCTTTGCACTTGGCTAGCTAACAGTAGCTGCTAGGGGTAAGTTATAACCTACATTTGTGTTTTGTTTTTACATACTGGTAGCCAGAGTCGTTCAAGGGAATTCGGGACATGGGTGACTAGTTAACGTTAGCTTGGCTCTCTCTGTGTGTTCGTGCCGTGGGAGGAGGGGTTGCTTCGTTGTCTGAAAGCAATGGCTAGCTAGTATGCTAACTATTCTAGCTAACTAACTGGCTGAATAAGTTGACGACGGACTCGCTCAAGCTGTCGGGACTAACCCACAACGTTAGACACGGATACAAATGATCTGCTTGGCGTGTTGACACACTGGTGGTTTGTTGTGGCCGAGTATTGGTGCTAAACCGCGTTGTTGGAGTCCGGCATGCTAGTTGGCTGTGGCGTCATATGACTAGGTGCCCTGGACGATTTTCACGGCAGAATACTGTACCAAGTTAGCTAGCTGAATAAACTAAGTTAGTCTATTCCTAGAAAACATTGATCCGCTGTAGTTTACAACAAGTATAGTTTCTGAGGTGGAAGTTGGGAGAGTTTTATATTTGGGTGTTTCAGTGAAACGTAAGTGAGGGAGGCCCCGCTCTCTCCTTTCCCAGATGTTTAGTTCATTTCATTCCGATCTCCTTTGCATTATTGTAGCCATTTTCTGTAGCCTGTCAACTATGCCTCTGTCTATCCCTGTTCTCTCCTCTCCGCACAGGCTATACAAACGCCTCACACCGCGTGGCTGCTGCCTCTCTAACCTGGTGGTCCCTGCACGCACCACCCACGTGGAGTTCCAGGTCTCAGGCAGCCTCTGGAACTGACGTTCTGCTGCCATCTCAGCCTATGCTACCCTCCAGTCCCTCGACTTCTTGGCGCTGACGGAAACATGGATTACCACTGAAAACACTGCTACTCCTACTGCTCTCTCCTCGTCTGACCATGTGTTCTCGCATACCCCGAGAGCATCTGGTCAGCGGGGTGGTGGCACAGGAATCCTCATCTCTCCCAAGTGGACATTCTCTCTTTTTCCCCTGACCCATCTGTCTATCTCCTCATTTGAATTCCATGCTGTCACAGTCACTAGCCCATTCAAGCTTAACATCCTTGTCATTTATCGCCCTCCAGGTTCCCTTGGAGAGTTCATCAATGAGCTTGACGCCTTGATAAGTTCCTTTCCTGAGGATGGCTCACCCCTCACAGTTCTGGGTGACTTCAACCTCCCTACGTCTACCTTTGACTAATTTCTCTCTGCCTCCTTTTTCCACTCCTCTCCTCTTTTGACCTAACCCTCTCACCGTCCCCCCCTACTCACAAGGCAGGCAATACGCTTGACCTCATCTTTACTAGATGCTGTTCTTCTACTAATCTCACTGCAACTCCCCTCCATGTCTCCGACCACTACTTTGTATCCTTTTCTCTCTCGCTCTCCTCCAACACTACTCACTCTGCCCCTACTCAGATGGTAATGCGCCGTCGCAGCCTTCGCTCTCTCTCTCCCGCTACTCTCTCCTCTTCCATCCTATCATCTCTTCCCTCTGCTCAATCCTTCTCCCTCCAATCTCCTGATTCTGCCTCCTCAACCGTCCTCTCCTCCCTTTCTGCATCCTTTGACTCTCTATGTCCCCTATCCTCCCGGCCGGCTCGGTCCTCCCCTCCTGCTCCGTGGCTTGACGACTCATTGCAAGCTCACAGAAGAGGGCTCACAGGAAATGGAGGAAAACTAGACTCCCTGCGGACCTGGCATCTTTTCACTCCCTCCTCTCTACATTTTCTTCATCTGTTTCTGCTGCTAAAGCCACTTTCTACCACTCTAAATTCCAAGCATCTGCCTCTAACCCCAAGAAGCTCTTTGCCACATTCTCCTCCCTGCTGAATCCTCCTCCCCTCCCCCCCCCCCCCCCCCCCCCTCCTCCCTCTCTGTGGATGACTTCGTCAACCATTTCGAAAAGAAGGTTGACGACATCCGATCCTCGTTTGTTAAGTCAAATGACACTGCTGGTCCTGCTCACACTGCCCTACCCTATGCTTTGACTTCTTTCTCCCCTCTCTCTCCAGATAAAATCTTGCGACTAGTGACGGCCGGCCGCCCAACAACCTGCCCGCTTGACCCTATCCCCTCCTCTCTTCTCCAGACCATCTCCGGTGACCTTCTCCCTTACCTCACCTCGCTCATCAACTCATCCTTGACCGCTGGCTATGTCCCTTCCGTCTTCAAGAGAGCGAGAGTTGCACCCCTTCTCAAAAAACCAACACTCGATCCCTCTGATGTCAACAGCTACAGACCAGTATCCCTTCTTTCTTTTCTCTCCAAAACTCTTGAGCATACCGTCTTTAGCCAACTCTCTTGCCATCTCTCTCAGAATGACCTTCTTGATCCAAACCAGTCAGGTTTCAAGACTGGTCATTCAACTGAGACTTCTCTTCTCTGTGTCACGGTGGCACTCCGCACTGCTAAAGCTAACTCTCGCTCCTCTGCTCTTGTCCTTCTAGACCTGTCTGCCGCCTTTGATACTGTGAACCATCAGATCCTCCTCTCCACCCTCTCCGAGCTGGGCATCTCCGGCGCGGCTCACTCTTGGATTGCGTCCTACCTGACCGGTCGCTCCTACCAAGTGGCGTGGCGAGAATCTGTCTCCGCACCACGTGCTCTCACCAGTGGTGTCCCCCAGGGCTCAGTTCTAGGCCCTCTCCTATTCTCGCTATACACCAAGTCACTTGGCTCTGTCATATCCTCACATGGCCTCTCCTATCATTGCTACGCAGACGACACAACTAATCTTCTCCTTTCCCCCTTCTGATTACCAGGTGGCGAATCGCATCTCTGCATGTCTGGCAGACATATCAGTGTGGATGACGGATCACCACCTCAAGCTGAACCTCGGCAAGACGGAGCTGCTCTTCCTTCCGGGGAAGGACTGCCCGTTCCATGATCTCGCCATCACGATTGACAACTCCGTTGTGTCCTCCTCCCAGAGTGCGAAGAGCCTTGGCGTGACCCTGGACAACACGCTGTCGTTCTCCGCTAACATCAAGGCGGTGACCCGATCCTGTAGGTTCATGCTCTACAACATTCGAAGAGTACAACCCTGCCTTACACAGGAAGCGGCACAGGTCCTAATCCAGGCACTTGTCATCTCCCGTCTGGATTACTGCAACTCGCTGTTGGCTGGGCTCCCTGCCTGTGCCATTAAACCCCTACAACTCATCCAGAATGCCGCAGCCCGTCTGGTGTTCAACCTTCCCAAGTTCTCTCACGTCACCCCGCTCCTCCGCACACTCCACTGGCTTCCAGTTGAAGCTTGCATCTGCTACAAGACCATGGTGCTTGCCTACGGAGCTGTGAGGGGAACGGCACCTCCGTACCTTCAGGCTCTGATCAGTCCTTACACCCAAACGAGGGCATTGCGTTCATCCACCTCTGGCCTGCTGGCCCCCCTACCTCTGCGGAAGCACAGTTCCCGCTCAGCCCAGTCAAAACTGTTCGCTGCTCTGGCACCCCAATGGTGGAACAAGCTCCCTCACGACGCCAGGACAGTGGAGTCACTCACCACCTTCCGGAGACACTTGAAACCCCACCTCTTTAAGGAATACCTGGGATAGGATAAAGTAATCCTTCTACCCCCCTTTTACCCCACTAAAATAAAATAAAAGACATATTGTAAAGTGGTTATCCCACTGGCTATAAGGTGAATGCACCAATTTGTAAGTCGCTCTGGATAAGAGCGTCTGCTAAATGACGAAAATGTAATGTAAAAATGAGTAGCCTATAGTCTACAATAATAATGTCATTGAATGTGCTATAGTATAATTTATTCCATTGATGAATGAAATTGTAAATGGGGATGGGTAGGCTACTTCATTCAGTGAATACTGAATGTCTTGCTATCTCTGGGAGTATGTTAATGACTTTTCAGCTGTTTAACTATGGCAATGTCTAACTAATTTCAAAATCTATCTTTCTTTTAGTCAAGAATTGATGAGCCAGAGCAACCAATCAGCGTCACTGCAGCTGTTCTCCCCACCACCCACACTGCTCTTGCTCCACAAGCAACCGCATCCTCTTCTCCTGTTCAACTAATTTGCAGCCACACTGAAAAGGACTGTACATACATACCCCTGTGCCCATCTCATTGCAACATGATCCATCCAAGGCCTCAGCTGGACGCCTAAAATGTGAGAAATATAAACAAGATGCTTCAGTATGTGTGGATGGAGTTCCAAGAAAAGACATGAGAAGATGGCAAAGGAGATAGTGATGAGAGTGAGAGCATACAGTATGAAAGTAAAGACCCCTTGGGATCTAAAATGAGTGTGGGGTGTCCTCATGTCTCCCTTTTTGTCTGTTTGAGGATACTACAGTCACCCCTGGTGGAGGTTCTTGGAACACTGCTATTTAAATCTGAGCAGAGGTTGACAAAAACCTTCAAAGGTGGTGGTGCTATGTTGCGTGTTATCTTGAATACCAGGTATGATATACTGTATGAATGTGTAGATGTATAGTGACTCCAGGTTTGGATTAACGGACCAACAGGACTGCCATGGGCAAGTCCCTTGATGGGTCACAGGAATGGTGGAAGGACAACCTGAAGGTAATTTTCTTTGCACACAGCAGCGTCCAGGCCTCCAGAGTACTCACCCTATTGCCTGCTGTACTGACGGAGCCTCAGCTGTTAACTGAGGTAAACAATGCAATTGTATAAACAATTATTGTATATACTGTAGTATAAATTATTATTATTATTATTATTATTATTATAAAAATGTATGATTGACTTAGTGTTTGTCTATTGCTATTTTTGTATAACGTACTTTGAGATCACTGAAACTCCACCTGATGTGGTGGAAGTTGTCGAACCAGATCAGAACGCCTTCGAGGACCACCTTCAGGCATGGGCTGAGAAGGATGTGGAGTTTTTTGACCAGGTAAAAATGATTGTCCGCTGTTAATTTATTTTCTGGCCCTCCAAGAGATATGTAAGATGTATTTGTAAAAATATTAAATATAATTGCATTTATTTCTATTATCAATCAAGGTGAGACTGAACATGGACAAGGCGCAGGAGAAACAGAAGGAGAGGCAGCGGAGGAGAATCAAGGGGACCAAGTGCTTCAACATCCGGGCGAATGACTTGGCTTGGAAGAAGGACGAAAGGAAGGCGAGGCCTGGGAAACCTTTCTGCTCTTTCACTCCTAGCTGGGGTCACCACCCATTAAGGTGAATATAAAAATCTGAGATGATAACTATTTGCATTTGCCTCCTCGTGGTGGGCAGCATAGCCATGCTGTCTGCAGTACCAACACTGGCCCTAGGGTTTCTCCAAATAGTCAATCTCAAGTCTAACCACATAGTCAATCTCAAGTCTAACCACTGGGTCACATTAAGTAACCGCCGCTTCCAGATAGGTACTGTTAAGGTGTATGACTCCAGTGGTCATGACACCACCCTTGAGTTTCTCTCACAACTCATCTCTCTTATCTTTTCCAGGGACCATCCCTTACATTTTTACATTTTAGTCATTTAGCAAACACTCTTATCCAGAGTGACTTACAGTTAGTGAATGCATACATTTTTCATAATGGCCCCCGTGGGAATCGAACCCACAACCCTGGCGTTGAAAGCGCCATGCTCTACCAACTGAGCTACAGGAGGGCCTTACATCCCTCATCAACCCCACTGTCATAAAAAATTAGACAGGTATCCTTTCTTTTCTGTCTGCCATTAACATTATTGCATGTCTAATCAAACATTTAAATTAAATCATTCAATAACTGTATTTTTACATACCTGATAAACCTGTGTTTGCTGGTTTACGTCTGACTCATACCCTGTTCCCTTTACTCTGCTCCTGTTCTCCAGGACCTAGGAGTTCTGCCTAACACCCAGACATGGATCCACCTGATGTCCTCCAACTTTTCATGACATCAGCTACTGTCATTGTCATGTTATTATCTGCTAAGAAAGAGCAAGATAACTATCATATTAGCACATAATGTGAGATACAGATTAGCTAAAAACACTAGCACTGCAAACACTCGTAACAAAGAAAGCGGCAGTGCCTGGACTCTGCAGTCTCCGTCTTCGAGTCCCCCTTCCGAGACTGCCTGTTGAGAACAAGTGACAGGCAGAACCTCCCATCCATACAGCATCCACCTACTCACTATTCCACACACCAGAATTCAGTATTTCTGTCTACGATTGCCATGTGAGTGTACAAAAAAATCTGTGAAAGTAAATTGACACATTATATATTTAAATCTTAAATATTGCCAGATTGGTTTTCACAGCTGTTTCACAAGGTGTTCATTATTGTAAATGGTTACATATCCCCATTGCACTGGGAGGCAGGTAGCTTAGTGGTAAGAGCGTTGTGCCAGTAACCGAAAGGTCGCTGGTTCTAATCCCCGAGCCAACTAGGTGAAAAATCTGTCGATGTGCCCTTGAGCAAGGCACTTAACCCTACTTGCTCCTGTAAGTCGCTCTGGATAAGAGCGTCTGCTAAATGACTAAAAAGTAAAGTAAAAAAGTATTGCTATATCCTAGGACATACAATAGGTATATATTAAAACACAAGGGTGTACTAATGAGCTGTGATGTTTTTAAAATCATAATAGAGGACTACTGAAATAATATTATTTCAGTGTAGATAAGGGAAGGCCTGTTTAAAATGAAAACATGCCAGCCAGACAAGCCAGTGTATGAATCGAATGTATTTGCATATAAATGGAGTGGAAATGTAGCTGACTTTGATCTGTAAGGGGGCATCGAAATGATACTTTTTACCCCGATGCCTGTTTATTCATAAAAAGCAGAAGATGGTAAATAACATTAATCGCAATGATTTGCCTATGCAAATTATTAGGGAAACAAAATCTTATTAATAGGAATACATTTAGCCTAATTGGTAACAAATATAACATGGGGAAAAGTCAGGATCCTAGTCAGGCTATTGTTAGTCATATCCAGATTAAATATAGGTAGGCAATTGTGGGCTAAATCAATTACATACAGCTGAAATGTTCAGGCTTCATCATGACCTGTGGTCAAAACAGGCTGGGGTTTTATCGGTTCCCTTTAGGCTAAGGTTATGCGTAAGAACGCAACTGCACTGAAATGAAAAGCCTGATTCAATGCGATTCTCCTGAATAAAAAGGTGTATCTGTTAAGCTGTTTGGTCTATGCATAGACCCATGCTGATTCTATATTTTTGGTATTTTGCGGTAGGCATAGCCTACCACTAATATTCTAAATTGTGTTGCATTTAATAAACCAACCACATTTCCTGTGATGTTGAGGCTGAGCAAGACCTTCGATAGGCTAGTAGACTATGCGGAAATAATCATGGAGTTAATCATTGTTATAGCCTAGATCGCTTTATATAATCTGGACTGTTGTTTTTTCTAAGGCTAAGCAAACAAGGGGTAGCATATGCTTTTTGCCCGTCTCTATAACAAGGATAAGGCCTATATCCTCACATACCCCCTCAATTCGAGCCATGCCTTTAACCATAAGACATCTCCACAGAAATGTATAGCCTAAGGATTGCATTGTGTCTGTTAAACGGGGAACTCTAGGGAAAAAACAAGGTCAAATCAAGACATCAGTGATTTTCAGGTCAAAGAAAGATGCCTGAGTTTCTGAATTAGAATTCCGAGTTGGATTACCGTTCAAAACTATTTTTCCCAGTCTGAGCTCGTTTTTTTCCAAGTTCCCAGGTGTCTTGAACACACTGAAGTCGGAAGTCAGAGATTGCCGAGTTCCGAGTTGTTTTGAATGCGCCACTAAAGACCTAGGATACCTCTTATTTCTGAATAGGGCTACCTCCAACAAAGAAGCCCTTGTGTCTGTATTGATGTGAGAAATAGGCATATCTACACAGTAATGTTGAAGATGTCCATCATCGCCTTGGAGGTGGCCTCGCCAGTCACGTCCTTGATGGGTATCATACAAAACAAAAACCTATTTTTGGTTCCAAGCACCCTTTTTAATTGGTTAAAATGGAATGCTTTTCCAACAGTCTTGAAGGAGTTCCCACATATGCTGAGCACTTGTTGGCTGCGTTTCCTTCACTCTGCGGTCCAACTCATCCCAAACCATCTCAATTTGGTTGAGGTCTAGGGATTGTGGAGGCCAAGTCATCTGATGCAGCACTCCATCACTCTCCTTCTTGGTAAAATAGCCCTTACACAGCCTGGAGGTGTGTTGGGTCATTGTCCTGTTGAAAAACAAATGATAGTCCCACTAAATCCAAACCAGATGGGATGGCGTATTGTTGCAGAATGCTGTGTTAGCCATGCTGGTTAAGTGTGCCTTGGATTCTAAATAAATCACAGACAGTGTCACCAGCAAAGCACCCCCACACCATAACACCTCATCCTCCATGCTTTACGGTGGGAAATACACATGCGGACATCATCCGTTCACCCACACCGCGTCTCACAAAGACACAGCGGTTGGAACCAAAAATCTCAAATTTGGACTCCAGACCAAAGGACACATTTCCACCGGTCTAATGTCCATTGCTCATGTTTCTTGGCCCAAGCAAGTCTCTTCTTCTTATTGGTGTCCTTTAGTAGTGGTTTCTTTGCAGCAATTCGACCATGAAGGCCTGATTAACGCAGTGTCCTCTGAACAGTTGATGTTGAGATGTGTATGTTACTTGAACTCTGTGAAGCATTTATTTGGGCTGCAATGTCTGAGGCTGGTACAGTGAGGGAAAAAAGTATTTGATCACCTGCTGATTTTGTCAGTACAACGTCCTACCCTAGAAAACCGTTTGATTTCTCCCTGTCATGCTGCGAGTCACGAAGAGACAGTCTACCCCCTACTGTTGTACCGTGAGGGACAAAAGTATTTGATCCCCTGCTGATTTTGTACGTTTGCCCACTGACAAAGAAATGATCAGTCTATAATTTTAATGGTAGGTTTATTTGAACAGTGAGAGACAGAATAACAACAACAAAATCCAGAAAAACGCATGTCAAAAATGTTATAAATTGATTTGCATTTTAATGAGGGAAATAAGTATTTGACCCCCTCTCAATCAGAAAGATTTCTGGCTCCCAGGTGACTTTTATACAGGTAATGAGCTGAGATTAGGAGCACACTCTTAAAGGGAGTGCTCCTAATCTCAGCTTGTTACCTTTATAAAAGACACCTGTCCACAGAAGCAATCAATCAATCAGATTCCAAACTCTCCACCATGGCCAAGACCAAAGAGCTCTCCAAGGATGTCAGGGACAAGATTGTAGACCTACACAAGGCTGGAATGGGATACAAGATCATCGTCAAGCAGCTTGGTGAGAAGGTGACAACAGTTGGTGCGATTATTCGCAAATGGAAGAAACACAAAATAACTGTCAATCTCCCTCTGCCTGGGGCTCCATGCAAGATCTCACCTCGTGGAGTTGCAATGATCATGAGAACGGTGAGGAATCAGCCCCAAACTACACGGGAGGATCTTGTCAATGATCTCAAGGCAGTTGGGACCATAGTCACCAAGAAAACAATTGGTAACACACTACGCCGTGAAGGACTGAAATCCTGCAGCGCCCGCAAGGTCCCCCTGCTCAAGAAAGCACATATACAGGTCCGTCTGAAGTCTGCCAATGAACATCTGAATGATTCAGAGGAGAACTGGGTAAAAGTGTTGTGGTCAGATGAGACCAAAATCGAGCTCTTTAGCATCAACTCAACTCGCCGTGTTTGGAGAAGGAGAAATCCTGCCTATGACCCCAAGAACACCATCCCCACCGTCAAACTTGGGGGTGTTTTTCTGCTAAGGGGACAGGACAACTTCACCGCATCAAAGGGACGATGGACGGGGCCATGTACCGTCAAATCTTGGGTGAGAACCTCCTTCCCTCAGCCAGGGCATTGAAAATGGGTCTTGGGTGGGTATTCCAGCATGACAATGACCCAAAACACACGGCCAAGGCAACAAAGGAGTGGCTCAAGAACAAGCACATTAAGGTCCTGGAGTGGCCTAGCCAGTCTCCAGATCTTAATCCCATAGAAAATATGTGGAGGGAGCTGAAGGTTTGAGTTGCCAAATGTCAGCCTCGAAACCTTAATGACTTGGAGAAGATCTGCAAAGAGGAGTGGGACAAAATCCCTCCTGAGATGTGTGCAAACCTGGTGGCCAACTACAAGAAACGTCTGACCTCTGTGATTGCCAACAAGGGTTTTGCCACCAAGTACTAAGTCATGTTTTGCAGAGTGGTCAAATACTTATTTCCCTCATTAAAATGCAAATCAATTTATAAAATTTTTGATATGTGTTTTCTGGATTTCTTTGTTGTTATTCTGTCTCTCACTGTTCAAATAAACCTACCATTAAAATGATAGACTGTTCATGTCTTTGTCAGTGGGCAAACATACAAAATCAGCAGGGGATCAAATACTTTTTTCCCTCACTGTAACTCTAATGAACTTATCCTCTGCAGCAGAGGTAACTCTGGGTCTTCCATTCCTGTGGAGGTCCTCATGAGAGCCAGTTTCATCATAGCGCTTGATGGTTTTTGCAACTGCACTTTAAGAAACTTTCAAAGTTCTTGAAATGTTCCGTATTGACTGACATTCATGTCTTAAAGTAATAATGGACTGTCGTTTCTCTTTGCTTATTTTAGCTGTTCTTGCCATAATATGGACTTGGTCTTTTACCAAATAGGGCTATCCTCTGCATACCCCCCTATCTTGTCACAACACAACTGATTGGCTCAAATGCATTAAGAAGGAAAGAAATTCCACAAATTAACTTTTAAGAAGGCACACCTGTTAATTGGAATGCATTCCAGGTGACTACCTCATGAAGCTGGTTGAGCGAATGCCAAGAGTGTTACAACGCTGTCATCAAAGTAAAGGGTGGCTATTTGAAGAATATGAAATATAAAATATATTTTGATTTGTTTAACACTTTTTTGGTTACTACATGATTCCATATGTGTTATTTCACAGTTTTGATGTCTTCACTATTATTCTACAATGTAGAAAATAGTAAAAATAAAGAAAAACCCTTGAATGAGTAGTTGCTCTAAAACTTTTGACAGGTATTGTATATATATATATATTTAATCAATTTTAGAATAAGGCTGTAACGTAACAAAATGTGGAAAAAGTCAAGGGGTCTGAATACTTTCCGAATGCACTGTATACACTGGAGTTGCTTACCAAGAAGACAGTGAATGTTCCTGAGTTGCTGAGTTACAGTTTTGGCTTAAATCTACTTGAAAATGTATGGCAAAACTTGAAAATGGTTGTCTAGCAATGATCAACAACTATTTTGACAGAGCTTGAAGAATTTTGAAAAGAATATGCAAATGTTGCACAATCCAGGTGTGGAAAGCTCTTAGATACTTACCCAGAAAGACATACAGGTGCTTCTACAAACTATTGACTCAGGCGTGTGAATACTTATGTAAATTAGATATTTCTGCATTCATTTTCAATAAATTTGCACAAACATTCTCAAAACATGGTTTCACTTTGTCATTATGGAGTATTGTGTGTAGATGGGTGAGGGAAAAAATACAATTTAATCAATTTTGAATTCAGGCTGTAACACAACAAAATGTGGAATAAGTCAAGGGGTATGAACTGTAACACAACAGTTTTTGTGACAATACCATCAGTAGAATTGAAAATGCGATGGAAACCAATTTAACTTGAATGTTTTTGTTAATGCTGTGTAATACATTCTGCAGTCAAACTTTATACATTATGTAATCCAAAATGTTTACTGGATATGTGTGCAACAAAATATCAACTTTCACCTTTTGCTACTATTTCTGTGAAGTCTACTCCTACAATTTGATGCATACCTTGGATTTATCCAAGGTATGCACCACACAGAACACGCAATGTTACAAGGCAAACGCAGCATTGTATTGTAAATGAATGTACTTCTGGTGTACCAAAACACAATGATAGTGTCGGTCTGATCGAGACGTTTTCGTTCTGCTTATCGGTCTGCTTATCGTGGACAGATTTTGACGGGAGTTATGGTGCTTTCACGACAACTGGGAACTCTGAAAAAAACGAGGTCAAATCATGACGTCAGTGATTTTCAGGTCGGAAAGTCTGAGCTTTAGAAAGAGGCCCGAGTTCCTGATTTGGAATTCCAAGTTGGATGACCGTTCCAAACAATTTTTCCCAGTCAGAGCTCTTTTTTTGTGGGGGGGGGGGGAGTTCCCAGTTGTCTTGAATGCACTGAAGTCAGAATTCAGAGATTTACGAGTTCCCAGTTGTTTTGAACGTGGCATGAACCCTCTCGCTTCGCCTCTTCCCCTCTGCTATGAATTGATTTCTAATTGATTGGTAGAGGGACCCAAATTTATGCAGTTTGGATGTTTAAAAAAATTGTGGTAGGGTAAAACTGCTGGAATTCCAGTGTTGGTAGAAGGAAACGTCACAGCTGTATTAAGTAAAGAAAAGGCAAATGTCCTAGGTGGTGCATTTGCAGCGGTTCATAGATGTGAATACCTTTGTGATGAGAGTAAGAGGAGACGTAGGGAAAAGTTAAAAGAGCATGGAGATGTCTTACAGAGAAAAGGGGAGTCAGGAGAAGCTTTCTAGTTTTCTATGTTTGGGACAACAAGGGCTTTGGAGGGCTGCGGGTGGACTGCTCCTGGAGAAGATACCCCATAATGACATAGCGAAAACGGATTTTTTGAATTTTTTGAAAATGTATTAAAAATAAAAAACAGGAATACCTTATTTACATAAGTATTCAGACCCTTTGCTATGAGACTCAAATTGGGCTCAGGTGCATCCTGTTTCCATTGATCATCCTTGAGATGTTTCAACAACTTGATTGGAGTCCACCTGTGGTAAATTCAATTGATTGGACGTGATTTGGAAAGGCACACACCTGTTTATATAAGGTCCCACAGTTGACAGTGCATGTCAGAGCAAAAACCAAGCCATGAGGTTGAAGGAATTGTCTGTAGAGCGCCGAGACAGGATTGTGTCGAGGCACAGATCTGAGGAAGGGTACCAAAAAATGTCTGCAGCATTGAAGGTACCCAAAAACACAGTGGCCTCCGTCATTCTTAAATGGAAGAAGTTTGGAACCACCAAGACTCTTCCTAGAGCTGGCCGCCCGGCCAAACTGAGCAATCAGGGGAGAAGGGCCTTGGTCAGGGAGGTGACCAAGAACCCAATGGTCACTCTGACAGAGCTGCAGAGTTCCTCTGTGGAGATGGGAGAACCTTCCAGAAGGACAACTATCTCTGCAGCACTCCACCAATCAGGCATTTATTGTAGAGTGGCCAGACGGACGCCACTCCTCAGTAAAAGGCACATGACAGCCTGCTTGGAGTTTGCCAAAAGGCACCTGAAGGACTCAGTCCACGAGAAACAAGATTCTCTGGTGTGATGAAACCTAGATTGAACTCTTTGGCCTGAATGCCAAGCGTCACATCTGGAGGAAACCTGGCACCATCCCTACGGTGAAGCATGGTGGTGGCAGCATCATGCTGTGGGGATGTTTTTCAGCGGCAGAGACTGGGAGACTAGTCAGGTTCGAGGAAAGATGAACGGAGCAAAGTACAGATCCCTGATGAAAACCTGCTCTAGAGCACTAAGGACCTCAGACTGGGGTGAAGGTTCACCTTCCAACAGGACAACAACCCTAAGCACACAGCCAAGACAACGCAGAAGTGGCTTCGGGACAAGTCTCTGAATGTCCTTGAGTGGCCCAGCCAGAGCCCGGATTTGAACCTGATCGAACATCTCTGGAGAGACCTTAAAATAGCTGTGCAGCGACGCTCCCCATCCAACCTGACAGAGTTTGAGAGGATCTGCAGAGAAGAATGGGGAAACTCCCCAAATACAGGTGTGCCAAGCTTGTAGCGTCATATCCAAGAAGACTCAAGGCTGTAATCGCTGCCAAAGGCGCTTCAACAAAGTCCTGAGTAAAGAGTCTGAATACGTAAATGTGATACTTTCGTTTTTTTAATGTTTATAAATTTGCAAAAAAATCTAAAAACCTGTTTTTGCTTTGTCATTATGGGGTATTGTGTATAGATTGATGAGAGAAAAAAACAATTTAATCAATTTGAGAATAAGGCTGTAACGTAACAAAATGTGTAAAAAGTCAAGGGGTCTAAATACTTTCCGAATGCACTGTAGGGTGTGTTATGTGATGTTTAACCATGCACTGAACAGTGTGTTTGGAAGCAGTGTTAGGGTTGTATAATAAGGTGTGGAGGACTGGCGTGATACCTGCTGGGTAGATACAAATCCTACTAGGGTGGGCAGTTATAGGCCTATCGCACTGACATCCAACGTATAAGTTGATGGAAAATATGATAGTGAGTCGGATGATGTATTTCTTGGAAGTTAGGGGTTTGATGAGCATAGCATAGACTGGGTTCAGGAGATGGAGGTCTGCCATGGATGCCCTGGTGACAGTTAGTACAGCAATAGCCAAGGGCCTGGCAATAAAATAGGAAATGAGTGTTGTGTATTTTGACATTGAGAAAGGTTACGATACCATGTGGAGGGAAGGGTTGTTGATCATGTTGAGTGCATTGGGCATTGGGGACGTCTGTATAACTGGATCATGGACTTCCTGTTCGATCGAGTCATACGGGTGAGGGTGGGGTCAGAATTGTCAATGCGGTTTGAAGTGCACAATGGCACTCCTCAGGGAATTGTGGTTAGTCCGGTGTTGTTCACCCTGATGATAGATTACATATTTAAGGAGGTGGGACAGAGAGTGGGTGTGGCCTTGTATGCTGATGATGGGACTGTATGGAAGTGAGGTGGGAATGTGAAATATGTGATGAGGAAAATGAAAGAAACTGTGGGAGTTGTGGAAGATTGGGCTCTAACATGGGGGTTTAGGATGTCTGTGGCCAAGTCCTGCTTTATGGTGTTTTCTAGGAGGAAGGTTAAAGATGTTAGGGCTGCAAATATACGGTCAGGATATAGATCGGATAGACAAACACTGTTGTATATGTACCAGGCATTGATCAGGTCATCTTTGGACTATGGGTGCTTTGTACATGGATCAGCAGCCAAAACGGTACTAAAGCGCCTGGACAGGATACAGTCAAGGGCCCTGAGATTGTGTGTGGGTGCCTTCAGGACGACACCTGTTGAGGCATTGCAGGTGGATAGTGGGGAACTGCCACTGAGGATAAGGTGGGACAAACTTGCATTAGCGTACTAGGCGAGGTCGAAAGGGAGTTCAGAAGGACATCCTGCGGTCTCGGCAACTAGGGAATGCTGGGAGCGAGGAGGGGGTAAGCAGAGGGCGTATGGGTGGACAATCGGGCAGAAGGTGGTAGAATATGGACTGGGGGAGAGAGAGAGATAGGGCCGGCAATTGCATTGGAGAACGTTCCTCTGTGGCTGTTTCCGAAAACAAGTGTAGATGTGGACATAATTGAGGGCAGGAGAGAATGGGGTGAGGACGTGAGACGGTGTGTGGAGAGATATATACATAATCGGTTGTATTTGTTTTTAAGGATATATACAGATGGTTCAAAGGATCCAGTTAGTGGAAGGGTGGGGGCTGGGGTGTATATCCCAGATTTCAATGTTGGAGTATGTAAGCGGTTAACTGATTATGTGTCAGCATATACGGCAGAATTGATAGCCATGATTATAGGTTTAAGATGGGTGAAGGAGGTGAAACCACTCAGTGTGGTGATCTGCTCTGATTCGGCTGCAGTGTTGAGTAGTGTGAAGACAGGCAGGTCGGATAGGGGAGACTTGTTTGTGGAGACGATGTGGTGGCTAAGAGTGCTGTGAGGAGAGAGGGGCTAGATATTCAGGTCCCGCTGGGCCGCAGGGAAGTCAAGCCCTTGATCCGGGCAAAAGGGGTCTATCTTTGGCAAAGGGAGTGGAATGATAGTAGTAAGGTGAGGCAATTTTATTGCGTGCATCGGTCAGTAAAGGAAGAGGTGGGGAGTAGGGGATGTAGGAGAGAGGCAGTTGTGTAAAGTAGACTACAGTTTGGACACACAGGTTTGAATGTCACGTTGTGGATGATAGGGAGACATGAAACAGGTATGTGTGATGAGTGTTTAGTGGAGGAAACGAGGGAGCATGTGTTAATATTTTGTGAATTGTATGAAGCAGATAGGGAGAGATTGTGTGAAAGGGTTAGATAGGCTGTACGGGGTTTGGGTGATGTAGCGGGGGGAGGAAAGGTGAGGGAAGTGGTGTCTAGGGGTCTATTTCACTTTCTTAGTGGAACAGGACTAATTAATATAATTTAATGTAGTTAGGCCTTGACTGCCCTCACACTCCAGTACAGTAGGTGGCGGTGTATGCACCTTGAAAGTTGAGTGCGATCCGCCAACTCAATCCCAAAGAAGAAGATGAAGAAGAATATTTATGATTGGAGCTCAGAAACTCGTCAGGAAACATTTGTTTAAAAACATCCAGGTTAGCTAGTTAACTTGTAAATGTGGTTCTTCTTTCTAGTCTAAATAACTGAGAAACTGTCTTTTAGATTTTTCATTTCTTGCTAGCTACATTACTTTTCAATACGATCACATTGTTGTAACGATATCAGAACGTTGTTGTTACACTTGGATACTACTGCCGTTCGCTAGCTAACGCCTAGCGTAGCTACCGTTCGGTAGCAAGGCAATTTTCGTTTCCATATAAGGTTAGCTTTTTGCGTTATACACGACCGTTCATGTGAACGTATAGTGTGAGATTCGATGCCTCCTGCAAGCAAACGGGCGAGAAAAGAGGACTCACCGCTGGAATTGGCGTGTGAGTGGGGGTCCTGCCAAGAGTCGTTCGATCGGATGCAGGAGTTCTGCGAGCATGTGGAGGGTCACCTCAAGGCGCTGGACATTGAGGACGGGGAAAAGTACTCATTTGGTGAGCGGGAAAGGGGAGTATGGATTAGTCTCTTTTCACAGCCACTGTGCCTCTGACGTGGAGTGACCCTCTGTGTGAGCGATACAATACATGAGACAGGAAAAGCCAGGAGAAATAAAAGTCAAACGTTAATTTGTTTTGAGATAAAGTAGCTATCTAAGGCTATTGTGGAAGACACTCATGTTGTACAATGCCATATACATGTATCTTGTTCGTTTTCTGTCACTAGAGGAGCTCAGCTGTCTATGGATAGATTGTGGGTTCTGCTCTGTGGAGAGTGCTGAGGAGTTTAAGCGCCACGTCTATTTCCACTGTTACCACACCAAGCTGAAGCAGTGGGGCCAGGGGGTACTCAAGGCCCAGCCCAGCCTCGGTACCTGCACCATTGGCCTCCACAACCGCAACATCGTGCCTGACATCACAGACAACTTCATCTGCCAGTGGGAGCAATGTGAGGTGAGGCACTGTTAGTGTGGGTCATATCTAGCTTAGATGTGAAGCTTGTGGACAGACGCACAAGCTCTTTAATTTAGATGGGCTTAGGTTGAATGCCCTCAAATCTATTCAAGTGGACCGATTTAAGCATATCAGTTTAAGTGGTGAAGTTTTCAGATCTTGTACTTTTGTTGGTCTTACTAAGATCATTACTATGAGAGCAACATGTATTTGTGTGTATGTGTTTGCAGCAACCCTCCTTTGCCAACCCAGAGTGGTTCTACCGCCATGTGGAGATGCACAGTATGTGTATGGACGTACCCTCTGCTGATAAGGAGCTCTTGTTGCACTGTGGCTGGAAGGGTGAGTCCACTGACCCCTGTAAAAATGGCAACAGTGAGTAACACAGGCTAGTTTACAACTATTCAGGAGAAACAGAGGTGACTGTATGTTTCAATTGGAGAATGTGTGGTTTTTCATTATTTTGGAATTGAGGGTGAATAAAATAGGTAAAAGCAGGGTATTACCAATGTCATGTGACCTGGAACCAGAGTTTATACCGCTACTGAGAGTATCACCTGTACTTATTTCCCCCTGACTTTTCTCCAGACTGCGAGGCCACGTTTAAAAGGCGTTTTAAGATGCGGGAGCATTTGCGGAGCCACACCGGGGAGAAGGTGGTGGCCTGCCCAATCTGTGGAGGGATGTTCGCCAACAACACCAAGTTCTTTGACCACATCAGTCGGCAGACCACCATTGAGGGTGAGCGGGGAAGGTCAGGGATGGATTGGATTTAGGGCTTTGCTAACATTGTGGAGTATAACCCAATAACCCATTTCCTTAATGACTGACTCATGACTGTGTCTGTTCCCTTGTCTGTCCTAGGTCAGAGGTTCCAGTGTTCCCACTGCTCCAAACGCTTTGCAACGGAGAGACTACTGAGGGACCACATGAGGAATCATGGTCAGTCCCTTGAACTTTGTATTTATATCACACGTTGATCATTCTCTGCTCTCGTTTGATGCCCTGTAGTACGGTGTTCTGATCTGTTCCTTTCTCTTTTTCTCTCTCCCCATCTGCTGTTAGTGAACCACTACAAGTGTCCATTGTGTGACATGACCTGCCCGTCCCCCTCATCGCTGCGGAACCACATCAAGTTCCGCCATAGCAACGAGAAGCCTTACAGCTGTGAATACTGCGAGTACAGGTAGGTTAATACATTAGGTAAATACTTAGGTAATGCCCAGGACTATAAGCCAACACCATCCTTTTCTGACAGAGATCATGTCCATACTCTGTCAATATTATGACAATGAATTATATTGAAGGAGTACATGTTTAGTGTGTGCAAGTTGCCTGAATGTTAGTAGATTAGTATAGGCAGAACCCATCCTAACCCATCTTTCCTGTGGTGTGTGTATCTCTCCTCAGCTGTAAGAACCAGATCGACCTTCGTAAACACATGGACACCCACAGCACTGAGCCGGCCTACCGCTGTGACTTCACCAACTGTGACTACACAACACGCACACTGCACTCCATCAAGAACCACTACAAGAAAGTACATGAGGTGAGAGGGGGAGATTTACAAATGTTTACCCTTTTCACTGGGCTGGCCTGGGCTGGCCTGGTTATGCATCCACCATAGTTGGTGGAAATGTGCTGAAAATGACAATATGAAGTCAGCCCAGTACAGTTTGTGTCAGCTCTATATGGTAAGTCAGGCATGAATAAACAACTCTAATAATTGTCAGTTCCAAAACTATGCATGACCTATTTTCTAAGATGTTGCATTTTTGTGTTGACAACTCAGGGAGATTTTGTGGCTCGCTACAAGTGTCATGTCTGTGAGCAGTGCTTCACTAGAGGGAACAGCCTCACTGCCCACCTCCGCAAGAAGCACCAGTTCAAATGGCCCTCTGGACACCCCCGATTCAGGTACCAACTACGGAGCTTTTGAACATAGCAAACACAACATTTACAGCCAGCATACTAGGACAACCAATTCTAAAGTGCATGTGGTTAGAGATGCATTTAACAGCAATGTTAACTATCTAACAGCATGTTTATGTGGAGATGGTCTGTATTGACAAGGCCTCCATTCAATATAAGTAGTTTGACTCCAGAGTCATTAGTAGGTGAATGAGAAAGTGAGCATCTTTCAGTCATCATTTTGGTCTTGTGGCTAACTCTTCTTTCTCTTTCTTCCCTCTCTTCTCCCAGGTATAAGGAGCATGAGGACGGCTTCATGCGTCTGCAGCTGATCCGCTATGAGAGCGTGGAGCTGACCGAGCAACTGATGAGAGGGAGACCGGAGGGGGAGGACGCTGCCCGGACAGATATCCTTGGGCCTGGGGAGGATGCCAGGGCAGTAGCACACTCCATGGAGGTACAGGTGGAGCTGAGAGGGGTGCTGTTGGAGGAGGAGGGTGGGCCTGTGGAAGAGGGTCAGGGGGGTGTTGGGGAGCAGGGAGCGGGTGTGTTCTATGATTTGACTGGTGGTGACTCGTCTCATGCAGGGGAGGACGCTGTGACGCTGCAGCTACAGGACACTGCTCAGCAGCTCGGCATGCAGGTAGTGTAACCACTGCAACCTTCACACAGACATACTGCTCCTCTAATGGCTTGTTCCTCTGAGATACGGAGCAGTGACATAGCACAGAGAGGCACCAGGACTAAGGGAAGGACGGGAGAGCTGCACCGGGTTTTTGGGCACACCTGTCTTGGGGGTATGCTGAGGATGAGGAGGGGGAACTCTTCAAGGATTTACATAGTATGGATTGAAGTGAACAGTGGCTTCTAAATATTGGGATTTAACCAGCAGGACTGGCCTCGTCTGTCCTCTCTCCTCACATCACTTTGTCAGAAGATATGGAGTTGATATTGTGGATATGATTTCATGAACTGTAGTTGTTGTCCAACGTCTGATCCGCCGTTTGTGGAGACCAAGACGGTTGCTATGTTTTGCATTATTAACAATTTTGAGCTTAGCAGAATGGACTTGATAGGGGTATACTATAAAGCAGGATTAATTAGTTAGCCAGCTAACTAAATAGTCTTAAATAACTTGTTATATATATTTTTTTGAAAGAAAAGTTTGAAATGGGCATGGTCTGAAGGCGTCAGCATGCTTCAGTTGGGCTGGCACCTAGCCAAACTCGGCTAACTGAACGAGTGTGTTCCCATACTCCTTTAAAAGACATTTGCTTGTAAAACGAGAGAAGCGGCAATAGTACTGTTTGTCCATTTTGAGACGCGTAGCCAGTATACACTTCCTCCAAGTAATCTGAATGAATCTAAGATAACTCAAGAAATCTATCATTAATCTTGACGTTTATGACGAAGAGATCTTAGTCGCGCAATTTTACATCTAACTAAGATGTTTGGTGAAGTTTTTTTCAATGAAAAAATGTGCATGAAAATGAGTTGTCTCTCGTTGAATGACATCAAAGACTTTATTGAGGAATCCATACTGTTGACCAAACACTGAGGAAGGGGCGTAAACTTTGGCTCCGAAATTCGGCTTGCCTCCAGAAATAAATGTGTGTGTGCCGAAAAAACCCTCACCGAAGTCTAAAACGAACAAAAACGTCACAAACTGTCATCTTAATATATGCACGAACTCTACCGAACTGTTTCGGCTGGGAAGCATGCGCATGCCTTAATTCAGTGTTTTCCAACTCCAGTCCTCGAGTACATACAACAGCACACATTTTTGTTGTTGCCCCGGACAATTTCATCTGATTCAACTCATTGAGGGTTTGATGATTAGTTGACAAGCTGAATCAGGTGTGCTTGTCCAGTGCTACAAAGAAAATGTGCTGTTGGAGGTACTCGGGACCGGGAGTTGGGGAAACACTGGCCTAATTGACTCAACAAGTTTAACTTTCTTATTGAACCAGAAAATCAATAGTTATTGCTGGTTGTTTATCTAAGTTAGCTGGCTAACTCATTGATCCAGCTTTGTATTATGCCCCTCAGCTGTTTGATTTGACGTTTGTTTTCTATTGTGCGCAATAAACAGATTGTATTTTTCATCGCTGTCACTCACCTTTTTGAGCTTGAATGTTTTAGTTTGATGCAAATTTCAGAACATTGCATGTAGATGTGAACTGATGATTCTCTATCAAGTGAAGCAGAACATTGTGGAATATTAGATATCTATATGTTGTGCTGAATAATCCTACAGAAATAGATTTACTGCATGTGCGTGTGTGTGCCCCTGCGTGTGCGTGACGTGAAAGAGCGAGGGTGGGGGAGTGAGGGAGCGCTCTATGGCGTAGAATCTAATCCACTTAGTGGTGCTCTTACATCCGGCTTGTTGCCCGTCAGACACTTCCTCCAATGATGGACAAGACCGGCACACACAGAGAGCGAGCGAGGCTACGTACAGGACAGAAATAGAATGTTCAGAGGCTGTTAATCAATCTATCACATTTATTTATAAAGCCCTTTTTACATCAGCAGATGTTACAAAGTGCTTATACAGAAACCCAGCCTAAAACCCCAAACAGCAAGCAATGCAGATGCAGAAGCACGGTGGCTAGGAAAAACTCCCTAGAAAGGCAGGAACCTAGGAAGAAACCTTGAGAGGAACCAGGCTCTGAGGGGTGGCCAGTCCTCTTCTGGCTGTGCCGGGTGGAGATTATAAGAGTACATGGCCATTTAAGGCCAGATTGTTCTTCAAGATGTTCAAACCTTCGTAGATGACCAGCAGGGTCAAATAATAATCACAGTAGTTGTGGAGGGTGCAACAGGTCAGTACCTCAGGAGTAGATGTCAGTTGGCTTTTCATAGCCGAGCATTCAGAGGTTGAGACAGTCGGTGCGGTAGAGAGTCGAAAACAGCAGGTCCGGGACAAGGTAGCACGTCCGGTGAACAGGTCAGGGTTCACAAGCCGTAGGCAGAACAGTTGTAACTGGAGCAGCAGCACGACCAGGTGGACTGGGTACAGCCAGGAGTCATCAGGCCAGGTAGTCCTGAGGCATGATCCTAGGGCTCAGGTCCTCCGGGAGGGAGAGAGAGATAATTAGAGGGAGCATACTTAAATTCACACAGGACACCAGATAAGACAGGAGAATTACACCAGATATAACAGACTGACCCTAGCCCCCCGGCATATATACTATTGCAGCATAGATACTGGAGACTGAGACGGGTGGGTCGGGCGACACTGTGGCCCCGTCCGACGATACCCCCCGGACAGGGCCAACCAGGCAAGATATAACCCCACCCATTTTGCCAAAGCACAGCCCCCACACCACCAGATGGATATCAACAGACCACCACGAAGATCTCCTCCACCGCACGAGCCCGAGCGTGGTGGATGCCACTCTATTCAACGGCAGAGATGGAATCAATACGTTTTACTCTTAAGTCTGCAGACGCCGTGCAGCTATTGCAATGCACTCAAGAAAACCATCCTTATAACGATATATGTATTTCTCGCCTCCTTTTCTTATACACTACAATTGCACATCCGCGCAAAACTGTATAATGTACATGAATATATCTGCAACCCATGCTATGACTCTGTGCAAGCACAGCACACAGTATCATATCTGTGGTGGTGGTGGATGGGTTGTTGTTGTTAGCTGTGTTTAAAAGATTAACCAGTCCTAGGAGCTTAGTGTAAGCAGGACTCGCTGTGCTCTGCTTCCTCACTCGGTCTCTGGACCCTTCTGCAGATAGATCATACAGAACACCTGAAGACTACTAGCCATGCTTCTGTGTCTTTATGGAGATTTCAATTGAAGATGAAGCATGCATGGATGATTCATGAGTTTTTTAGTTTTGCTTTGGTTCAGAACTGAGCTGTCAGATGTGAGTGGTGTTTACCTCCCCTGCTTGTAGAGGCTGCTACTGAGGGACAGAAAACAGGCAACCATGAGACTGTACTCATTGCTGCTACTGCTCCTGGGGTCCTCACATGGGTTGTTCACACAGCTGCCTGAGTTAATGGAGGATGAGGAAGGTAGCGGTAAGATATTTTACTAGGAATATTCTTTGTGATGGTTATTGAAAGTGCTTAACGTTCAAGAGGTTTACCCTTGGTTCAGTATATACATTTTATTGATTTGTCTTATCCAAAGTTACTTACAGTCAGGTCCAGAATGTATGTAATCTGATGGAATTGTAATGATTCATTCAGGTTTGACAGAGGTAACTTAGTGTATATTATCTGATGGAACTGATCTGATTCAGGTGTGACAGAGGCGACTCCAGAGCCAGAACCTGTGGATGACACCTACTGGTCAGGCACAGCCCCCATCTGTATGGGTGGTTGTAAGGGGAGACACCAGGAACTGAAGAAGGATCGCTGTGGGGACTCTGACTGCTGCTGGTTTGGCTACAAATCCCTCTGCAGAGGTACCACTCACACGTGTGACCTGTATCTGCTGTACCCTGCTCTCTCACTGTAGCACATCCATAAAAATCCCATCAAATTGTATTTTCCTTAACAGCAGGAAATGAATGAATTTGTCAGTATACTGAAATGTAACAGAAACTAAAATGGGAAATACATTGAACTACTTTTACATTATCTTCTCATACAGTTTATTAGTCATGTGGATTGTTCTCTACTTTGCTCGTGCTCTATTGTGTTTGTCCTGTCCTGTGTGGTTCAGTGAACTGTGGGAGGCCTGACGTGGACTATAACGGGATGGTGTACGGGAACGACTGGTGGGTGGGCTCAGTGGTCCGGTACGCCTGTCGCCCTGGCTTCCTATTGGTGGGGGACCCTGCCCGAGCCTGCCAGTCCAATGGAGGCTGGACCCCCAAACCCTCCTGTCTCAGTGAGTGGCCCATTTGTTCAGTGATCAAAGACCCCACTAATTTGCCTTCACTACATGGCACTACTCCTTGTAGGTGTGAAGAAGTAGCGTTCAATGTCATTGTGTGAATGTAGCCAGCTCACCGTAGCCTGTTTGTTCATACAGCCTCATTGATCACCATTAATTTTGCCCCCACAACACCTCAGGGAACACACATCTTAGTACACTAAAGTGAGTAGTCCTTTACCTTTCTTTCTCTTACCTCCACATCACGTCTCTGCTCCTCCACACCCCATCCCCTCTACCCCCGTCCCCCCCTCTCTCCCTGGGCCAGGGGTGTGTCGTCAGGGCCGTGTGGAGATCACTGAGAAGGAGCTAGAAACGGCTACCTGCTCATCCACCTGTCCTCTTAAGTCCTACATGGGGCCTCTTAAGCAGGGCTGCTACCGCATCGACAACTGCAGGAAGATAAATCCTGACTGGAAGCGCTGGTTCACCCGCTGTGACACGTGCCTGTGTGATTGCCACATCGCCTGTGGTGAGTAGTACACTTTTACGCCCTTGAGTGGTACAGTCCATTGACTGATGGTAGCTAAATAACTGGGCATGTCAACTAGCGGGGCAATGAAGTTAAACCAGATTGGCTGGTTTCAATGAATGGATGGGATGAATGCGTGTGAGTTTGTTGGGTTCTTGAAAAATTTGTACTCTAGAGTGTGGTTAATTTGTTAGCATTACATTTGTTCACAACATGTTTATTGAATATTATTTCCAACTAAAGGTAACCCATGCATATTTCACGAGTTCTAAACTCTTTGGCCTGCACAACAAACACTTCCCCACAATGTCTTCTTTTAGCATCTTTAGGTTAAAAGACGGACGTATTCCACTATTGAGTGACTAGAATATGTATTCCAAAACAACCACAAGGAATATCAGTGACCAGCTTAACATCACAGATGCTCATCGGAATCTTAATCGGAATGCTGAAATCCTCATCGGACTACTGCTGCTTCATCTGCTGTCGGAAGGAGGATCAAAGGGGAACCTAGAGAGACATCTCTGTGGAACTAACAAACAGTCTGTCGCGACAGACTGCTGTGGTCCTAACCTCAACCTCATAGAGCACCGAGGCAAAGACACTCTACGTTTCCTCAACGCACACCCCGACTACGTAAAGGACTCATCGTGAGGCGTAGATGAACAGTTTTGACGAGGCTAGAGGGGGAGGTCTCTCCAAGTGTAGAGATTCTGTTGGGATTAATGAGTTGTCCTTTTAGCTCAACCTGCTCATTCAATCTGTCCTGGAACCTAGAATGAGCTGGTTGTGGGGCTGAGACCTTAATCTTGTTACTCACCGCAGCCCAGGGAAGAGAAGAGGTCAGAGGAGGGCCAGGTTAACTATCTAACAGCATGTTTACTATAATGTGTGTGGAGATAGCTTGGAGTACATAATATGCAATGTGTTTTAGTGTATTTGCAAATGGATGGGATACACTTTGTTGATTATTGTATGTCTTTTATTTATCCTCATGTTACAGCCATTGGTTGGACTGTCTGTATTGCTTAGAAGATGTAGATGGTTAACCAAAGTCAAGGTGCTTCCTCACTAACAATGTTAGTTGTTGATGATTTGTTGTCTTCTTATGAATCCTGGTAAAATGTAATGTGAAACTACACACTCAACCAACTCAGTGTTTCGACCATAGAGATCTAGTTTCATTATATTTCTAATCCATTCTATTTAATTATGTGGTTTAGATCAAGTGCTGAGCCGCAGGATGTGTTCATCTTCTTTGGGTTGGTAGCAGCCAACTCCTGCAAAGAAATGAACATGACCAAGTCAAACATTATTTTGTCTTTAGTAATGCAATGCTAAAAACTGCTTATTACGCGCAGAATAGAATAAAATACAATTGTTTTGTACATACTGGGAGAACAGAAGAATAAGAGATGACTCATAAGCACTGTTTAGACCCACACTTACCTGCATCCATCCTGGTCTGAACCCCAGATTACTCTTGACAGTAGCTCCCAGTAGGTTCGATTGGCCTCCATCCCAGCCACTCCATTGACACGCTCCGTGGGAAGTCTTTCACTGTGAACCTATTAAATGGAGAGCAACACGTGTAAGTTCATCATGCACAACAAGGCAGGATAGATTATGATGACTGACAATACTGTACAACGTTTTGATAAGAGAAATGGACTTCGATTTCTGGAAGTATGTAATTGTAAAATGAGGAAGAATTAAGCCTGAAAATGTATGATAATACAAGAGATTACATAGACCTCTCTGTCTAATACAATGTATTTCAATTAGTGATTGTTCATAATGGTGATGATAATGACCAATGTTCCTTACTTGAAGTCGTGGTCTGTGTCCTCCAGTCTCCTCATGGCCCCCAATAGTACTCCCCCTTCCACCACAGAGCTGGAGTAGACCTGACCAGCCAATTCTCCATTGGACAGCCTGATAGGCACTGCCACCCTCACTGGACCTACAGGATGCAACAAGAACCCGAGATAATGAAGGCTTATTATGACCCTTTAAGTGGGTATGTACTTGCTTCAGTGTTCAATATGAAACCATGATAACCATGATAGAATGGTTCAACTTAAAGACAAGTAATAGTATTATATGGTATTGGTGACAGTTTAACGTGTACACATAGACATTTACTTTGAAGTTAAATATTCAATCAACAGACATGAGAGATACTGTTTGCAGGACACGACTTAAAGCAACACTACAGTGCATTCGGAAAGTATTCAGACCCCTTCCCTTTTTCCACATTTTGTTACGTTACAGCCTTGTTCTAAAATTGATTAAATAAAACATTTTCCTGATCAATCGACACACAATACCCCATAATGATAAAGTGAAAACAGGTTTCAGACATTTTTGCAAATGTATTACAAATAAAAAAACATACCTTATTTACAAAAGTATTCAGACCCTTTACTATGAGACTCGAAATTGAGCTCAGGTGCATCTTGTTTCCATTGATCATCCTTGATGTTTCTACAACTTGATTGGAGTCTACCTGTGGTAAATTCAATTGATTGGACATGATTTGGAAAGGAACACACCTGTCTATATAAGATCCCACAAACCAAGCCATGAGGTCGAAGGAATTGTCCGTAGAGCTCCGAGACAGGATTGTGTTGAGGCACAGATCTGGGGAAGGGTACCAGAAATTGTCTGCAGCATTGGCCTCCATCATTCTTAAATGAGTGGCCCAGCCAGAGCCCGGACTTGAACCCGATCAAACATCTCTGGAGAGACCTGAAAATGGCTGTGCAGCGACGCTCCCCATCGAACCTGACAAAGCTTGAGAGGATCTGCAGAGAAGAATGGGAGAAACTCCCCAAGTACAGGTGTGCCAAGCTTGTAGCGTCATACAACCCAAGAAGACTCGAGGCTGTAATCGCTGCCAAAGATGCTTCAACAAAGTACTGAGTAAAGGGTCTGAATACTTATGTAAATGTAAAATTTCCGTTTTTTATTTTTAATAAATTAGAAAACAATTATAACCTGTGTTTGCTTTGTCATTATGGGGTATTGTGTGTAGATTGATGAGGAAAAATAGCAATTGAATCCATTTTAGAATAAGGCTGTCATGTAACAAAGTGTGGAAAAAGTGAAGGGGTCTGAATACTTTCCGAATGATGTGAATATGGCACTACAACTGTAATATGTCAGAGCACCCAATAAACATCATTTAAATTCATCTCACCAGTATCAGCAGCTGCAGAAGAGCCACAGAGAGGAGAGTTGTACGTCTTGGTGCCATTATGATGATTCTACTTGCTGTCTCAATCCAGATGTCTCTTGCTCGGTCACACACACAAGATCACTACTTATACTGTACCTGATCCCAGTTTATGAGCACATTCCAGCCCCATGTTGACATGGTTTATGTTTCGTATTTATTGTGGAATAACGTCAGCACGCTCTTTAAGAACTCACGCTTATGACAAAATGGCTTTTCTTTCAAATGTTCCCTTTTGCTCCATTTAAGGAAACTTTTCACAAGGCCATTCTTCTTCAAACATATTGTGAATAGAAAGTGATGTGTTAGCTTAGCTTGTCATTGATATAATAAAGCAGAAACCTGCATTGACATTGAGGTGAGTAATGATCTACCTTGGCACTCTGACCCTGTTTTCCCCTCAGGTGGCATGGTGAACAATCAGGTGAATACAATATAAAGTTAAAGAGCCTGGAGACAGTGGAGACTGAGTGGACTTAGTCCTTCCTCAGATATAACCTTGGGGAGCTTTATGCTCTATTCTAATGCATTCATTTCCTTGATCAAATTAGCAGTTGATTTCTGAAGGATTTACAGTAACTGTATTGTTGAAACATGTTTTTCTGCAGTTTTCCAGAATCCAGAATTTCAATACTGTCCAAAACATGATATATTATTGTTAAAGTTTTTCCTAGCTATGCTGTATTGTGCACAGTGTCAACAATCTCAAAATAACCAATGACTGTATTACTAACTATAATAACCACGTGGTGTCGCTGCAGTCCCAACATCAAAGGCTTGGAAACTGGTGCAACACAGTTTCTTACAGTTCTTTCTTATCGCTTTGGTACTATTTTCACAAGTATGTGGTGAATTTTGAAAACTCTTAGTACAAAACTCCAAACTTGTAACGCAGCCAGTCTTATGTTCAAAAGCTTTCATTGTGCATTCATACATTTTTTTTTTTTTTTTGTAGACATTCCCACACAACCATTGATCCACAATGTAATTCTACTGTGAAATATTACCTATATAATAATAGGTTTAGTCACCAAAACACAACATCAAACCTGTCTTGAGCATCCTCATTGTTCATGCACCTGGGGAAAAACCTTTTGGCATGGCGAATCCAAGCCTGACATTGGTCTGGATATAAATGAGTCCATGCCGCTCTGTCATTGCTCGTACCGTTGAAGTCGGAAGTTTACATACACTAAGTTGACTGTGCCTTTAAACAGCTTGGAAAATTCCAGAAAATTATGTCTTGGCTTTAGAAGCTTCTGATAGGCTAATTGACACCATTTTAGTCAATTGGAGGTGTACCTGTGGATGTATTTCAAGGCCTACCTTCATACTCAGTGCCTCTTTGCTTTACATCATGGGAAAATCAAAAGAAATCAGCCAAGACCTCAGAAAAAAATGGTAGACCTCCACAAGTCTGGTTCATCCTTGGGAGCAATTTCCAAACACCTGAAGGTACCACGTTCATCTGTACAAACAATAGTACGCAAGTAAAAACACCATGGGACCACGCAGCCATCATGCCGCTCAGGAAGGAGACGCGTTCTGTCTCCTAGAGATTAATGTACTTTGGTGCGAGAAGTGCAAATCAATCCCAGAACAACAGCAAAGGACCTTGTGAAGATGCTGGAGGAAACCGGTACAAAAGTATCTATATCCACAGTAAAACGTGTCCTATATCGACAACCTGAAAGGCCGCTCAGCAAGGAAGAAGCCACTGCTCCAAAACCGCCATAAAAAAGACAGACTACCGTTTGCAACTGCACATAGTGACAAAGATCTTACTTTTGGAGAAATGTCCTCTGGTCTGATGAAACAAAAATAGAACTGTTTGGCTATAATGACCATCGTTATGTTTGGAGGAAAAAGGGGAAGGCTTGTAAGCCGAAGAACACCATCCCAACCGTGAAGCACGGGGGTGGCAGCATCATGCTGTGGGGGTGCATTGCTGCAGGAAGGACTGGTGCACTTCACAAAATAGATGGCATCATGAGGACGGAAAATGTTATATGGATATATTGAAGCAACATCTCAAGACATTAGTCAGGAATTTAAAGCTTGGTCGCAAATGGGTCTTCCAAATGGACAATGACCCCAAGCATACTTCCAAAGTTGTGGCAAAATGGCTTAAGGACAACAAAGTCAAGGTATTGGAGTGGCCATCACAAAGCCCTGACCTCAATCCTATAGAAAATGTGTGGGCAGAACTGAAAAAGCGTGTGCGAGCAAGGAGGCCTACAAACCTGATTCAGTTACACCAGCTCTGTCAGGAGGAATGGGCGAAAATTCACCCAACTTATTGTGGGAAGCTTGTGGAAGGCTACCCAAAACGTTTGACCCAATTTAAACAATTTAAAGGCAATGCTACCAAATACTAATTGAGTGTATGTAAACTTCTGACCCACTGGGAATGTGATGAAATAAATAAAAGCTGAAATAAATCATTCTCTCAAATTATTCTGACATTAAAACAAAGTGGTGATCCTAACTGACCTAAGACAGGGAATTTTTACTAGGATTTAATGTCAGGAATTGTGAAACACTGAGTTTATTTGGCTAAGGTGTATGTAAACTTCCGACTTCAACTGTATATATTCTTAATTCCATTCCTTACTTAGGTTGTGTGTATTGGGTATATGCTGTGAAATTGTTAGATATTACTTGTTAGATATTACTACACTGTTGTAGCTAGAAGCACAAGCATTTCGCTACACCTGCAATAACATCTGCTAAACACGTGTATGTGACAAATAACATTTGATTTGATTTGAAATCATTTCAGGCCTCATCCATGGCCTGAAGGAGAGTGGTACGCTCATGGGGATGGCAGTTATACATCTTCCATCTATATTGTAATCTTGTATTGTATTTTACATTTATTAAATGTTATTTATGGATTGTAGAGGTCTTTTACATGGCTCAGTTCATAAGAGCATGGCATTTTTGTAAAACCAGTGTTCCTGGCACCTACTGCCATACCCCGTTCAAAGGTATTCAGACCCTTCGGAAAGTATTCAGACCCATTTGCTTTTTCCACATTTTGTTACGTTACAGCCTTATTCTAAAATGGATTTAAAAAAAATACAAAATCCTCAGCAATCTACACACAATACCCCATAATGACAAAGCGAAAACTGGTTTTTAGAAATGTTTGCAAATGTGTGTGTGTGTGTGTGTGTGTGTGTGTGTGTGTATATATACAGTGAGGGAAAAAAGTATTTGAATGCTCCTAATCTCAGTTTGTTACCTGTATAAAAGACACTTGTCCACAGAAGCAATCAATCAATCAGATTCCAAACTCTCCACCATGGCCAAGACCAAAGAGCTCTCCAAGGATGTCAGGGACAAGATTGTAGACCTACACAAGGCTGGAATGGGCTACAAGACCATCGCCAAGCAGCTTGGTGAGAAGGTGACAACAGTTGGTGCGATTATTCGCAAATGGAAGAAACACAAAATAACTGTCAATCTCCCTCGGCCTGGGGCTCCATGCAAGATCTCACCTTGTGGAGTTGCAATGATCATGAGAACGGTGAGGAATCAGCCCAGAACTACACAGGAGGATCTTGTCAATGATCTCAAGGCAGCTGGGACCATAGTCACCAAGAAAGCAATTGGTAACACACTACGCCGTGAAGGACTGAAATCCTGCAGCGCCCGCAAGGTCCCCCTGCTCAAGAAAGCACATATACAGGCCCGTCTGAAGTTTGCCAATGTTACATCTGAATGATTCAGAGGAGAACTGGGTGAAAGTGTTGTAGTCAGATGAGACCAAAATCGAGCTCTTTGGCATCAACTCAACTCGCCGTGTTTGGAGGATGAGGAATGCTGCCCATGACCCCAAGAACACCATCCCCACCGTCAAACATGGAGGTGGAAACATTATGCTTTGGGGGTGTTTTTCTGCTAAGGGACAGGACAACTTCACCGCATCAAAGGGACGATGGACGGGGCCATGTACCGTCAAATCTTGGGTGAGAACCTCCTTCCCTCAGCCAGGGCATTGAAAATGGGTCGTGGATGGGTATTCCAGCATGACAATGACCCAAAACACACGGCCAAGGCAACAAAGGAGTGGCTCAAGAAGAAGCACATTAAGTTCCTGGAGTGGCCTAGCCAGTGTCCAGACCTTAATCCCATAGAAAATCTGTGGAGGGAGCTGAAGGTTCGAGTTGCCAAATGTCAGCCTCGAAACCTTCATTACTTGGAGAAGATCTGCAAAGAGGAGTGGGACAAAATCCCTCCTGAGATGTGTGCAAACCTGGTGGCCAACTACAAGAAACGTCTGACCTCTGTGATTGCCAACAAGGGTTTTGCCACCAAGTACTAAGTCATGTTTTGCAGAGGGGTCAAATACTTATTTCCCTCAAAATGCAAATCAATTTATAACATTTTTGACATGCGTTTTTTCTGGATTTTTTGGTTGTTATTCTGTCTCTCACTGTTCAAATAAACCTACCATTAAAATTATAGACTGATCATGTCTTTGTCAGTGGGCAAACGTGTGTGTGTATATGTATGTATGTATGTATGTATGTATGTATGTATGTATGTATGTATATATATATATATATATATATATATATATATATATATATATATATATATATATATATATATATACATACATACAGTGGGGAAAAAAAGTATTTAGTCAGCCACCAATTGTGCAAGTTCTCCCACTTAAAAAGATGAGATAGGCCTGTAATTTTCATCATAGGTACACGTCAACTATGACAGACAAAATGAGGAAAAAAAATCCAGAAAATCACATTGTAGGATTTTTAATGAATTTATTAGCAAATTATGGTGGAAAATAAGTATTTGGTCAATAACAAAAGTTTCTCAATACTTTGTTATATACCCTTTGTTGGCAATGACACAGGTCAAACGTTTTCTGTAAGTCTTCAAGGTTTTCACACACTGTTGCTAGTATTTTGGCCCATTCCTCCATGCAGATCTCCTCTAGAGCAGTGATGTTTTGGGGCTGTCGCTGGGCAACACAGACTTTCAACTCCCTCCAAAGATTTCCTATGGGGTTGAGATCTGGAGACTGGCTAGGCCACTCCAGGACCTTGAAATGCTTCTTACGAAGCCACTCCTTCGTTGCCCGGGCGGTGTGTTTGGGATCATTGTCATGCTGAAAGACCAAGCCACGTTTCATCTTCAATGCCCTTGCTGATGGAAGGAGGTTTTCACTCAAAATCTCACGATACATGGCCCCATTCATTCTTTCCTTTACACAGATCAGTCGTCCTGGTCCCTTTGCAGAAAAATAGCCCCAAAGCATGATGTTTCCACCCCCATGCTTCACAGTAGGTATGGTGTTCTTTGGATGCAACTCAGCATTCTTTGTCCTCCAAACACGACAAGTTGAGTTTTTACCAAAAAGTAAAATGTTGGTTTCATCTGACCATATGACATTCTCCCAATCCTCTTCTGGATCATCCAAATGCACTCTAGCAAACTTCAGATGGGCCTGGACATGTACTGGCTTAAGCAGGGGGACACGTCTTGCACTACAGGATTTGAGTCCCTGGCGGCGTAGTGTGTTACTGATGGTAGGCTTTGTTACTTTGGTCCCAGCTCTCTGCAGGTCATTCACTAGGTCCCCCCGTGTGGTTCTGGGATTTTTGCTCACCGTTCTTGTGATCATTTTGACCCCACGGGGTGAGATGTTGCGTGGAGCCCCAGATCGAGGGAGATTATCAGTGGTCTTGTATGTCTTCCATTTCCTAATAATTGCTCCCACAGTTGATTTCTTCAAACCAAGCTGCTTACCTATTGCAGATTCAGTCTTCCCAGCCTGGTGCAGGTCTACAATTTTGTTTCTGGTGTCCTTTGACAGCTCTTTGGTCTTGGCCATAGTGGAGTTTGGAGTGTGACTGTTTGAGGTTGTGGACAGGTGTCTTTTATACTGATAACAAGTTCAAACAGGTGCCATTAATACAGGTAACGAGTGGAGGACAGAGGAGCCTCTTAAATAAGAAGTTACAGTTCTGTGAGAGCCAGAAATCTTGCTTGTTTGTAGGTGACCAAATACTTATTTTCCACCATAATTTGCAAATAAATTCATTAAAAATCCTACAATGTGATTTTCTGGAAAAAAATATCTCATTTTGTCTGTCATAGTTGACGTGTACCTATGATGAAAATTACAGGCCTCTCTCATCTTTTTCAGTGGGAGAACTTGCACAATTGGTGGCTGACTAAATACTTTTTTCCCCACTGTATATATGTATATATATGTATATAAGGCACACACCTGTCTATACAAGGTCCCACAGTTGACAGTGCATGTCAGAGCAAAAACCAAGCCATGAGGTCAAAGGAATTGTCCTTAGAGCTCCGAGACATGATTGTGTCGAGGCACAGATCTGGGGAAGTGTCCAAAAACATTTCTGCAGCATTGAAGGTCCCCAAGAAAACAGTGGCCTCCATCATTCTTAAATGGAAGAAGTTTGGAACCACCAAGACTCTTCCTATAGCTGAGCAATCGGGGGAGAAGGGCCTTGGTCAGGGAGGTGACCAAGAACCCGATGGTCAGTGGAGATGGGAGAACCTTCCAGAAGGACAACCATCTCTGCAGCACTCCACCAATCAGACCTTTATGGTAGAGTGGCCAGACAGAAGCCACTCTTCAGTAAAAGGCACGTGACAGCCCGCTTGGAGTTTGCCAAAAGGCACCTAAAGACTCTCAGATCATGAGAAACAAGATTCTCTGGTCTTTTGAAACCAAGATTGAACTCTTTGGCCTGAACGCCAAGCGTCACGTCTTCACCTGGCACCATCCCTACGGTGAAGCATGGTGGTGCCAGCATCATGCTGTGGGGATGTTTTTCAGTGACAGGGACTGGGACTGGGAGACTAGTCAGGATTGAGGCAAAGATGAACAGAGCAAAGTACAGAGAGATCCTTGATGAAAACCTTCTCAGGACCTCAGACTGGGGGGGAAGGTTCACCTTCCAACAGGACAACGACCCTAAGCACACAGCCAAGACAACTCAGGAGTGGCTTTGGGACAAGTCTCTGAATGTCCTTGATTGGCCCAGCCAGAGCCCAGACTTAAACTACCTGATAGAACATCTCTAGAGAGACCTGAAAATACCTGTGCAGCAACGCTCCCCATCCAACCTGACAGAGCTTGAGAGGATCTGTGGAGAAGAATGGGAGAAACCCCCCAAATACAGGTGTGCCAAGCTTGTAGCGACATACCCAAGAAGACTATTTCTGTTTTTTAAACCTGTTTTTTGTTTTGTTATTATGGGATATTGTGTGCCAATGTGGAAAAAAATACAATTTAATCTATTTTAGAATAAGGCTGTAACCTAACAATATATGGAAAAAATCAAGGGGTCTGAATACTTTCCGAAGGCACTGTAAATGTTTTGTCTTGTCCATTCACCCTCTGAATGGCACACATACACAATCTATGTCTCAATTGTCTCCAGGCTTAAAAATCATTATTTAACATGTCTCCTCCCCTTCATCTACACTGATTTTAAGTGGATTTAACAGGTGATATCAATAAGGGATCATAGATTTTACCTGGTCAGGCATGGAAAGAGCACTGTGTTTTGTGCACTCGGTGTAAAAAGGATGCATTTCTTTGTTTTGGACTTTCTGGATTATTTGCGTATTGATATTGTATTACTGCACTGTAGAAGCTAGAAACACAAGCATTGCAGTGCACCTGCTGTAACATCAGCTAATCTGTGGACGCAACCAATAAACTTTTATTTGATTTGTTACATGCAGTCTCTGATCTTGTCTATCAGATTTTGGCTGCTTTTCCTTCACTCTGCCGTCCGACTCATCCCAAACCATCTCAATTGGGTTGAGGTCGGGGGATTGTGGCGGCCAGATCATCTGATGCAGCACTCCATCACTCTCCTTCCTGGTCAAATAGCCCTTACACAGCCTGGAGGTGTGTTGGGTCATTGTCCTGTTGAAAAAGAAATTATAGTCCCACTAAGGCCAAACCAGATGGGATGGCGTATCGCTGCAGAATGCTGTGGTAGCCACTCTGGTTAATTGTGCCTTGAATTCTAATTAAATCACGGACAGTGTCACCAGCAAAGCACACCATAACTCCACCACCACCATGCTTTACGTGGGAACTACACATGCAGAGATCATCCGTTCACCCACATCGCATCTCACAAAGAAACAGAAGTTGGAACCAAAAATCTCAAATTTGGACTCCAGACCAAAGCACAAATTTCCACCGGTCTAATGTCCATTGCTCGTGTTTCTTGGCCCAAGCAGGTCTCTTCTTCTTATTGGTGTCCTTTAGTAGTGGTTTCTTTGCAGCAATTCGACCATGAAGGCCTGATTCACACAGTCCCCTCTGAACAGTTGATGTTGAGATGTGTCTGTGACTTGAACACTGTGAAGCGTTTATTTAGGCTGCAATTTCTGAGGCTGGTAACTCTAATGAATGTATCCTTTGCAGCAGAGGTAACTCTGGTGGCTATTTGAAGAATCTCAAATATAAAATGTTTTGTTTAACACTTTTTTGGTTACTACATGATTCCATATGTGTTATTTCATAGTTTTGATGTCTTCACTATTATTCTACAGTGTAAAAATAAAGAAACTCTTGAATTGGTAGGTGTGTCCAAACTTGACTAGAAGTGTATGTACATGTACAATCTATAGGTTTACTAAACGTTTGTGATCATCAATTAAGAGCAGTCAGATTAAGTTTAAGTGAAATGTCTTTTAACAAAGGAGAAGATAATCATATCAAAAGTAATGTGAGCATTGCATTTTGAAAGGCAATTACTTTATATTAACATGTATTGCAATGTTAAACATGTATTTCTAGATGAAACACTGATTTAAGTTTGGTGAAAAAGTGACTGATTTTGAGTATTGTCCTTACTCAATTGAAAATATCCTTAGTTTCGAAACTGCCTTTTTAATAATCTGTTTTGAGTTTTTTTACTAAGCGTTTTGAAAATGTACCACATACTTGTGAAAATTGCACCAGAGCTATAAAAAAAACAGTTATGAAATCGGTCCCATGCTAATATAAGGAGTGCATTTATATAGGTCAGCTGACCATATGCATATACTCATCTTAGATCAATTACTGACTTTATCTAAAGTCACAGCAAATTACATCAAAAGAGGGGAGTTGGCCTATTATTTTCTTAAACAGAAATGTCTAGAATACAGTTATTCAATGTATTTATACCTATTTCTTTAATTATAGGGCTATTTTACGGAATAACTGCAATTGCAGCCAATTCTCTTATCATTGGACTTAATCCACAATATCACAATTGTCATTGTGTAACTATCTTTTAAATAGATAGGCTAACCATTTAAAGACGAATAAGTATACTCTCTTATCAGCATCCACACGCACAACGTACTTTATCCCCGCTCAAGACGAGCACGACATAGCAAATAATTAATTGTTTATGGTACCTTATGAGGTAGGCTATGCTAATATTCAACATTGGCTGGCGAAAAACAACAACACTCAGACCAAATATGTTTTGGTTTCTTCCCACGGAGTGATTTAGGGCGTCATTTGAACGGGAGTAACCCCGACTGTTTCACCGAAAATAACCCGGGCACTGCAGCATCAGCACCAGACAGATGCGCAGGTGCGGTCTTTAAAGAGACCACGCGCAGATAAATTCACATCGGTGGGTGCATTCGATAGCCTACAACCTGCGTTTGCATTGCTTACATCACTGAGATGAGATAAACAATGGATTGGTGTATCGACTTTTCAATCGGACTTTTTGTAGCTATGGGCAACACACAGCCATAGGCAATGACATTTTCGTCCATTCTTAGGCTATGTGCCAAATATATCAAAAATTGTTCAGCCTCATAAGGAATACCCAAAATAGTGCCATAAATGTTGTTTGTATTAATTGCACAAACATTAAAAGTATTATTCTGCTCTGTTTTTTATATGTTAATCGCATTTCTAAACTACTGTTGGCACCCAATAATACAACTTTGTGTGGGGTCGGTAGCCTATAGGCCTATCAATTGCTGTTTTGATTTCATTCAGAAGAAAACCCATAAGCCTAATTAAAATGTGTCCTGCACATAATAAACACATCATCATGGCTCTTTTAAAGCATCCAGCCCGGGCCTCCTTTGGACTATCTCCTCGCAAAACCTGCCAGTGACGCCCTGAAACCCAGACCGACGGGCGTGCCAGAGAAGCACTGACCGGCAAGATAACGGTACTGCGTGCTATTGAGCTACTGCAGCAAGCCAGAAGAGGATGTGGAGACTAGACGGAGGAAATCAAATATAATCAACACCGCGGCAAGGACGTTTGTGAGTAGTCTGATAGGGGAATGAAATAAAAAGTAAAACACAGCTAACTTAGACTATAACCTGTCAGAAATCGAACGCACTACTGATTGATTGACTAAAGATGCAGCATTTGTTGAATTATTAATCTCTGAGAATCATCATACCACACTTGTTCCGGGCAGAAGGGAGGTTTAATCATTTCGAATAGCATAGAATAGCATAGATATTGTCTGCAGGACGTTATGTAGCCTAGCAAGCACCGAGTGATTTTTTTGGGGGAAAACATCGTGTCCTCATCCTCCTCCATCGCGCCGGAACCGAACCGAACCTTCATGGAGCCTGGAACACAGTGACCATCTTTGCCTGGCACGGGACTGACTCGTTGGGGACCATCTCTTGTTGCTGGATCTGCTGTTTCATTGTAAAGGGATGAACTGAGCAGTGCACTTCATAAATGGGAACGGAGTGCTCTATTGTTGGTCAAGTCAACACTCAAGAAAAAGTATGTTGGATTAATTAATGCATCATTTGTAAATGTTTCATAATGTGAAGAATTGAAAATGAGTGTGTTTATATTTGTGTGTATTGTGTTTATGCCTGCATGTAGGCCTATGCGTGTTTGTGGAATAGCAGTCTATTTCAGATCCTGCATGCATTAGTGATGTAATGCATGGAACAGCATGGAACAATCTCTCTTCTTTCCCTCCATCCACCTTCCTTCCAAACACCTCTCAGGCTTATATTATTAGCCCATGTACAGTACAACCATAATTATGTTCAGCCTTTGTTCTAGAG
The DNA here is from genome assembly GCF_964263955.1 of Coregonus lavaretus. Taxonomy (NCBI): domain Eukaryota; kingdom Metazoa; phylum Chordata; class Actinopteri; order Salmoniformes; family Salmonidae; genus Coregonus; species Coregonus lavaretus. The sequence goes on from NC_140002.1 coordinate 47,951,841, forward strand.
GAGAGGTAGAGAGTGCAAAGAACACAGATTCAATAGATGGTTTGATGTTTACATCATCATAGGGAACACAGTAACAGGTGCCTCTGAGAGAGACCTGTGCCACTTCTCTAGGCTATTACCAAGTAATTACTAATTAAATCAAGACAGACAAGCACTGGATTCCTTACTGCCAGTAATGTTTCAGCTAAGGCTACAGATGAAGACATGAACCATATGTCTTTAGATGTGACACCTTATTGCCTCCCCATTCCATCACGTGGCCAGGCGGCAGGGCAATGCGTGAGAGAGGAAAGAACAGGGCAGTCTTGATCTCACAGAGAGCAGAGAGAGAACCCATTATGGTCTGTCAGAGTCTGCGTCCATAATGGCACCCTATTCCTTTTATAGTGCAGTACTTGGGAAAAGGGTGCCATTTGGGATACACAGGTTCTGTTGGGCTAAACCCATTATGGTTCGTCAGGGTTCTGCAGAGCATAATGTGATAATAGGGATCTGGTGAAAAAAAAAAGTAGTGCACTATATAGGAAATATGGTGCCATTTTGGATACAAATGTTCTGTAAAAATCCTGAGCCCATTATGGTTTGTCAGGGTTCTGTATAGGTCTTGAAGAAGTGTGCTAGTGGTCGGTCGGGTTCTAGGGCTTAAAGCAGTGTTCTAATGGTCGGTCGGGTTCTAGGGCACAAAGCAGTGTTCTAATGGTTGGTAGGGTTCTAGGGCTTAAAGCAGTATGCTAATGGTCGGCGGTCTGGTTCTAGGGCTTAAAGCAGTGTGCTAATGGTCGGTCGGGTTCTAGGGCTTAAAGCAGTGTGCTAGTGGTCGGTCGGGTTCTAGTGCTTAAAGCATTGTGCTAGTGGTCGGTCGGGTTCTAGTGCTTAAAGCAGTGTGCTAATGATTGTTCACTAATGGCAGGTCAATCAATAGAGGCCATGGTCAGTTCTTTTTATCCTTTTCCTCAGTCCTGGATGTGAGGTTTGAACCATGCTAAACAGAATTTACACTTTACAGTAGGCCTATAACAGCACCACACAATGCAGATTGGAGTTTTCCTTATCACATCTTGTTCTAAGGGAAACTCTACCTTGAGGGAAGAAACTGATGTGATACTCCAGTGTTGGCTCCTTTCGGTTTTGCTGTGAGATATGTTAGCTTTAATTAGACTTGGTCTATGTAGCTGATGCTACATTGTATCATTGTACACTGCTGTGCATCATGTCAACTATATGGCAGCCTAGGCCTATGTGACTTCCTATAAACTTGATACACAATAACACACTTCAAACTACCTCTAATATCTTGTCAAGTATACCTCATTTGCTTGTAAGTGTGCTTTCTCCCTCTGCAACTTATTATGAAGCACTTTGTGGATCAATCAAGCTGACTGAAGCTCATAGCTACAGTGAGGGAAAAAAGTATTTGATCCCCTGCTGATTTGGGGGGTGATGATCAGTCGTAGGTAGGTTTATTTGAACAGTGAGAGACAGAATAACAACAAAAAAATCCAGAAAGATGCATGTCAAAAATGTTATAAATTGATTTGCATTTTAATGAGGGAAATAAGTATTTGACCCCCTCTCAATCAGAAAGATTTCTGGCTCCCAGCTGTCTTTTATACAGGTAACGAGCTGAGATTAGGAGCACACTCTTAAAGGGAGTGCTCCTAATCTCAGCTTGTTACCTGTATAAAAGACACCTGTCCACAGAAGCAATCAATCAATCAGATTCCAAACTCTCCACCATGGCCAAGACCAAAGAGCTCTCCAGGATGTCAGGGACAAGATTGTAGACCTACACAAGGCTGGAATGGGCTACAAGACCATCGCCAAGCAGCTTGGTGAGAAGGTGACAACAGTTGGTGCGATTATTCGCAAATGGAAGAAACACAAAAGAACTGTCAATCTCCCTCGGCCTGGGGCTCCATGCAAGATCTCACCTCGTGGAGTTGCAATGATCATGAGAACGGTGAGGAATCAGCCCAGAACTACATGGGAGGATCTTGTCAATGATCTCAAGGCAGCTGGGACCATAGTCACCAAGAAAACAATTGGTAACACACTACACCGTGAAGGACTGAAATCCTGCAGCGCCCGCAAGGTCCCCCTGCTCAAGAAAGCACATATACAGGCCCGTCTGAAGTTTGCCAATGAACATCTGAATGATTCAGAGGAGAACTGGGTGAAAGTGTTGTGGTCAGATGAGACCAAAATGTAGCTCTTTGGCATCAACTCAACTCGCCGTGTTTGGAGGAGGAGGAATGCTGCCTATGACCCCAAGAACACCATCCCCACCGTCAAACATGGAGGTGGAAACATTATGCTTTGGGGGTGTTTTTCTGCTAAGGGGACAGGACAACTTCACCGCATCAAAGGGACGATGGACGGGGCCATGTACCGTCAAATCTTGGGTGAGAACCTCCTTCCCTCAGCCAGGGCATTGAAATGGGTCGTGGATGGGTATTCCAGCATGAAAATGACCCAAAACACACGGCCAAGGCAACAAAGGAGTGGCTCAAGAAGAAGCACATTAAGGTCCTGGAGTGGCCTAGCCAGTCTCCAGACCTTAATCCCATAGAAAATCTGTGGAGGGAGCTGAAGGTTCGAGTTGCCAAATGTCAGGTTCGAAACCTTAATGACTTGGAGAAGATCTGCAAAGAGGAGTGGGACAAAATCCCTCCTGAGATGTGTGCAAACCTGGTGGCCATCTACAAGAAACGTCTAACCTCTGTGATTGCCAACAAGGGTTTTGCCACAAAGTACTAAGTCATGTTTTGCAGAGGGGTCAAATACTTATTTCCCTCATTAAAATGCAAATCAATTTCTAACATTTTTGACATGCGTTTTTCTGGATTTTTTTGTTGTTATTCTGTCTCTCACTGTTCAAATAAACCTACCATTAAAATTATAGACTGATAATTTCTTTGTCAGTGGGCAAACGTACAAAATCAGCAGGGGATCAAATACTTTTTTCCCATAGGGGGCTGCAGCCAGACGCACCTACAGTATACTCTGATGAATCACTGACTGGGCCTTTACGTTATGTATTGCTCCGTCCATTGCTCGAAAAGTAGGTAACAGGACTAGATGTTGAGCAGGTAAATTGCTGCATTTCTACCTCCTACCCCATTGAGACAGAAACCTGAACCTGCAAAAAGAAGGTACTTTACAGGTAAAGCCCCATGTCTGTATACAGTGCATTCGGAAAGTATTCAGACCCCTTGACCTTTTCCACATTTTGTTACATTACTGACTTAATCGAAAATTGATTAAATTATTAATTTTTCTCATCAATCAACACACAATACCCCTAATGACAAAGCGAAAACAGATTTTTTGATATTTTTTTGCAAATGTATTAAATATAAAAAACAGCTACCTTATTTCCATAAGTATTCTGACCCTTTGCTATGAGACTCGAAATTGAGCTCAGGTGCATCCTGTTTCCATTGCTATCTTTGAGATGTTTCTACAACTTGATTGGAGTCCACCTGTGGTAAATTCAATTGATTGAACATGATTTGGAAAGGCACACACTTGTCTATATAAGGTCCCACAGTTGACAGTGCATGTCAGAGCAAATCCAAGCCATGAGGTCGAAGGAATTGTCCGTAGAGCTCCGAGACAGGATTGTATCGAGGCACAGATCTGGGGAAGGGTACCAGAAAATATCTGCAGCATTGGCCTCCATCATTCTTAAATGGAAGAAGTTTGGAACCACCAAGACTCTTCCTAGAGCTGGCCGCCCGGCCAAACTGAGCAATCACGGGAGAAGGGCCTTGGTCAGGGAGTTGACCAAGAACCCGATGGTCACTCTGACAGAGCTCAAGAGTTCCTTTGTGGAGATGGGAGAACCTTTCAGAAGGACAACCATCTCTGCAGCACTCCACCAATCAGGCCTTTATGGTAGAGTGGCCAGACGGAAGCCACTCCTCAATAAAAGGCACATGACAGCCCGCTTGGAGTTTGCCAAAAGGCACCTAAAAGACTGTCAGACCATGAGAAGCAAGATTCTCTGGTCTTTTGAAACCAAGATTGAACTCTTTGGCCTGAATGCCAAGCGTCACATCTGGAGGAAACCTGGCACCATCCCTACGGTGAAGCATGGTGGTGGCAGCATCATGCTGTGGATATGTTTTTCAGTGGCAGGGACTGGGAGACTAGTCAGGATCGAGGGAAAGATGAACGGAGCAAAGTACAGAGAGATCCTTGATGAAAACCTTCTCCAGAGCGCTCAAGACCTCAGACTGGGGTGAAGGTTCAACGACCCTAAGCACACAGCCAAGACAACGCAGGAGTGGCTTTGGGACAAGTCTCTGAATGTCCTTGAGTGGCCCAGCCAGGGCCCGGACTTGAACCCGATCTAACATCATTTTGAGAGAATCTGCAGAGAAGAATGGGATAAACTCCCCAAATACAGGTGTGCTAAGCTTGTAGAGTCATACCCAAGAAGACTCGAGGCTGTAATCGCTGCCAAAGGTGCTTCAACAAAGTACTGAGTAAAGGGTCTGAATACTTACAGTACCAGTCAAAAGTTAGGACACACCTACTCAATTAAGGGTTTTTCTTTATTTTTACTATTTTCGACATTGTAGAATAATAGTGAAGACATCAGAACTATGAAATAACACATATGGAATCATGTATTACCCGAAAAAGTGTTAAACAAATCAAAATATATTTTATATTTTAGATTCTTCAGAGTCGCCACCCTTTACCTTGATGACAGCTTTGCACACTCTTGGCATTCTTTCAACCAGCTTCATGAGGTATTCACCTGGAATGCTTTTCCAACAGTCTTGAAGGAGTTCCCACATATGCTGAGCACTTGTTGGCTGCTTTTCCTTCACTCTGCGGTCCAACTCATCCCAAACCATCTCAATTGGGTTGAGGTCGGGTGATTGTGGAGGCCAGGTCATCTGATGCAGCACTCCATCACTCTCCTTCTTGGTCATTGTCCAGTTGAAAAACAAATGATAGTCCCACTAAGCGCAAACCAGATGGGATGGCGTATCGCTGCAGAATGCTGTGGTAGCCATGCTGGTTAAGTGTGCCTTGAATTCTAAATAAATCACAGACAGTGTCACCAGCAAAGCACCACCACACCATCACACCTCCTCCTCCATGCTTCACGGTGGGAACCACACATGCGGACATCATCCGTACACCTACTCTGCGTCTCTCAAAGACACGGCGGTTGGAACCAAAAATCTCAAATTTGGACTCATCAGACAAAAAGACAGATTGCCACCGGCAAATGTCCATTGCTCGTGTTTCTTGGCCCAAGCAAATTTTTATTTAACCAGGTAAGCCAGTTGAGAACAAGTTCTCATTTACAACTGCGACCTGGCCAAGATAAAGCAAAGCAATGCGGTAAAAACAACAACACAGAGTTACATATGGGGTAAAACAAAACATAAAGTCAAAAATACCACAGAAGATATATATATATATATATATATAAGAGTATCTTATGATAAGCTGTAGACCACACTATTTACCAAGAGAGTTTTCATCTATATTTTTCATAGCTGTCTATTTACCACCACAAACCAATGCTGGCATTAAGATTGCACTGAATGAGTTGTACAAGGCCATTAATCAACAGGAAAACGCTCATCCAGATGCAGCGCTCCTAGTAGCCGGGGACTTTAATGCAGGGAAACTTAAATCCGTTCTACCTCATTTCTACCAGCATGTTAAATGTGCAACCAGAGGGGAAAAAACTCTAGACCACCTTTACTCCACACACAGAGACGCATACAAAGCTCTCCCTCGCCCTCCATTTGGCAAATCTGACCATAACTCTATCCTCCTGATTCCTGCTTATAAGCAAAAACTGAAGCAGGAAGCACCAGTGATTCGGCTAATAAAAAAGTGGTCAGATGACGCAGATGCTAAGCTACAGGACTGTTTTGCTAGCACAGACTGGAACATGTTCCGGGATTCTTCAGACAGCATTGAGGAGTACACCACATCAGTCACTGGCTTCATCAATAAGTGCATCGATGATGTCGTCCCCACAGTGACCGTACGTACATACCCCAACCAGAAGCCATGGATTACAGGAAACATCCGCACTGAGCTAAAGGGTAGAGCTGCCGCTTTCAAGGAACGGGACTCTAACCCGGACGCTTATAAGAAATCCCGCTATGACCTCCGACGAACCATCAAACAGGCAAAGAGTCAATACAGGTCTAAGATTGAATCATACTACACTGGCTCTGACGCTCGTCGGATGTGGCAGGGCTTGAAAACTATTACAGACTACAAAGGGAAGCACAGCCGCGAGCTGCCCAGTGACACAAGCCTACCAGACGAGCTAAACCACTTCTATGCTCGCTTCGAGGCAAGCAACACTGAAGCATGCATGAGAGCACCAGCTGTTCCGGACGACTATGTGATCACGCTCTCCGTAGCCGATGTGAGTAAGACTTTTAAGCAGGTCAACATTCACAAGGCCGCAGGGCCAGACGGATTACCAGGACGTGTACTCCGAGCATGTGCTGACCAACTGGCAAGTGTCTTCACTGACATTTTCAACATGTCCCTGACTGAGTCTGTAATACCAACATGTTTCAAGCAGACCACCATAGTCCCCGTGCCCAAGAACTCTAAGATAACCTGCCTAAATGACTACCGACCCGTAGCACTGACGTCTGTAGCCATGAAGTGCTTTGAAAGACTGGTCATGGCTCACATCAACAGCATAATCCCAGAAACCCTAGACCCACTCCAATTTGCATACCGCCCCAACAGATCCACAGATGATGCAATCTCTATCGCACTCCACACTGCCCTTTCCCACCTGGACAAGAGGAACACCTACGTGAGAATGCTATTCATTGACTACAGCTCAGCATTCAACACCATAGTGCCCTCTAAGCTCATCACTAAGCTAAGGATCCTGGGACTAAACACCTCCCTCTGCAACTGGATCCTGGACTTCCTGACGGGCCGCCCCCAGGTGGTAAGGGTAGGTAACAACACATCTGCCACACTGATCCTCAACACGGGGGCCCCTCAGGGGTGCGTGCTCAGTCCCCTCCTGTACTCTCTGTTCACCCATGACTGCATGGCCAGGCACGACTCCAACACCATCATTAAGTTTGCCGACGACACAACAGTGGTAGGCCTGATCACCGACAACGATGAGACAGCCTATAGGGAGGAGGTCAGAGATCTGGCCGTGTGGTGCCAGGACAACAACCTCTCCCTCAACGTGACCAAGACAAAGGAGATGATTGTGGACTACAGGAAAAAAAAGAGGACTGAGCACGCCCCCATTCTCATCGACGGGGCTGTAGTGGAACAGGTTGAGAGCTTCAAGTTCCTTGGTGTCCACATCACCAACGAACTATCATGGTCCAAACACACCAAGACAGTCGTGAAGAGGGCACGACAAAGCCTATTCCCCCTCAGGAGACTAAAAAGATTTGGCATGGGTCCTCAGATCCTCAAAAAATTCTACAGCTGCACCATCGAGAGCATCCTGACTGGTTGCATCACCGCCTGGTATGGCAACTGCTTGGCCTCTGACCGCAAGGCACTACAGAGGGTAGTGCGTACGGTCCCTGCCATCCAGGACCTCTATACCAGGCGGTGTCAGAGGAAGGCCCTCAAAATTGTCAAAGACTCCAGCCACCCTAGTCATAGACTGTTCTCTCTGCTACCGCACGGCAAGCGGTACCGGAGTGCCAAGTCTAGGTCCAAAAGACTTCTCAACAGCTTCTACCCCCAAGCCATAAGACTCCTGAACAGCTAATCATGGCTACCCGGACTATTTGCACTGCCCCCCCACCCCATCCTTTTTACGCTGCTGCTACTCTGTTAAGTATTTATGCATAGTCACTTTAACTCTACCCACATGTACATATTACCTCAACTACCTCAACTAGCCGGTGCCCCCGCACATTGACTATGCAACGGTACCCCCCTGTATATATAGCCTCCCTACTGTCACTTTATTTTACTGTATATATAGCCTCCCTACTGTCACTTTATTTTACTTCTGCTCTTTTTTTCTCAACACTTTTTTGTTGTTGTTTTATTCTTACTTTTTTGTTTAAAATAAATGCACTGTTGGTTAAGGGCTGTAAGTAAGCATTTCACTGTAATGTCTGCACCTGTTGTATTCGGCGCATGTGACCAATAACATTTGATTTGATTTGATTTGATACAGTGTGTGCAAATGTAGCAAGTTATGGAGGTAAGGCAATAAATAGGCCATAGTGCAAAATAATTACAATTAGTATTAACACTGGAATGATAGATGTGCAAGAGATGATGTGCAAGTAGAGATACAGGGGTGCAAATTAGCAAAATAAATAACAATATGGGGATGAGGTAGTTGAGTGGCTAATTTCAGAAGGGCTGTGTACAGGTGCAGTGATCGGTAAGGTGCTCTGACAACTGATGCTTAAAGTTAGTGAGGGAGATAAGAGTCTCCAGCTTCAGAGATTTTCGCAGTTCGTTCCAGTCATTGGCAGCAGAGAACTGGAAGGAATGGCAGCCAAAGGAGGTGTTGGCTTTGGGGATGACCAGTGAGATATACCTGCTGGAGCGCATACTACAGGTGGGTGTTGCTATGGTGACCAATGAGCTAAGATAAGGCAGAGATTTGCCTAGCAGTGATTTATAGATGGCCTGGAGCCAGTGGGTTTGGCGACGAATATGTAGTGAGGACCAGCCAACAAGAGTGTACAGGTCACAGTGATGGGTAGTATATGGGGCTTTGGTGACAAAACGGATGGCACTGTGATAGACTACATCCAATTTGCTGAGTAGAGTGTTGGAGGCTATTTTGTAAATGACATCGCCGAAGTCAAGGATCGGTAGGATAGTCAGTTTTACGAGGGCATGTTTGGCAGCATGAGTGAAGGAGGCTTTGTTGCGAGATAGGAAGCCGATTCTAGATTTAACTTTGGATTGGAGATGCTTAATGTGAGTCTGGAAGGAGAGTTTACAGTCTAACCAGACACCTAGTTATTTGTAGTTGTCCACATACTCTAGGTCAGACCCGTCGAGAGTAGTGATTCTAGTCGGGTGGGCGGGTGCCAGCAGCGTTCGATTGAAGAAGTCTCTTCTTATTATTGGTATCCTTTAGTAGTGGTTTCTTTGCAGCAATTTGACCATGAAGGCCTGATTCACACAGTCTCCTCTGAACAGTTGATGTTGAGATGTGTCTGTTACTTGAACTCTGTGAAGCATTTATTTGGGCTGCAATCTGAGGTGCAGTTAATTGCCGATTTCTGAGGCTGGGAACTCTAATGCACTTATCCTCTGCAGTAGAGGTAACTCTGGGTCTTCCTTTCCTGTGGCGGTCCTCATGAGAGCCAGTTTCATCACAGCGCTTGATTGTTTTTGCGACTGCACTTGAAGAAACTTGACATTTTCCGGATTGACTGACCTTCATGTCTTAAAGTAATGATGGACTGTCATTTCTCTTTGCTTTTTTGAGCTGTTCTTGCCATAATAGGGACTTGGTTTTTTACCAAATAGGGCTATCCTCTGTATACCAACCCTACATTGTCACAACACAACTGATTGGCTCCAATGCATTAAGAAGGAAAGAAATTCCACAAATTAACTTTTAAGAAGGCACACCTGTTAATTGAAATGCTTTCCAGGAGACTACCTCATGAAGCTGTCATCAAGGCAAAGGGTGGCTATTTGAAGAATCTCAAATATAAAATATATTTTGATTTGTTTAACACTTTCTTGGTTACTACATGATTCCATATGTGTTATTTCATAGTTTTGATGTCTTCACTATTATTCTACAATAAAAACCCTTGAATGAGTAGGTGTGTCCAAACTTTAGACTGGTACTGTATGTAAATGTAATATTTCAGTTTTCTATTTGTAATAAATTTGCTAACATTTCTAAAATCTGTTTTTGCTTTGTCATTATGGGGTATTGTGTGTAGATTGGGGAAAAAACAATTTAATCAATTCTAGAATAAGGCTGTAACATTACAAAATGTGGAAAAAGTCTGAGTACTTTCCGAATGCACTATAGTATACTATATATTATGACTGCCTAGCTATGAGTTTCAGACATCTTGAGTAGAACGTTCAGTTGGGAGTCAGTCTTCAAAAAAACGTTCACAACAATATTGTGACAAAACGTGCAACCCAAAAATAGTGTTGGTGTTGCTCTGCCTGCCTTACATGCTGTAGTATTGGAAACCAATTCCCTCCTAGAATGAGTCATAGGAGCTTGAATCAATGGAGCAGGTTTGCTATGCGAGTTGCAAAACAAGGGAACCAGCCAAAAAACAGACAGGTGTCGTGTTCCAACCAACCTTCGATAGGAAGGACTCAGCTTTTGTACCCCAGAAATGTGGGTGTTTTTGTGGTGTAGTTAGCGTAGGTGTTCAGGTAGTGTAAAATGTGTATGTGTGTGTGTAAGCTAATGTGAATGTGAAATATTGGTGTATTTCCTCTCAAGTGGCTTGTGTGCCGCTACGTGTCTCCTCCACGTTGCCTCTATAGATAGATAGGTCCAGGCTAGGGTGAGTGAGTGGGGAGTCGGGAGTGTGGGAGTGGAGCAGTGGGGGAGGGGGGATTACTCCGTGTAGGCCAGGAGGTTTCTAGTGAATCAGCCATTTCAGCACTATAAGGCTCTGCTAGTCTGTAACCAAATCCTCCACTCCTCACACCGGCCGGGAATCAGATCCCGCACATCCAGCCTGTCTATACTGTAGACCTAACGCAACCTCTTACAGCATTCTGTGTCCCAAATGGCCCCATATTCCCTATAGGGCTCTGGTAAAAAGTAGTGCATATATATAGGGAATAGGGTGTGACTTGGGACTTACACATCGCCCTAATCACATTAGCACCACCATAACCATCGGACCTCTAAGAGCTTGTCTAGCATGTCTTAAATCACTACAACACTGTTTCCACTGTCTCATCATCGCTGTTCACAGCTTTATATAGAGCAACACCATCCCTACATTACAAACTGACTGTCCAGGTCATGTCCTTATGGAGTAGGCCTGGCAGAGTTTGTTTTTTAAGCTTCACAGTCAATCAATATGTCAGTTAGTCACTTCATCAATCACTCAGTTGCCTGATAATCTATCACTTTTATTACATTTCAATCCTCAAACCTCCAAGCCCATGGCAGAGAATGTGGTCTATCTATATCCCATGGTATGATAACATAAGATGGATCTATTCTGCCCCATTGCTTTGGGATTTAACAGAATACCCAGCAAACAAAAATTGGTTCTGTGAAAGTTCCCAGAACATTCATTAGGTTGCAGCAAATGTTCTCATAACACAAATACTGTCCTGTCGTGCTGATGACTATAGAATGTTTGTATAAAATATTTGTCTGATGTTGCAAGAACGTTCCTATAACACATTTAATCTATTCTTTAAAGGTTACCAGAATGTTTCATTAGGGTGCAAAAAACAGTCACCTGATGTTGCAAGAACATTCCTAGAACACATTTTGTCTGTCTTTTATGTTTTGGGAACATATCTTTTGTGATGTCCATTCTGGGAACGTTCTTGCAACATCAGGCAAATGTTTTCTGCAAACGTTGTATAATCATCAGCATGACTGGATAGTTTCTGGGTTATGAGAACATTTGCCGCAACCGCACGAATGTTCTGGGAACTTTCACAGAACCAATTTTGGTTTGCTGGGAAAACATTACTAGTACATTGCATTTTCTGGAAACCTAATGATAGCTTTTGGGGAATGTTCTGTGGTGGTTGTTACGGATGTTGTGCACAATATTTTAGTGAATGTTAGGAGAATATTCCAAGGATATTTCATTTAAAACATAAAAAATATTATGATGTTATAATCCAAATGTTAGATACAACTCTAGAACTTAATGTGAATCTTAGGCAATGTTCTGGGAATGTTCCTGGTTTGCTGGGTAGCCTACTTGTAGAATCTCATCTCATATACCCACTCATCACATTGAGGAAGTTGTAGTTGAGTTCAAAACTATTGGTTCTCTTCTAATGTTAACTTTATGCTTCAGAAAATATAAGGTGATGTTGATTGTATTTAACCAGCTCTAGTGCAATCTGTTTCTGTGAAATTGTGTAATAATAACATGAAATCTGTAGTATTATAATGACTGACAGTTTCCCCCCTCTTTTCCAGTCTGTTAGTATGGCCGAGAGGACGTTGGAGACGTCTGTCTCTGTCAGCATCCCGATGGAGGAGACCAAACTCCCTGGGGGTGGGGTTGTGCCCACAGAGGCCCCGCTGCTCACCCACCTAAAGAAAGTGGAGAACCACATTACGGAGGCCCAGCGGTTCTCCCACCTGCCCCGGCGCTCTGCTGTGGACATAGAGTTCACTGAGCTGTCGTACACCATCAGAGAGGGGCCCTGCTGGAGGAGGAGAGGTACTGCAGCCCACACACCACCCAGACGTTATACACCACCCCTACACCACTCATACTAAATATAGATAGATAGCTGAGCTATACACCCACCCATACACCACCCCTACAAAACCCATACAACAGGGTCATATTTGTTAGGGCGCACTGTAGCAAAACGTCTTCCAGTGAGTATTATTGGACAAGTTCAGATAGTCCCTCCCCGTTTCAGTCCGTTTTCTTTAATTTGATGCCTAATGAAAACGAATATGATAACATCACAGAGGATGATGGTCAAGTAATAAGTACATCTTTATTTGGTGATGGCTCGTATATCATATAGATGAATTTATGTATCTATGTAGACTCAAGCTATGCCCATACACACATTACTGTAACTGCTGTTCAAACCCTTTGATAGAGATGTGATCATGTCCAAAACAGCATCATTCTTGGCAGATTTTCTTACTCCTTATACTCTTCTTACTCTCTCTGTGTGTCTGGAGTATCCAGCTCAAAGGACCAATGATCTGTATGCAATACACACACACACACACACACACACACACACACACGTATGTTCTACCAGGCTGTGTGGCTGCTGTATCTTTGTGCTGTGCTCAGCAGAGTTTAGACACAATAAATCATTCACACTAGCAGCCTGCCCCCCTACCCTCCACCCCCCTCTCACGATGTACGATACACACAGGCTATGGTCTACACCAGGCAGACAGACAGGCCCAGTATACGATTGATCTGCTCATTAAATATTAATGGCATTTAAACCCACCAGCCTGATTAATGAGCAACCTCGGAGCCTAAGAGTCTCTAGCCTGAGGCATAATGGTTCTAGTTGGCCATACCTCTCTGTCAGGACAACATTCTCCTTAGACCAACCCCTGCACCATGTCTTTATGTGTCCTCTACAGGTTATCTTTGTTTATAGGCTACATGGCGCATGTTAATACAGTATGTCTGATCTTATCATACATCCTATCTTCTACTGTTGTTTATCTTATGTTGTATTGATGTCCATTATGGGGACAGGTAGATGTGTATTCCATTGTGTTTGTAGAGGAGCTCTGTGCATTCAACTAGTAGATAAAACAACCACAATCATTGAACTTGATATATGGTATTGCAGTAAGTCAGATCTAATAGTACATTCCATCACTGCTGTTGTAGGTCTTATGTTATTGATGTCCATTGGGGATAGTGTGGTGGAAGTGGTCCAGTAGATGTGGATTCCATTGCGTTTGTGAGACCTTTATGTCTAGTAGTAATGATAGTAGAGACAAAAGGGGCAGACAGTAATGGAATCACATGGTCAGACTGGGAGACAGTGTGTGTGTGTGTTTTGTGCACGTGTGTACGTATACGCCTGCGTGCGCGTTTGGGTCCAAATGGGAAACGGGGGAACAGAGAGAGATTCCTGACTGAAGGCTGGTCTGATCGATAACTAACCTCTTTGTTCATGTATTGAATTGTAACGTTGTTACATCAGCATTCTCCATTCAATCAGTGTTCTTTACCAACTGTTTTGTTGTTCAACTCCACATGTAGCTAACCTCTTCCAGCCTTTCCCTATTATCCATATACACATGTGAAGGTATGTCTGTGGTCTGTGCCCTTATTGATATGTGTAGCAAGATGTATTGTAGCCTATCCCAGTATTGTACGAAGAAGTGGTGTCTGTCTCCCATAGAGGCTGCATAGGTTATTCAGTTCATTGAGAGACTATTTAGAGTCTGACTAAAACCCCTTCAGTAACATAGATATGCGTAGGTGGATGTGTAAGATAAGATAATGACTGTATTATCCCTGTGGGGAAATACAGGAGGGTGTGCATACATAATACAAACACAATCAAGCATAAACAAGGACATATACAGGCAATACATACAGGTAGAAAAAGTGCAGTTCATGAGCGATCAATGATTAATCTGTAAATTATATACGCTATACACATCAGTACATGCCGTCAACTACAATATCAACTGAAGGCCAGCCCACTAGTCCTGCTAGTGGTTTTTAATACAGTATTGTACAGTATTGTATCCCAGTATTGTATGGAGAAGCTGTCTCTCATATAGAAGCTGAATACTGTACGCTATTCAGTTCACATAGAGACTATTTAGAGTCTGAACCCCCCCTGGCATTATTACAGGTCACCTTCACCACCACCCCAACCCCCATTAGCCATATTTAACCCTTCACTGCCTCTTAGCTCTCTCACAGACTCACTGGATCCCTTGAAAGGCTCTACTACCTGTTACTTATAATTTGGTTCAAATGTCATTATATTCGAATAGGCTTAGTCATTAGACTGAGTAATATTTTTGGTTCTTCCTTATCGAGCCACCTAAACATTTTTCCTTCTTCAAAATGAGCAGAGAGAGGATGAGATCCCTCTGCAGTATAAAATTAAAACTGTATAATGAGCAGCAATAATGTGATGGCGCAGAGCGAAGCTGAGCATGGTGCCATGGTGCTCCAGGGAATGCTTTTGCACCCAAGAGATATTATGAAGATCTCAACAGGAGGGTGGGGGGAAGGAGGCTGTGGAGAGGGGCCCAGGGAGAGGGCCGTAATATCTCAAGAGTCTGTGTGATTCTCAGAGAGAATAACACAACACATTAGGGTGAAGAGGGAGCTGTAATATCAGATTACTTCTGAGATTCAGCTGAGAGAAGAAACTCCGAACATGAAGGAGCCGTAATATCTGAGGATTTTTGTGGTTCTGTGGTTCAGAGAGAACACAACACATGAAGTGGAACTGGAGGCCTAAGGAGAGTCAGTCAGTGAGAGAGCCATTGCTTTGATTGGTCGGCTCTCGAGTGGGGTAAAGATCCAGAGAGGTGAGGGTGAGTTGGGGCCTTGCAGCCACCTCCTCTCATCCATTTTTATAGTTGCCATCCCTGGGAGGATGGATGAGGATGAATAAGGTCACTCCTCAGATGGTGTTTCATGTGGAGGGCATATACCTCCAATGGGAGTTTACGGATGACGTAACGTCAGTGCGGGCATGGAGTGTGTGTGTGAGTCATTTGAAGCTGAGGAGCGGGGGTGGATGGAGTTCTGAACAGAACAGAGCCCAGAGTGGGCCCTGTCATGCAGCTCCCCCTCCCTGCAGGTGTCTGGGGCTCTACCTTCTGTTATTTGCTGTTATCTGGTCCACACACATACATGCATACACGCACACACACCTGGTAATTTCTACACTCCTCACGTCCCACAACGACTCTGCTTCATTCACAAGGCCTGTGAAATTTCAGTTTTTAGGTAACCACTGGCACTAAATAATCTAGACATATTGAGTATGGTTACATGCACACAATAATACGATTATTTTGGATAGTCAGATTAATATAATAGTTTGTTTAAAACATTTAAATGCTTTGCAAGAAGAACGATTTCCCTAATAATCCTGTTTACAGTATATGGACACATCTAAAATCAGACTTGCTCAGACTGAAGACTGTGTGATGCACTTTGATCTCCTGTGCTGTCCCACAGAGAGACGGAAAGTTCCAGACTACCCTGAGCACATAGCCACATCAGAGCAGTGTAAGGGAGGCTGAGGAAGGGTGCATCTGTGCCCATGCGTGTGTCTGTGTCTCTGTCCCTGTCCCTCTCTGCGTGAGTGGCCAACAGTGTTACCGTATGTGACATAAACAATATGGAGGAAGTCATTTCATCTCAGCAGACAATGTGAGGGCGAATAACCACATCATCAGTATGCGACATCAGCAACACAGGGATGGATTATCAGTATGCTCCACCCGCAGCAGTAGGTTAGATCATCAGTATGCGCCACACGCAGAGGCAGAGCTATTTCTCTGACAGGTCGCTCCCCTGGCTGTGGTGTATCCGATGGATGTAATACACTGCGGGGGAGGAGGGGGAAGAGGTGGAGGAGGGGTGAGGATGGGGGTGGCAGCCATTAGACATCAGGAGTAATGGGCTGGGGATGGAGAAGGGTGTGTATGTGGTGAAGGTGACCTGTAATATTGCCAGGGGGTTTCAGTCACAGTCAGACTTTTTTTTTGTTAACCTTTATTTAACCAGGTAAGCCAGTTGAGAACAAGTTCTCATTTACAACAGCGACCTGGCCAAGATAAAGCAAAGCAGTGCGATAAAAACAACAACAACACAGAGTTACATATGGGATAAACAAAACGTACAGTCAAAAACGCAATAGAAAATCTATATACAGTGTGTGCAAATGTAGTAAGTTATGGAGGTAAGGCAATAAATAGGCCATAGTGCAAAATAATTACAATTTAGTATTAACACTGGAGTGATAGATGTGCAGAAGATGATGTGCAAATAGAGATACTGGGGTGCAAATGAGCAAAATAAATAACAATATGGGGATGAGGTAGTTGGGTGGACTAATTACAGATGGGTTGTGTACAGGTGCAGTGATCAGTAAACTGCTCTGACAACTGATGCTTAAAGTTAGTGAGGGAGATAAGAGTCTCCAGCTTCAGAGATTTTTGCAGTTCGTTCCAGTCATTGGCAGCAGAGAACTGGAAGGAATGGCGGCCAAAGGAGGTGTTGGCTTTGGGGATGACCGGTGAGATATACCTGCTGGAGCGCATACTACGGGTGGGTGTTGCTATGGTGACCAATGAGCTAAGATAAGGCAGAGATTTGCCTAGCAGTGATTTATAGATGGCCTGGAGCCAGTGGGTTTGGCGACGAATATGTAGTGAGGACCAGCCAACAAGAGCGTACAGGTCACAGTGGTGGGTAGTCAAGGATCGGTAGGATAGTCAGTTTTACGAGGGCATGTTTGGCAGCATGAGTGAAGGAGGCTTTGTTGCGAAATAGGAAGCTGATTCTAGATGTAACTTTGGATTGGAGATGCTTAATGTGAGTCTGGAAGGAGAGTTTACGGTCTAACACAGTGCCATCCGTTTTGTCTCCAAAGCCCCATACACTACCCACCACTGTGACCTGTACGCTCTTGTTGGCTGGTCCTCACTACATGTTTGTCGTCAAACCCACTGGCTCCAGGCCATCTATAAATCACTGCTAGGCAAATCCCCGCCTTATCTTAGCTCATTGGTCACCATAGCAGCACCCACCCGTAGTCTGCGCTCCAGCAGGTATATCTCACTGGTCATTCCCAAAGCCAACACCTCCTTTGGCCGCCATTCCTTCCAGTTCTCTGCTGCCAATGACTGGAACGAATTGCAAAAATCTCTGAAGCTGGAGACACTTATCTCCCTCACTAACTTTAAGCATCAGTTGTCAGAGCACCTTACCGATCACTGCACCTGTACACAGCCCATCTGAAATTAGCCCACCCAACTACCTCATCCCTATATTGTTATTTATTTTGCTCTTTTGCACCCCAGTATCTCTATTTGCACATCATCTCTTGCACATCTAGCATTCCAGTGTTAATACTATTGTAATTATTCTGCACTATAGCCTATTTATTGCCTTACCTCCATAACTTGCTACATTTGCACACACTGTATATATATTTTCTGTTGTATTTCTGACTTTATGTTTTTTTTACCCCATATGTAACTCTGTGTTGTTTTTATTGCACTACTTTGCTTTATCTTGGCCAGGTCGCAGTTGTAAATGAGAACCTGTTCTCAACTGGCTTACCTGGTTAAATAAAGGTGAAAAAAAAAAAAAAAAAAAAAAAAAAAACCCAGACACCTAGGTATTTGTAGTTGTCCACACATTCTAAGTCAGACCCGCCGAGAGTAGTGATTCTAGTCGGGCGGGCGGGTGCAAGCAGCGTTCGATTGAAGAGCATGCATTTAGTTTTACTAGCGTTTAAGAGCAGTTGGAGGCTACGGAAGGAGTGTTGTATGGCATTGAAGCTCGTTTGGAGGTTTGTTAACACAGTATCCAATGAAGGGCCAGATGTATACAAAATGGTGTATCTGAGAGCCACCAGCAGCAAGAGCGACATCACTGATATACACAGAGAATAGAGTCGGCCCGAGAATTGAACCCTGTGGCACCCCCACAGAGACTGCCAGAGGTCTAGACAACAGGCCCTCCGATTTGAGACATTGAACTCTATCTGAGAAGTAGTTGGTGAACCAGGCGAGGCAGTCATTTGAGAAACCAAGGCTATTTAGTCTGCCAATAAGAATGCGGTGATTGACAGAGTCGAAAGCCTTGGCCAGGTTGATGGAGACGGCTGCACAGTACAATACACAGTCTTTTTTTCGATCAAGGTTATAATATATGTGAACTGAATAACCTATTCGGCTTCTACAGTGACGGAAAAATGTATTTGATCCCCTGCTGATTTTGTACGTTTTCCCACTGACAAAGACATGATCAGTCTATAATTCTAACGGGAAGTTTATTTGAACAGTGAGAGAAAGAATAACAAAACAAAAAATCCAGAAAAACGCATGTCAAAAATGTTTGAAATGTATTTGCATTTTAATGAGGGAAATAAGTATTTGACCCCTCTAAAAAACATGACTTAGTACTTGGGGCAAAACCCTTGTTGGCAATCACAGATCTTCTCCAAGTCATTAAGGTTTCGAGACTGACGTTTGGCAACTCAAACCTTCAGCTCCCTCCACAGATTTTCTATGGGATTAAGGTCTGGAGTCTGGCTAGGCCACTCCAGGACCTTAATGTGCTTCTTCTTGAGCCACTCCTTTGTTGCCTTGGCCGTGTGTTTTGGGTCATTGTCACGCTGGAATACCCATCCACGACCCATTTCAATGCCCTGGCTGAGGAAAGGAGGTTCTCACCCAAGATTTGACGGTACATGGCCCTGTCCATCATCCCTTTGATGTGGTGAAGTTGTCCTGTCCCCTTAGCAAAAAAACACCCCCAAAGCATAATGTTTCCACCTACATTTTTGACGGTGGGGATGGTGTTCTTGGGGTCATAGACAGCATTCCTCCGCCTCCAAACACGGCGAGTTGAGTTGATGCCAAAGAGCTCAATTTTGGTCTCATCTGACCACAACACTTTCATCCAGTTCTCCTCTGAATCATTCAGATGTTCATTGGCAAACTTCAGACGGGCCTGTATATGTGCTTTCTTGAGCAGGGGGACCTTGCGGGTGCTGCAGGATTTCAGTCCTTCACGGCGTAGTGTGTTACCAATTGTTTTCTTGGTGACTATGGTCCCAGCTGCCTTGAGATCATTGACAAGATCCTCCCGTGTAGTTCTGGGCTGATTCCTCACCGTTCTCATGATCATTGCAACTCCACGAGGTGAGATCTTGCATGGAGCCCCAGGCTGAGGAAGATTGACAGTTCTTTTGTGTTTCTTCCATTTGTGAATAATTGCACCAACTGTTGTCACCTTCTCACCAAGCTGCTTGGCAATGGTCTTGTAGCCCAGTCCAGCCTTGTGTAGGTCTACAATCTTGTCCCTGACATCCTTGGAGAGCTCTTTGGTCTTGGCCGTGGTGGAGAGTTTGGAATCTGATTGATTGATTGCTTCTGTGGACAGGTGTCTTTTATATAGGTAACAAGCTGAGATTAGGAGCACTCCCTTTAAGAGTGTGCTCCTAAACTCAGCTCGTTACCTGTATAAAAGATACCTGGGAGCCAGAAATCTATCTGATTGATAGGGGGTCAAATACTTATTTCCCTCATTAAAATGCAAATAAATTTATAACATTTTTGACATGCATTTTTCTGGATTTTTTTGTTGTTATTCTGCCTCTCACTGTTCAAATAAACCTACCATTAAAATTATAGACTGATCATGTCTTTGTCAGTGGGCAAACGTACAAAATCAGCAGGGGATCAAATACTTTTTTCCCTCACTGTATATGAGAGACACAGCTTCTCCATACAATACTGGGATACAATACTGTATTAAAAGACACTAGTAGGACCAGCGGCTGGCATTCAGTTGATATTGTAGTTGACAGAGTGTACTGATGTATACTGTATATAGTGTACAGATGAATCGTTGATTATGAACTGCACTTTTTCTACCTATATGTATTGCCTTCGGAAAGTATTCAGACACCTTCACTTTTTCCACATTTTGTTTTGTTACAGCCTTATTCTAAAATGGATTAATGTAACGTTGACACAGGGAGTCAGGAAGCAAGTGCAGTTAGCGAGTTTAATATTAATGTCACGGTTTCGGCCGAGGCGGCTCCTCCTCCTTGTTCGGGCAGGTTTCGCCGGTCGTCGTCTCCGGAGTTCTAGCTGCCACCGCTCTATGTTTCTTGTTTGTTTGGTTTTGTCTGTTAGTCACACCTGTTTTGTGTTAGGTCTCATTTAGCACCCTATTTAGTTTCCTTGTTGTTAGGTTAGTGTTGTGTGTAATTGTTCGTGTCGTGGTTGCGCTACCCGTGTCGGTACGCTATTTTCCTTAGCTTCCTCCTTGTTGTGTGAGGAGAGATTTACGCACCTGTGTGTGCGCTTGCATTTACGCCTGTGTGCGTCTTTTTGCCTCCGGGCTGTTTTGGATTATTTTTGTGCTCAGTAAAGTCTTGTTGGACTTACCCTCTGCTGCCTGCGCCTGATTCTACACCACACCTATACACAGCACCGTGACAGAATTACACACCTCAATATGGAATCAGCAGGAGCACCCGTCGACACCATGGAGGAGCGTCTCCTTGAACAAGAGCACCGGATCAACCGTATCGGGCACGCCTTGGAGGGCGTCATGGACACCCTTCGTCGATGGGAGACCAGCGGGGTTCCCACAGCCCCACCTATCGCACCATCACCTTCACCACCGGACAGCCAGCCCGTCCATCGACCGGAACCCAGTGGGATTCGGCTCTCGCTCCCGAGGGCGTACGACGGCACCGCTGCCGGGTGTCAGGGGTCCCTCCTACAAGTGGAGCTCTACATTGCCACCATACACCCGGCGCCCTCGGGATACGAGAGCGTTTCCGCCCTCATCTCCTGTCTCACCGGCAAGGCGTTGGAGTGGGCCAACGCCGAATGGAGGGGAATAGACGCCGCCACAGTCACCTATGCGGAGTTCTCCCGTCGCTTCCGTGCGGTCTTCGACCATCCACCAGAGGGGAGAGCGGCGGGGGAACGTCTATTCCACCTCCGACAGGGGATGAGGAGCGCTCAGGCGTTTGCGCTGGAGTTCCGGACTCTAGCGGCTGATGCGGGGTGGAATGAGAGGGCCCTCATAGACCACTTCAGATGTAGCCTTCGGGAGGACGTCCGCAGGGAGTTAGCCTGCAGGGACACTACACTAACATTTGACCAGCTGGTGGACATGGCCATTCGACTGGACAACCTGCTGGCGACCCGCGGACGTCCCAGGTGGGGGCCCCCCATTCCACCCTCCAGCGCCTCCGAGCAGTGTCCGATGGAGCTTGGAGGTGCTGGCGCTAGAGGGAGAAGAGGTAGGAGCCCGAGGGGGGCAGTCTCCTGCACCAAGTGTGGGCGCGGAGGGCACACCGCGGCTAGGTGCTGGGGAGGGTCCCCTGGTGAGGGAGAGAGCAGGTCATACAGTGGGGAGTCGATTCAGGCGCTAGTCGATTCAGGCGCAGTCGATTCAGGCGCAGCTGGGAATTTTGTAGACCGGAGATTCTGTGTTAAGTTAGGGATTCCCCTCCTTCCAGTCGAAAAACCCTTTCCTGTACATGCCCTAGATAGTCGTCCGTTAGGATCTGGGTTGATTGGGGAGGTCACAGCGCCACTTAGGATGATGACGCAGGGGGGTCATGAGGAGACGATTCAACTCTATCTTATCGACTCTCCTGCGTATCCGGTGGTACTGGGGCTTCCCTGGTTGATGACCCATGATCCTACTATTTCGTGGCGAGAGAAAGCTCTTAAAGGGTGGTCTGCTCAGTGTGAGGGGTTATGTCTGGGTGTTTCCGTAGGGGCGACCTCGGTGGAGAGTCCGAACCAGATGCCAGCACTGCACATTCCTCCTGAGTATGAGGATCTGGCGCTCGTGTTCAGTAAGACCAGAGCGGCACAGTTGCCACCTCATAGACAAGGGGATTGTGCGATAGACCTCCAGACAGGAGCAGCGCTTCCGCGGAGCCATGTGTATCCTTTGTCACAGGAGGAGAAAAGGGCAATGGAGACTTACATTGCCGAGTCTCTGAGACAGGGATACATATGGGCCTCCACTTCTCCCGCGTCCTCGAGCTTCTTTTTTGTGAAGAAAAAGGATGGAGGTTTGCGTCCGTGTATTGATTACCGCGGTCTCAATCAGGTGACGGTGAAGTACAGCTATCCACTTCCTCTGATTGGGACCATGACGGAGTCCTTACACGGGGCAAGGTTCTTCACAAAATTGGATCTCAGGAGCGCATATAACTTGGTGCGCATTAGGGAGGGCGATGAGTGGAAGACAGCATTTAGTACTACATCCGGCCATTACGAGTATCTCGTCATGCCATATGGGTTAATGAATGCTCCATCAGTCTTCCAATCGTTTGTAGACGAACTTTTCCGGGACATGCAGGCACAGGGAGTAGTGGTGTACATAGATGATATTCTTGTGTACAGTGCTACTCGGGCCGAGCATGTAGCCCTGGTGCGCAGGGTATTGAGGAGACTGTTGGAGCATGACCTGTATGTCAAAGCTGAGAAATGTCTGTTCTTCCAGGAGTCAGTTTCCTTTTTGGGTTACCAGTTGTCTGCGTCAGGGGTGAGAATGGAGGTGGACCGAGTGTCCGCCGTGCGTAATTGGCAAACCCCAACTACGGTTAAAGAGGTGCAGCGGCTCTTGGGTTTTGCGAATTACTACCGGAGGTTTATCCGGGGTTTTGGACAAGTGGCAGCTCCCATAACGTCTCTTCTGAAGGGGGGTCCGGTGCGCTTGCAGTGGTCAGCTGAGGCGGACAGGGCCTTTGGGAGACTGAAGGACCTGTTTACCTCGGCCCCGGTGTTGGCGCACCCGGATCCCACTTTACCCTTCCAAGTTGAGGTGGACGCGTCTGAGGCCGGTATCGGGGCAGTTCTTTCTCAACGATCCGGTACACCACCTAAGCTCCGCCCCTGTGCTTTTTATTCTAAGAAGCTCAGTCCGGCGGAGCGGAATTATGACGTAGGGGACAGGGAGCTGTTAGCCGTAGTACAGGCCCTAAAGGTGTGGAGGCATTGGCTTGAGGGGGCTCAGCACCCTTTCCTCATTCTGACCGACCATCGTAACCTGGAATACATTCGGGCAGCTAGGAGACTGAATCCTCGCCAGGCTCGATGGACTATGTTTCTCGCCCGGTTTGTGTTCAAGATCACTTACATCCCTGGGTCCCAGAACGGGAAGGCAGATGCTCTGTCCCGTCGGTATGACACGGAGGAGAGGTGCGTGGAGTCCATTCCCATACTACCGGAGTCTTGTCTGGTGGCACCGGTGGTGTGGGAGGTCGATGCGGAGATCGAGCGGGCGTTACGCACCGAGCCTAGTCCTCCACAGTGTCCGGTGGGTCGGGTGTACGTCCCGCTCGAGGTCCGGGATCGGCTGATTTATTGGGCTCACACGTCCCCCTCCTCGGGACATCCGGGTATTGGCCGGACGGTGCACTGCCTTAGTACGAAGTACTGGTGGCCAACGTTAGCCAGGGATGTGAGGGTTTATGTCTCCTCCTGCTCAGTGTGTGCCCAGTGTAAGGCGCCCAGACACTTGCCCAGGGGTAAATTACAGCCCCTGCCCGTTCCACAACGACCCTGGTCTCACCTCTCGGTGGATTTTGTTACCGATCTTCCCTCCTCACAGGGGAATACCACCATCCTGGTCGTTGTGGATCGGTTCTCGAAGGCCTGTCGTCTCCTTCCCATGCCGGGTCTTCCTACGGCCCTACAGACCGCTGAGGCTCTATTTACTCACGTCTTCCGGCATTACGGGGTGCCCGAGGATATAGTGTCCGATCGAGGCCCCCAGTTTACCTCCAGAGTCTGGAGAGCATTTATGGAACGTTTGGGGGTCTCGGTGAGCCTTACCTCGGGTTACCACCCGGAGAGTAATGGGCAGGTTGAACGAGTCAACCAGGATGTGGGTAGGTTTCTGAGGTCATATTGTCAGGGCCGGCCGGAGGAGTGGGCGAGATATGTGCCCTGGGCCGAGATGGCACAGAACTCTCTCCGCCACTCCTCCACCCAACTAACCCCTTTTCAGTGTGTATTAGGGTACCAGCCGGTTCTGGCACCATGGCATGAGAGCCAGATCGAGGCCCCCGCTGTGGATGAGTGGGTGCGGCGCTCGGAGGAGACGTGGGACGCTGCACACGTCCATCTGCAGCGTGCCATACGTCGACAGAAGACGAGCGCCGACCTACACCGCAGTGAGGGGCCAGGGTACGCACCTGGAGATCGAGTCTGGCTCTCAACCAGAAACCTGCCCCTCCGCCTGCCCTGCCGGAAGCTGGGTCGGCGGTTTGTGGGGCCTTTTAAAGTCCTGAGGAGATTGAACGAGGTGAGTTACAGGTTAGAACTACCTATTGATTACAAGAATATTAACCCCTCGTTCCATGTGTCTCTCCTCAGGCCGGTGGTAGCTGGTCCACTCCAGGACTTTGAGATTGAGGAGACTCCTCCGCCCCCGTTGGACATCGAGGGGGCTCCGGCGTACACGGTTCGGACCATCCTGGATTCGAGACGCCGGATGGGGGGTCTCCAATATCTCGTGGAGTGGGAGGGGTACGGTCCGGAGGAGCGGTGCTGGGTGCCAAGGAGGGACATTCTGGATCCGTCCCTGATGACCGAATTCCATCGTGGTCATCCTACGCGCCCTGCGCCGCGTCCCCCTGGTCATCCCCGAGGCCGGAGGCGGCGCGCGGCTGGAGCCGCGCGTCAAGGGGGGGGGTACTGTCACGGTTTCGGCCGAGGCGGCTCCTCCTCCTTGTTCGGGCAGGTTTCGCCGGTCGTCGTCTCCGGAGTTCTAGCTGCCACCGCTCTATGTTTCTTGTTTGTTTGGTTTTGTCTGTTAGTCACACCTGTTTTGTGTTAGGTCTCATTTAGCACCCTATTTAGTTTCCTTGTTGTTAGGTTAGTGTTGTGTGTAATTGTTCGTGTCGTGGTTGCGCTACCCGTGTCGGTACGCTATTTTCCTTAGCTTCCTCCTTGTTGTGTGAGGAGAGATTTACGCACCTGTGTGTGCGCTTGCATTTACGCCTGTGTGCGTCTTTTTGCCTCCGGGCTGTTTTGGATTATTTTTGTGCTCAGTAAAGTCTTGTTGGACTTACCCTCTGCTGCCTGCGCCTGATTCTACACCACACCTATACACAGCACCGTGACAATTAACAAACATAGAACGATACAAAACAAGAGAAACGTCTGACAAGGAAACATAACCAATACTGCCTGATAACTGATAACAAAAGAGTGCTACAGTTGAAGTCGGAAGTTTACATACACTTAGGCTGAAGTCATTAAAACTCGCTTTTCAACCACAAGTTGGTTAGGACATCTACTTTGTGCATGACACAAGTAATTTTTCCAACAATTGTTTACAGACAGATTATTTCACTTATATTTCACTGTATCACAATTCCAGTGGGTCAGAAGTTTACAAACACTAAGTTGACTGTGCCTTTAAACAACTTGGAAAATTCCAGAAAATGATGTCATGGCTTTAGAAGCTTCTCATAGGCTAATTGACATCATTTGAGTCCATTGGAGGTGTACCTGTGGATGTATTTCATGGCCTACCTTCAAACTCAGTGCCTCTTTGCTTGACATCATGGGAAAATCTAAAGAAATTCAGCCAAGACCTCAGAAAATAAATTGTAGACCTCCACAAGTCTGGTTCATCCATGGGAGCAATTTCCAAACGCCTGAAGGTACTACATTCATCTGTACAAACAACAGTACGCAAGTATAAACACCATGGGACCACGCAGCCATCATACCACTCAGGAAGGAGACGCGTTCTGTCTCCTAGAGATGAACGTACTTTGGTGCGAAAAGTGCAAATCAATCCCAGAACAACAGCAAAGGACCTTGTGAAGATGCTGGAGGAAACAGGTACAAAAGTATCTATATCCACAGTAAAACGAGTCCTATATCGACATAACCTGTTAAGGCCGCTCAGCAAGGAAGAAGCCACTGCTCCAAAACCTCCATAAAAAAGCCAGACTACAGTTTGCAACTGCACATGGTGACAAAGATCGTACTTTTTGGAGAGATGTCCTCTGGTCTGATTAAACAAATATAGAACTGTTTAGCCATATTGACCATCGTTATATTTGGAGGAAAAAGGGGATAACTTGCAAGCCGAAGAACACCATCCCAACCGTGAAGCACGGGGGTGGCAGCATCATGCTGTGGGGGTGCTTCGCTGCAAGAGGGACTAGTGCACTTCACAAAATAGTTTTTTCATGAGGAGGAAAATTATGTGGATATATTGAAGCAACATCTCAAGACATCAGTCAGGAAGTTAAAGCTTGGTCGCAAATTGGTCTTGCAAATGGACAATGACCCCAAGCATACTTCCATAGTTGTGGCAAAATGGCTTAAGGACAACAAAGTCAAGGTATTGGAATGGCCATCACAAAGCCCTGACCTCAATCCTATAGAAAATGTGTGGGCAGAACTGAAAAAGCGTGTGCGAGCAAGGAGGCCTACAAACCTGACTCAGTTACACCAGCTCTGTCAGGAGGAATGGGCCAAAATTCACCCAACTTAATGTGGGAAGCTTGTGTAAGGCTACCCAAAATATTTGACCCAAGTTAAACAATTTAAAGGCAATGCTACCAAATACTAATTGAGTGTATGTAAACTTCTGACCCACTGGGAATGTGATGAAATAAATAAAAGCTGAAATAAATAATTCTCTCTACTATTATTCTGACATTTCACATTCTTAAAATAAAGTGGTGATCCTAACTGACCTAAAATAGGGAATTTTATTAGGATTAAATGTCAGGAATTGTGAAAAACTGAGTTTAAAGGTATTTGGCTAAGGTGTATGTAAACCTTCGACTTCAACTGTATATAAAGGGTAAGTAATGAGGGAGTAATGAAGTCCAGGTGTGACTGATGATGAGACGCAGGTGTGCGTAAAAATGGGTTGCCAGGACCGGTGGTTTGTAGACCGGCGACGTTGAGCGCTGGAGAGGGGAGCAGGAGTAGACGTGACAGTACCCCCCCCCCCGATGCGCAGCTCAAGCTGCAGGACGACGGCGGACAGGAGGACCGCCCCAAGGGCAAGGAGCGGGCCGGTCCGGACGGCAAAGATGGAATTCTCAGATGATGTTGGGATCTAGAATGTCGTCCACCGGAACCCAGCACCGCTCCTCTGGACCGTACCCCTCCCAGTCCACCACGATGTCGGGAGTCCAGGAGTGATCTGACAGCATAGGCGGGGCTCCCCTCGATGTCCAAGTGAGGCGGAAGGGTGTCGTTGTGGACGGCATCAGCCAGGGGAGCAGGAACCACCGGCCTGAGGAGGGAAACATGAAAAGATGGTGAGATCCGTTAGTTAGTGGGTAGTTGTAATCTGTAACTTAACTCGTTGACTCTCCGGAGGACCTTGAACGGCCCCACAAACCAGGGACTCAGCTTCTTACAGGGCAGGCAGAGCGGGAGGTTCCTGGTGGAGAGCCAGCCGCGATCACCAGGATAGGAAATGGGAGCCTCACTGTGTTGGCGTCCGCCTTCTCTTTCTGACGGCGGACGGTGCGCTGGAGTCTCATGTTGGCATAGTTCCATACCTCTTCTGTGCGCCTCAACCACTCGTCCACCACAGGAGCTTCGGTCTGGCTTGGAGTCCACGGAGCCAGGGCCGGCTGATAACCCAGAACACACAGGAAGGGAATCAGCCCGGTGGAGGAGTGTCGCAATTAATTCTTGGCGTATTCAGCCCAAGGAAGGAATCGGGCCCACTCCCCCTGCTGGTCCTGGCAGTGACTCCTCAGAAACCTCCCCAGCTCCTGGTTCATCCTCTCCACCTGCCTGTTAGATTGAGGCCTGTACCCGGAAGTGAGGCTGACTGTGACCCCCCAGCTTCTCCATGAAAACCTTCCATTCACGTGATGTGAATTGGGGGCCACGATCGGAGACGATATCCTCCGGAAGGCCATAGTGCCGGAAGACCTGCTGGAACAGTGCCTCAGCAACCTGAAGAGCGGTAGGGAGACCAGAGAGAGGGATGAAACGGCATGATTTTGAGAATCTGTCCACAATCACCAAAATGGTGGTGAAACCATCAGAGGAGGGGAGATCAGTGACAAAATCAATGGACAGATGAGACCAGGGACGCTGAGGCACGGGAAGGGGAAGGAGTTTTCCTGCTGGAGCGTGCCGGAGAGATTTAGATTGCGTACATACTGAACATGAGTTGACATAGTGTGCAACATCCTGCGCCAAAGTGGGCCACCAGTATTTCTCAGAAAGGGATTGAGATGTGATTATGATGTTGAAAATTGTCCTAATCCTCGTTAAAAGAATCAAAGGACTTCCAAAGTTTTTGTAGAATTAAGATAGACTTTAGTACACAAGCAATAGAGCCGAGATGGTCTGCAGAGCAAGTAACTTTCCACCTCTCAGCTCTCAGTTTATATACAGTTTCATCCTTCCTCATATTACACACCTTTTTAGGTTAATCCCTCCTTGTTTAGTTCCTCCACCATTGTTTCCAAGTTTTCACACCTTGACCGCTCCGCCCACTTCCTTATTTTATAATAGTGGTGCAATCTGACTTATTTTCCTTCTATTCAACCTGTTTTATGAAACAATGGTGGCGGGACCAAGCCCTGTCATATAAAAAATAACAGAGCCATTTCCTGGTTCTGTTCTAAACCTTTGATTGATTCTTAAACATAGTATGGACATTTTCTTTTAAACATATCATGTCCATTTTCTGAGCCTCAATCAATTCTCAGAAGTTGTAGGTCAATTTCCTGAGCCATTTCCTGGCTTTGTTTCAGGACTCTATCTTTTGCACCCTGTCCGGCCTCTATCTTTTGCACCCTGCTTGGCTATGTCATGTTGTGGTTAACTGTGCATTGTCAGCTTGTCATGTTGTGATTAACTGTTCTCAACTGAAAAATTAACTATGCTCAACTGAAAAATCTCCAATAATACCTGGGTGTCCAGGGGCGAGGGATGTGTGTGCCCAGGTCAGCAACCGATCTCTGACCCCCATGGGGACGTAGATGCGCTCCGGAGGGCAAGCGGCAGGAGCGGGTTCCCTCTCCAGAGCCTGGTGGATATCCACATGCACGTCCCAAAACACGGGACCAACAATACGGGAGGACCGATTGATGTGCTGTCGGACACTCACAGGGCCCTCCACCGACATGGAACCACAGGGTGCGGGAAAGCAGGTCCTCCGACATCCTGGTGCCCAGGCGGTAATCCTCCTCTCTGACCAGGAGATGGTGGGATTATGGAGTTGGAGCCACGGGAGGCCAAGGATGACTTTGTGCATGGGTGCGGAGGTGATGAGGAAGGGAAGGCTTTCCTGGTGCTTGGGTCCCACGGTGAGGGTGAGAGGAGCTGTGACGTGCGTAATAGTGCCGGATCCCAATGGTTGCATATCCAATGCTTGGACCGGAAACGGAGAGGAGAGCGGGTATGAGGTGATGTGCAGGGAGGAGGCAAGGGCCTGGTCAATAAAATTCACCACGGCACCGGAATCCTCTAGAGCTGTAGAAACAGATGAGGGACAGCCAGCTAGTGAAATCGATATCAATACAAAAAAAGGTTTGGCGGAAAGTGATGCAGTACTCACGCCTAACCCAGGAGACGGATGATCACGGGGCCGTTTCTCTGCTCTCGACATACCGGACACCGTTGAAGCTGGTGTTCAGCCGTGGGGAGGCGTGTGGCCTCTACCTCCATGGGTTCAGGCTCTGACTCAGAACGGTCAACGAAGGAGGGAGAGAGGCGATGGGGGTGCCGACGCTCCCGAAGAAGGTTATCCAGACGGATGGCCATCGCGATGAGTGTGTCTAAGGTTAGATTGTCTTCTTATCACGCCAACTCCGTCTGGACCTCTTCGCACAATCCTCTTCTGAATAGGGTGCAGAGCGCCGGCTCATTCCATCCGCTGGATGCTGCCACTGTCTGAAAGGTGAGCGCGTACTCTGCCGTGGTCTGGCCATCCTGCTGTAGTTGGAGTAGGCGCTCACCCCGCTCTCTGCCCTCCGGTGGATGGTCGAAGAACCCCCTGAACAGAGCCATGAACCCCTCATAGGAACCAAGCTCCTCCTCTCCTCTCTCACAGACGGCCGTAGCCCACTCCAACGCCCGTCCGGTCAGCAGTAACCGTGGTAACTTTGGACCGCTCCGTGGTGGGGGCTCCCATCTGATGAGTGAAATAGAGGGAGCACTGGAGTAGGAAGTCATGGCATTTAGAGGGAGACCCGTCATATTTGTCCGGGAGGGACAAACGGGCATCGCTGACCTGGGCAGACTGTTGGATGGGCTGGGGTGCTGGCTCGCTGGGTCGACTTGTCCTCCGCTTGTTGCAGGTGACGCCCCTCGTGAAATGTCGAGACGTTGAAGAACGCGGAGGACCTCATCCATAGCCGTCCCCAGTTGTGCCAGCTGGTCGTGGTGTTGGCAAAGTGGGTGTCCCTGTTCACTGACCATCTGGGAAATGTCCTGATTAACAGCTGCTTCAATTTGGTGAGGCAGTATTCAGCAACATCGATGCAGGGAGTGAGGAAGCAGGTGCAGTTAGTGAGTTTAATATTAAAGAACATAGATGGATACAAAACAAGAGAAATGTCTGACAAGGAAACATAACCAATACTGCCTGATAACTGATAACAAAAGAGTGCTATATCAAGGGTAAGTAATCAGGGAGTAATGAAGTCCAGGTGTGACTGATGATGAGACGCTGGTGTGCGTAAAGATGTGTTGCCAGGACCGGTGGTTAGTAGACCGGCGACGTCGAGCGCCGGAGAAGGGGAGCGGGAGTAGACGTGACAATTAAATGCCTTTTTTCCCTTATCAATCTACACAAAATACCCCATAATAAAAAAGCAAAAACTTGGTTTTAGAAATGTTAGCAAATGTATTAAAAATAAAAAACAGTAATACGTTATTTATTCAGACCATTTGCTATGAGACCCGGAATTGAGCTCAGGTGCATCCTGTTTCCATTGATCATCCTTGAGATGTTTCTACAACTTGATTGGAGTCCACCTGTGGTAAATTCAATTGATTGGACATGATTTGGAAAGGCATATAAGTTCCACAGTTGACAGTGCATGTCAGAGCAAAAACCAAGCCATGAGGTTGAAGGAATTGTCCGTAGAGCTCCGATGCATGATTGTGTTGAGGCACAGATCTGGGGAAGGGTACCAACAATTTTCTGCAGCATTGAAGGTACCCAAGAACACAGTGGCCTCCATCATTCTTAAATGGAAGAAGTTTGGAACCAACAAGACTCTTCCTAGAGCTGGCCGCCCGGCCAAACTGAGCAATCAGGGGAGAAGGGCCTTGGTCAGGGAGGTGACCAAGAACCCGATGGCCACTCTGACAGAGCTCCAGAGTTCCTCTGTGGAGATGGGAGAACCTTCCAGAAGGACAACCATCTCTGCAGCACTCCACCAATCAGGCATTTATGGTAGAGTGGCCAGACGGAAGCCACTCTTCAGTAAAAGGCACGTGACAGCCCGCTTGGAGTTTACCAAAAGGCACCTAAAGACTCTCAGATCATGAGAAACAAGATTATCTGGTCTTTTGAAACCTAGATTGAACTCTTTGGACTGAATGCCAAGTGTCACATCTGGAGGAAGCAGGCACCGCTCATCACCTGGCCAATACCATCCCTATGGTGAAGCATGGTGGTGGCAGCATCATGCTGTGGATATGTTTTTCAGCGGCAGGGACTTGGAGACTAGTCAGGTTCGAGGGAAAGATGACCGGAGCAAAGTACAGAGAGATCCTTGATGAAAACCTGCTCCAGAGCGCTCAGGACGCGCTCTGAATGTCTCTGAATGTCCTTGAGTGGCCCAGCTAGAGCCCGAACTTGAACCCGATCTAACATCTCTGGAGAGACCTGAAAATAGCTGTGCAGCGACGCTCCCCATCCAACCTGACAGAGAGGATCTGCAGAGAAGAACGGGAGAAACTGCCAAAATACAGGTGTGCCAAGCTTGTAGCGTCATACCCAAGAAGACTCGAGGCTGTAATTGCTGCCAAAGGTGCTTCAACAAAGTACTGAGTAAATGGTCTGAATACTTATGTAAATGTGATATTTCCTGTTTTTGCTTTGTCATTATGGGGTATTGTGTGTAGATTGATGAGGGGAAAAAAACGATTTAATCCATTTTAGAATAAGGCTGTAACGTAACAAAATGTGGAAAAAGTCAAGGGGTCTGAATACCTTCCGAATACACTGTATGTCTTTGTCTATGCTTGATTATGTGTGTGTGTGCGTGTCCACACAGAGAGAGCGAGAGAGAGAATGAGAGGCAGGTGAGAGAGGCAGGATAGAGATAAAGGAGAGAGAGAGCGAGAGAGAGAGGCAGAAGAGAGAGAGTCAGGAGAGCGTTCAGTAAAGAACACTGGGCCGCAGCCTCAGACTCACTCTAAACTAACTGTCTATTAGGCCAGTGAGTAGGGGGTCAGCCGGATCGCAATGACTTGATAGGGCACTGTTAGCGCTCAGTTGGTGTCATGATAAGTGGATGTATCGTATCGCATTGCCAGACATACTGTATTCTCACATCAGCGGCTGGAGACGAGTCTAGTGGATGTGTTGAGTTGCACCACCCCACCCCACCCCACCATTTTGCCCTAAGAACAGCCTCAATACAAGGTGTCGAAAACATTCCACAGGGATGCTGGCCCATGTTGACTCCAATGCTTCCCACAGTTGTGTCAAGTTGGCTGGATGTCCTTTGGGCAGTGGACCATTCTTGATAGACACGGTTTACTGTTGAGTGTGAAAAACCGAGCAGCGTTGCACTTTTTGACACAAACCGGTGCACCTTTTTCAGTACCATACCCCGTTCAAAGGCACTTCGATTTTTTGTCTTGCCCATTCACCCTCTGAATGGCACACATACACAATCCATGTCTCAATTGTCTCAAGGCTTAAAAATCCTTATTTAACTCATCTACACTGACTGAAATGGATTTAATAAATGACAATAATAAAGGATCATAGCTTTCACCTAGATTAATTTGGTCAGTCTATGTCATGGAAAGAGCAGGTGTTCTTAAGCTACTTGGGTCAGGGTCTGATCACTACTTTTCCATCAGAGCAAGGCATGCACATTGCATCTATGCCAGTGAAATGTGCTGATACAGTGGGGGAAAAAAGTATTTAGTCAGCCATCAATTGTGCAAGTTCTCCCACTTAAAAAGATGAGAGAGGCCTGTAATTTTCATCATAGGTACACGTCAACTATGACAGACAAATTGAGATTTTTTTTCTCCAGAAAATCACATTGTAGGATTTTTTATGAATTTATTTGCAAATTATGGTGGAAAATAAGTATTTGGTCACCTACAAACAAGCAAGATTTCTGGCTCTCACGGACCTGTAACTTCTTCTTTAAGAGGCTCCTCTGTCCTCCACTCGTTACCTGTATTAATGGCACCTGTTTGAACTTGTTATCAGTATAAAAGACACCTGTCCACAACCTCAAACAGTCACACTCCAAACTCCACTATGGCCAAGACCAAAGAGCTGTCAAAGGACACCAGAAACAAAATTGTAGACCTGCACCAGGCTGGGAAGACTGAATCTGCAATAGGTAAGCAGCTTGGTTTGAAGAAATCAACTGTGGGAGCAATTATTAGGAAATGGAAGACATACAAGACCACTGATAATCTCCCTCGATCTGGGGCTCCACGCAAGATCTCACCCTGTGGGGTCAAAATGATCACAAGAACGGTGAGCAAAAATCCCAGAACCACACGGGGGGACCTAGTGAATGACCTGCAGAGAGCTGGGACCAAAGTAACAAAGCCTACCATCAGTAACACACTACGCCGCCAGGGACTTAAATCCTGCAGTGCCAGACGTGTCCCCCTGCTTAAGCCAGTACATGTCCAGGCCCGTCTGAAGTTTGCTAGAGTGCATTTGGATGATCCAGAAGAGGATTGGGAGAATGTCATATGGTCAGATGAAACCAAAATATAACTTTTTGGTAAAAACTCAACTCGTCGTGTTTGGAGGACAAAGAATGCTGAGTTGCATCCAAATAACACCATACCTACTGTGAAGCATGGGGGTGGAAACATCTTGCTTTGGGGCTGTTTTTCTGCAAAGGGACCAGGACGACTGATCCGTGTAAAGGAAAGAATGAATGGGGCCATGAATCGTGAGATTTTGAGTGAAAACCTCCTTCCATCAGCAAGGGTATTGAAGATGAAACGTGGCTGGGTCTTTCAGCATGACAATGATCCCAAACACACCGCCCGGGCAACGAAGGAGTGGCTTCGTAAGAAGCATTTCAAGGTCCTGGAGTGGCCTAGCCAGTCTCCAGATCTCAACCCCATAGAAAATCTTTGGAGGGAGTTAAGTCCGTGTTGCCCAGCGACAGCCCCAAAACATCACTGCTCTAGAGGAGATCTGCATGGAGGAATGGGCCAAAATACCACCAACAGTGTGTGAAAACCTTGTGAAGACTTACAGAAAACATTTGACCTGTGTCATTGCCAACAAAGGGTATATAACAAAGTATTGAGAAACTTTTGTTATTGACCAAATACTTATTGTCCACCATAATTTGCAAATAAATTCATAAAAAATCCTACAATGTGATTTTCTGGATTTTTTTTCCTCATTTTGTCTGTCATAGTTGACGTGTACCTATGATGAAAATTACAGGCCTCTCTCATCTTTTTAAGTGGGAGAACTTGCACAAGACAGGAAGCAAACCAAAAAGTGGAGCAAAACAGAAACAGCAAAGATCAGATAAAGGATTGTTTGTCTAGAAACCAAATAAGGAGAGCCAACTAAAGGTGTTTACCCTCCACATCGCTCATGACAACAGGAGCACTGGGCCAGCCACTCTTAAATAGCACCTGGGACAGCACAGGTAAAACACCTTCCCACTAACGAGATGACAAACCAGCGCAGGTGTAACACAAACGAGGTGACATCAATCGGTGCGCCCCACGTGCTAACGTGGTAAGTCCATCCTCTAAATATAAATGGAAAAACCAAAGCCTGTAACAGTGACCAATGATATGTGAACAAGCACTCTGTACATTGTATTTTGTTGTGTTTTTATAATAGATGCTGAGTGTATGAGAGGGCTCCACAATGCTGTATAGACTGTGGATTGTTATCAGACAGACAGCCATACCTTGTGTACTACTGTTGTAATGCTCTCTGAATGTATGTTGCTAGTGAGAGAGCTCCAGAACGCTGTATAGACAGTGAAACTGACAGACAGCAATATACCTGCTTTAATGCACTCTGTGGCACTGTTGGCCAAAGCTCTGGAGATGGAATATTCCTCGCCCTTTATTGATCCATCTATCTATCCCCCCTTTCAATCTCCCTGTCTGTTCCAGTCTTAATCCTGATGTCTCATCTCATACCTCTCCCTATTGGTTTAATTCACCCCCTGTTTCATTCCCTTTCATTTCTATCCCTTTATCCCTTTTAAATCTCACTGTTTCCATCCTCCCTCTCCCTCTTAATCTTTCACTTGTTTATCATCTGATCATCTCTCTTTTATTAAACCCCATGCCCCCAGGTGTGTATGAACCTTCCTAGTCCACAGACGCTGAGACACGATAGTTTGGGACGCACAGCCCGAACATGCACCTTCCCAAAATTCTCAACCAACGCGTTTCCTTGTACGCGTCCTCTATTCATTTGAATGTGTTGACAGTTGAAGAAATAGCTTGTGCAGCGCTGAGAATTCGAAAAGTATGAAAACCAATGGTCCAATATTCTAGAACATTGATGTTGTTTACTGAATGTTGTGTTTCCCGTCCCAGGTTACAAGGCCCTGTTAAAGTGTCTGTCAGGAAGGTTCTGTAGCAGGGAGCTCATCGGCATCATGGGGCCGTCAGGGGCCGGGAAGTCCACTCTGATGAACATCCTGGCTGGGTACAGGTGAGACATGGGGCAGAATGGGCTGGGTCCAGGTGAGACATGGGGGAGGATTTTTATTTGGATTTCATGTAATGGACATACACAAAATAGTCCAAATTGGTGACGTGAAATGAAAAAAATAACTGGTTTCAAAAAATTCGAACAAATAAATAACGGA
The DNA here is from genome assembly GCF_964263955.1 of Coregonus lavaretus. NCBI lineage: Eukaryota > Metazoa > Chordata > Actinopteri > Salmoniformes > Salmonidae > Coregonus > Coregonus lavaretus. The sequence goes on from NC_140002.1 coordinate 47,988,279, forward strand.
AAGAGGTGCGCGTGCATATCTATTCACCCCCTTTGCTATGAAGCCCCTAAATAAGATCTGGTGCAACCAATTACCTTCAGAAGTCACATAATTAGTTAAATAAAGTCCACCTGTGTGCAATCTAAGTGTCACATGATCTCAGTATATATACACCTGTTCTGAAAGGCCCCAGAGTCTGCAACACCACCAAGCAAGGGGCACCACCAAGCAAGCGGCACCATGAAGACCAAGGAGCTCTCTAAACAGGTCAGGGACAAAGTTGTGGAGAAGTACAGATCAGGGTTGGGTTCTAAAAAAATATTCAAAACTTTGAACATCCCACGGAGCACCATGAAATACATTATTAAAAAATGGAAAGAATATGGCACCACAACAAATATGACACTCTTATCCAGATCGACTTTACAGTTAGTGAGTGCATACATTTTTATTTTTATTTTTTCATACTGGCCCCCCGTGGGTGTCTGTCTGTGTCTGTGTGTCTTTGCAGCAGGGACTCTCAACGTCCCTATTGGTACGCTGCCAGAAGGACACACTCCACAGAGCGATGTTGATAAATGGAGAAGGACTCTGCATGATCCGAGACCCTAGTGACGGAAGAAGGTTCACAGCTAAAAGGGAGGCAACAAAGAGACCAAAGGGAACCCTGAAGGAGCTGCAAAGCTCCACAGTGGAGATTGGAGTATCTGTCCATAGGACCACTTTAAGCCGTACACTCCATAGAGCTGGGCTTTACGGAAGAGTGGCCAGATAAAGGCTGTTGCTTAAAGAAAAAAATAAGCAAACACATTTGGTGTTAGCCAAAAGGCATGTGGGAGACTCCCCAAACATATGGAAGAAGGTACTCTGGTCAGATGAGACTAAAATTGAGCTTTTTGACCATCAAGGAAAACGCTATATCTGGCGCAAACCCAACACCTCTCATCACCCGAGAACACCGTCCCCACAGTGAAGCATGGTGGTGGCAGCATCATGCTGTGGGGATGTTTTTCATCGGCAGGGACTGGGAAACTGGTCAGAATTGAAGGACTGATGGATGGCGCTAAATAAAGGGGAATTCTTGAGGGAAACCTGTTTCAGTCTTCCATAGATTTGAGACTGGGACGGAGGTTCACCTTCCAGCAGGACATAGACCCTAAGCATACTGCTAAAGCAACACACGAGTGGTTTAAGGGGAAACGTTTAAATGTCTTAGAATGGCCTAGTCAAAGCCCAGACCTCAATCCAATTGAGAATCTGTGGTATGACTTAAAGATTGCTGTACACCAGTGGAACCCATCCAACTTGAAGGAGCTGGAGCAGTTTTGCCTTGAAGAATGGGCAAAAATCCCAGTGACTAGATGTGCGAAGCTTATAGAGACATACCCCAAGAGACTTGTAGCTTTAATTGCTGCAAAAGGTGGCTGTACAAAGTATTGACTTTGGGGGGGTGAGTAGTTAAGCATGCTCAAGTTTTCTGTTTTTTTGTCTTATTTCTTGTTTTTTTCACCCCCAAATATATTTTGCATCTTCAAAGTGGTAGGCATGTTGTGTAAATCAAATGATACAAACCCCCCAAAAATCAATTTTAATTCCAGGTTGTAAGGCAACAAAATAGGAAAAATGCCAAGGGGGGTGAATACTTTCATAGCAGTCCTACGCTACAGTCCTGAAATAGTAAACCATGGACTTTATCTGATCTGAGAAAGTGGCCAAGATGTAGGAAGACTGTATTGAATAAAAAAGTCTCTGCACACTTAGATCAGATGCAAGTTTCAGTCATTTACTGTGTGTTTCTGTGTTTGTGTAACAGAGAGACGGGGATGAAGGGTCAGATCCTGGTGAACGGGCGGCCGAGGGATTTGCGTAGCTTCAGGAAGATGTCATGTTACATCATGCAGGACGATATGCTTCTGCCAAACCTCACCACGCGGGAGGCCATGATGGTGAGGTCACCTTGCTGTTAGACATGCTGATGGTGAAGTCACCTTAGAGATGTAGGCCATGATGGTGAGGTCATAGTTAGTCATGCTGCTGCCACACCTCATCACACAGGAGGCCATGATGGTTTTGTCACCCTTCTGTTAGCCATGTAGGCCATGATGGTGAGATCACCTCAGATATGTAGGCTATGATGATGAGGTCACAGTTAAACATGCTGCTGCCATGCCGCACCACGTGGGAGGCCATGATGGTGAGGTAACCTTATATTACTTCCATGTAGCATGGGAGACCATGATGGTGAGGTCACTGTTAGACGCATGGATAATGTTGTTGGATAAGGTGGTTGGCATGGACCTCACCCTTCTAGGGTCCATTTTCTCATGTTATGTCTCTCTTATATTAGGTGGCTGCCAATCTGAAGATGAAAGAGAGCATGCAAGTGAAAAAGGAATTGGTGAGTTTGACTTAATATACTGTAGTTTGGTAATATTTGATATATATGATATTATAAACACCTCACATCAAATCAAAAACAATTTTATTTGTCACATGCGCCGAATACAACAGGTGTAGACCTTACTGTGAAATGCTTACTTACTTTGTGACCGACCGGCTCGATTTGGTCTTATGTAGCAACATTTGAAATTGTGTTTTTTTTACATTGGATAAAAGTAGAAGCTAGAAAATGGTATATCATACACTACAGTTGAGGAACAATGGGAAAGTAATTCTGCTTTGAAAATTGATCAATTTGTAACCTCACTTTTAAGAAAATGGCCCTTGAATGTTTTGGTACCCACTGGAGAGCTCTTCTTTGTCTATACCCATTCAGCATCGTTCACACCCTTATAAGCTTTAGCCCCACCCATCTCTTTAAGGATTCACATGTGAGGCTATGTACTAAACAACCAAAGATTTCAAGACTAAAGGCTGGTTTATTCTATGGGTGTGTCCGTAAATTTAATCTGGAGTGCCAGAGTGTGCTCTGGGCGTTCGTAAACTCAGAGCGTTGTCAGATTGGCCGTTCGTAAATTGAGAGCGTTTTGCTCTCGGAGCGCACACTGGATGCTCTGGCCGAAAAGTAGGGTTGAGCAGAGCGTTCTGACCTAACAACAGCAGTCAAGCATTCAAGCTAACTGGCTAACGTTGGCTTGCTAGCTAGCTACTTTCAGACACAAATGAGAGAACAGCTCACTCTGACCATTTTACTCACCCTAGCAGAGCTGGTTAGGCTGTTTTGATGTTATCCAGAGCATTGGTGACTGCAACTCTGCTGCTGGCAACAATTTAAGTATGCTTTTCTTGCCAACGTTTACTGACACCGGCCATATTCAATGGGTGTTGAGCGTTCGTAATTTTGTCAGTTATTCTGCGTTCTGGCACACTCAGACGAGAGTGCTCTGAAATCGGAGTAGATAGCCAGAGCTAATTTACCAGCTACGTCTATCGACAGTTGTCGCAGTGACATCATAAACATTCTATTTGATTAGTTACTTGCATAGTGGAGTCTTTTGTTTAGACATGTAGATAGCTAAACAATGAACCATTATCCCAACTCATAACTTTACTACCCTGCATGAATCTGCAGGTAGCTAACCAACCAGGTTCAATGTTAGCTAGCTAACATTAAGCTATAACTAGCAATGAAAATGGCTCTGAGATACGAATAATATTACTACACAGATCATACATATAACGTTAGCTAGCTAGCCAGCCAGCTAACATTAGCAAGCTAGCTACCAGTTCACTTTAACTTGAAATGTAAACAACTTTTTGACAAAATTAGAAACGTGTAATATCTGAAAATGTAGCTAGCTAGACTTTCTTACCCGTATACATGGATGGACACTTCTCCCTCTCTGTCACGGATGCCATGGTTGCCCTTAGTTTGAAGATGTAATCTGGAGCCTTCTGTGTGTTCCCTTTTCGACTCCGTCTGCATATTTGCAATCAAACGGCAGAATTTTCTCCATCTCCTTAGCTATCATACTCTAATTCCACTGACTTCAGAATTCGGTCCTCCAGAATGTGGAGAGCAACACTTATGCAGTTCTCCAAAAAAGCTGCGTTAGAAAGGATTACCTACACATACTGACCAGATCATATTATAGACAGAAGCGTGCTACATGGCAGACCAATCCGATCTCATCTCTCGGCATGTCCAGCCCACTCATTATCTCAGCCAACCATGGCTAGCGGGAAGGTTGCTATCTTTTCCCATGGCTAAACCAATTTATTCGTATTTACAGATGGCATACAAGTTTGTTATTACGGCACATGAAAGTTCACGTTTCAGAAGGCATTTCTGCGAAAAAACGCATTTTGATTTTTTAAAAATAGTTTACCTTCAAATGGCGCTACTGTGAAGTAGTGACGCGCGACATACACCTAGTTTCCTGAAATGAGTCACATTTGAAAATTAAATGTATTAGCATCTCAGTTTAAAGCACCCAACATTAGCATACCAATGGTGAAAGTTCTAAGACTGTTTTGTGAGAAACAAAGCAATTACTTTTTATAGCACACACACCTATACATTCAGATGGACTTAGCCATATACACCAAGCATAGGAAAACAAACTATTCTTTGTGTCTTACAGGAGCCATTACATTTAGTCTAGCTCTCTGTATACATCAAAGGAAGCAGATTCACAAAAGTAACCTGTATAGCCATCACAAATGGATATAGAAATTATTGAGTTGCAAAGGAAGAAATTATTAACACATCATCGTCAAATAATCAACATCCAACGTTTTAGGAGAAAGCTTGAAATCTACCCTATGCTGAAAGTAGAATCTAGAATGTCTACCAAACCCCAAATCCCAACATTTCTGCATCATATTACCACTTCTGTGAAAAGAGTTACAAAACCTAACTGAATAGTTGGTCCTACTCGGTGGGCTGGCAGGCTGTCTAAAATGTGCTGGAGGATTTCCTCTTTCTAGGTTCCAACAGCACCTGACCATATGCCCTTCCCTTTTACAGAAATCACAACAACATTTTGTGGGCTGTTTGGGATTAACCTCTGGACCTGTCCCAATTGCTGCAATGAACTATTTAGGTAGCTTGGCACACTAGAGAGCAGCATGGATGCACACACCGCACCTGTAGGTTGGACTGTATCCGAAACAGACAAATCACTTTGGAGCCTATTTGTACTCTGTTTTAACAAATCTCTCTGCACGTCATGTCGAAATTACATGCCTGGAGTTCTGATTGCAAGTGCTGTATTTTGAGCTGTTATGTCCTCTTGGACTTCACAGTGGTATCAAGCATGTTCATCGCTATTTTTTGGTTTCCCCAAGTAAAAACACAACAAGCTCTAGAACTAACATCTTCTTAGGTTTGTTCTTATTTACAGTGGAGAAAAAAAGTATTTAGTCAGCCACCAATTGTGCAAGTTCTCCCACTTAAAAAGATGAGAGAGGCCTGTAATTTTCATCATAGGTACACGTCAACTATGACAGACAAATTGAGATTTTTTTTCTCCAGAAAATCACATTGTAGGATTTTTAATGAATTTATTTGCAAATTATGGTGGAAAATAAGTATTTGGTCACCTACAAACAAGCAAGATTTCTGGCTCTCACAGACCTGTAACTTCTTCTTTAAGAGGCTCCTCTGTCCTCCACTCGTTACCTGTATTAATGGCACCTGTTTGAACTTGTTATCAGTATAAAAGACACCTGTCCACAACCTCAAACAGTCACACTCCAAACTCCACTATGGCCAAGACCAAAGAGCTGTCAAAGGACACCAGAAACAAAATTGTAGACCTGCACCAGGCTGGGAAGACTGAATCTGCAATAGGTAAGCAGCTTGGTTTGAAGAAATCAACTGTGGGAGCAATTATTAGGAAATGGAAGACATACAAGACCACTGATAATCTCCCTCGATCTGGGGCTCCACGCAAGATCTCACCCTGTGGGGTCAAAATGATCACAAGAACGGTGAGCAAAAATCCCAGAACCACACGGGGGGACCTAGTGAATGACCTACAGAGAGCTGGGACCAAAGTAACAAAGCCTACCATCAGTAACACACTACGCCGCCAGGGACTCAAATCCTGCAGTGCCAGACGTGTCCCCCTGCTTAAGCCAGTACATGTCCAGGCCCGTCTGAAGTTTGCTAGAGTGCATTTGGATGATCCAGAAGAGGATTGGGAGAATGTCATATGGTCAGATGAAACCAAAATATAACTTGGTAAAAACTCAACTCGTCGTGTTTGGAGGACAAAGAATGCTGAGTTGCATCCAAAGAACACCATACCTACTGTGAAGCATGGGGGTGGAAACATCATGCTTTGGGGCTGTTTTTCTGCAAAGGGACCAGGACGACTGATCCGTGTAAAGGAAAGAATGAATGGGGCCATGTATCGTGAGATTTTGAGTGAAAACCTCCTTCCATCAGCAAGGGCATTGAAGATGAAACGTGGCTGGGTCTTTCAGCATGACAATGATCCCAAACACACCGCCCGGTCAACGAAGGAGTGGCTTCGTAAGAAGCATTTCAAGGTCCTGGAGTGGCCTAGCCAGTCTCCAGATCTCAACCCCATAGAAAATCTTTGGAGGGAGTTGAAAGTCCGTGTTGCCCAGCGACAGCCCCAAAACATCACTGCTCTAGAGGAGATCTGCATGGAGGAATGGGCCAAAATACCAGCAACAGTGTGTGAAAACCTTGTGAAGACTTACAGAAAACGTTTGACCTGTGTCATTGCCAACAAAGGGTATATAACAAAATATTGAGAAACTTTTGTTATTGACCAAATACTTATTTTCCACCATAATTTGCAAATAAATTCATTAAAAATCCTACAATGTGATTTTCTGGATTTTCTTTTCTCATTTTGTCTGTCATAGTTGACGTGTACCTATGATGACAATTACAGGCCTCTCATCTTTTTAAGTGGGAGAACTTGCACAATTGGTGGCTGACTAAATACTTTTTTCCCCCACTGTATGCCAATATATTGTATGCTTTTCATGGTTCGGGCTAGGCCCCTTAGTTCCAGGGAAGGGAAGTCTGAACGCTACAGAATACAATTACATTTTAGACGATTCTGTACTTCCAACTTTGTGGTAACAGTTTGGGGAAGGCCCTTTCCTGTTTTAGCAAGACAGCATGGTCTAAGGCACTGAATCTCAGTGCTTGAGGCGTCACTACAGACCCCCTGGTTCGATTGCAGGCTGTATCACAACCGGCCGTGATTGGGAGTCCCATAGTCCCGGCGCACAATTGGCTCAGCGTCGTCCGGGTTTGGCCGGTGTAGGCCGTCATTGTAAATAAGAATTTGTTCTTAACTGACTTGCCTAGTTAAATAAATATACAGTTGAAATCGGAAGTTTACATACTCCTTATACGCCAAATACATTTAAACTCAGTTTTTCACAATTCCTGACATTTAATCCGAGTAAAAATTCCCTGTTTTAGGTCAGTTAGGATCACCACTTTATTTTAAGAATGTGAAATGTCAGAATAATAGTAGAGAGAATGATTTATTTCAGCTTTTATTTATTTCATCACATTCCCAGTGAGTCAGAAGATTACATACACTCAATTAGTATTTGGTAGCATTGTATTTGACGGCCACTCCAATACCTTGACTTTGTTGTCCTTAAGCCATTTTGCCACAACTTTGGAAGTATGCTTGGGATCATTGTCCATTTGGAAGACCCATTTGTGACCAAGTTTTAACTTCCTGACTGATGTCTTGAAATATATCCACATAATTTTCCTTCCTCATGATGCCATCTATTTTGTGAAGTGCACCAGTCCCTCCTGCAGCAAAGCACCCCCACAGCATGATGCTGCCACCCACGTGCTTCACGGTTTGGATGGTGTTCTTCGGCTTGCAAACTTCCCCTTTTTCCTCCAAACATAACGATGGTCATTATGGCCAAACAGTTCTATTTTTGTGTCATCAGACCAGAGGACATTTCTCCAAAAAGTGCGATCTTTGTCCCCATGTGCAGTTGCAAACCGTAGTCTTGCTTTTTTATGGCGGTTTTGGAGCAGTGGCTTCTTCCTTGCTGAGCGGCTTTTCAGGTTATGTCGATATAGGACTCGTTTTACTGTGGATATAGATACTTTTGTACCTGTTTCCTCCAGCATCTTCACAAGGTCCTTTGCTGTTGTTCTGGGATTGATTTGCACTTTTCGCACCAAAGTATGTTCATCTCTAGGAGACAGAACGCGTCTCCTTCCTGAGCGGTATGATGGCTGCATGGTCCCATGGAGTTTATACTTGCATACTATTGTTTGTACAGATGAACGTGGTACCTTCAGGCATTTGGAAATTGCTCCCATGGATGAATCAGACTTGTGGAGGTCTACAATTTGTTTTCTGAGGTCTTGGCTGATTTCCTTTGATTTTCCCATGATGTCAAGCAAAGAGGCACTGAGTTTGAAGGTAGGCCTTGAAATACATCTACAGGTACACCTCCAATTGACTAAAATGATGTCAATTAGCCCATCAGAAGCTTCTAAAGCCATGACATCATTTTCTGGAATTTTCCAAGCTGTTTAAAGGCACAGTCAACATAGTGTATGTAAACCTCTGACCCACTGGAATTGTGATACAGTGAAAAAATCTGTCTGTAAACAGTTGTTGGAAAAATGCACAAAGTAGATGTCCTAACCGACTTGCCAAAACTATAGTTTGTTATCAAGAAATTTGTGGAGTGGATGAAAAACAAGTTTTAATGACTCCAACCTAATGTAAACTTCCGATTTAAACTATATATATATAACACTACCAGTCAAAAGTTTGGACACACCTACTCATTCAAGGGTTTTTCTTAATTTTTTACTATTTTCTACATTGTAGAATACTAGTGAAGACATGAAAATGATTAAATAACACATATGGAATGATGTAGTAACCAAGTGTTAAACAAATCAAAATATATTCTATATTTAAGATTCTTCAAATACCCAACGTTTGCCTTGATAACAGCTTTGCACACTCTTGGCATTCTCTCAACGAGCTTCACCTGGAATGCTTTTCCAACAGTCTTGAAGGAGTTCCCACATATGCTGAGCACTCTTTGGCTGCCTTTCCTTACACAGCCTGTAGATGTGTTGGGTCGTTGTCCTGTTGAAAAACAAATGATAGTCCCACTAAGTCCAAACCAGATGGGATGGTGTATCGCTGCCAAATGCTGTGGTAGCCATGCTGGTTAAGTGTGCCTTGAATTGTAAGTAAATCACAGACAGTGTCACCAGCAAAGCACCCCCACACCATAACACCTCCTCCTCCGTCCTTTACGGTGGGAATTACACATGAAGAGATCATCCGTTCACCCACACCGCGTCTCACAAAGACACGGCGGTCTGAACCAAAAATCTCCAATTTCGACTCCAGACCAAAGGACAAATTTCCACTGGTCTAATGTCCATTGCTCATGTTTCTTGGTCTCTTCTTCTTATTGGTGTCCTTTAGTAGTGGTTTCTTTGCAGCAATTCAACCATGAATTTGTCTCCCGAGTGGCGCAGTGGTCTAAGGCACTGCATCGCAGTGCTAGCTGTGCCACTAGAGATCCTGGTTCGAATCCAGGCTCTGTCGTAGCCGGCCACGACCGGGAGACCCATGGGGCGGCGCACAATTGGCTCAGCGTCGTCCAGGGTAGGGGAGGGAATGACCGGCAGGGATGTAGCTCAATTGGTAGAGCATGGCGTTTGCAACGCCAGGGTTGTGGGTTTGACTCCCATGGGGGGCTAGTATAAAAAAAATAGATGTATGTACTCACTAACTGTAAGTTGCTCTGGATAAGAGCGTCTGCTAAATGACTAAAATGTAAAATGTAATGAAGGCCTGATTCACACTGTCTCCTCTGAACAGTTGATGCTGATGTGTCTGTTACTTGAGCTCTGTGAAGCATTTATTTGGGCTGCAATTTCTGAGGCTGGTAACTCTAATGAGTATTTTGTTTAGACATGTAGCTAGCTAGCTAACAATGAACCATAATTCCAATTCATAAGGTTACTACCCTGCATGAATCTGCAGGTAGCTAACCAACCAGGTTCAATGTCTTCACTATTATTCTACAATGTAAAAATAAAGAAAAACCCTTGAATGAGTAGGTGTTCTAGAACTTTTGACCTGGGTGTGTGTGTATGTATATGTATGTATATACAGTGAGGGGAAAAAAGTATTTGATCCCCTGCTGATTTTGTACGTTTGCCCACTGACAAAGACATGATCAGTCTATAATTTTAATGGTAGGTTTATTTGAACAGTGAGAGACAGAATAACAACAAAAAAATCCTGAAAAACGCATGTCAAAAATGTTAGAAATTGATTTGCATTTTAATGAGGGAAATAAGTATTTGACCCCTCTGCAAAACATGACTTAGTACTTGGTGGCAAAACCCTTGTTGGCAATCACAGAGGTGAGACGTTTCTTGTAGTTGGCCACCAGGATTGCACACATCTCAGGAGGGATTTTGTTCCACTCCTCTTTGCAGATCTTCTCCAAGTCATTAAGGTTTCGAGGCTGACGTTTGGCAACTCGAACCTTCAGCTCCCTCCACAGATTTTCTATGGGATTAAGGTCTGAAGACTGGCTAGGCCACTCCAGGACCTTAATGTGCTTCTTCTTGAGCCACTCCTTTGTTGCCTTGGCCGTGTGTTTTGGGTCATTGTCATGCTGGAATACCCATCCACGACCCATTTTCAATGCCCTGACTGAGGGAAGGAGGTTCTCACACAAGATTTGACGGTACATGGCCTCGTCCATCGTCCCTTTGATGAGGTGAAGTTGTCCTGTCCCCTTAGCAGAAGAACACCCCCAAAGCATAATGTTTCCACCTCCATGTTTGACAGTGGGGATGGTGTTCTTGGGGTCATAGGCAGCATTCCTCCTCCTCCAAACACGGCGAGTTGAGTTGATGCCAAAGAGCTCAATTTTGGTCTCATCTGACCACAACATTTTTCACCCAGTTCTCCTCTGAATTAATAAAATGTTCATTGGCAAACTTCAGACGGCCCTGTATATGTGCTTTCTTGAGCAGGGGGACCTTGCGTGCGCTGCAGGATTTCAGTCCTTCACGGCGTAGTGTGTTACCAATTGTTTTCTTGGTGACTATGGTCCCAGCTGCCTTGAGATCATTGACAAGATCCTCCCGTGTAGTTCTGGGCTGATTCCTCACCGTTCTCATGATCATTGCAACTCCACAAGGTGAGATCTTGCATGGAGCCCCAGGCCGAGGAAGATTGACAGTTCTTTTGTGTTTCTTCCATTTGCGAATAATCGCACCAACTGTTGTCACCTTCTCACCAAGCTGCTTGGCGATGGTCTTGTAGCCCATTCCAGCCTTGTGTATGTCTACAATCTTGTCCCTGACATCCTTGGAGAGCTCTTTGGTCTTGGCCATGGTGGAGAGTTTGGAATCTGATTGATTGATTGCTTCTGTGGACAGGTGTATTTTATACAGGTAACAAGCTGATATTAGGAGCACTCCCTTTAAGAGTGTGCTCCTAATCTCAGCTCGTTACCTATATAAAAGACACCTGGGAGCCAGAAATCTTTTTGATTGAGAGGTGGTCAAATACTTATTTCCCTCATTTAAAATGCAAATCAATTTATAACATTTTAGACATGCGTTTTTCTGGATTATGTTGTTGTTATTCTGTCTCTCACTGTTCAAATAAACCTACCATTAAAATTATAGACTGATCATTTCTTTGTCAGTGGGCAAACGTACAAAATCAGCAGGGGATCAAATACTTTTTTCCCTCACTGTATATACACAATACCAGTCAAAAGTTTGGACACACCTACTCATTCAAGGGTTTTCTTTTTTTTTTTTACAATTTTTTATATTGTAGAATAATAGTGAAGACATCAAAACTATGAAATAACCCATATGGAATGATGTACAGTCGTGGTGAAAAGTTTTGAGAATGACACAAGTATTGGTCTTCACAAAGTTCGCTGCTTCAGTATTATGAGATATCTTTGTCAGATGTTACTATGGTATACTGAAGTATAATTACAAGCATTCCATAAGGGTCAAAGGCTTTTATTGACAATTACATTAAGTTTATGCAAAGAGTCAATATTTGCAGTGTTAACCCTTCTTTTTCAAGACCTCTGCATTCTGCCCTGGCATGCTGTCAATTAACTTCTGGGCCACATCCTGACTGATGGCAGCCCATTCTTGGAGTTTGTCAGAATTTGTGGGGTTTTGTTTGTCCACCCGCCTCTTGAGGATCGACCACGTTTTCAATGGGATTAAGGTCTGGGGAGTTTCCTGGCCATGGTCCCAAAATGTCTATGTTTTGTTCCCCGAGCCACTTAGTTATCACCTTTGCCTTATGGCAAGCTGCTCCATCAAGCTGGAAAAGGTATTGGTCGTCACCAAACTGTTCTTGGATGGTTGGGAGAAGTTGCTCTCGGAGGATGTGTTGGTACCATTCTTTATTCATGACTGTGTTCTTAGGCAAAATTGTGAGTGAGCCCACTCCCTTGGCTGAGAAGCAACCCCACACATGAATGGTCTCAGGATGCTTTACTGTTGGCATGACACAGGACTGAGGGTAGCGCTCACCTTGTCTTCTCCGGACAAGGTGTTTTCCGGATGCCTCAAACAATCGGAAAGGGGATTCATCAGAGAAAATGACTTTACCCCAGTCCTTTGCAGTCCAATTCCTGTACCTTTTGCAGAATATCAGTCTGTCCCTGATGTTTTTCCTGGAGAGAAGTGGCTTCTTTGCTGCCCTTCTTGAAACCAGGCCATCCTCCAAAAGTATTCGCCTCACTGTGCGTGCAGATGCACTCACACCTGCCTGCTGCTATTCCTGAGCAAGCTCTGCACTAGTGTTGCCCCGATCCCGCAGCTGAATCAACTTTAGGAGACGGTCCTGGCACTTGCTGAACTTTTTTGGGCGCCCTGATGCCTTCTTCACAACTTGCCTGTGAAGCCCTTTTTGTGCAAAATGATGACGGCACGTGTTTCCTTGCAGGTAACCATGGTTAACAGAGGAAGAACAATGATTTCAAGCACCACCCACCTTTTAAAGCTTCCTGTCTGTTATTCTAACTCAATCAGCATGACAGAGTGATCTCCAGCCTTGTCCTCATCAACACTCTCGCCTGTGTTAACGAGAGAATCACTAACATGATGGCAGCTGGTCCTTTTGTGGCAGGGCTGAAATGCAGTGGAAACCAGCTTCATGAGGTAGTCACCTGGAATGCATTTCAATTAACAGGTGTGCCTTCTTAAAAGTTAATTGGGTACCCAGAGTTACCTCTGCTGCAGAGGATAAGTTCATTAGAGTTACCAGCCTCAGAAATTGCAGCACAAATATAGTGGGGAAAAAAGGATTTAGTCAGCCACCAATTGTGCAAGTTCTCCCACTTAAAAAGATGAGAGAGGCCTGTAATTTTCATCATAGGTACACGTCAACTATGACAGACAAATTGAGGAAAGAAAATCCAGAAAATCACATTGTAGGATTTTTAATGAATTTATTTGCAAATTATGGTGCAAAATAAGTATTTGGTCAATAACAAAAGTTTCTCAATACTTTGTTATATACCCTTTGTTGGCAATGACACAGGTCAAACGTTTTCTGTAAGTCTTCACAAGGTTTTCACACACTGTTGCTGGTATTTTGGCCCATTCCTCCATGCAGATCTCCTCTAGAGCAGTGATGATTTGGGGCTGTCGCTGGGCAACACGGACTTTCAACTCCCTCCAAAGATTTTCTATGGGGTTTAGATCTGGAGACTGGCTAGGCCACTCCAGGACCTTGAAATGCTTCTTACGAAGCCACTCCTTCGTTGCCCGGGCGGTGTGTTTGGGATCATTGTCATGCTGAAAGACCCAGCCACGTTTCATCTTCAATGCCCTTGCTGATGGAAGGAGGTTTTCACTCAAAATCTCACGATACATGGCCCCATTCATTCTTTCCTTTACACGGATCAGTCGTCCTGGTCCCTTTGCAGAAAAACAGCTCCAAAGCATGATGTTTCCACCCCATGCTTCACAGTAGGTATGGTGTTCTTTGGATGCAACTCAGCATTCTTTGTCCTCCAAACACGACGAGTTGAGTTTTTACCAAAAAGTTCTATTTTGGTTTCATCTGACCATATGACATTCTCCCAATCCTCTTCTGGATCATCCAAATGCACTCTAGCAAACTTCAGACGGGCCTGGACATGTACTGGCTTAAGCAGGGGGACACGTCTGGCACTGCAGGATTTGAGTCCCTGGCGGCGTAGTGTGTTACTGATGGTAGGCTTTGTTACTTTGGTCCCAGCTCTCTGTAGGTCATTCACTAGGTCCCCCCGTGTGGTTCTGGGATTTTTGCTCACCGTTCTTGTGATCATTTTGACCCCACAGGGTGAGATCTTGCGTGGAGCCCCAGATCGAGGGAGATTATCAGTGGTCTTGTATGTCTTCCATTTCCTAATAATTGCTCCCACAGTTGATTTCTTCAAACCAAGCTGCTTACCTATTGCAGATTCAGTCTTCCCAGCCTGGTGCAGGTCTACAATTTTGTTTCTGGTGTCCTTTGACAGCTCTTTGGTCTTGGCCATAGTGGAGTTTGGAGTGTGACTGTTTGAGGTTGTGGACAGGTGTCTTTTATACTGATAACAAGTTCAAACAGGTGCCATTAATACAGGTAACGAGTGGAGGACAGAGGAGCCTCTTAAAGAAGAAGTTACAGGTCTGTGAGAGCCAGAAATCTTGCTTGTTTGTAGGTGACCAAATACTTATTTCCCACCATAATTTGCAAATAAATTCATAAAATATCCTACAATGTGATTTTCTGGATTTTTCTTTCTAAATTTGTCTGTCATAGTTGACGTGTACCTATGATGAAAATCCAGGCCTCTCTCATCTTTTGAAGTGGGAGAACTTGCACAATTGGTGGCTGACTAAATACTTTTTTCCCCCACTGTATTTGAAAAGGAAATCATCTCCCAAATATCACTATTTCTAAAACAAGCCATAGAAAGTTGGTTGCAATTTCAATTTAATCCTCCAGAAATGACAGAACAAATATTGCAACAGATATTGTAGTTAAACTCAAATATACTAATTGATAAAAAACCGTTATTTTTTGAGAAAATGTTTAAAAAAAGTATAATCTTCGTAAATGATATTATTGGTAGGAATGGTGGAGTTATGCAGCTAACAAAAACATATGGAAATGTCTGCTCTACCCAAAATTACAACCAAATAATTGCAGCATTACTGCAAAAATGGAAGAGGAAAGTGGAAGGAGGAAAAAGTAAGGAACTTGTCTGTCGGCCTTGCATTAAAGAACATATAATTGGTTAAAGAAAATTGTGATAAATAAAAAAGTTTACCAGTTTCATTTAAGGACCAAAAGATTGACGGCTGTCACATATAGATTGCTAAATAGTTGGGAAGATATTTTTGACGTACCGATTCCATTGCATACTGTTTATGAACTGATTCGCAAAACGACGCCGGATTCAAAACTTAGAATTTTTCAATTTAAATTATTATATAAAATTCTTGCTACCAATAGAATGTTATTTGTATGGGGGATACAATCTTCCCAGCTCTGCAGATTTGGCTGTGAAGAGAATCATTAGATCATTTGTTTTGGTACTGTCCATTTGTAGCTTGTTTCTGGACACAGGTCCAGGAATGGCTGAAGGATTGCAATATTTGCATGGAGCTGACCCTGCAGATAGCACTACTGGGTGATCTGAAAAGTCATAGTCAATCGATCAATAATATAATAATACTTTTAGAAAAAATGTTTATTTTCAATTCACAAACTGTAGAAACAATGAGAATAGAAAGGTTCAGAACTTTTTGTAAAACATCACAGAGCTCGATTTTGGTCTCATCTGACCACAACACTTTCACCCAGTTCTCCTCTGAATCATTCAGATGTTCATTGGCAAACTTCAGACGGCCCTGTATATGTGCTTTCTTGAGCAGGGGGACCTTGCAGGCGCTGCAGGATTTCAGTCCTTCGCGGCGTAGTGTGTTACCAATTGTTTTCTTGGTGACTATGGTCCCAGCTGCCTTGAAATCATTGACAAGATCCTCCCGTGTAGTTCTGGGCTGATTCCTCACCGTTCTCATGATCATTGCAACTCCACGAGGTGAGATCTTGCATGGAGCCCCAGGCCGAGGGAGATTGATAGTTCCTTTGTGTTTCTTCCATTTGCGAATAATCACACCAACTATTGTCACCTTCTCACCAAGCTGCTTGACGATGGTCTTGTAGCCCATTCCAGCCTTGTGTAGGTCTACAATCTTGTCCCTGACATCCTTGGAGAGCTCTTTGGTCTTGGCCATGGTGGAGAGTTTGGAATCTGATTGATTGATTGCTTCTGTGGACAGGTGTCTTTTATACAGGTAACAAGCTGAGATTAGGAGCACTCCCTTTAAGAGTGTGTTCCTAATCTCAGCTCGTTACCTGTATAAAAGACACCTGGGAGGCAGAAATCTTTCTGATTGAGAGGGGGTCAAATACTTATTTCCCTAATTAAAATGCAAATCAATTTATAAAATGTCTGACATGCGTTTTTCTGGATTTTTTTGTTGTTATTCTGTCTCTCACTGTTCAAATAAACCTACCATTAAAATTATAGACTGATCATTTCTTTGTCAGTGGGCAAACGTACAAAATCAGCAGGGGATCAAATACTTTTTTCCCTCACTGTAGATCAGCAAGGGAAGGAAATCAAAGATCACAACAAGGGGGTTGACACAGGAGAACACAATCACTTTCATAAAATGGTCATCTTAAATAACTGTCAACATTAACAGTGACACTTTCAGTATGTGAAGTTGAACCATGAAGTTGAATAGGGTGCCAATTGGGACACCACAATGACTTTGATGATAATTAGTTGATATTATTCATATTTACATACCACAATCATGTATTTTCCTGCATGCCGTCCTCTGTGAGACTGAGAGTGGTGTGGTGTAGACTACTTTCATTTTACAGTGAACCAGAGAGTGGGTCACTTCTGCGTTTTGTCTGTAGATTTACCCCGTACTATCTTAGTCATAGGGGAAGTCCTTAAAGTTTACCCCAAAACACTTCTGGGCCCTTTAAAACAATGGTCGTTTGTCAGTCCCCCAGACAGTTTTTAGGGCCATTGCTTGAGTATTTAGGCAGTGCATTCGGAAAGTATTCAGACCCCTTAACTTTTTCCACATTTTGTTACAGTACAGCCTGATTCTAAAATTGACTAAATATTATTATTTTTCAATCAATCTATACACAATACCCCTCACTCCCTTTAAGAGTGTGCTCCTAATCTCAGCTCGTTACCTGTATAAAAGACACCTGGGAGCCAGAAATATTTCTGATTGAGAGGGGGTAAAATACTTATTTCCATTATTAAAATGCAAATCAATTTATAACATTTTTTACATGCGTTGTTCTGGATTTTTTTGTTGTTATTCTGTCTCTCACTGTTCAAATAAACCTACAATTAAAATTATAGACTGATCATTTCTTTGTCAGTGGGCAAACGTACAAAATCAGCAGGGGATCACATACTTTTTTTCTCTCACTGTATGTGTGTATATATATATATATGGTTGAAGTCGGAAGTTTACATACACTTTATGTGGATATATTGAAGCAACATCTCAAGACATCAGTCAGGAAGTTAAAGCTTGGTCGCAAATGGGTCTTCCAAAAGGACAATGACCCCAAGCATACTTCCAAAGTTGTGACAAAATGGCTTAAGGACAACAAAGTCAAAGTATTGGAGTGGCCATCACAAAGCCCTGACCTCAATCCTATAGAAAATTTGTGGGCAGAACTGTAAAAGCATGTGCGAGTTAGGAGGCCTACAAACCTGACTCAGTTACACCAGCTCTGTCAGGAGAAATGGGCCAAAATTCACCCAATTTATTGTGGGAAGCTTGTGGAAGGCTACCTGAAACGTTTGACCCAAGTTAAACAATTTAAAGGCAATGCTACCAAATACTAATTGAGTGTATGTAAACTTCTGACCCACTGGGAATGTGATGAAAGAAATAAAAGCTGAAATAAATCATTCTCTCTACTATTATTCTGACATAAAATAAAGTGGTGATCCTAACTGACCTAAGACAGGGAATTTTTACTAGGATTAAATGTCAGGAATTGTGAAAAACTGAGTTTAAATGTGTTTGGCTAAGGTGTATGTAAACTTCCGACTTCAACTGTATATATATATATATATAACTCAGCAAAAAAAGAAACGTCCCTTTTTCAGGACCCTACCTTTCAAAGATAATTCGTAAAAATCCAAATAACTTCACAAATCTTCATTGTAAAGGTTTTAAACACTGTTTCCCATGCTTGTTCAATGAAACATAAACAATTAATGAACATGCACCTGTGGAACATGCACCTTAAGACACTAACAGCTTACAGACGGTAGGCAATTAAGGTCACAGTTATGAAAACTTAGAACACTAAAGATGCCTTTCTACTGATTCTGAAAAACACCAAAAGAAAGATGCCCAGGGTCCCTGCTCATCTCCGTGAATGTGCCTTAGGCATGCTGCAAGGAGGCATGAGGACTGCAGATGTGGCCAGGGCAATAAATTGCAATGTCCGTACTGTGAGACACCTAAGACAGCGCTACAGGGAGACAGGATGGACAGCTGATCGTCCTCGCAGTGGCAGACCACGTGTAACAACACCTGCACAGGATCGGTACATCCGAACATCACACCTGCGGGACAGGTACAGGATGGCAACAACAACTACCCGAGTTATACCAGGAATGCACAATCCCTCCATCAGTGCTCAGACTGTCCGCAATAGGCTGAGAGAGGCTGGACTGAGGGCTTGTAGGCCTGTTGTAATGTTGTGGTTTTGTCTCACCAGGGGTGATGGTCGGATTCGCGTTTATCGTCGAAGGAATGAGCATTATACCGAGGCCTATACTCTGGAGTGGGATCGATTTGGAGGTGGAGTGTCCGTCATGGTCTGGGGCGGTGTGTCACAGCATCATCGGACTGAGCTTGTTGTCATTGCAGGCAATCTCAACGCTGTGCGTTACAGGGAAGACATCATCCTCCCTCGTGGTACCCTTCCTGCAGGCTCATCCTGACATGACCCTCCAGCATGACAATGCCACCAGCCATCGTTCTGTGCGTGATTTCCTGCAAGACAGGAATGTCAGTGTTCTGCAATGTCCAGCGAAGAGCCTGGATCTCAATCCCATTGAGCATGTCTGGGGCCTGTTGGATCGGAGGGTGAGGGCTAGGGCCATTCCCCCCAGAAATGTCTGGGATCTTGCAGGTGCCTTGGTGGAAGAGTGGGATAACATCACACAGCAAGAACTGGCAAATCTGGTGCAGTCCATGAGGAGGAGATGCACTGCAGTACTTAATGCAGCTGGTGGCCACACCAGATACTGACTGTTACTTTTTATTTTGACCTTCCCTTTGTTCAGGGACACATTATTCAATTTCTGTTAGTCACATGTCTGTGGAACTTGTTCAGTTTATGTCTCAGTTGTTGAATCTTGTTATGTTCATATAAATATTTACACATGTTAAGTTTGTTGAAAATAAACGCAGTTGACAGTGAGAGGACGTTTCTTTTTTTTTGCTGAGTTTGTATATATATATGATATTATAAATACCTCACATGCGACTCATGATAAGACTATGCAATTGGCCTATACAAATGTTTATCTGACGCCATAAAGATTATTTAGCAATATGCAAGAGACAATAGTGGAGTTACAGTAATAGAAAGGCCAAGAAATTAAATACAAGTGTATTTAATTACTTTGTAAAAGGAACGATAACATTATTCTAGGCATGATCAGAGAGTGAGGGAGAAATAAACAAGGAAACCATGGCTTGTCCCATGGCCGATAGCTCATGGGAGAAACAGAAAGAGAGAGAGAGAGTGTGTGTCTCACCACAGCTGATCAGGAACAAATAAGAGAGACAGACAATGAACTGAGTTGTTGACCAATACTATTACTGTAAACTTAACCTCCAATCCGATATAAGACCTACAGGATGCAACTTCTGCTTCTCAGAAGAGAGACAATAGGGGTTGGAGAGATAATGAGGCATTCCTAAGACAACACAGAGGAAATTCTTGCATACAGTTGACAAGAACAGCAACTTTGGGGGCCGGGCTGCCCTACAATACTGTACATACTGCACATATAACATCCCAGGTTTACAGGGCAACAGCAAATCGACTAGAAAGACATTGCCTAGAAATCTTAAGGTATGTTTATGTGCCTCTCTGTGTGTCTGACCACCAGGTGGATGAGATCCTGACGGCCCTGGGGCTGCAGGAGTGTGCCCAGACCCGTACTATCTCTTTGTCTGGGGGGCAGTGCAAGAGACTGGCCATCGCCCAGGAGCTGGTCAACAATCCCCCTGTCATGTTCTTTGATGAGCCTACCAGGTAGGTACACACCTGGTATACTGACACACCTGGTACACACTGACACAGAGGAAATACTGCATGATAATGACGTTGGGTGGGAATCTGCTTTGTTGCTGCACTGCGTAAAGGAATAGCTACCAAGGACAAGCTAATGTTTGTCACCTCTCTCTCTCTTAGTGGTCTGGATAGTGCATCCTGTTTCCAGGTGGTCTCTCTCATGAAGTCCCTGGCTCAGGGAGGAAGGACAATCATCTGCACCATCCACCAGCCCAGCGCCAAGCTCTTTGAGATGTTTGATAAGGTAACTAAATTCCACAGAATTAAACAAAACGTTTATGCCATTATACAGTATGTATGGTATTGTACAGTATCTAGGACTGACTGCCATATGCTTTGTCATTAGCCTAATCATTATCTTAACTGTCGTAATGAAAGTGAGGTCTATACTGTTGTGTATGATGTCCGGAGCCTGCTGTTTTTCTGTTCTACCTGATAATTAATTGCACACACCTGGTGTCCCAGGTCTAAATCAGTCCCTGATTAGAGGGGTACAATGAAAAAAAGCAGTGGAACTGGCTTCGAGGTCCAGAGTTGAGTTTGAAGGCTCTAGACCATATATCGAGGTCAGTTGTTATGTAAAGGCATTAGTGTCATGTATAATTCAGGGACTGATATTACATCAGGCAAAGATATGTAAATAATACTGTGTATGTCTCTGTGTTTCCTTCTTTAGCTGTACATCCTCAGTCAGGGCCAGTGTATATACCATGGGACAGTCCCGTACCTCATCCCTTACCTGAAGAACCTGGGCCTTCACTGTCCTACCTACCACAACCCTGCAGACTTCAGTGAGTCAGCATAAGATCCTGTGTGCATGCGTGCGTGCATTCTTGCGTGCGTGCGTGTGTGTGACAATGCAATAATTTTTCAAGGTCCTTTTTAGTGGATCAAGGTTCTTCTTCTTACTTCACTAACTGACTGTGTCCTCTGTTCTCTGTTTGTCCTCTGTGTCCCCTGTCTCCAGTCATTGAGGTGGCCTCTGGGGAGTATGGGGACCTGAACTCGGTGCTGTTTGAGGCTGTGCAGGGAGGACTCTGCTCAGAGGAGGGCAAGAAGAACTCCAGTGACAAGAGTGACCCAGCCTCTTCTGGCCACTCTAACAGTCACAGTGTGAGTCTTGGCACACTGACCTACAGGACTCACTTACCATCACAGTCCCGCACCACTGACCTACAGCACTCACAGTCATGCAGCGTGATGAGATCACTCAGGAGTCACTCACTCAGTCAATACCTATACGTCTTTACCTATTCACTCATTGCATGTCTTTTCAACTCCAACTCCAACTGTGTAAGGGATCTAATTGAGTGTGTCCTGTCCTCTGTCTGTCTGTCTGTCCACAGGATACGCAGTACACAGGAACGATGGAGAAACACAGCTTTGCCACCAGTACCTGGTCACAGTTCTGCGTTTTGTTCAGAAGAACACTATTAACGATATGCAGGGACACGGTAAACAATTGACATAATAATAATTCTCAATATTGACTTGCATTGTGTGTGTCTGAAATGAATTAGTAAACTTAAAAGACAGTGATCGAGTGAATCAATGAATCAATACATTGTGAGTATGAGTGAACAGCAAGTACAGTTTATTATGTTGCGTACTAAATTGAGGCATGCATTTCTGTGTGTGTTCTCAGGTGTTGACCCACCTCAGAGTGATGTCCCACATATGTATAGGAATTCTGATCGGTCTGCTCTATCTCAACATTGGCAATGACGCCAGCAAGGTCTTCAACAACACTGGCTTCCTCTTCTTCTCCATGCTCTTCCTCATGTTCGCTGCCCTGATGCCCACCGTCCTCACCTGTAAGAGACAGCGAGAACATGGGGAGGGTGGAACAATCTTACCTTGTGAACATGTTCTTGCAATCTGGTCCCAGATCTGTTTGTGCTGTCTTGCCTAATGGTCCTGTGGTCTACTCTATGATGTGTCCATAGGAGTTGGTAAGACAGCACAAACAGATCTGAGACCACACTAGTTGTTGTACTATTAACAAGAAATGTATTGTACTCATACGTGGTTTATGTGTTTCACAGTTCCTCTGGAGATGTCAGTGTTTCTGAGGGAACATCTCAACTACTGGTACAGCCTGAAGGCCTACTTCCTGGCCAAAACCATGGCGGACATACCCTTCCAGGTGAGCTGCTGGCATCGATGTGTGACTAAGTTGACTTTGATGTATTTTTCTTTACAAAACAGCAAGATAAGAGAATACCTTATGGTCTCTTCCTTAGGGCATGACACAGTTACATTAAATCTGTCTCTGTATGTGTTTCTCTCTTTCTCCCTCACTCTCTTTCCCACTCTCCCCTCCCTCCCTTTCTCTTTATGTCTCCCCCCTCCCTATCCCTCCCCCTCAGGTGATCTGTCCCATCATGTACTGCAGTATAGTGTACTGGATGACAGAGCAGCCTCCTGAGGCAGTGCGGTACCTGCTCTTCATGGCCTTGTCCACCTCTACAGCCCTGGTAGCCCAGTCCCTAGGCCTCCTCATTGGGGCCGCCTCCACCTCCTTACAGGTAATGCACATCACATGGGTCAGCAGTTTACAGACCGGTACTACCACAAACAACCGACCGTCGGTCGGCCAATCGGCCTGTGCCGCACAGCAGATATTCAAGATTTCTGGAAGGTTCCTCTTTTAGGTTTCCTATTTTAGAATGATATAGCAGTCTGCTCCTGCACACTGACTCACTCACCTACCCACTCACTGCCTCAGAGGAGTTGTAGTGTTGTTTTTTGAATAACTGACCTTTGCCCTCTAGGTGGCGACCTTCGTGGGCCCAGTCACAGCCATCCCAGTACTCCTGTTCTCTGGATTCTTTGTCAACTTTGACACCATCCCCAAGTACTTGCAATGGAGCTCCTATGTGTCCTATGTCAGGTGGGTCTGCTCTGGTGGGGCTATGAAGGCCTTTGAATCCTTTCCTTTGCTACCTTTGTGCTCAAGCGGAGGACATTCAATTAACC
This sequence comes from Coregonus lavaretus, assembly GCF_964263955.1. NCBI lineage: Eukaryota > Metazoa > Chordata > Actinopteri > Salmoniformes > Salmonidae > Coregonus > Coregonus lavaretus. The sequence continues at coordinate 48,011,609 of NC_140002.1, forward strand.
AATTACAGAACATCATGATGTGTTGAGAGGATCTTATGCTGTTTCTTCCAGCTTGGGTTAAGTGGAATACTCTCCAACAATCTGGCAATCCTGCTCATTGTGTTACTCTGTGTAAGTGTTTATGTGTTACTCAAGCTTACAGTAAATCATTCAACTTCTCCTTCTCCACTTCTCCCACCAGGTATGGCTTTGAGGGGGTGATCCTGTCCATCTATGGGATGAATCGTTCGGAGCTGGAGTGTCCAGGGGTGGTGTGTAAGTTCCAGAAACCTGAGGAGGTTCTACAGCTACTGGATGTGGAGGATGCTAAGCTCTACGTGGACTTCCTGGTTCTGGGTGTGTTCTTCCTAGTCCTCAGACTGGCTACATACCTGGTGCTCAAATACAAAGTCATAGCAGAGCGATAAGACCAAGAGTACAAGTCATTTTTTGTGCAAGGTTTTATCTTTTTATTAAAAAAAGGACAATAACTTAATAAGACCACAAATTATAGTTTCCCCTCCCTTACTATAACAGTCATTTTAGTTTAATATGTCCTTACAGTAATCCAATTTGTTTACAGTATTTAACCTTTATTATCCAACAATACTGTGTAAAAGCACTATACACAAACAAACAGATACCCAATATAGTAACTACAGTATAAAGCATGTGTCCTTATGGAATGAAGAGGAGATGTACAGTAGCTGGTGGGGGACAATCCCAGCAGCCCACACTGCACTGCATCCAAGAGCTCAACTCATGTCCTATTTACCAAGGTTAAGGATCCACAAACCTCTTGGTCCAAGATGGGACAGGACTGTGTCAATTTGTTTCCACCCGGAAGGCTAAACCTGACTTACAAATCTCCTGTCCCTATACATTCCCACTGAAACCCAAAGACATCCCAAAAGACAACTGCATAAACACTGTGCCCGGACAAAAAGGTTGAAATATGGACGTGGTGAACATGAGAAGAGGACTCTTCAGGGCTGGGGGAGGTCTGGGCTAAAGAAACTTCTCCGAAGATGTCTCTCCCTCTCCTTTGGCTGTTTGCAATGACGTTCGTGTTACTGCATTGGTCTTGGAACTGAGGCCCACTGGATCACAGAATTGGTCTTGGAACAGAGTCCCAGGGATTTCACATCACTGGACAGTGTTCTCTCTAAAAGAGTATACACCAGACATGGCAGAAAGACAGCCAGAGGATCCACAACAATATGTCATAATTTGTCTCCATTTCCTGTCATAGTCTTCCCAGGATCTTTTGGGTGAGCCCACCACCCTGACTATTCTGGATGTGGACCACAGAATATGGCAGGTTTCATTTTGTCAAATAAATCAAAGATGACTGGACATAAGTGGACTTGAGAATGTCAATTCCCTGACAGGGGAGTATGCAAGACAGTGCACACTTTTGGAGAAGCGTTGAGAATCTGGACGCAGCCCCGTAATCAGAATGCATTTCAGACGAGGAGAGTGAGAGTCTACTTCCCAAACATTGACACTCAACATTATGCTTCTATTGTAACCATGCTGTGTTGTAGTTGATTGGGAGAACATTCCAGAACTGGACTCTAAAACATAGTGGATCTTCACAGAAATTTCACTGGAATACAGCCTCGTCAACAGAAGGTAATACAGTGTTTTTCTTGACATGAGGGGGACTTGATGGCTGAACTTAAGGAGTGACTTATTTTTTGTTTGTTTGTGTAATTGCAATAGCCACCTCTGTGGTAGACAATGTGTGCTTTCCTGCAAATCAAATGGTGTCGCCATTTGGACCCAAGACAAAAAGTGTAAACTGCTTGTTTTTGCTTGTTAAATGAATGTTGACTCCTCCTCTTCTAGAGCTCTGAAATTGAATTTCTGTTCGATTCTATGTTCTGCATTCTGGCAGTCTGACAGGCATATGTGTGTTGTCAAAAACATTGTTGCTAGGAACTTGAGATGCTGGCTGGGCAGTTTTTGTGCCTCTGCACTGGAATGGTCTGAGCTCTGTTCGCTTCAATGCACATTATTTGCACATAGACCTTATGCTAACACTCATACACAGACATAGATACGCACGCACACATACACACACACACATACACGCACAACCACACACACAGCAATATTTAGCCAAGCTTCTCAGTGTCACAAGGCAATGCAAATATTATTTTCCAATAGACTATATTGCTATGGAAAGATTTCTGACTATGCTACTTAGTAATCCTCATTTATAATTGGCACAATGGATTTATAACACCATGTCCTGTGTATTCAGAACGTATAGTAATAATGTCAGTATATAATCAAATGATTGTACAGTGAGTATGTTATGCTGTAAAGAAAATGTACATATGCACTTTTTGATGTATGTTTATTGCTTATTTTTGTGTATTTAATTTAATTTGTATCTATCCATGTGAAAAGCGCTGCTTGAAGGGGTCTGCAACTTGATTTTTCATGATGATTTGTGGAAGGAAATATATGAACTATAAAATTTGAAACATTATATAGAGTAATGGTATTATCTTATTCCCTCCCCAAATATTTACCCAAGTTGGTACCAGAGTTCGACTTTCAACTTGTTCTCTCTTTTTGACATTTACTCTGGAAACCCATGCTTCCTTGACAGTGATGGTGTACATTCTAAAGCAGGGATACAAAGATGTGAACTAGACAGCAGACACAGAAGTCTGAGGCTGTCTGAATAGTACTTACCGATATTGTAATTTCTGTAAAAAAAAATACCAGGATGTTATTATAACTCGTTTCAAGTCCATTGTGCAATATTCTATTATAGAGGGAGAGCCAGTTGAGTAGAAATGTATGTGCTGTAGTCAACTCTTGGCTGCAGCACATACAGTATGGGACCAGGCTACAAGTGTGGTTAGGGAGCTCTATGTGAATTCAGCCTTAAAGCAGGATTAGTCTCTGTTCCTGTGGCTTAGTCTTAGTCTCTTAATAAAGGAAGACAACAGAACAGAGTATGTCTTGAATCTCTTACTAATAGCAATAGTCTCTCTGCTTTGTCAGTGTTACCTAATTTCTCCCCCTCAGATATTTTCACAGTGCTCATGTTATGTCTCTGACCTGCTTAGTTGTTTTGCTGTATGGAAAAGGATGCACATCCAAAGTCTTTGAGCAAGAGCTGGATATCCCCCCCAAAAAATACATGTTCAGCAAATGATAAAGAGATTATTTTGCTGTAGCCTATCCATGCTATGTGTGCAATACCCATCCAAGGGCATTTTACCTCTTTGCAGAGTGATTTCTAGGTCAAAAAGAATGTGACGTGCCACTGTGGCTCAGCCAGAAAATCTATCATGTTATGTTTGCATTGTGTTAAGCTCCACATATGACACGTTTTGGAAAATGCCAGTCAGTGCACAATTTTGCACTGTATTCATGCATGGCTAATGATGATCATTGATTATCCTTCCGAGTGTTGCACTGGTATGATGGGCAATGATGCTGCTGGATATTGATTATTTATAGTGGAATAACTATAAATAATCACTGTTTACACCACCAAACTTATTTTTGTCTTATTATAATTAGTCTTGTCTTTTTGTGTTTATTTTGTTTGTTTATCATTCTGTTAATGTTATTGTTCTATCAACTGCAACAATACAAGTTCTGTGTACTGAACGCTGTTCAGAAGATTACAATAAAGACAATTATTTATAACCTGTTCCAAGATAAGATTTGTGGGAATATTAATGTTTTGGTGAGATATGGCTTTTTTTTTAAATCAGAGAATATACATACATGTCCAATCAAATGCATGACCTAACACAGGAAAGAATATGCAACACCATTCTTTCACGAGAAATTCCATAATTTGGTGTTTTGTTGATGGTGGTGTAAAACGCTGTCTCAGGCGCCGCTCCAGAATCTCACGTAAGTGTTCAATCGGGTTGAGATCTGGTGACTGAGACACACACACCATCACACAACCCTTTAAAACCTCTATGCTCCTTTGAGACCCCTCTTTCAAAGTCACTGAGCTATCTTGCCATGGTAGCCAAAATAATGGGCAACTGGGAATCTTTATACATCACCCTAAGCCTAATGGATTGGTCATTGCTTAATTAACTCTGGAACCACACCTGTGTGGAAGTGCCTGCGTTCAATATACTTTGTATTCTTAATTTAATCAAGTGTTTCATTTATTTAGGCAGTGACCGGTATGTTTCTTTGAACTACTGATGTCATCATCAGCGTCAGACGACAGCAGTTTGTTGGTAAGGGAGCCCCCTGCTGGCACCTGAACTTTACTTCAAGCAACAACCATGTCTCTGATCAGCAGCTGTTGATGGAACTCTAGCCTATATATCTAACTGATGGAACAAACCACTGATGTGAATGAAAACATGGGCAGAAGTGCAGAAGTAGTTTGACTGCATTGTTCTAATACAGTGTAGCTGACCCTTGACCCCTCAAACATGCTTTGATTATCACCAGCAACATTGCAAACTGTTTTATTGACTGACAGCCTGGGTCTGTTAGTGATCCAGTCCTCCCTGTCATAATCAGCAACAGAGGACATGGAAAGCATATCACCTCCCGTAGAAATGGTAGTGCGGTCAATGTAAGTAACCTAATCTATGTTCCTCTAACTCCCCTGAATACCTCTGTTAATCTGATAGCTATTGTCAGCAGTAATCCTGTGCCTATGGACCTGAATTGCACTGTTAGCACTGAGACTGTTTGCCCTACTACGAAGCCCACTGTGGGCAGATCACCCTCTACTATTAGCTCAAATGTAAATATCACTGTCATGTCTACCTCTGATAAACTTCCCAGGAAAGCACCAAAAACAAACAAGCAACCCAGAAAAGGGCTAAAAATTGCCTACAAAACAGCTGTTCTGTTTTGTGTAATGAGGAGCAACCAGATGCCGCACTTGACACATTTATGAAATTGCTTCTTCTAGTTACTGATAAGCATGCACCTATTATGAAACTGACTGTTAAAACTGCTAAATCCCCGTGGATTGATGAGTAATTGAAAAACTATATGGTTGAGAGGGAAGAGGCAAAAGGAATAACTAATAAGTCTGGCCGCACAGCCGATTAGCAAATGCACTGTAAATTGAGAAATCATGTGACTAAACTAAACAAAAAGAAGAAGAAACTGTACTACGAAACAAAGATAAATAATTTAAAAAAGCTTTGGAGTACCTTAAATGAAATTTTGGGCAAAAAGGCGTCCTCAGCTCCATCCTTCATTGAATCAAATGGCTCATTCATCACAAAACCCTCTGATACTGCCAACTACTTTAAATACATTTTAATTTACAAGATTAGAAAAACTTAGGCATGACATGCCAACAACAAACTCTGAACTTTCATATCCATGCATAACTGACCAAATAATGAAAGACAAGCAATTACATTTTTAATTCTATAAGTGAGTGTGGAAGTAGGGCTGGTGACCGTATTACCGCCACACCGGCGGTCACGAGTCATGAAGGCAGTCAAATTCCATTTGACCGTTTAGTCACGGTAATTAGGCTTCTCCAAGCTCTGATGCTGCTGATGGTTATTAGTAGCCTACAGAACTTGCTATCTGCCTGGTACTCAGCACTCTATTGTCCCTCTAATAACTCTGACATCAATGCATATGTGATCAAAAATCTAATCAAACACTTCATGAGAGCCCATGAGCTCATGTTGCGCAACATTTCTATAGGCTATGCAATTGCGAGAGAAAACAGAGTGATGGCCTCTATTAAAAAGAGGAGGATCCCATCAGCTTTCTATAGGCTAGGCCTACTATATTTATTTCTCAACTTTCCTAATATTAAGCACATTGCTTATCTTTACAACAGGAGTATAGCCTACCTGGCTGGTGAAATGAACGATGGGAAAAGCATCCTCCATTCGCTATTTAAGTGCATAGATTACATGTATTTTT